>NC_083619.1:5705943-6393443 GCF_963584025.1 Labrus mixtus
TGTTAACCATAAGAACATTTTTTAAAACATTTTATTTAACCTTAGTTTAAAGGGGACATATTATGAAAAATCCACTTTGACAGTGTTTTTGAACATATATTTGGGTAAACTGAGTGTCTACCGACCCACAAAATGTGAAATAAACCCATCCAACCATGGACTCCATTCCCAGCCTAGAACAAAACAGAGGAGTAATATCTACCGGGAAAACTCAGGGGTGCTCATTGCATTTAAAGAGACACACACACACCAAAACGGAGCGTTTTGAGAGAGCTGGTTTATACAGGGTCACAAACCTCCTCTGGTGCTTGATTCATGTTATATTTTGACCAAAGCACAGCACAGATGTTTCATTTACACAACAGGAGACTGTTTGAATAGGAAATCCTCACTGAAATATTATTCTTTGAGACTCTTCTGACAAAGTGAGGTAGTGACACATTTAACAAAAGTTTCACACTTACGAATAAATGTTTTACCTGATCTCATGAATCAAGTCTGAGTTAGGAACATTAACTTTTTTAAACATTAGTTATTTTAAATCATGATACAGTAGACAGTTTCCACTTCATCAGCTCAGAGTATTCACAATTGGAAATGTGTTTATATGTATTTCAATCTGTGAATATGCCTTACAATAGTTAAATGATCCTTCTAAATGTGAAGCTAAAGTCTTTAAAGTTCAACTATCCTGTGATGTAACACAGCACAGTGTTAATACTCCTGTGATATTTGTTCACTATCTGACTTGGATAAAGTCCAGTATTAAGAAATATCAACTTTTTGTGATGAATGCCAAAATGATGAGCTAGCATGTTTCCTGCAGCCTGCGTTCTGATCCTCTGCAGAGTCACTTTAGTTTATCAGCAGTTTCAAGGCCGAGCGAGTCGATTACAGAGAAATGTTTGTATGGTTTAGCTTAGTGATTATCATTCAGTCTGACCTTGTTATCTCCTCCGTCTGTCTCTGTGTGCCCACCTTCATCCACACCTCTATATGCTGAAAAGCAGGTTACATGCCCACACAGCGCCAACCGTCTCACCTGTAATCAGGCCAGACTTCATATCAGCTTTTATAACCGGGGTTGAATAAAGTGTAACTGTAGATCAGTATGATAAAGGAGGTCTGAGTATTGTCGGGATCCGTCTGTCAGAAACCGTGACTGACTCCAGAAACGCTCCAACACTGAAGTCCTGACTGAAGGAGTTCAAACTTATAGATGTGTTTCTGGTGCGCTGCTTCTGTTTTAATGTATCCAAACGAGCTTTTTTGCGGTCATTCAGGGAAAACTAGCCCCTTCCTTGCAAATCAGACTCATTTAAAAAAAAATCTTTTGGCACTGGTGGGACAGTGGCCAGTGTGCCCGCCCCATGTACAAAGGCTACAGTCCTGTGGCTCATTTCCCACGTCATTCCCTACTTTCTCTCTCCCTGATTTCTGACTATCCACTGTCCTATCTCTCCAATAAAGGCCCCAAAAAGCCCCAAAATAAATCTCAAAAAAATAAAAGACTAATTCACAAGTGGCAACACCATCACAATGGCAGCGCCACATTTTTTATTGTCCAGTGATCATGACACCAATTCCACCTCTAGCCTGAAAGTTAGGTGGAGATTGCATTTCCAATATGGAGACCCCCATCATTTGGCTTCAAACCTCACCTCTTTAGAAACCAATGGATGATATCACTGAGACTATGTCCATGTTTTATTCAGTCTATGGTTTGAACCTTACCAACCAATCAGAATGTTTGACATTATCCATGTGTCGGATAAGAAGGAAACACATCAGACCCAAACTTCGGCGTCCATACGAGAAGCACATCTGTTTTTTTCGAAGTGTTAGCATTTAACAATCCGGAAAATAAAACATGTTTGAATTTTGGTTAGAACATGCTAGTTTCTTAAGGGCGGAGCAACAGGTTCCTGACATCAGCAGGTGATTTTACAGAAGAACTGAAAGATAATGAGAAGAGAATTAAACAGCAGATAGAAACACTGGGTTAAGGAGTAATGATTTAGGCCCTCAGTGTGAAGTTATGTTAATTTCTCATTTCATCATCATCGTGTTCTGAAGAATACGTGTCAAATTGCATGCAGCTATTTCATCACAGAAAAACTTGTTTCGACAGAGTGTGTGTGCGGATGTGTGTGTGTCTGTGTGAATGTGTGTGTGTGTGTGTGTGTGTGTGTGTGTGTGTGTGTGTCATAGATTTCATTTAGCCAGTAGTAACCTGAGGCGTTTCAGCAGCTGCAGGTTACTGTAGTATGAACTGATATAAAGTGGACAGAGGTTACTCACACAACTATAATTGTGATGAACATTTTTGAACTCCAGAGACCTCAAAAGAGAAACATGTTAAGGTAAAAGCGGAGCAGCTTGCAGTAGTCTACATTTATTGAGTACTGCAGGTAATGCAGGACCTGTTTAATGATTTTAATAAACATGATTATAAACCAATTAAAACATTCTTTTAAATGGCCGTAATTGATGGCTGGCTTCATGAGGTCAGCCTTTTATCTAACCAAAGGATTAAAAAGTAAAATGTACTCCGGCCTAAAGAGTTATTTTATTTTTGAATTGTGGTATTATTATTGTTTCTTGGGATAAATTATTTAAATCTTCTTCAACTAATTAAAATAACCCACAAAGCACCAGTAACAGAATTAAAAAAAACTTAAATTGATGTGATTACACTCACTCTTATTTGAAAACAGATCTCACTGTACGCTGATGACACTGCGATATATTTACCAGAATCTGTACTAAAACAATTGCTGATTGCAGGAGTGATAGAAAGTGGTACATAAGATATTTTGATATTTGATATTGTATTTATTAGGATAAGTGTCTTGAGATGTACCATCTCATTTTCAAGGCAGTCCCAACAGAAGACAATTCACAACATGAGCAACCCACTAAGATAAAACAAATTGTACCTAAATTACTGACGCTGCTATTTGTAGTGATGTTACTGCCTAACACAATACTGTAAGGGATACCCGTGCCATGTGCTTTATTGCACCCCAACACCAACTTGGATGTTAGCTTTTGAACTGAGAGCTGATAACAATCTGGATGGTCGTTCTCCTTGGCTCAGAGAACATGGTGTACATAACTACCAAAACAGATGTTCTCCTGTGTGCTCCAGCTTACTCCCACAGTCCAAAGAGATGCTTGTGAGGTGAATTGATGACTCTAAATTGTCCTTAAGTGCAGGATGTGAGTGTGACTGTTTGACTTTCTATACTGTGACTGACTGCTGATTAGTCCAGGGTGTACCCCAGCCCTCGTCCGAAGACAGCTGGGATCGGCTCTAGCCCCCCCCCCCCCCGTCCAGGCTTTGTAGGAAAGGGGGTTGTAAAAACAGAAGATATGATGATGAAGAAAACATTGAATGACACTTGCATGTTTCAAGGTTGTTGAGTGACACGGGTTCAAAGGTGGACTCCTGTATGACTATCAGATAAGAAAGTGAAAAATGAAGTCACAGCTTACCTTGACCTTGACTTGTTCACACAGCTGCATTTATCCCTGATAATAATCATTATCATCACCCTCTATCAGCATTTATACCACAGCAGCTCAGTTTCTCATTGATAATCTGCAGTAATGAGGAGTTCATAAATCCACTGCTGACTTAAAGTGATGTGACATTGATTAATCTGTACATTTGATCTGACAGTCTACTGAACATAAACCTGATTAAAGTGAGGCAGCTGACAATACATTCAACCTGTGTAATTTACAGTTTATAGCTGCCACGGAAATAAATTTGACTCACAAGTTGAAAACCATAAAGGTGGTAGATGTTGCGATGTTGTCTGTCTCCATGTATATAAGCTAGAGGAATAGTGTGCATTGTATTTTTATCATAAGTAAAGCTAGAGTACATAGGAAAGGTACAGAGCTCCATCTGGAAAAAAGCCATGAGGAAGGGGATTTGGCCCATCACTCTCAATGTGTGATTGTTTGCAGTCAGATGATCAACATTTCAAACATGCAAGTAAAGCATCCGACGTGTCTAGAGCAGCTGATCTGGCCATGATCTGCCCTCATGCCCCATTACATGGCAGACGGATCCTGATGGAGCTCAAATTTGGCCCTACTTCAGAATCAGTCATGCGACTCAAAAATAAGGTAAAACTGGTCTTAAATCATACAGTGGGTGCTTCAGAATTGCAAAGTCTACACAATCTGACAGTAGACAGTCCCTTCTATCCGTGCTGTATACTGTTAATACCTGCTGTTCAGTAGGTCCGATATTTGTTGTCTGATTCATTCAGTGTGGAAGTGGCGTCATTAGCCCGCCTCATGTTATTCACACTCCAACTCAGGTGTGATGCACGAGGGCTCAGTAAATAATACAAAACCTCACATTGCAAGTAAACAATTCAACAATTTAACATTTGAAAGGCGTGTTACCCGAACCGGCCGCATCCATCCTCTTTTTTTTTCATCATCCTCGTTTGTTTTGATTTGGAGGCACACCTGAAGTGATGTTTTACATTTAATTTTGCACAGCATTGTGGGTGTTAAAATACAACTCACTTCCTGAAATTATGCATCCAAACCTTACTGCACAAAACCCGGGTGTTAGCATCCATACTGAAATGTTCAGTCTACTGAAGTGGACCCAAAAAATGCCCACTGAATGACCACGAGGGTTCTGTCTACTGAATCCCCCAAAATCAGCACTCCATTCTGAACTGTGGCTTTTCGGAAAGGGCCTCAGTATTCCCGGCTTTACCTAGCTAGATTTCAGCGGCTCGCAGAGCTCAAAGTAACACTCAATGCTAAATTTGCTACAAAATAAGTTATGTCAAACATAACATAGAAAGCAGCTCCTGGAGACACCCTTAGACAGCCTTATGGCGTGAATGACTAACCAGGATACACAAAGACCTAAATCATTAAACAAAGATCAACTAAAATAACACAATACAACAACACAAAATCCCCATAGATTACCTCTTCCTCCTGATGTAAGTGTTGGGGATTTTGAGCATTGTTTTTACCAACACGTGTACCTTATTATTATCCCTTACAGGAGGGGGGAAGGGACAAACAGTACAGGGAACAACATACATCTGTATCAAAGAGTTACCTGTTTTGTAGCTGTAGTATCACATATCAGACCTCTGTCATACATGGAATTAATATTTTGTGATGATTATTTTTCTTTTGCTCCTCAACGCGTGACTCAGTTTACCTGGATTAGTAACTAATTAGTAATTAGAGTAACCTTTGACTTGTATACCTTACGTTTACAGTCTTTATCTGACCAAATACGAACATGTTCCCAGTTTATTATGTGAAGGAATTTATACAAGCTACCTTTAATAGTCAAAAATACAATATTGTTCTCTGTCCACAGAGCATGCGAGCATGCCATTGGAAGACCAGCGAGGATTTTTAAAATAAAATGTAAGCTTTTCCTTTTCTCCAGCTTTATCCTGCTACTGTTTCATTCTGGTACCGCTCACAGTGAAGGGAGATGCAGCATTACTGAGAAGCAGAAATACCCATAATTCCCCTCTGCACACGCGCTCTGTCCAACAGAAAAAGAAAAACTGTGTGGGAAATCACACTAGACACTAACTAAGACATGTGCCCAAAGCCTGCTAACAGTTCATGCTGCTAATATATTCATACTAAATATGACCTCACATTGAGCATGTAGTACTTTCTGAAATCATTGTATGCAATCATGAGAGAAATCTCTGCATGTAAACTACATTGGCCATCATTTTTAAGTTTGATATTGGAGTCATATACTAAACAGCCACACATTGCCAGCCATCCAACTAGCAGTGTACAAATAAATGTCATTGTGCTGTAATATGGTTTAGAAATCATCAAATAATATTAATGTAGATGCATATGTAAGAATGTACTGTATGTATATTGTTGTTTAATTCTAGCCTGGTCCTGGCTTATTCATACTTCAGACAGGAAATGTGTTATTGATGATGTCACAGGGCCCATAAATTAGTATGGTGCTAGCTTCAGGGTTGTGACAGTTCTTCCTGAAATCTAGTATCAATTTCTTGGTTTTCATGACATTACAGTAAGATCCAAGGTGTCATCTCGCCACTTAACAAAAGTTTGTAAGGAAACACATGGCCTGACTCTGAGCCCTGAAGGAGTGACAGCAGAACAGTTTCATCGTTCTGCAGCTATCTGTGGACATGATATAAAAAAGCAGGGGCGAAAGGACACAGCCCTGAGGGGAACCAGTGTTTGACATTATTATCTTGGACATGTGACCATTCATAAAAAACTGCTGAACTCTGTTAAAAAGTTTAAAAGCAACATTAAACTCTTACCAGTCAATTTAAAATGAGAGGATAGGCTGAGGAAAAGTCAGCGAATAATACCTTTAAACACACTGTCTAAAATGAAAAGCTTGACTTCGTCCACACCTTTGTCAGATTGATAGTCAAACTTAAGTGGATCAAGTTGACCATTTATCAAGGAGACGACTTCTGCTTTTAGAATTTTCTCAACTGTTTTCATCACAAGTGAAGTAAGAGCGACTGGTCTAAAATAATTTAAGTCTTTAGGTTTAGCTGCCTTAGGTACAGGAATAATTGTGATTTTTTTCCAAATGGAGGGTATCCGGCAACTAACAGATGGAGTCAGGGCCAGCAGCTTTACTTGTGTTAACTCTCTTGAATAGAGTTTTCAGTTTCTTGAGAAATCACTAAATCATTCTCAGGAACAAGAGATTCTCTTGGCATGGAAATATAATGCAAGAAATCAGACCTTTCCCAACAAGAGGAAAATGAATTAAAAAACATCCGCCAAGTCAGCATAATCCACACCATCTACACAGATGGGAGGCTTAGTCCCACAGGTGGACTTATTAATTGATGCCATGGATTGTATTCCTCTCCAGGCTGCTTTGAGGTCTCCACAATTGAACTGGTCCTCAATTTTATTCTTATACTTCAGGTTTGCCTTCCTCATTTCCACTCTGACTTCTCTGGAGACAGCATTTAACTCCAGGGGGTCACCAGAGTAGAAAATATTTTTATTTTTATTGATAACTGATTTCAGTTCTTCTGTGACCCAAGGTTAATTATTTGGGTGAGTCGACACCTTTTTAGTTGGGATCACGGGATCCACACAGAAGGTGTTGTATGACGAGACAGTGTCTGAAAGTTTATTTATGTCATTCCAAACATCATAAAAACAAAGATGAGATGCTGGCCTCTGACCAGATTTTTACTGTCCTCTCCTCACAGTCCAGGAGCTAGGAGAGAATAGTAAAAATATGGTCAGAGACCAACATCTCATCTCTCCAGTCCTGTACAGACTGGCAATGTATATGTAACATACATATTTAAGTAATTAAAATATCTTATCGCCATTTCAGTCTGGCTTTAGACCAAGTTATTCAACAACTACTGCCTTGCTTAAACCTACAAATTATATTCTTTCTGCATCTAATAACAGCCAACTTTCCATTTATTATACAGGAAAGTAACTTTAAGTTACAGTTTAATGGGCCTGACTCAGTAAAAACTGGTTTCTATCAGGTTCCTGTCCTGCAGAACATAAACCACAGTCATGTCACATCAAGACAAACACATTTACAGGACATTAGCATGGGCTAGGCAGATACAGACAAATAAAAACAAACAATACAGATAGTACAAAAAAGTACTTGAACAATACAAAACAATTAATGAGAGCAAGTGTAAGTGTGGAGAAGGTGTTGTTTGTACGTATTTTTGAAACATGAGGTAGATGGTAAAGTTCTAATGTGATGGGGAATGTCATTCCCAATTTTGGTGTTTGTATAAAAGAAGGATTTCCAACCATAGTTGTTTTTGTATGCAGGGACTGGGATGAGTGCCTGTGAGACTGACCTAGTGAGGCGCACTTGTCTCATTATGTTTTGGGAGAAGTGCAGCAAGTGTTGGTGAAGTGCTGTTTGGAATCTGAAAATAGTATGTAATAGCGTGCCTGTGTATGTAATTCTGAAAAGTCAAGGCGTTGGCGCGTGTGAGTGCAGTGTAAGAGCTCGATTGTAATGCTATTGGTTCAGTAATCTCCTTAGTGGTAAGTGACCAGATTGGAAGACAGTAGGAAATTGTTGAAAAGACAATTGTATGTAGGTACGTTTCAGAAACAGAAAAGGAGAGATATGATCTGATCTTATTATACACATAAAGTTTCTGACTCAGCTTACTTTTAGTTTAGAAATGTGTTCACAGTATGTAAAATGTGAATCAAGTAGCACACCAAGATATTTGTAGGTCTTTGTGATAACAAGATCTTGGCTTGCAAAGCTGATGGGATAAGTGAATGTAATACATTTTCTGGGAGAGTGAAAGTACATACACTCAGTTTTCTTTACATTGATGGTCAAATTATTATTCTTCAACCAGTCATGTAAGAACTGAAGATCAGATGATAATTTGGAATTTATTTACTTTGAAAAAGTAATGGTCCAAGAATGCTGCCTTGTGGAACACTCTTATCACAGACTAAAGGTTGGGATGTTGCACGATCAATTTTGACAACTTGCGAGCTGTTTCTCAGAAAAGAAGAAAACATTTCAACCACAGATGGAGACAGTTTAAATGAATGAAGTTTGTTAAGCAGGATTTGATGGTTCACTGTGTCAAAAGCTTTACGAAAATCAATAAAAATAGCTCCAGTGATGTGACCTTTCATTAAGAGACTCACGTATTTGTTCAGTGAGAAGTAGTAATGCCGACATGGTTGATCGTTTAGCGCGAAAACCATGTTGGCAGTCACTGAGCCAGTTGTTAGTTTCAAAGTAAGAACTTAGCTGGTTATATAAGGCTTTTTGAAGCAACTTAGACATAACTGGAAGTATTGCTAGAGGTATGTAGTTTGAAACAAGAGTAGATCATGAGATTCAAAAATTGGCGTGATTTGTGATATTTTCCAGTTAGAGGGAAAGATAGAAAGCCTGATACAGAGATTGATTAAATGCTGAAAAAGGGGTACTAGGCTACCAGCATGAGTCTTTAGAAAGAAGAGAAGGCATGAGCGGTATTTAATGAGTGCAGTATTTCTGTCACCTCATTCTGAGAGATCTCAGAAAGTGTGAACTGACAGGAGTTCTTTGACAGGTGATACAAAGTACAGTCATTGAAAGCTCACTTTTCTGAGCCTGAGATAAGAGGACCCTGTAGAGAAATCTACAAGTTGAGATTCTTTTTCTTTTCATTTTCATCAGTGATGACCTTAAGAGTCAGTCATAATGCCTTTTGGTTGGTAGCAGATTGGGTAATTAACTGTTGAAAAATAGACTGCGTTAGCCTTACACAGTTCAGTAGTACATTTATTTTTAATTTGTATGAAATTATTTTTGCTCTCAGGTGTTCGACTTAACCTATACATTTTCAGGAGAGTAGTCTTCTGTTTTAGGAGTTGAAATAATTCAGAATTTATCCATGGTAATTTACTCTGCCTAGGTCGAACCTTGCTGGAAGTGGTATATTTATTCTGTATTGTCTGAAGTTTAGTGTGGAATTGTGCTAGAATTTATTCTGGATTTTCCAGCGACTGCTCATCATTCCACTCAATGGCACTAAAGTCAGCATTGAACTGAAGTAGTTTTGAAATTGGTATTTTTGATACAGAGTGGGGGGGATGGGTTTTTGTAGATTTTAGAGTTTTCCTAATTGCGTAGATAAGCAAATGATCTGAAATAGCCGCATATATTACACCAGACAGAGTCTGAGGAGAACGCTATAGAAATTTAAGTTTAGTGTGGTCAGGAGCAGCCACATTTCCTTCTTTATTCAAAGGAAAGTATCTGAATCTGAGCTTATCACCAGTGGTCTCCTCCGTCTCTGTACTGCTGAGCACGTTGAATGTGTTGTCCATGGCCTCCAGCTGCATGATGTACACTGTTTGGGGACAGGGAGTTGAGCTATGTTCCCACAGCCCTATGTTCCCACAGCTCTATTTAACCACATTTCTAAGATTTTTCTCAAAATTAGGCCCTATGTTCCCACATTTCCCATATTTCTAAAATTTTTCTCAAAATTAAACCCTATGTTCCCACATTTCTAGGACATTTTCAAAATTAGGTATTGTGTTCTTACATTTCCCTTCAATTTAAGCCCTATCCTCCCACAAGATTTTTTGGAAGCACTTTATAGTAAATGAATGAATGAATGAATGAGTAATTTTATTTTGATCAGCAGCAGCAGAAATTGTCACAACCACAATCATTACAAGAAAAAATAAAATAGGCTGACCGGAAGCTAGTCAATGCGAGGCCTCTGTGCTACTTAGTTTAGTTTGTTTATTTAAAAGGACAATGTGCACTTACATTAAATGTTTGCAATAAACAAAGAGATGGGCGCACCAGATTTAGCTAAAAGCTACATTCCATCTGTAGTCCATTGCTACTGGATAATAAGTTGGGTGTAATTAGCTACCAAATTGGGAGAAAGGGGGCTAAATCTGATACAAATTTATGAAAAAGGAAATGTGGGAACATAGGCACGCTCCCCCTGCAGTACATTAGTGTGTAGATTTAGACAGCCTGAGGTTGGTGATGAAATAACTCAGTGCAGAGTCAGGTGTGTGTGTGTGTGTGTGCGCGTGTGTGCGTGTGTATGTGTGTATGTGTGTGTGAGACCATTTGTTGGAAAGTTATACAGGCTCTTGGGCTACTTGTATCTTATTTTTGGGGCTAGATTCTTCGAATGCCTACGAGGGCCTTCCAGGTGGATTGCCAGATTTTTAACAGGTCCATGGTGTGCACCTCACGTCTGTGGGACACTCATTAAATTATTTTACATCACAACTCAGCATCAACTTTTTCCCCTGTGGTCAATAATAAACCTGTTACATAAACTTGCCTAAAACCGCTGTCAATATTTAATGTGGTACATTTGAAAAACATTAGCATTAAACATTTACCGATTTAATTTGGATTTTTTTTTAATCCATGCCCCAAGATTGAACTTGTTGTGTGTCATCAGCCTGCACTCATTTACAGTGAATGGTCCTGAATATTTCCTGCTGCGTTCATGCATCAGCTCAGCCCGACTTCTTGTAAAGTACCGGTACTTAGGTCCCTAGCAGGAAAAATTATAAGTAAAGTTGAAGTGAATCTGCATCTTGAATCTGCATCTTGAAGCTCAAACTGAAAATGTTGGGAAATTTGTGTGAAAGAGGCAATTGATATCTACATGCTTATATTTTATGCTAGGATTATGAAATACCTATCTCAAGGTGTGTGCAGGTATGTTACAGGACATTTTTTTTTTCTGCAGACAGTTATGCGATGATTTATTTCCCCCCGAGTTACTTCATGTCAGCTAATTTTTTCCCTATGTTGACTATCTCGATCAACAAGATTCTTATCTCCACTGACACACGTCTCAACAGGTTACACAAATAGCAGAATAAGAATCAATCCTGCACTAACCTGCACACACACACACACACACACACACACACACACACACACACACACACACACACACACACAAAAGACAAAGAGTAAGGTATTTTACCTGCTTTTTGTAAAGTATCTCGAGATAACACTTGTTATGAGTTGACGCTATACAAATAAAAATTGATTGATTGATTGATTGATTGACACACACACACACACACACACACACACGCACACACACACACACGCACACGCACACGCATGCACGCACACACACACACACACACACACACACACACACACACACACACACACAAACACACACTAAACAGGAGCCCAGCAGTGGCCTTGAGTATATTTACCATCCTGGATGCACTATCACAGGTAACACTGTCCATGGACTCCAGTCAAGGCCATCACATACACACACACACACACACCTGACAAGCATACAAGTACACGCATGCACATATACTTCACGCATAGCACACATGGATTCCTGTCCTAGAGGATCCCACAGAGATAATGTTGGAGTTTGAAAACTTAACAGAATCACACAGTTTAGTCTGACCCTAAGATTCGGCCATGTCCCAAGTCCCTGTTCTGATATTCTCATACACACACGCACACACACACACACTCACACACAAACACATATAGATCTTAATATGGAATCCTCCGCCTGTTCAGATCATGTCATTGCTTTGTGGTTTGATTTCCCTAAAAAGGATGAATTTCTCCCCTCACTGGGGCAGGGAAGGGAGGAGGGGGACACTGTGTGATACTAATTGGAAGTACTCAAATTATAACGCGCTACATATCTGTTTAGTCCATTTCTGCTGAAATTTAGTGAACTGATTGTGATCTGGGAGAAAGATTCTATCTTCTTTCACTCCTATTTAAAACGTATTTAAGAATATGATGTGACTATGTTGATGTGGGATAATCAGAGTTATTCCACTGAGATACATTTTAATAATATTATATACTATATAAACGGATTCATATATTACAATAGTATTGATAAGCAGGACCTGTTGAGTAAAGTGAACTTCAGCTTCTAAGATCCTGAAACACATGCAGATTGATCACAGATTAGAGCTTCATGCTCAGTTACACAACAAATGGAGAAAAAAACTGAGCTTTTGCTGTTCGAGTCCAGTGATGACATCACACCTGTTCTGTAAATCCACCCTCCAGCCCTGCCTACAGTTCAAAACAGGTATAAAAGCCCTGCCACACACTGCTGCGTTGTTCATACACACACACACCAGTTACACACACAATCTACAACCTATTTACACACACTGTTCTCTGCAGGACTTAGTCCTTGTCTGAGTGTGTTTGGTCAGTGTGGAGCTTTCCCCTTGGTTGGATCTTCCCCTCATCATCGTCAGCATGATTATCAGCATCGCTCTGATCTGGGCTGTCCTGGTGGGCTTCTGCTGCCTGCTGTGGCTTGCTGTGGGAACACGCCACAGGTAAGACCTCACCTGTACGATGCAAAGTTTAACATAGTGTGGAGAGTGCATGAACAGAAATCTCCTCATGTAGACCTTCAGTTGGTTGCACACAGTTTTACACCCGTCCCTGTGTTTTTCCGGGCGAGCCTCAATAGTGATCCATGAGGCCCCTGATGTAACAATCGCTGTGAGTGACAGACGTATGTGAGCGGTGTGTGCTTGTCAAACAAAGGCCTTTGTAAAGACGATGGAACTAGTTGGGTATGTTGTTGAGTCACATCACTGTGCTGTCATATGTGAAGCTGCTGTTTACTTTACTCGTGTTCAGAATTATACAGTTAAGGAGTGTATTTAAAAAAGAAAAGAAAAATGTATAATACTTCATTAGCTTTAGATTCTTGGACACATTTTGGATGTAAAACATACATCTTTTGAAAGAGGATTCTCATGTTTAAAAGAGCCTCGTGATGACATTCAGGCCGGTATGTACGAACAACAACAATAACATTGGAAACTGGTTTGTGATGTTTTTACACTTAACGCTGTCAGTCGTTGGGAGAGACGACGCACAACTTTAAAACTGTGACACTCAAAGAGGAGCTCTGAATGAGTTTGAATGAATCATCCAAGAAAAGAGGTGCAGCAGGCTGAACATCTTATTTATCTCTGAAATGTTTTGGAGGTATATACCAAGACCATGAACTTTATTGTCATTTAAGGTCATCCCCCAGTTTTCTCTTCTCTTCCCTTATCTCTCTGATTGTCACTTCAAAATAATACATAATTGTTCAGGTAAAACATCATTAACAACATTATTGAATATCATTCAGTGAAGTTAGGTAGCCATAGTTGAACTTTAAGACCTCTTCGAAAACCAATGGGTGATTTTATACTGAGAATATGTCAATGTTTTATTGCCCCATTCTGACATCCAGCAGTTAGTTTCAACATGTTCTTTCCCTCCATTGTTCACACCCTCAGGCAGCCAGGTGAGCCTGCCGTGGAGAGCGGTTTCATCCCGTACCTGGGGTGTGCTTTGCAGTTCGGGGCCAACCCTCTCCAGTTCCTCCGCAGCCGCCAGAACAAATATGGACACATCTTTACCTGCAAGATCGCCGGCCAGTACATCCACTTCCTGTGTGACCCGTTCTCCTACCACTCGGTCATCAGACAGGGCAGACACCTGGACTGGAGGAAGTTTCACTTCGCCACCTCTGTCAAGGTCTGTTTTTAATTCATCTTTTATTTTTTGGACTAGGATGTTTGCCCACATTTCATTCTGCATGTGAGTCCTGTGATGGTCCTAAACCTGCTCTTTCTCCTCTCTGCAGGCGTTCGGCCATGACAGCTTCGACCCTCGACACGGTCACACCACGGAGAACCTCCACCAGACTTTCCTGAAGACCCTGCAGGGGGAGGCTCTGCCCTCCCTCATAGAGTCCATGATGGGCCACTTGCAGGACGTCATGCTGAAGTCAGACACACTCAGCCCCAGCAAGGACACCTGGGAGGTGGACGGCATCTTTGCCTTCTGCTACAAGGTCAGTAAACAACTTTAGACCAGTAATATACAAGAGACAAAGGAGTCAGGAAGACGCATGACACACAGAAACAAAGAGGAACTATAGCTCTGACATCTTGCACTGATTCTGCAGATTCTCCACCTTTTGAACCATGTTTCAACAGTCCTGATAGGTGTCCTTGTGTCGTGCAGGTGATGTTTGAGTCTGGATATCTTACCCTGTTCGGTAAAGAGTTTGGTGATGATAAGTGTCAGGCTCGGCAGGAGGCTCAGAAAGCTCTGGTTCTGAACGCTTCGGAGAACTTCAAAGAGTTTGATAAGATCTTCCCAGCGTTAGTGGCCGGTCTGCCCATCCACGTCTTCAAGAGCGCCTACAGTGCCAGAGAGGTCAGTAAGGGTTCAATGCACATATTACAGACAAAAAAAGAGAATCTGAGAACACAGTGCCTCGCTGTGAGATTCATATGATGAAATCAACTAAACTGAATGTCCTCTTTTCAAATCTAAAGAACCTGGCAAAGACCATGCATGCTGAAAACCTGTCAAAGAGAGAGAACATGTCTGACCTGATCTCTATGAGGATGATTCTCAACGATTCTTTATCCACCTTCAATGATATAAGCAAAGCCAGGACACACGTGGCTCTGCTGTGGGCTTCACAGGCCAACACCTTGCCCGCCACCTTCTGGAGCCTCTTCTACATGATCAGGTGAGTCCGCTTTCTAAACACTGTACAGACTCAGAAGACTGACACAACAATTCAACCCAGCAGGAGGCAGAGAGTTCTGGTCTGTCTGAACAGAAATGTAGAGATTTGTGTTATCTGCATAACACATTAAAGCTCAAGGCGATATAAGTGGTCACCAAGTACTGAGGGGCACTGGCACCAGTGTGACGTTTGAATATAGCCACAAGTAGTCAACCTACGGCCAGACAACCTACAACTTCCAAAGTAACATCTCCCTCTACTCAGTATATTTCAATGCTCACTCTCCCACTCATCCAACCACTCACTCACTCACTAGTCACAAATGGAATAGAGGAGCGATTACACAGCATTTAGGTGCATGTTGAAAAAAACACAACTTTATGATCATTCCGGAAAAAAAGACAGGGTAAAATAGTCTCTCACATAATTCCTTTATTACTTGGGGCGGCGGTGGCTCAGTTGGTAGAGTCGGTAGTGTCTTCACCAGATCGGGAGATCGATCCCCAGCTCCTGCAGCCACACATCCGATGTGTCCTTGGAGAAGACACTTAACCTTGAGTTGCTCCCGTTTTCCGCACTCAGCGTCCTAAGCAAAAAAAACACCCTCGGTGTCAGCTTTGTTTAATCGCTGCACTCACAGCACTCTCAGTTTAAATAGTTAAACTTTTTGAACTCCGCAGTTTTCATCAACAGCACATCTATCTCACCGACATATCAGACAGAAGAAAGACAGGCCCAGATGGTTACTTTGAGCTTTATTTACAATATATTGTAGAGTTAATTTAAGAAGAACAGTTTCAAATGGTTTTCAGAATAGCCTTATAGTTCTGAACCATCCAATCCCAAACTCAGCCCTCTCACTCTATGTAAACAATTATTAGAGATGATAGCTCTTTGTCTACAGATTGCCTGGAGCCTGGGTGGCAAAAGTAATAGTGACATAAATAAATCTATATTTAACGACATGATATGTTCCACACACATGTGACCAGTCTAACTGGCTGGTGTAGCTTGGTAATACAAGTGTGACATACAGTTTGTTTGTGGACTTATGGCAAATGTTGCTTGCTAAGAAATTAGCTATCGCACCTGTCAGACTACTACATTAGAGCGAATCCACTGAATTATACAGGACACGTTGTGGAGTCTGTTAATGTGTCGTCTGATCTCATATCACCCTCTGTGCTGTGGAGCTGGAGGTTTTACTTCATATTACTGCACATTTATCAGCTTCAAAAAGCTGATTGTAGCACACAGACCCATAAAGTTCAGATCAATGAGATAATTCACATGGATAGTGTTGTTGGGTTCAAGGAGCCGCCTCACAGTGATGTAACAAGTCTGACATAAAGACATATCAGAAGGAGATTTATGATAGAGATTCAGAGAAAACTCAGGCCCATTCATAAAAGTCTCTCAGCGTTAAGAATCTCCTGACTTCCTGACGTGAAATTCAAAATAGTCATCCCAAAGTCCATGAAAAAAAGAAACATTTTGAAGGTGATTTGCTTCTGTTCTTGAAAACTGTCCTGATACATCTGAGAGAATCTGTTCATGTTGAGTTCATAGCACTGTAAGACAGATTTCAGCCGACTTAATGTGGGACTTGTTTGAGACACCTCTTTAGTAACCAATGGGTGATGTCACTGCTACAGTAATACTAACTAGTCTCTCGTTTGTGTGCTCAGGAGTCCAGATGCTATGAAAGCAGCTCGTGAGGAAGTGCAGAAAGTTCTGGAGGTTTCCGGTCAGAAGGTCGACCCCAGTAACCCTACACTGAACCTGAGCAGAGAGCAGCTGGACAACTTGCCTGTACTGGGTAAGATCTCCACCAGTCACTAGAAAATAACCAGGACCTGTACATGGACCAATGATGCTACAGAGCAAAGATTAAAAGTTGAGACTGTGAACTGTGATTTATTTTGTATTTCTTCATGTCCACAGACAGCATCATTAAAGAAGCCATGCGGCTCTCAAGCGCCTCCATGAACGTACGCATTGCCAAGGAGGACTTCCTGCTTCACCTTGACAACCAGGAAGCTTACCGTATAAGGAAAGATGATGTGATAGCCCTGTATCCTCCCATGCTGCACTTTGACCCGGAGATCTACGAAGATCCATATGTAAGAGCCTTAAATACATCATGAATTAAAATCCTCTATAGTAGGGCTGACATGGTACCAAAAGTTGAAACGTTGATAATACAAATTATAACCATACGTGATTCAATACCAGGGAAATGTTTGCCTGAGGTGTAGATGCATTATTCCTCGCCTATGCACCTGTCTTATAAAACAGGTGTAGATTTTTTTTTTTTTAAAGCTTTGGCACATTTAGATCGTATTGATCCATTTAAACAACACAGATTGTATCTTTTATGAACAGTATCGAATCTTTGGACAATCTGTCTTTAAAAAATGAGCTGAAAATCACCTCCCTCCTCCTCTTCCTGCAGGAGTACAAGTTTGACCGTTTCCTGGACGAGAAGGGTCAGGAGAAGACCACCTTCTACCGCGGCGGGCGCCGCCTGCGCTACTTCTACATGCCGTTCGGCTCAGGGGTCACCAAATGTCCGGGCAGGTTCTTCGCAGTGCACGAGATCAAACAGTTCCTGACTCTGGTGCTTAGTTATTTCGAGATGGAGCTGTTGGACCCAGCCACCAAAGTCCCTCCTCTGGACCAGAGCCGAGCCGGTCTGGGGATCCTGCAGCCCACATATGATGTTGACTTCAGGTACAAGCTGAAAGCCAACCATTAGACTGTGTCAGAGACTGAAGGACAAACTGTACAAAGTGTATTTTTTGAAGATAATGTAAATAGACAAAATAATGTATATTTGTTGTACTAATTTGTTATTGCTGAAGAACATGTTTTCTGCATGCGTGCATAATGTGAATTTTTAAGTTTTTGAATGTTTAGCCCATTTACTTTGGATTCTGTAGATTTACAGTCATGAAAACTATAAATCTAAATGTATAACTGCAAACAGACACCTACAGTCAACCTGCAAGATCAGGACAATCAGCCTCCCCACGTTGTAACCCTGCACAGACACTTAAAACATCTAATATTTATTTCACACAGAAACAGGCATATTTTTGGTTCAATTCACATCAAGAGATGATAGCATTTGTCCACATGTATAATTATGTTGTACTTTATAGATAAATGTAAAGTGTGGAGGCTGGAGCCTCATAATGAAGACCCACACTATGTGCCATAATGCAGGTTCAGGACTGTAACAGATGATTTTGATCACAAAAAGAATCAGGATAGGATAACACTAAAAAAGGGCTGTTGCCATACCAAAGTTACTATTAAAAACCACACAAATGGAAATGATGACAATCAATTTGTACTCTCTCTCTCTCCCTCTCTCTCTCTCGCTCATGGCAGCTTTTAGTTAAAAATATGACTGAAGATCATTCTTTTTTAATACTATCCATCATTTAAACAACAGAGATTGTATCATTTCAAAGCACCTGATATCACAGATTCACCTGGTACTGTATTCAAAATGTCGACAACCTTATTTAAAAACAGTTATCAGTGGTGCTTCGTGTGCACGATGGGCTGAACACACAAAAATCATTTCTTCACCTAAACATGTCAAGTGTTATTATTGTGCTGTGAGACATGTTGTGTTGATTACATGAGTTTGAAATAAACACAAGCTGCTTGTGCCAAAGTACAGAAGAACCTGTGCAAACACATGAACTCATGCATCGTCCTTTTTCTCATCATCTTGTGAAATTCTGTGATCTGTTATAATTGTCAGATCTATTTTTGTAATGTTTATGCTGATGCTCGACTGCGATCAGTATCTTTTCTGGACTTTAGGTCGCAGAAGGAAAAGGAGCATCCATCAGCCGTAGAGTTTAACACATCAGACAGTCAACAAAGACATGTGTGAATGTTTACTAGTGCTAACCTTTTTTATGTACCTTATATCTGCCCTCTCAGTGTCATTATAGGTGCTTCATGATGTGATAACATGTGGTTCATAGTGAGCACAGAGAACATTTACTTTCTGTGTTTGTCAAACAGATGAGCAGGCTGAAAAGTCCAGACACAGGACAGTAAATATAACCTACAGATCTATGACAGAGATCTGTAGTGGAGTTGGCATTCAGATGTAGTGCAGTGAATAGATGCTGCTCTGCACAGTCAGTGTGCTGCATGCTCTCTCTAAAGGTGTTACTGCAGGTGCACACACACAGGTTGTGTCTAAAATCACACACTCCTTTCTTACTCCCTGTTCTCGGGGAGATCTCTGTAGTTGACTCATTTTGGACATTACTCCTGGCAACGATAATGACGGCTTTGCACTCTCACAACTGAAATGTAAAGATAGAGGATCATTAATAACAGTAAATAATGCATGGCATAAATTTCAGTGATAACTTATATAAGCTTATTTTTGCAGAACAGTTAAGTATAATAAATACATATAAAGTATTGAATTCCTTATAAATTATTAAACATATTAAACTCATTTATTAGTGTCACTAGTCATCATCATCAGGAGAAACTAAAGTAATTGTGTTGAAAATCCTTTCCCTCTTTATTGATCCAGATCTCTGTAAAAAATGCCGCCAAATATGAACTGTTCTGTGTTCAGTGATGATGCTGGTCACTCCTCTAGTCCAGGCCCCGAATGGCTCATTTCTGAAATTGTGGGGCGCGTGTGTGCGCCTGGGAAACATCCAGGTATATTAACGGCCGCTCCAGGATATATTTTTCGCCCACACGATCAGCATTTCAGACAAATGAAGTCGCTCTTTGAATGCATTTGTTGCAGTGCGACGTCTGGTCTTTTAGTCACACATTAGATCACCTTCGCTCGCAGTGCAAACCCGCTTTTTACAAAAGCTTCTCTCCCTCATTAGTCAAAAACGTGCATTTAAAGGTAACGGTGGGTCCGCTCACAGAAGAGGGACTCGTCCATAAGAGAACAGTCAAATATAACTTTCCACTCATTGTAGATTTACCCCGTACTGCACGATGGTTTATATTAATTGGCTTGTGAACGTCAGTCGTAAACATTTCCACAATGCAGTGTGGGATGAATGACTCCACTATAGTGTCTGATAATGCTCCCTCAGAGTGTGGACAGCACAACAACATAGCGCGTTATAGTGCAATGTAAAGTGAGGACTATAGTGTGTGATTGGGACACAGCCACAGTTTGAGAAGCCGTCTTTGTTTCTGTCTTATATGATGTGAGTGTCTGTGGAGAAGCAGACTGTAAATAAACAGCTGTTCACCTTTAATTCCAACAATAATTAGCGTGAATGATAACAGAGGCAGGTTGTATTTAAGTTAGACTTTTGCATGTTTAACTGGTTTACATCACGGAGAGTTTGGACGGAAAGCAGGATGACTGCACGCGCAAAATAGGTATTAGTGGAAGAGGCAAATCAACGCACAATATTTTTGAGTTATAGCAGGTAAATCTGAGTATTACAAAAATAATATTTGGCTTATTAGAAAACCTGGGCATTAAACAGGGCCTCTCTTTTCTTCCCTCCATCTTTTGAATGAATTGTCATACATTGCGCAGGAGGTGTGAGCTGTGTCCTCTGTGGCACGGACGATCATGCGCGACACTCTGTGCGTTGTTGCGCACCAGACAGCTGGCCAGCGCTGTGTCTGATCGGACATAAATGCTCTGGAAAGAGGTATCAGACGGGGGTACAAACAGTGGTGAGGTGCCCCAATCAAAGCGTCCTACAGAGTAGCAGCAGCGGGCTTTAGAGGGAGGAGACGAGCGCATTATAGGAGGAGCGCACCAGAGGGGGCGAGCTGGGGGAGATAAAAACCCGGGAAAAAATAAATCCCCAGTTTAACATTAAGTGGGAAATAGGAAGACATAAATGACAATGTTAAAATTCTTTAGAATGCAGAAGCTGTGGATGTTCAGTTTTGTTTGGCTATAATTTAAAGGGATACTTCACCGGTTGAAACATGAATCTGTATTGACATTGGGTCATATATGTAGTAGAAACATGAAATAAATGTTGAAGTTGGTGCCTTCTTGACTGAGAAACCTTTTTGGCTCATGTGGATGAAAGACAACAACTCCCAGAATGCACAGCACCGCAGGCCACACCCACTGAAGCTAGGGTGCTCTTGGAAATTCCTGGCAGAAAACAGACTCTATGTTTGTGTCCATAGGCAAACAGTGAGAGCACCGACACTACCAGTCCGCCCCAGCTCGAGCTGGCCCGGGCTCCTCATCCTCACCGTCGCCGACTGCGGCTGCTGCAGCCGAGGCACAAGACCTGACAGTCGGCATCAGCTGCCTCGTCGCTGTATTGCGGCCCTTAGAGATAGCCACGAACATCCGATTCGAGCACACAAGACCTTCAAAATCAACTTCATCCATATTAGATTGAAGTTGAAACATACTTTTATCATACTTTTGTTCTTAACTTTCTCCATAGAGTCTGTTAGCATAGCTACCAAGCAATATGGCGGACGTTGAGTTTTGATTCTGGAAGTGAGGTCCCACGTACTGATCTCTGATTGGTCTGTAGCTTTAGTGGTCCCCCCACCACCACCACCACCTATGGGCGGGTTGAAAACATGAGGAACCAGCGATGTAGATTCACCCCCTCTAACCAGAGCAGCCGCCGATGACACAAAATGTCGACTTTTGCGTCATCGGCGGCTGCTTTTCAGAAAAGAAATACAGAGCTTTCCCGTCTCAGGGGAAAATGAGGAAAATTAACAGCTTAATGCAAATGGGTGAAGTATCCCTTTAATCATGGTGTTTGCCTTCCTTAACCATTATTTAATCGAAATAATGAATAAATGCATGCCATTCATTTTTCTGTCATTTGAAACATGTTAACATGTGTGGGGAAAAATGCAATCTTTATGCCTTCTTTTATTGTGCCACTGTCACAATCACCGCAGTTTTTTTCATACTTGGTAAATCGCAATGCGTGTACTAACTTCTTTACATTTTCTCCTCCCAGTATCAGAAACGCCCCACATTGCATATGCATGAAGGAAAACGTGCTAAATGGACAATGCAGGTTGTTTTGCTCATATGAAAGACGCAATCCTCACTGCGCGCCGGTAGTAGATCAGATAAAACATATTTTGTTGGTGGTATCAAGTTTGCACACGTTTTAAGACATGCAAACCTTTAGTAAATCAGGTACATACTGTACAAACAGATAATAAATCAGTACATTTGCAAACCCGTCTGAGCGTCCTGCTCTGATGTCTACATGTTCAACAAACAAAAAACGTACTCTTCCAAGAAACTCTGTACACATTCGTCTGACTCTCCCCATCCTCCCCCTCTCTCTGTCGGACTCTCTCTATTACTGTCTCTTGCTGTCGGTCTGACTCTCTCTCACTGTCTGTATCTCTCTCTGTCTGTCTCTCGCTGTCTGTCTGACTCTTTCTCTCTGTCTGTCTCTCGCTGTCTGTCTGACTCTTTCTCTCTGTCTGTCTCTTGCTGTCTGTCTGACTCTCACTATCCTCCTCCTCTTACTGTCTGTCTCTCAATTCAAACTGGCTTATTGGGATGGAAAACGTACATTTAGATTGCCAAAGTGTGAAATCCAACACAAAATTAAAAAAAAGAAAAAAACAACAGAAAGGTAAATATTAAAAACAGAGCTGTGCAGAAAAAACTTCCATAACACAAACACATGTTGACTTCCAACATAAACATTTAATCAATCACAGCACAATGTCATAAAAAACACTAACATCAGATGGAATAACAGAAACTACATTAGTAGTTTAGTTTACAATGGGTAGTTTTGAGCATGAAATTAACTGGTTTGCCAATTGTGTGTTTTGGTGTGTTGGTGTGTTAAGAGTTTAGGAAAATTGTTAAAAGTATTGAAAAAATTGTCATAGCAATCGAAAAAAACTATAACACAAATTTAAATTGCTTGAACTTCTTTTACACACAAGCTCAACTAAGAACAAAACAATGGATTTTGCAGCCAAATTTACCAATGATTTCACAGTGTATGTCAGAACAGATACCATCATGTTCTGAACCTAACCTATAGGCTAAAGTCAAAGTGAACAGCTGTTCATATTGTAGATTTAAACTCATACATATCCTCTGTCTTTTTTTCCATTGCTACTGAGAAACAGCTGATTGAAGTTATGCAAAAAGAACAATCCCAGCTGATTCCAGAGAAGACGAGTACCAGGACAAGGGAGAGGAAGATTCAAGATTTGTGATCCACTGATCCACAAGGCCATACAATAAACACTCAAAAGTTACTACAGTAATACACATACAGTAAATGTAGAAATATACTGTAAGATAAGATAAAAAAGAGAAGTATAAATATTCAAAATGTAGAAAATGTAAACAGTGTATAAAGTGAGTAAACAATGAGTAAAGTGTCAGTGCGTAAAGTGTCCAGGCTGTATAACAGTTACTGTATGCCTCCGGTCTCTAATATGTAACTGTATTTTGTCTCTCTAAGGATTCAAAGTCTACCTCCCTCAGGGGGCAGAGGAAAGCATCTACTGTAAATGAAGAACAAGAACTTGTCATTAACAACATGGTGATTGCGGAGAATGAAATAAAACCTTTACTGCAGCAATTCTGTCTGTCTTCTTTTCATAAACCATACCTTCTATAAAGCTACTCTGATATGGGTCAATCCTTTCTTGTCCTGATGAAGACTCAGTAGAGTCGAAACGCGTTGACAATCCCTGACAAATAAAGGATTTTTATGTTATCAGAGTGCCTCGGACTTCCAGTTTACATTTTTTTACGATTGCTATGACACTTTTTTCAATACTTTTAACAATTTTTCTAAACTCTTAACACAGTTAGCACAACATCCGTCTCTGAAGGTGTTACGCACCCGTCTAGGCGGGCAGGTTTGTAACATAAAAACCCGAAACAAGTTATTTCCCCGGTCCCCAAACCAAAGGCAAAACTAATCTTGATTTAAACAAGGATTTATTTTAACACACAAATTCAAACACCTATCAAACAAAAGACAATCTCTAAACCTAACTTTTTAACAAAACCAAAAACAGGAGAAAAAGTGAGCACAAAAGAAAATGGCAGTAAACTGCTTCTCAAACTAAAGACCTACTCAACAAGAAAAACACAATTTTCAGAGCTAACGAAAGACTAAAGAACAAGGCTTTAACAACAATATAAGTTTGGAGGCCGAGGGACAACGAGCTGCTGCTGTCAGTTTACACACGCCGCCCTTGCTGAGGATTCCAGCAGGCCTTAAAGAATTGCGACCAGACTCCCGACCAACGAATGGCGGCGTCCTCCCTCCAGCTGATCAGCTCCTCCAGCGAATCCCCAATGTCCACCTGCAGCAGCATCAAAGATCCTCACACTCGCACACACACACACACACACACACACAGAGGTCTCACTCCCACACACCACAAGGCAATAAACACAATACGGCCAGGACCGTAACAGAAGGCTATGCAATTAACACGTCTTGTTGCTTAGACACAAAATGCATACATTTAACACAAATTTAAATTGCTTGAACTTCTTTTACACACAAGCTCAACCAAGAACAAAACAATGGATTTTTACTGCCAAATTTACCAATGATTTCACAGTGTATGTCAGAACAGATACCATCATGTTCTGAACCTAACCTATAGGCTAAAGTCAAAGTGAACAGCTGTTCATATTGTAGATTTAAACTCATACATATCCTCTGTCTTTTTTTCCATTGCTACTGAGAAACAGCTGATTGAAGTTATGCAAAAAGAACAATCCCAGCTGATTCCCGAGAAGACGAGTACCAGGACAAGGGAGAGGAAGATTCAAGATTTGTCACATGCTCAACAGATGTGCAGTGAAATGTAAAGACTGATCCGCAAGGCCATACAATAAACACTCAAAAGTTACTACAGTAATACACATACAGTAAATGTAGAAATATACTGTAAGATAAGATAAAAAAAGAGAAGTATAAATATTCAAAATGTAGAAAATGTAAACAGTGTAATGAGTAAAGTGTCAGTGCGTAAAGTGTCCAGGCTGTCAAAATGCAGACGAGCAGGACATGGGAGAGGAGGGGGATAACGGCAAGGGAGAGGAATGGATGAGGACAAACAAAAGGTACAAATGATTTAAACTTTGCAGTAAGAGAAGCCATTATACAATATCCTACCTGTTGGTTTCTTGAAAAATCCGGACAATGGATGCCACCGTGTCCCGTCTAAAATTTGACTGTACTCGTTCAGCCATTCTGTATGATAACACATGGTTTATGACATGCTCTATGATAGTGGCTCTTATTTCATCATTTACCCTAGCTCTGGCCCTTCTTTGAGCGCCACCACGCATTCAAACTCCTCTCCCTATACCTTGTCCTCATCCCCCTCCTCTCCCATGTCCTGCTCGTCTGCATTTTGACAGCCTGGACACTTTACGCACTGACACTTTACTCATTACACTGTTTACATTTTCTACATTTTGAATATTTATACTTCTCTTTTTTTATCTTATCTTACAGTATATTTCTACATTTACTGTATGTGTATTACTGTAGTAACTTTTGAGTGTTTATTGTATGGCCTTGTGGATCAGTCTTTACATTTCACTGCAGATCTGTTGAGCATGTGACAAATCTTGAATCTTCCTCTCCCTTGTGCAGGCATTGTATTTACTTTCTTTATGTTGCTCTATATTGTTCCCTTTGTACACAAGATCAGACCAAAGATGTCCTTTTTTACTGTATAACATATGGGTATGCGGTTGAAAGAACCTCAACCCCTGAGTGTGTTCCTATGGGAATCAGCTGGGATTGTTCTTTTTGCATAACTTCAATCAGCTGTTTCTCAGTAGCAATGGAAACAAATACAGGGATATGGATGTGTTTCAATCTACAATATGAACAGCTGTTCACTTAGACTTTAGCCTAAAGGTTAGGTTTAGAACATGATGGTATCTAAAAATCCATTGTTTTGTTCTTGGTTGAGCTTGTGTGTAAAATAAGTTCCAATTTGTGTTAAATGTATGCATTTTGTGTCTAAGCAACAAGACATGTGTTAATTGCATAGCCTTCAGAGATGGATGTTGTGCTAACTGTGTTAAGAGTTTAGGAAAATTGTTAAAAGTATTGAAAAAAGAGTCATAGCAATTGTAAAAAACTGTATTGTATTTTGAAAATGAGTGTTAGAGTTTAGTTTACAATGGGTGGGTTTGAGCTTGAAATTAACTGTTTTGCCAATTGTGTGCCAAGGATATTTATAAAGCAAATCTTGTTTTCAAAAAGAAAATAAATTGTAATTCAAATGATAAAACAGACACATTCAATCAAACAAAGGATGTGGTTGTTTTTAACACCTGTTAAATAAATCATGTTTTTCATATCTTTTACATGAAATAGTCACATTTGAGTATTTTCCACAAAAACACTGTAGACCAGTGGCTGTGCCGACTGTGATCAGTGTGTCTGCCTCCCGTACCTTGACTGTGTTTTTGTGGGTGGTCTGTCTGTGGGAAGCTTACACTCCCAATCCCCCAGACAGATCACTTCCGACTCCCCGGGCAGCTGATGCCATGTTTCATTGAGTTATCACCCCAGGCCTCCAGTTCTGTGTGTTTGTGGATCATAAGCTTTGATTCAGCACAGTACTTTCTTCTTCTGGCCGCAGTACTCCTCTGCTCTCATTGGTTCCTCAGCTGCAGAAGCTAAATGAGCTGTACTGGTTTGGACCAGCTATGTGCAAGTTCAATCAGAAGAGACGCGTAAATGATTGAAAGATGAAAGGTTTATTTTACATATGTGAAACAGAATGATTGTCAGAGAATCTTTGGCGCTTGAACTCTACAGGGAGACAGGGTGATTGGAGATGTCTGCCCTGAGCGGCAACAAGATCTATCCCCCCTATCCCCCTAGAGTCCAGACACTGGTGGTGGAGGTGTTAGTGGATGATGTCGTCTGAGTTGATGCGATGAAGAAGTTGATTGAACTGTGAAGACTAGAGTTGATGAGGAGATGGTTAATGATGTCATCTGAGGCAAACTGCGAAGGCTGGGGTTGACCGGACGATGGCTGATGATGTGATCCGAGGCTGATGGGATGAAGGAGGTGATGAAACTGTGAAGTCTTGGTGGCGATGAGGAGGTGGAGGGTCACTTGTAACGATGGCATAAATGAGCTAGTGGAAGTGAATCCATTTTTAAAAGAGACAGCAGCAATGTGATAGGCTAACATTGAGGGAGTGGAGCAGTGCTATTGGATAGATGTCACCAGGTGATGATTACGAGAAGTAATGAGTGAGCATGCGTGGAGGAGTGATTTGACATGGTATGAGAATAAACAATAAAACAATGGTGCAAAATATAGTCTTCCTGTCTGAACTGTTGCTAGAGCTACATTTGAAACGTAGCCTGGTTTGAACATAATTTCTAATTTGGGACGGAGGTCATACTCCATAAGATTTAAGGTGGTGAACTAGCTTAAAGGCTTTATATGTGATTCTTCACACTTAAATATAATATAAATCAAGTATATCCTCTGAAAATAACTCTGTGAGTCATGACTGTCTACAATGGGTGTAACACCCGAGTCCCACTGTCTGTGATGTTTTCAGAGTTTTCAGAGTCCTATCTTCACTTTGTTTACATCGCCCGGACGGCCGGCTGACTCCTCCCCTCACGTATAAAAGTTGTTTAATTGAGGGACTAGAGAAAAGAAGAATAACATACTGTACTCACTGATTAACTGTGTTTCTAGATCACGCTCATTTCAGGTAAATTGAGCATAATAAAGATCGCTAGCATTAGCATGCTAACACAACAATGCACCGCGTGTTGTTTTGGTTTCATACTGGTGCTCAAGGGCGACATCTGCTGGATCAAAAAATCACATATAAAGCCTTTAAAGAGTTCCAATGTAGGCAGAAGTCGAACTTCATAAATATATAGAGCATATCAGAAGTCATGTTGACGTCCGCCTTCAGATATCACCATAAACTTGAGGGATTATCTGCATCACATTTGTAGCAAAAGTAAAGAAAATGTACAGAGCTGTTAAGTGGTTTTAAAGATTTAATACAACCAGTTTGCCACTTGCTAACTTGTCATTAAGGTCAACTGAAAGAAGGTTCAATGATAACGAACTGAAAGGAGACATCACTACCTACTGTAGATGAGTAAGACACACTTCCGTTAACAAATACATTCTCCCCTGGTACTTTTTACATAGTCCAGTGAAATGAACTAACTGAGCTTTAACTGTAGCGTGGAAATGAAAAACAAGCGGACGAACCCTTATAGGAATTCAGATAACACCGTCCTGCTGTTCTCCAACCCTGAAATGCTCCAAGCCCCCCCGGTGCCTGCTGAATGACTAACATTTCTTAGTACCTTGTGTTTCTCCCTCGCCGGACGCTCACACACACATGCAACACCACTTGTTGAAAAACTCACTGTGTCTTAATGTTTGTTTATTGATTAGCATTGTTTGAATTATTGTGTTATAATTGGTCTACTATGTAATCTCTGAGACTGACCGCTCTCTCTTCAGTGTGTCACTGCTCGTAATGCAGAGCGATGTTACTGCTGTTTACTGTTTCAGGGGGAAGAAGACTCTTTAATATACAGTTTTATCAAATATCACTTACAAGTTTAAAGTCCTGGATTCTTCATGATGTTACTGTTCTTGCCTGGAAGTTTCTCAGGTACAAGAAGTCATTTTGGCAAGACGATTCTACTACAGGGATGAATCAGTGATTTGTAACAGACTGGAAGATGCCAGGTGTGACATGCCTGCAGTGGTATGAGTGTGTGTGTGTGTGTGTGTGTGTGTGTGTGTGTGTGTGTGTGTGTGTGCGCGCGTGCGTGTGTGTGTGTGTGTGTTTTACCTTCTGCATTATAACCTAACAGAGAAAGAAAAGAATAGAATAGAGACCTTGTTCCCTTTTGGTAAGCAGACACCTGTGATGAACACAATATGGGTATAGTATTTGCAGTTGACCACAGCTCATTGTCATGATGACACCAGGGACAGTTGTTGTGATGTCTTTGCATGTTGGTTCATGCAAAACACGGTGTTGCTGTGAGAAAACAAAAGGCCTGTTCACCTTCAAACATGCGCACACTGATAACATGCAGCCCTGACCTGAGGTGACTCTATGACAGGTTACTGCAGGTGAAACAATGACAATTTATATATAACATAAATATAACGATGCAATGGCTTTTCATTCAGACAGATCAGGGGTTATTATCACAAACATTTGATGAGAGGCTGATAAAGTTCAGATCATAAACTTTACGACTGATTCAGACCAGGCTGATTAAAAAAAAAAAAACTGTCAAAAAAAGTTTTGACCTCTGCCTCTGACACACTCATCTTAAATGTCAACTCATCCTGACGCGCTCAATATAAATAATATATTTCATGACATAGTGGTCACACAGAGCATGTGCAGGAGGTCAATCCTCATGAGCAACTGCATGAAAACATGTTATTGTGTCATACAGGTTCACTTGTCATGCTCAATAAAGTACTTCATATCAACACAGTGACACGTTTAATGTAACCTTTGAATGTGCTGCTGCAGCGTGTGTGTGTGTGTGTGTGTGTGTGTGTGTGTGTGTGTGTGTGTGTGTGTGTGTGTGTGTGTGTGTGTGTGTGTGCGTGCGTGCGTGCGTGTGATGTATTTGTATGAAAAATAGGTGGTCACGCAGCTGTAAATCCCCCCTAACACACACACACACACACGCACGCACGCCACGCACGCACACACACACACACACACACACAGCTCTATAAACAGTGAGGGAGCAAATCTGATGTAGAGAAATGAAGAGGCCTGCACAGGCGACCCTGAGCCTCACAGGCGGACAGGTTCCTACAGGTCAGAGACGGAACCTGAACCCAACCACCCAATGTTTACCCCCCCCCCCCCCCCCCCCCCCCCGACGTCAAACAACATTAACCTTGCTGTTCCCCTCATGTGTAAATGATACAACCTCTCATTTTAAACTGATTCACCCCTGGTTTAAGCTGCTCTTACTCGTCCATTAATAGCCATGTTTACCCCCCCCCCCCCCCCCCCCCCCGACGTCAAACAACATTAACCTTGCTGTTCCCCTCATGTGTAAATGATACAACCTCTCATTTTAAACTGATTCACCCCTGGTTTAAGCTGCTCTTACTCGTCCATTAATAGCCACATTAAAACCGTTGGAGGAATGTGAAAGTACCTTTGGCTCTTTCTGTTTGCACACATGCACTCCTGAACATTTTTGGAAAATTACGACACAGCCTTTCCCTGAAATCGTCCTGTTCACATACACGGGAAGAGATGATCTCAGAAGAACCCTAATTGTTCGCCGGCTGCATGATACACACATTATCACCCCTTTCCTGTGAATTTTCCTGAATATTTCCTACTGTGCGGTAACATCAGCTCAACATCAACATCAACTCGCCCCTGTTACGCCTCACGCACAATGTGTAAAGCATAGAGGCGTAATGGTGGCTCTGTGCTCACCGAGCGGCACCTTCCAGTGTTCATAAATGAAGCCAATGTGAAAAAAAGAGCAAAATCCTGCAGTTCGTCGAGTGTCCGCTTGAGGCTGGCTGCAGAAACAGGTACGTGGGTTGGTGACAGTGCAGGGGCAGGAAAAGGTGGGGCGACTTCATTGATCCTGGAACCACAGGGGCACGACTCTCTTTGTCCAGAGTTTCCCAGGGTGAGAGGTGCTGGGTTAGCGTTTGGATACTCACAAGCTCACCTGTGTTAAAAAACAACAACAAAGAATTCAGCAACATAATAAAATTACAAAAAGTGACAATATCTTTTTTTAAACAGGATGGGCATGGATTCATTAGCAGGCTCTTACAACGCGTGCAGCTTGTATGAAGTCAACAATGTCAGCGGATAAACCACAAGCTAAATTGTCACGCCACCTTTCGCAGCATGATGTCATTCATTTGTTTAATTCCTGTAATTAATTGGCACATCCAAACACACATCTTGGCCCAGTGTTGATGCCTTTCGTTGCAGCTTTTACATAATGTTCATCCACGATGAGAATTCCTTTAACATCTAATTTCATTGTCTCGTAGGTTCAGCGATCTTTTGATCAAATGAAGTTAGGGAGCAGGACTACACCCAAACCACAATCACCTGACAAGCCTAATTAAACTGAACCATACCACTCCACCCTGTTTGTCTCAGTTCTTCAACGCACCCTCCCTTTCCTTCCTCTCATCCATTCACCCTCCTTCCTAATCCCTTCATCTCATTTGTCTAACTTTAGGCACAGTCTGGGCTGTGATTTCATACAGAGTTACGCTTGAGAGGGAACCCCCCATCCCGAGTCTCCCTCTGCCCTGCAGTCAGTCCATCCTCCCAGAGCAGCCAGCTGACAGCATCCTCTTCCATCATAATCATTATCTCAACATATATTCATCTGTCTCATCATTCATATGATGTATCATTAAATATCTAAAACACATATGGTTGCAGGGTAGTCCTTGCTCGGGAAATATATCTTATGTAATAAATATATCTCCTTTCTTCCGGTCATTGTCTCCATGCACTGAGGATGGCTGGTAAAGAGCTCCTGGGAAGGTGAAGGACAAATATTTTATGAAGGGAGTCAAATATCTCCCTCTGAAAGTTTTCCAAGAGAGAGCGGTCTCAAAATATGGGATTATTGTTTGCAGATTCTTTTCCACAACTCCTCCAACATATATCTGTTTGACTGGGATCTGTTTTTTTAATTCCACTGGATTTCTCTCCACATGTTTCTGATTTTCCGCCCCGCAGAAAACAGATCCATTAACTGCTATCAACAATCGTTTGTTTTCTGAGTAAAATGTGGCTTTCGTTGTCTGAAGTTGTTCATCTTTTTCTGTACCTTTGATGCATGTGCTTACTCAGTTCTGCTTTTTTTATATATTGGAAAATCTATTTTAAAATCAATGAAAATAATATTTTCTGTTTAGATACAAACCAGCAGTAGTTGATGTCAGCCTCATCTTTCTTTGTCTTTAAGTCTGTCTGACCGCACAGAATAACTGCTTAAAGCAGAATGGTAATGCTAGATGGACTTGAGCTTGAGCTCGCTTTTCTAGTCAGATAGCAGAGGTTGCTAAAGTAACCAATCACATTCATACACATTTATACGGCGCTGAGGAAGTAGCGGGAGCAACTTGAGATTAAGTGTCTTGCCCAAGGACATTTCGGACATGTTGCTGCAGGAGCTGGGGATCGAACCCCCGACCTTCAAGTTGAGAGACGACCGACTCACTGAGCCACAGCCGCCCCAGAACCCAAATACAGTCCATAAAATGATATTTGAAAGTGAGTAAAGTGCTGCAGAGGAGTCAAGGTGATATATGAGGCGAGTTTGAGATTTTAAGAGAGTTAAAAGGAGAATTAAATGAAAGTGTTTTACCTCTGTTGTCATCCAAATTCAAATGTTTTGTTTTGTGTTTTTGTTTCCTGAGTTTCTTGTTTCTTGACCTAAACACCTGTCTGTTACCTGTTCACCGGTTTACCTGTAAAAACCTGCCTATAAGCTCTGCAACCGGCGACACTTTGTTTTCAATTGATGTTATATTTATATGTGATATTTACTGTGGACTGAATTGTTGATGTTTTCATTTATGGCAGAAGGTAAAGCCGTTATAAATCCATACATCAAAGGGATGAATGAAAAACACAATTAAAAAAAAATCTGCCATATCCGAGTCCCCGCCCCCTTTCACTCACACAGCCTCTACATGGACACCATTCAAACAGTTCATACAGTCTTATGTATACAACAATAATATAAAGCAGCACAGGTGGAGCAGAGAGCCGTCCAACCAGCCGTTCCTTCAGGCAGAAACACCCCTCTCACTGGACCAGTGGGAGGTACAGGAGGGGGTGTTATGTGTTCTGCAGTGGCTCAAGGACGCCACCTGCTGTCAGCATGACATTGTACAGGACAGTCTCTCCCAGAGCAGCAGGTTCCTCCAGCAGGGTCTGACACACGTTTAGTTTGTAACAGTTAGGTCTATCTCTGCAGGGTGCTGCTGACTGAACCTGACCCATCAAATAACTTGATGTATTTTAAGTTAATGGTGGCAGGATGATGGTTCATTACTGGGTTAACAACATCCATCCATTAATTTTCTTCCACTTATTCGAGGTCGGGTCGCGGTGACAGCAGGCGCAGTAACTCAACCCAGACTTCCCTCTCCCCAGCAACACTTTCCAGCTCCTCCTGGGGGATTCCGAGGCGTTCTCAGGCTAGATGGGATATATAATCCCTCCAGTGTATTCGGTGTCTGCCCCGGGGTCTCCTCCCAGTTGGGCGTGCCTGGAAAACCTCTAAAGGGAGTCGTCCAGGAGACATCCTTAAAAGATGCCCAAACCACCTCAACTGGCTCCTTTCCATGCGGAGGAGCAGCGGCTCTACTCCGAACTCACCCTGAATGTCCGAGCTCCTCACCCTATCGCTAAGGCCGAGCCCAGACACCCTCCGGAGGAAACTCATTTTGGCCGCTTGTATCTGCGATCTCATTCTTTCGATCACTACCCATAGCTCATGACCATAGGTGAGGGTTGGAACGAAGATCGACCGGTAAATCGAGAGCTTTGCCTTCAGGCTCAGCTCCCTCTTCACCACAACGGTCTGGCACAACGCCCGCATTACTGCTGACGCCGAGCCAATCCGTCTGTCAATCTCACAGTCCCTCCTACCCTCACTCGTGCCCAGAGATACTTGAACTCCTTCACCTGGGGCAAGGACTCACCCCCCACCCGGAAAGAGCAATCCATTGTTTTCCGGCAGAGAACCATGGCCTCGGACTTGGAGGTGCTAACCCTCATCCCAGCCGCTTCACACTCGGCTGCAAACCGCCCCAATGCCTGCTGGAGGTCCCAGCATGAGGAGGCCAACAAAACCACGTCATCTGCAAAAAAGCAGAGACGAGATTTTGAGGTCCCCCCGGCTGCTCCTTGAGATCCTGTCCATGAAGATCACAAACAGGACCGGTGACAAGGCGCAACTCTGCAGGTTAACAACATGTAGAGTAAACTTGTGGATTCCGGAGACACGTCTTTAGTAACAAATAGGCTGTAGCTGCATGGAACAGAAAAGTGTAAATGTTGTTGACATGGTCATTAGGTCCTGGTTGTTCAAAATTACTTCAACAGGATTATTCAGAATCCGGATATTTAAAAAAGGATTATGAAAAAAATTAGGTAAAAAGGTAATAAAGTAAAAAGGTGTCAGTAAAAGACCCCTAAACTGTGGTACAGCCTCCCTACTGCCATCAGGTCTACCCACTCTGTTGACTCTTTTAAATCAAGCCTCAAAACTTATTTTTATATGTTAGCGTTTGAGTCCTCTAGTCCTGAGTAGGCTTATTGTTATTTCTGTATTCTTATAATTGTTGTTACAATTTGTTGTTACATACCGTTTCTATACTGAATTGTACAGCACTTTGGTCAGCAGCTGCCGTTTTTAAATGTGCTTAATAAATAAATGTGGATTTACCTGACACGCTTTAACACACTAGGTGGCGGTATTGTACCTTCACACGCATGAACAGCGATCATTGGGGAAACGAAGAAGAAGCAAAGCGGAAGTACCTCCAGCTCTCTAGAAATCGGTTGACCCAGGCCGGCTCGCTGATAGATGAAACATGTTTTCTGTGAATGTCCTCCGCAGATTACGACCTTGTGGACTGTATCAGTCGGTAAACTTTGACGTCGCCGTCAGGCCCGCGAGGCTCGGAGCTCGCGCGTTCAGCGCGTGCTGTGTTCGGGGGGTGAAGCAGCTGCACGCGGGTAGAAGGTCGATCCTCCTCAACAACCAGGTGAGTGACTCTCAATTAACTCTTTAATGCACACAGACGCACAGATGACGTTTTACCACATGCATTTTACACCATTAACAATAACATGGTATCAGATAGCATTAGCCTCCAAGAAGAGATACTCTGAAATCGATTGTAAATGTCTGCAGGTCTGTGTCACTTGTTGTCAAAGGTCACATATTATTCTCCTTTTCAACCAGTTTAAATAAGTCTCAGAGCTTCTCAATACATGTGTGAAGTTTATAAATCCACTCTGATCCTGTATTTGATCATGCCTATAAACCCCTCTATTTCAGCCCTGCTCAGAACAGGCTGTTTCTGTGTCTGTACCTTTAAATATGTAAATGAGCGGTGTCTGACCACGCCCCTCCTTTGGGTGGCTCTGGCTTTATTGCACCAAGCCCGATTGTTTACAGTGAGAAGGCAGACTCAGAGGGCAAAACAAACACCTAGCTGTGGGAGTGTCACCCACCTGGGGGAGGGGTTACTGCCCTTTGTGATGTCATGAAGGGAAAATCTCCAAACAGCCTGTTTGAGCACACATTTTCTGAAATGATGGAGAGGATGGACTTCACATAAAGAACTAATAATAATATTACAAACAAAACAATACAAAAAGAGGACATTTACACACTGTCAGACTCCAGGTCAGAGTTTTAACGTGTGTCTTTGCTGTGTCTGTGCGTAGGCTCCTTCCCTCTGTTCCTCCATCAGATGTGTCTCCACGGCAACGCCCTCCACGGACGGGGAGCTCATTTACACCGGCAGCCTGGGTCGTGCTGTTAGAGGTGAGTCTCTCTCAGCTTTATCCTTCATCATCTCATTAAAGGTTAAAGGATGTTTTAGATTGGTGAGTAAAGGAGTCTGCTTGACAGTCAGAGACGTTCAGGAAGCCTCACACTGCAACTTAAAATGTTGACCATAAACCATTGACGCATAGCAACAATCTAATTATTGCTCGACAGATGACCGTTGTTAAGAAGAATTATCAACGTAGTGTTCCAGTGATAACCTGTGCTCTGTGTGCGCTCTCTCAGGGGTGAAGATGTTCTCGTACAGCAGCAGCGGGGCCAGCCTCTTCATCATGCCTCAGATCCTCCTGAAGACTGGGTTCGGGGTCCAGAGCTTGGCCCTGCAGGCGGCGTTCTGCGGCTTCATCGGGATGTTCATCTTCGTAACCCCCGTCGTCCTCCACTTTTTCACCCGGGGCTACGTGGTCCGCCTCTACCACCACCCGGACACGGACACCTACACCGCCGTCACTTACAGCGTCTTCCTGACGGAGAAGAGGAACGTGTTCCACCAGACGCAGGTGCGGATCCCCGCCGTCAGCAAGATGTTCACCACCTTCTACGCGGGAAACGCGGGTCTGCTGGTGAACCCCGACCTGTTCGCCATGCCTCAGGACTACAACCACCTGATGGGCTACGACAAACCCTTCAGCTTCCAGCCAGAGGACATGGACAGCTGAGAGACACACTGCAGGCTCAGTGTGTGTGTGTGTGTGTGAGAGTGAAATCTACAGGACTGTGTGTTTGTTGAAGGGAGACATCAGGGCAGGACTGACACGGGCGCTGTTGTCTTCTTAAAGCTGGGCTCTGTTTTTAAAACATGTTGGGGTCTAAATGACTGATGGGTAGATGAGTTCATCCTGCAGCAGTGAATCAGGCTGTGATGTCTGCTACATAATCTTTGATGTCCAAAGTGTGTCCGCCAGAAGATGTTGCTTTTCTTTACCAAAAAATGCAAGCAACCTCCTGCACACTGTCTAAGTTGCACAAATACATTGGCGACATTCGACCAAAACGTTGCCAATGTATTTTTTTGTTGTTGCAATTCCGACAGTGTTAGCTCCTCTGATCTCTTGCTTACACCTCTGTTACTACCTCTGATGGTGGACTAGGGGTGAAACGGCTTCGTCCCCCCGTTCATCCTCCAGGAGTATCAGGGGGCGTAAATATGCATCTTTATGCCGGTAGTGTGTAACGTCCAACAAAGAGAGACGTCCTCTGTTATGCGACGATTGCAGTGAGACCTCCCATATTGAGTATGATAGGTTATATTCATTGTTTCTGTGCTGGTCATCCTTTTAAACATTATTCTGAACTCTTCAGTTTCGCTACATCACTAAGAAGTAGCCGCTCTGCACCGGGTTACGCTCAGAATCTTTCCTGCTTTTTCGTCCTCTGCCAGTCACATCCCTGTGTAAAGTAGTCACCATGTAAAGTCATCTGCAGGAGGAACTCTGAAACGTCCCCTACCTTTAAGTCATTTAGATTAAAAAATAAATGTATAAACAGTGCCCAGGTAAAAAAAAATCCTGCTTTGTGTTTTTTTTCTGTCGATATGAAGAAACAGAATTCTACTATTAAATGATATCTTCATTATCTTGACGTGTTACCTGTGTCTCCTTACGTTTCTCCTGTAGTTTATCTGAGCAGCTCATACACACAGCTGTCTAACTTTCAGGATATACACCAAATTTAGAAATATAAGCTTTATAACCTGAAGTAGGGTCTATTTTCATGTACATGTATGACTTGAATAATCTTCATTACAGATATGTTAAAGTGTAATTTGTGTTCCAGGTTCTGTGCTAAGCTGAAGACTTCCTCACTGTCTCATGAACTAGAACCTGACATGTCAATTATGAATTCAAACACTAAAGTGTTTTACTCAGATCTTCCTCAGACAGTAGGATGAGTATTCCAGATTGAACATTTATAATTTATAACAGTGCACCCACCATCTCACACTCAGGACATTCAGCTGTGTCACGTTATCAGACATGAAGGTGAAGAACTTCTCTGACTACAACAACATCTGATGCATCATGATTGTTTTATCTTCAGGTTCATGTACATGTTAATGTTATAATGCTGACTCAACACAGACTGTGAGGTACGGAGCACCTGTTGTCCACATGTCTGCACAACATGATAATCTTATTATTATAGAAGATTACTTGATAACTGTTTGATTATCTCGTGCATTAAAGGTCATCATTTGTTTAAACAACATCATTTAATCATGTGATGCACACAAAATAAATTGTGCACTGTGCAAAACAAGATAATGACTTATGATTAGTTTATAATACGCTCAGGAGAATTACTTCTTATCTTGTGCAAACAAGATAACGTGAACACAAGATAAAAACTTATGTGCACAAGATAATATATATTTTTTAACTTGGGGACCTAGAGGGACTCCTTGGTGATCAGACTCATTGTTGTGGTTGTTTTAAACGTCTGTAGGTTAATTAGATAGCCTGATTGATCTGTAAAGAACATGTAAAGATCAGTGATCTAGAGAGGATTATCCTGATTTTGTATATCTTGTGTTTTCTTAATTGTAGATTTTGAATGTGTCTATTAAAACTGCTTGTAAAAAAAAGTTTCGGTCCTGCGGTAAACACTCCAGACCAGAAGGTGGCGATATTGGACCTGCACTGTTCAGCAGCTGAGAAAGCAGAAGAAGAAGAAGAAGTAGAGTTCCTAAGGAGGCGGAGTTAAAAGCAGGAAGTGGAACCACAACAACATCACTCCAGAAGAAAAAAAAACATCACTCCGTTATAAATATCACAACTATCTGTATTTGTCGAAATGCATCTTATCGTGCAAACGTTAGTTATTTAATCCACAGGTAAGAATCTTTTTCGGGTGAGTTTCTAAGGTAGCTTGTTTGGCTGAAGGTTAGCTAACGTCAGTGTTAGCCTCCCTCTTCATGTTTAGCTAAGCTAATGTTATAAACATTAATAGAAGTGGAGAAGGGTCGCTCCTTATGTTTTATACGTATTTTCACCTGGACCTGTAAGGTAGAACATGTCAGACTGACAAATTCACAAACACCGGCTAACCATTAGCTCGCTCTCTTTCATTGACAGTGTTTCGGTGTAAAGAGTGACCGTGCTAACTGGTGACTCTGGTTGTCATGAGGAATGAAAAAGCCCTAACGACTTTGTTTAGTATGTTTTTATTAAAATGTAAAAATATACTCATTAGCAATGCTTTTCATGAAAACAATACAAAAAGGGAAATCCGTATGGACACTGTGTCTTTATAATCTGTTGTAAGTAACAAAGACAAATACAGGAGAGAGAGAGACACCTGTCCTTTACTTACCTGTCATAACTTTGAAAAAAATCACCTGCGCTTACACACTCAGTCACATGATGTAACTGACTGTCTCTGCTGACTACGGTGGCTGATAAGTGCAAAGCAAAATTACAAATGTGAGACAAATTTACATTTTGAAAAACCTTTTTACATTTTTAGAAAACAAAATTACAAGATGTGAAACACTTTTACAATCTCCAAACAAATTTACAAACGACAGAATCTTGACAAAATGGGAATGTACCAAATGTCGGAAGTGACCCGGAAGTGATCGAGTGAGGGGTCATTTTGTTTGTTTTGTCGCGGTACATTCCCTTTCCGTCAGGATTCTGTCATTTGTAAATTTGTTTGGGGACTGGTAAAAGTGTTCTGCCTCTTGTAAATTTGTCTCAGCGATTGTAAAAGTGTTTCACTTCTTGTAAATTTTGTTTTGTCCTTGTTAAGTGTTTTTGGTTTTGTAATTTTGTTTCATAAAATGTAAAAAAAAAATTCAAAATGTAAATTTGTCTCACATTTTGCAAAAGTGTTTAACACTTTGTAATTTTGCTTTGCACTTCCCAGCCACTGTAGCTGACAATGCAAGTGCAGAGAGTTTGCCTTAGCCTACTCCTAGTTTACATTGTGATAAGGAAACAATGGAGTTTAACTTAATAATACTTTGTCAAAACCTAAATGAACATCTGAGACCTTTTGTTTATTTTTCAAGAAATGTGTTAAGCAGACAGATGTATACTTTTCCACCAGTTAAATGAACAATATATCAAAACATTCAACATTTCTTAATTAATACATTGTAACTTACACTGAGAGTTGTAACTTTCTTGTGACACCCAGCAGTATTTTCTTTATTAATTTTAGTGTTTTTTTTCTCTTTCAGGTCTCAAGTGTTCACTTGAAGTCTTTACATACGACTGGTAATAAATCTACAGCACACCATAGCTACACTATGGAGGAGACGAGTCGGGAGGCGGTTGCCACGGCGGTGCAGCGTGTTGCTGGGATGCTGCAGCGATCAGACCAGCTGGACAAAGTGGAGCAGTACAGAAGAAGAGAGGCCCGCAAAAAGGCCTCTGTAGAAGCCAGGCTGAAGGTGTGTTAGCAGACGTCAACATGTTGTTCAGTTTATCCTCACATCTATTCACAGGGCTCGGTATGGGGTCTCATCATGTTCATTTAATGGTTGTATAGAAACACTTGGAGATCAAGTTCATTATGCCAGAATAAATGAGAACCAGAATAATGTCAGTGTGCAGGTGACAGAGGTCCAAAGCAGAACCTTTAACAAAAACATAATAAAAATAATTCCTATTATAGTTCAGGACCGAACTAGAGAAGGACTGAGCAGGACGACATAAAGAAAGATGATCAAGTGAAAATGACATGAAGTCAAGTTCTTGTTTGTGTTGTAGTGCTATTCAGGATAGACTGGGGGTCTGTTTGCTGTTTATGCAGTTTGTTAAATCTTTTTGAAGCATGTTTTTTCACTTGCAGCATGTTTCTCTGTCTTTGCATTTCTTATGGTCATTTACATGCCTCTCTGAATTTGCATCGGTTTTGAATATGCAGCCTGTTTGTCTGATGGAAATCATTTGGGCTGTTGCATTGTGACTGCTCCATGTGGGCCACCGTCCCCAACTAGCAATTGCATTTGTATGGTCAATGAAAGATTAGCATATGTATCCTGTTTTTCAGTTCAGTTTAGTGTTTAAGTTGAAGTCTATGAATTAAATAAAAGAATGATTTTCAGGCCGTATGTGAGAAAAGGTTGTTACTTTACTCTTTAAACTCCTCCAAAAATGACATTAAGGCTCAGATTTGAACCTAAAATTTCCCTTTTTATTGTTTTTACCTTGTTTAAATCCACTGTTGCTGTTGTTTTTTTGAGAGGAGGAGAACTCAGCTTAGAGTTTGAGCTGCTGGTTGAAAGAACAAATTCAACTGTTTTTGTTACCTCACTGAAAAAACTCAAATCAAAGAAAGTGTATTAGTCACATTTCTAGTCAAAAATATCTTGTTAGACTTCTTATAAGCCACATTACCTGACAAGTCGAGATAAACATCTCATATCAAGATATAAAATATAACCTGAATGGCTTCTAATAAATAAATAAGATTTAGTTTTTGACTAGAAATGAGTAGGTCGGGTTGTTTTAGAGAAGTGGAGATCTCCTGAAGAGATCATGTCCTTTGTTTTGTTTTTTGCATTCTTTATCACAAGCAGAAGTGTTTTAATTCAGCATGATTTACATAAATAAAAGCCTATTGATAATAAAACAAACTTCTGTCACTAAAATAATTTGTCTCTTTGTGGCCTCGTTGTCCCTCAGGCAGCCATCCAGTCCCAGCTGGATGGTGTTCGTACAGGACTGACCCAGCTGCACTCTGCCCTGATCGACGTCAAAGACATCCAGAACTCTCTGGCTGATGTGAGCAAAGACTGGAGGCAGAGCATCAACACCATCGAGAACCTGAAAGATGTCAAAGATGCTGTGGTTCAACACAGTCAGCTGGCCTCCGCTGTGGAAAACCTGAAGAACATTTTCTCTGGTAAGCTTTGTTAGCTAGTTCTATGTGAAGAAGTGAACAACGATGTGTCCAATCACAGATGATGTGGCGTTAGTTCAGAAAGGTGACGTGGTTTAGACAGGTCTGATACAACAAGCTGTCCCTAAAGTTAGACACAGACTCCTCTTCTGAGCGGGAAACGTTTCTGTCTTTGCTAGATCAGAGCGTTTCTTCTGCCCTCTTTTTCTCTTGCTATACAGTTCACCTTTGACCTCTGTGTTCAGTACCAGAGATCGTGGCAGACACTCAGCAGCTGATCGAGCAGGCGGAGCTGCTGCAGGCCCACAGGAAGCTGATCGAGCTGGAGTGTTCACGGGACGACCTCATGTATGAACAGTACCGCATGGACAGCAAGAACACCAGTGACATGAATCTCATATCCATCTATTTTGAAGACGTAAGTTTAACTCTGAGAGCAGCAGGTGGTCGGTTTGTATCGAGATAATTAATATCGTATATGATTACAGGTTACACATGTGTGTCTTGCGAGATGCAGTGAGTGGGAAAAAAGTAAAGTGGATGATTCTTCCTTTTCTGAACAGGGGTTATCATCATCCAAATGTATCCACATTGATTTTATATATGTGACATTTGCATATTATTAGCTGTGTTTTGTTTGTAGGAGATTTTTGCACATTCAGCTGATTTAAACTGTGTCCTCTTGTTTCAGGAACATTTTAATACTATGTGATCAATCCATTAAAACTGATCTGTTCATTTGAAAAAGTCCACATGTCATACAGTGAGTCAGCTGTTTGTATATATTTAATGTGTTGTTATATTGCTCACCCCTCTCCTCACCTTCCCCCTCCAGGTTCAGGGCTTGTCAGATGAGCTGGCCAAACAGCTGTGGATGGTACTGCAGCGGTCCATGGTCACGGTCCGTAGTGACCCCACCATGCTGGTGTCTGTGGTTCGTATCATTGAGCGGGAGGAGAAGATCGATCGGCGCATGGTTGACCGTAAGAAACAGTCCGGGTTCATTCCGCCAGGACGACCCAAACGCTGGAAGGACAAGATGTTCGAGGTGAGACATCTCCCGTTTCTTTATAGACTCATCGGTGGTCACAATAACTGTGTTAGCAACTCGGCGACTGAGGCAGCATGTTAACTATATAGCAGCTTAGATAGTTGGATTAAAAAACATCATACAGCTGCTGATGAAGGGACTTTGATCAGACGATCTTCGCATTTTTAGATTTGACATATTTAGACATCTTTTACAAAAAGATCCTGATCACATGATGGAGAAATAAAGAAGAACTCAACCATCAGCCACATATTTATGATGGAATAGCTCAGTTGGTAGAGTCGTCGCCTCTCAATCGGAAGGTCGAGGGTTTGATCCCCATCTGAGCAATATGTCTGACGTGTCCTTGGGCAAGACACTTAACCCTGCATTGCTCCCGCTGCTTCTTCAGTGGCGGTGTATGAATGGATTTGTGTTGTACTTACTCTCTAACCCTCTAACACATTCTCAAAAGTTTTGAGTTCCTTTTTTTTTCTTTTGTTTTCGACTTAATTCTCTTTTCATCCAGTTCTTCCTCCAGTTTTTTTTTACTTTCATGCTTCAAAAATAATGAGACCACTCTCATCTTTTGGGTTCAAGCCATTTGGGTGGTGGGACTCTCACTTGAATCTTTTAATTCTAGATAGGACATTCCCAATGATGGGGGGATTGAAGGTGGCTAGTTTTGAGATCCTTGTGTTAATGAATGTGATTCAACGAGGGATGCACAGATGTCTCAGTTAGAACATCGGCTGGTATCTTCCCTGTTGACCAACATCGACCTGTTGGCTAATAATGTGGCCTGCACCGATGTCAGTAGCTGATGTGCATCAGTTTAATGTTTGTGAGCTGAACTGCTACCTCAGAGAAGAGGCTGTCGTTGGGCGGAGGACGCCACCTGTTGGACAAACTCTGATTAGTTTTCATTGTCAAACCTGAAATAGTGTGCGAGTCTTACAGCGTTTATGACAGAAGTTCAGCGACATGCAGTTTGTCAGAAATGCTCCTTTAACATTTCAAGTGGAGGGACTTATAGCAACAACTCTGATAAATCAAATCTCATCACTCATTGAAAAAACACAAAGAGAAAGAAGTAATGAAAAAAGAAAACATCTGTGTCGGAATCTGTAATCAGCGATCAGAATGATTCAGTCTTCAGATGTGATGTTGACGTTTTACCCGCCGTCACTGCACTAAAAGGTGTTTCTTTGGCCAACTGTACAGATTCCGCCCCCCTGAACTTTGATCTGTTTGTGTTTCAGGTGCTGGAGGGTACAGTCAGCACCCGGATCGAGGGCACCCAGTCAGTGACGAGGGAGAATGATAAAATGTGGCTGGTTCGTCTGCTGGAGATAACCAGGAAGTACGTTCTGGACGATCTCATTGTTGTGAAGAACCTCATGGTGCAGTGTTTCCCTCCTCACTACAACACCTTCAACAGGTAAGACACACACAATGAACATGCCTCTTCTTGTTGTCAAGCACGCAGCGGCAGCTTCCAAATATTCAGCTGTCAGCTCGATCATGTTCAGTAAGTCTGCTTGCTCATGTGTGTGTTTCTGTGTGTTGCAGGTTTTTCTGTCTGTACCACAACACCGTATCCACTCGTGTGACAGAACTGGCCTCTGAGGACTTGGAGGCTAACGAAATCGTGTCTCTGCTGACCTGGGTCCTCAACACATATAAGAGGTACATACACACTTTCACACACTCTGTCTTGGCACACCGTGTTTCCTGTTTAGTGTTTCCCATACTGTAATTAAGTTACTAGTCCGCTGTGTAGTGCTTCTGGAAAGTCATGCATTAAAAATAAGACGGACTTACATAAATACCAATAAAGGTACTGTTCTCCAATCACATGACGGTGCCAAAAAGCACCCACTCCTAGTCTTCAGAAGTTATTTTCATGACGTTTTGTTACATCGTTTATCAGCTGATCACTCTGAATACATTTAGTTTTTCTTCTTTCTGTTTTCTCAATAAAAAAACAAAGGGAAACCACAAAAGATGAACTCTGTGTTAATGTGTGTGTTTCAGTACCGAGATGATGGGACATCCAGAGCTCCTTTTAGAGTGCGACATCAACCAGCTGGAGCCGCTGCTGCCTCAGGATGTGGTGGACGACCTGCTCAGCAAATACGTCAGGACGTTTACAGTGAGCGCTGCTTCAAACTTAAATAAATGTGTTTGTCTTTTTTGACTTATCTTCAGTCTTTTGTAACTTTGAATAGATTAGTACGTATTGATCCATTGGAACCAAACACTGATGCTTCAGACTTCATGGAGTTCAGGTAAGAAGTGGCAGAATGCAAGAGGAGACAATCCTTTCCTGTGTTGCTCCTCCTGATGAGTGAGGATGGGATTCAGATTGATCCTTAAATCAGGAAATGTTTAAATCCACAATGGAGAGACCCTGCGGAAAGGGTCAGGAAACCCCTGTCTTTAAGAAAACCATCCCGAGGCAAACGGATGTGATGATTGTACGCCTCATTGATGCAACCAAAGCAGCATATTCTCATCTTTCACTGCCAAGTGGGAAAATGATCTCCATTATTTAAACTTCTTAATAAGTATATTATTTAATCAAAACAAGCTTCAGTCTTTAGGAGCTAAATGAAAAATGTTACTAATGGAAGTTTTAAGGTACATTTACTTTAAGTTTGCGCATCATTTATTTGATCGTTAGATACTTGAGGGTTGTAATACAAACTGACAGAGGGACAGAATGTGTACACACCTGAAAATGGTGTATCACCCTTTGAAAGACGCAGCCTTCGTAGCCCATGTAGACCGCTCAGGTTGAACTGAAATGAGACAGTGTGATCTACGGAGGATGCCATGGCCCTGTCACCCACTGTCCCCGCCCCTTTACCTCTTTGTTTCTAAGTGCCGCCCCATGTTGCCTAGCAACCTCAAGAGCTGCACTGGAACTATCAAATGTAACAAACGTCACAAGACCCATCATTTAAAAAAACAATTTAATAACATTCGTCTTTGAAGGAGCCCTCAAAATGGGACAGCTTCTGATGTAATCAGTCTTCAAAGCACCCTCTGAAGGATGCAGCTTCTAAATTGGGACACAGCCCTCGTCTCAGTGAACCTTTCCTTCCACCAGCTTTTAAGTATCCAATACAAAACTGGATAAGACAGTTTCCGCAGTGTCATAATGAATACAGGTGAGGTGACAGTGGTGCACAAAGACATGTTCTAAGTGTGTGTGTGACTGTGTGTGTTTCAGTCTAACATAACAGGCTGGCTGCGGAAAGCTCTGGAGACGGACAAGAAGGACTGGCAGAAAGAAACAGAACCTGAGGCTGACCAAGACGGATACTACCAGACCACCCTGCCTGCCATCGTCTTTCAAGTAATACTCACATACACACACACACACACACACACACACACACACACACACACACACACACACACACACACACACACACACACACACACACACACACACACACACACACACACACACAATACAACTACACAAACTTAGTGTCTTGACCCTGAATGGACTTTAGCAGATGCAGCAAATGATTGGAAAGTTTTTCAGAGGAATAAAGGTTTTAGATTGAGGAGTTACGTTCTTTTGCGTCGCTGCACTCACAGCCCTGTCAGTTCAACTTTTGAATCAGCACCATGCTCATTCGTGTCACCTCTTCCTCATGGACCGATCGAACTCAGGAAGGGGCGGGACTTCCTGTCAGCAATGTTCTCCCAGCCTTTTCCTCACATGGTTGACAAACCTCAGGGTTATCAATACATTATTAATGGTCTATTGTGGGTTCAGCTCGTTTACTGTACATGAAGATGAAAGGTCTCCACCTACAAAATAAGTAAAGCCTAAATAACCCCCTCGACAGACACTGACATATTGATCCATGATCACAGACCTCATTTTAATCTCAGTATCTTTGTACTCCTCATTTTAATCTCGACATTTTTGTACTCCTCATTTTAATCTCGACATCTTTGTACTCCTCATTTTAATCTCAGTATTTTTGTACTCCTCATTTTAATCTCAGTATTTTTGTACTCCTCATTTTAATCTCAGTATTTTTGCACTCCTCATTTTAATCTCAGTATTTATGTACTCCTCGTTTTAATCTCAGTATTTTTGCACTCCTCATTTTAATCCCAGTATTTTTCTAGTCCTCGTTTTAATCTCAGTATTTATGTACTCCTCATTTTAATCTCAGTATTTATGTACTCCTCATTTTAATCTCAGTATTTATGTACTCCTCATTTTAATCTCAGTATTTTTGCACTCCTCGTTTTAATCTCAGTATTTTTGCACTCCTCGTTTTAATCTCAGTATTTTTCTAGTCCTCGTTTTAATCTCAGTATTTTTGCACTCCTCCCCAGATGTTTGAGCAGAACCTGCAGGTGGCTGCACAGATCAATAGGGATTTCAAGGAGCAGGTCCTGAGGCTCTGCCTGAAGCAGATGGTCTCTTTCCTGATCAGGTATATTTTACAAACTAACCAAGGTGTTGTTGCAGACACGACGTTTAAACTTCATTCGACCAATCAGTGAGCTGCGTTTTCTTAATGCAGTGTTTGTTCCAGCGTTTCCTCTCATGCCTAAATGTCTCTGAACAGACTAACAGCTGAAATGAACATCTGTCAACTGATGTTGATCCACAAAGAGAAACTCAAATGTTTGTAAAATACGACAAGGCGTTACGATGACACATCCAAAGCTAGTGTCAAATAACCACAGTGACATCTAGTGGTGAAATCTTCAACCGGAACAAAAGGTCATTTAACGGTGCTCTGTCATTGGACGGATGAAATCATAACTGTTTCCTAAGAGATGTCATTTATAGCAGAGAGCGTGTTGCTGACACCAAACAGCTGCTAAGACCCTCTGTCCTCCTCATCCTCATAGCTACCCCACCTCTCAAAACCATCACCATGACAACCGTGTTTTGCAGAGGACTTCACACCTACTAGAAGCCAGGTGTTAAGATTTAAGGTGCAACTTCTGCCTACGTTACACCTTAAAGCACCTTAAATATTTGTGGAGTAAACTCTGTCCTAAATTAAAAGTTACATTCAAACTAGGCTGCATTTGAAAATTGAACACAGAGCTCCTGCAACCCAGGGTTGGCCTTTTTTTTTGTAGTTAAAGGAAGAAATCTATTCTTCTAATATATTTAAAGACATTGAGTTAGTAAGTACTCAAACCAGGATCACTTCCTCAGTAATCAGGTGTTCTTTAATCTTCCGTTGTGATAAACACAAATCCAGAGAGAAAAGTTCTGCAATGATACTCTCACTGCTGTGTCAACCCTAACTGATGTGTCTGTGTGTGTGTGTGTGTTGTTGTTGTTGTTGTGTGCAGGTACAGGGAGGAGGCGGTGGTGTACAAAGAGGAGCACCTGAGAGACAGACAGCTGCCTCAGTGTTACGTTCAGTACATGATCGGCATCATTAACAACTGCCAGACATTCAAGTAAGAATCTGATACACGGACCAGTGTTCACTCAATCATTGTTTCTTTTTCATAATCACATGTACATTTCTCATTTAGACAGAAACATAGATTTTTGTTGTTTTCTATCACGCTCTCCAACCTGTAATCACTGAGATGTTTTTTTTTTTAACGATGTGTTTTATTGATTAAAATAGTTTCAGGGTCGTTCATTTTAAAGACATGACAGATTTCGACTGTGTTCCTCAGAGAGTCCATCAACAGTCTGAAGAGGAAGTACTCGTCAGAGTCCACCGACAGTGACGCCGCCATAGAGAGGACCCTCAATGAGGTGGCCAAGGAGGGATGTCAGTTCCTATTGGATGAAGTCTTCCTAGATCTTGAAGTAAGAGGGGCTCCTATTGGACGAAGCTTTACTCTGTCTAACAAGTCAAAATCTTAACAAGATGGTTGTATGTGCACAACTATTAACAAGGTGTTTTTACTCATGTGTATCAGAGGATGTGAAATGAGATTTTACTGAGTGTGTTTCCCTTCATTCACACGATCTAACTGTTCCAGTAGCTGGACTTTGTGTATCTGACGAGTACCAGTTCGATCAATCTGTAACTTTTCAGCCTTATAATAGAAGCTTCAAAGGGATTTAAGAGTAAAATCACTTTCAGCAGACAGAATGTTCACAGTGCGGCCCGGTCGCCTGCTTTTAGCAATGTGGAACTTTAGCAGCAAGCCGCGGTCATCTCCCGAGAAGTGTGTGTGTGCAACGGGGGAGGATGTGAGAGCGGCCGAGGAAGTTAAAGACAATATCTAGATTTTTATTTTTTTAAATCCTCCCACACCTCAAATAGGATTGATCGTTCAAATCCATTTATCGCTCGGCCCTCACAGCAGCCTTCAGCTTTAAAAATAAGCTTGTCTGGTACTGTTTGATACCATGGCTGAGGCCTTTGTATCAATCCGATCTTTTTAGGGACAAATTGGACGTACTTTTACCTTTTAGTTAATCCCCCTTTGTTTACATTAACAGCCCTTCAGGCCACCTGAAGCAGCTGAATCAGGGCTCAGGTTTGGAGATAGCAGACTCTCTCTTAGATCCATGTTTTCATGAATCACATCCCTCGTGTGTTACTTAAAGACAGTATGTCAACATTTGAGTCCCAGTGAACTGATGACAAATGGAGCACTGATTCATCCATGTTGATTTTGCATGAAACAGCATCACCTGAATGAACTGATGACCAGGAAGTGGCTGACGGGGTCACATGCTGTGGACACCATCTGTGTGACAGTTGAGGACTACTTCAATGACTTCAACAAGATCAAGAGACCCTACAATCAGGTACACATGAGAACGCTCAGCTGCCATATGATGTTAGTAAAAGTGTAATGGTATCGTTACCACGGCAACAAAGACAGAAGTCCTAGGCAGACCAACATTGAGTCATTTTTTGTTTTTAATGATCAGACGTTGCTGAAAAACTTGTGCACACTGTCTACATTGCACAAATATGTTGGCAACATTGTTGTTCTCCGTTTGTCTCTCGAGGCAGCTCTCAGTTTAAAATGTGACTGAAGATCTGTACTCTTTTTTTTTGTGTGTCGGCACGTTTCGATTCCATAGACGATTCAAATAACAGGAGAGTTACAGAGCAGGTTGTCTCTCTCATATCTTTATGGATTCTTATGTCACTTTATAGTGATTTAACTCATTTTAATCATTCTAAATAGAAGAGTCTAAATAACCTGTTTAAGATTCATTTCACTTGCTGTGAGTTCAAACTCCATTTTAAGATCTTCACTATACCCGACTATGTCAGTGATTTTACAAAGATTTTCCATCATTAAACTTTGTCTTTAGTTTAATTAAAAGAAAGAGAAGATGCACATTTGCTCCAATGTGACAACAAAGTCCTTATCCAATCACGATGTTTGGACCTCTGATCGAAACTTTGTGATTCAATAAAAACTTTTTTTTGTGGCTTCCGAGGAAGTGTGCGGGAAAGTCTTCTAACTTTTCTTGTTGCGGTTTTTAATCCCAGCACCTACGTACGTGATGTGTGTTAGAATATTTGTTTTTTTGCTCTTAATTTAAGTTCTGGAAAAAAATCGGCATGGGCCAAAATCTGACCTTGAAAAAGATCTGAGTCTGACAAAGACATTGAAATCTCTGTATCTCTACTGACTGACCTTGTACGGTTCTACACTTGACTGCTAGGATCCTGTGAGTGTTTTAATAATGCTTAAACTGTGAATGTTTGAAACGCTGTGTGTGATGTGTGCAGGAGATGACGAGCGAGGCTCTGCGCAGGGTGGTGGTGGAGTACATCAAAGCGGTGATGCAGAAGAGGATCACCTTTAAGAACGCTGATGAGAGGAGAGAGGGAGCTGAGAGGATGATCAAAGAGGCCGATCAGTTCAAGTTCCTCTTCAGGAAACTGGCTGCTGTAAGTCCTCAGATAATATGTCACTTTTTCCTGCAGGGATGTCTGTGTAAAGTCGAGGTGAGCAGTTGTGTGAAAGCTGCAGGAAATATTCAGATAGATTAACAGCAAGCAAGAAGGAGGGAGAGATAATGTTTGTATCCTGTGACAATGAGGAGGTAACTTTCATGAGGATGTTCTTCAACCATCTGAGCAGCGGTCAGGTCTGCCACATGGATTTTTGCTGTTTTTTTTTTAAGGTTGTTGGCGATGATCATAATTTAGAAGATGTACAACATGAACCATTGGTACATTTCTCTAAGTAGCATCGGTAGGGTACTTAGAACCTCCTCCAGATAACCAAAAAACTACCATGAACTCCTGTACAACATGTTAAAAAGAGCCCCATTAATGTCTGATACCAGATATAATGTTTTATCTGACAAAATGTAAAATGTTCTTATTTAAACATGAGGTTTTAAGAACAGTTACACACCTCCAATTTGCATCCAGGTTTAGAACTAAGGGCCGTCATTAACTACTTAATTTCAGTTCATTAAGGTCTGAGATTCATGCATTGTTTTTTTTTCATTAGATGTTATTTTGTCCCTTTAGGCGCACCGTAGATAAGCCTCCTCAGTGTCTCCCTGTTGTCATAGTGATGTAAAAGAGGGACACTGCTTTGCATCTCATTTCACTTTAACAAACTCTCAGACAGCTCAGCAGAGTCATATCCACCTCATGACATCACACATTGAGGTTTGTTACCTTTGAGCTGTTTGACTTCAGTTTTTGATCCATAACAAGTTTCTGTTCTGTTGTTAAGTTAATGTCATAACCTTTGATCGAACAGAAGGGCCTTACTTTATTTCAAAATAAAAGCTTGCTTGAATTCAAACAGCAAGTTAAGTACTCTCCAAACATTCAAATTAAAAGTCTTAAGAATTTTCAGTTTTCACATGCCAAATAATGGAATTTCAAACATGCGATTAAAAATGTTATTTTATAGTGATTAACTATTGAAGTTTAGCGATTAATCATCAATACAAATTGTAATCGTTTGACAGCCATACTAGAAATGTATTCAAACATGCACAAGACTTTTAAATGTACTTTTAGCAATTTAGTTTTTACTACGCAGCAGTCAGCCTGAACACATCCAGTGAACACGCTGCCAACAGTTTGAAGTGTAGTCAGAGAAAAAGAGGACATGTCTCACAGTTGTTGATTCTTATATTCAGGGTGAAGACACAGACTCGCTCTGTGGGGCCATCGCTGCCATCGCTGAAGTGTTCAAGCTGACTGACCCCACTCTGCTGTTCTTAGAGGTCACCACCCTGGGGACCAAATATCCCGACATCAGGTAAACACAGCCACACACACTTTGACACGCATCATCACAACACGTTAACTATTCATCTTGAATTCTCTCTGGCAGCTTTTGGTTCAAATATGACTGAAGCGTTTTTTTCAGCTTTGCTACGTATCAAGGTATCAGAATGTTTTGATAACATTGACTTGAAGGCGTTTTGATAGAAATTCCGCTCCCTGGCAGCCTACACCTATAGCAGCATGCCAAAGCCAGCACTGATGATGAACTGTACCGAAACGCTTCACCAAGGCTTTTTGTCCCTCCTGCTTCCCGTAGGGAGGAGCACATCCAGGCGTTACTGGCAGTGCGTGGGGACGCCAGCAGGGAAATGCGGCAGATGATCGTGGGGACTCTCAGCGAGAACAAAGTTTCTTCTTCTATTGTGACACAGCCCATCTTTAAAGACATCACCGTGCCAACCATGACCATGACGACCATGACCTCCATGGCAACTGCAAAGCTGCTGAAGTAAAGCCGATTCACGAGACACTATTTCACCTTCAGCACCTCGAGCACCTTCAGGCACGATAACAGGAGCAAACTCGTTTTTTGATTGCCTAATGCATCATGTTTTTTTGATTTTACTGTTCATAACCATGATTTAGTTTTTTTTCATTGTCATCCTGATCATGTCTGCTTTAACAAAATAATAAAATGAGATATGAATAAATGAACTGTGGTGTGACTGCTTATTTAAGCATCACAGCATATGTCTGTTAAACCCACTCCTTCTCTTTCTCCATCAACGTTCCTGTCAATAAGTTTGTGTCCACACTGTGGACAAAGTGGTTTCTCTTTGCTGGTTTAATCCTCTACATGTGGAAGTAGTGTTTTTATCATATAATCTGATCCTGTCATTTTTAAGCAAAGTATCACTCACTGTGAATTTCATATTCCTGTGACTTCTCAAGATGTCAACTTTTTTAATCTCACCTTAACAATGCTGGTTTTCCCGTGATAACGAGAAAACAACAACCGAAATGTATACTCGGTATCACATACATTCAAATGTATGTTCAGTATGTTATCATCTACACGTCTACTGTAGTACAGAATAAAAAATAATTATAAAACAACTGTACAATAAATAAAAAATAGAAAGGGTCTGCTTATTGGGATGATAAAAGTTAAGATTTTAAATCAAGTAGCCAATGTCTTATTTATGAGTTTTGGATTTTTAAGAGTTTAAAAAGACGCGACATCCAGTAGGCTAACAGAAATGAGCGTCCATACTAACCATAGACCGTATATATTAGATTACTAACCATAGACTGTATATATTAGATTACTAACCATAGACTGTATATATTAGATTACTAACCATAGTATTAGTACTAACACACTGTGAACACACCGAGGTCGGAAATGGGGACATCTATTATCCCATCAATCTATGCATACTGCTTATGTAAATACTGTAAAAACTCTACCTCATGTATATTAATCATCTGTTACATAATAGCATATATCTCATCTCTGCATTTTTGCACTACTCAAAACTGCACTATCTTATTTAGCCTTGTATATATTAGTCCGTTTTGCTTATATTATGTCTATATTTAATGTTATTCTACATTGAGAACACAGTTACAGAAGACAAATTCTTTGTGTGTGTTTAAGCATACATGGTCAATAAAGCTGATTCTGATTCTGAGTTGCGGGTGTGTGCGGGGTGCGTCCAGCTGGTGGCGCTCATGTGCATCTTCACTTGTAGTAACTGCAAATAAACACAAAGTGGATGAAACGAAGAAGTCGGAAACCGGAAGTTGCGTCCGAGCGGAGAACCTGCAGTTTGCAGAACATGAATAAATCTATGGAAATCACCTGTTTATCTCCTATCAAGGCTTAAATAACACAGTGTGTACCTGTTCTACATTCCCGCCGACTTCCCCGACAACTGGACTTGCTTTGGGTAAGAGTGTTTGACGTAAAGGCTAATGTGTCTAATGATGTGTTTACTGAGCTCTAACCAGCTTACGGCAGGATGCTAAAGGTGAGCAGCTAACAGCGGCTACCCACACAAACAAATCTCTTTCAGCATCACAGCCTTTATTACACACTGCTAGAAATAAATTAATTCAAATGAGTAATCCAATGCTATATTATTTAAGTATTATGTAGGTGTTAGCTAGAAAGGACATTTATACCTGATATTAAAACGTTCAGTGTTGGTTATCTATGTATTGATGCTGTATGCCCGGTGTTTCGTTTTAAACAGTGACTGTGCTAACTGATGACGTTTAGCCGAATGCGTCTGTTGTTGTCCTACACGTTACAATGGATGTTGAATCCCTCTTTGTTTGTTCTGCATTGTAATGGAAGGAATAATGAATGTGATTAATCAAATCTGTGCAGTAAAATAACACCAAGAGGAATTCACCAGGACACTTTACGTTTACAACATCTGTTGTATCTATGACAACCCCCTGACGCATTCGGCTCAAAGTCACCAGATAACACGGTCACTCGTTATCAATAAAGACCTGTTTCAATACCGCAGATCAAAAGTTGAAGTCCTATAGGCAACACATACATGTCTTCTTTTTAATTAGCGCACAATGCAAGCAGTCACATGTGCACATTTAATTCTTAACCTTTATTTAGGCCTCGAAAATCATTGTGGTTTCCCTCATTTTTAATGTAGAGTTACAGAAAAATGCACAATTAAAACATGCTGGATTGATATTTAAGAAAAAATAGTGATTGAAGATGTAGGGTTTTTATTCATCTGGAGTGATTTCTAAAAAACGTTTTCAAATGATCAGCAGATAATTCCTCCTTGTCTACTGTCCATCCTTCCTCCTCTCTGGTAAAGACCCCCGCAGACGAGGTCAGAGTACCAGCAGCTCTGATAAAGACCTTTGTACGACTCGATACAAAAGAGCCTTTGTTAAATACAGAAGCATTACTCTGAGGCAATCTCATAGGAGAAAATCACTCTGTAGTTGAGCTGTTCACAGTCAGTGGGAATAAACCATCTGTGATGAGATGGCATGAGCAGACATCTTTGAGCAAAGAAGGGCACACAAGCTTTAAATGTTGTTTTATGTAAACTTGTATTATTTATACCGTGTTATTCACAAAGCTTCCTAAGTACAAAGAGTCTCTACTGCTGATGTAATTCTAAGAAAGCAGCAAAAAAGGAGCAAACTCAACCGTAGGACAGTGAGTCTTTGGGTGTCTCACGATTGGATTTTTGAATTAGGATCTCTTCAATCATCTGTGAGACTGGCTGAATTTCTTGTTGCTCTCTTTGGCTAGCCTTAGCACTTAGCAGGGAGTGACTGATAAGCCAAAAAATAAATAAATAGGTTTTTGGAGGTTATGAATCTATTTAAAATCTCAGAAGATAAGAATCTCCAGTTTTACATAAATCGTTTCTTCCCCCCCCCCCCCCCCCCCCCACCTCTACTCAACCGTAACACAATTGTTCAGGTGCACGATCAGATGTTTGGTCTGAAGGCTTTGGTACTGAATTGCCTTTAACGTATTTGAACAATTTCCACAGTATGCCAGAGTTTGCCTGCATTTTGTTGGAAATTAAAAGAAACGACTAGAGCCCGGCCGATTAATCGGGTGGCCGATAATATCGGTCGATATCTGCATATCAAGTGATTATCAGTATCGGCTAATTTTATCACAGATATGCACCGATATTACAAGATTTATTCACCAGCCGAATAGCATTTCATTTGAGTATCATCATATTACACTAGCAGTTCTCTGTCACCAGCAGAGGGCGCTATATGGATAGCAACAAACATTATCACTCTCTGTGACGCAATTACATGAGTTACTTTCCAGCTAAGTGACCATCTTGTCTTCATTTTTAATCTTTTTTAAGTGTTTGATAACTGCATTTGAGGGATCAACACAATAAATGTGTACATAAATATCAATCCATCTCTACAGATTGAAGATAGAACCAGGAAAGCTATCGGCCGATAGGAATCAGAATTAAAATCGATTTCAGTAAAAAAAATCGCTCGGGCACTAAAAATGACCCACTATTTGTTGCTGTGATATCACAACAGGTATATAGTTTAATAACTAGTATGATACCTACGTTTAAAAATCTGGTATCATGACAACTCTAATCCAGGATGTAATCAATCAAACATGGGGTGGCAGTAGCTCAGTCAGTAGGGACTTGGGTTGGGAATCGGAGGGTCGCCGATTCAAGTCCCGGCACGGACCAAGTCCGGAAGTTGGTCTGGTAGCTGGAGAGGTGCCAGTCCACCTCCTGAGCACTGCTGAGGTGCCCTTGAGCAAGGCACCTAACCCCAAAACTGCTCTGGAGCGCTTGCTGCCCCCTCACTCTGAGACCTCTCCATTAGTGCATGTCCATAGGATCCTGTTTGTGCATGTGTGTGTGTATTTCAGCCTGTGTTTGTGTAGCATGTTCATTAAACAGAGTGTAAAACTGAATTTCCCCTCGTGGGATTAATAAAGGATAAATTATACGGTTCAGAAAAATAAGAACACTAAAAATATCTTACCACAAAAATCGTTTTCTCTGTGACATACAGAAACAAATCTGATATGATCAATCACTCTCCTGCTAGCTGTGTCGTATGTTTAGGTCATGCTCTGTCTCTCTTGTATCCACAGTACATGTAATGAGTGTATCAGTGTAGTTTGTTTGCAGTGAGGGAGGCGGGGCTTAGTGAATGTTCGCTCCTCACCTGCTAACTCAACTAGTAGAATGTAAAGAAGCCTTTGACAGGTCTTTGTTTGGACCCTGAGTCCTGCTGATGTGTGTGTTACACGACTGATCAGATGTTTTTTGTTGTTTTTGTTTCTCAGGTTGATCCGGCTCCCTGAAGTTTCTCCCTCCCCCCCATCATGATGGACTACTACCAGGTGTTAGGTGTCAGGAGAGACGTGTCTGCAGAGGAAATCAAAAAAGCGTGAGTTTGTTTACATTTTCAAACGTTACATCGCAGCAGTGATTCAATGAATGAATCAGACATCTGACAGTGCTTTCACCTCTTTGTCATCCTGGTCACTTTTTTAAATAAACTTTATTAACCTCAGAGGTACGGAGAGAGCCAGACTGATCAGAATGATTAATGTGCAGATTGTTAAGAAAGTGTGTGACAGCAACAAAATGTCAAGTTCAAGCATGAGAGTGAGGTAGTGTTGTAGTCAAGACCAACCTAACCGAGACTCTAGACATACCCGAGACCAGAGTGCTCAAGACCAAGACATTAAGAGATCGAGACCGAGTCAAGACCAAGACCAAGGCAGGGCGAGACCGAGACAAGACTAAGCTCATAATTATCACTGAAAAATCCTCAGCTTGTGTGCAGCGTGTCACTCTCTTAGACTGTAACACTGGGAAGGTTGCAGCTGTGACCGCGGGATAAAAATCTAGTTATTTGTTCCTTTAGAAAGAGACACTTTCCTACTCAAAGTAAGGACTTGAAAATAGCCATCTGTGGTGGTCTTGGCCAGATTTAAATCCTGATGCCACCCAGACTGAGACCGAGACAAGACCAAGTAAAAAAATGCTTTAGATTCCAAGATTCCTAACTTCAAAAGGTGGTCTGGAGACTTTGAGTACTACAACAGTAGAGTGAAAACAGTGTCGCTCACCTTCAGTGTTAACAGTTTGAATCCTCACATGCACACTGCGAGGAGTGTTTGGACCAAAAGCTCATCAAAAAGTTTGCATCCTGTAATTCCATATGACGTCACACAAAGACTCAAATAACAGGGGGATGGTCGCAGGATGACCCCAGTCGCACCAAATTGCAGATTTTTCAAGGCTGCACAGTGAAAGCCTATCAGAGTTTACATACTTCCCAGCAGACCTCATGTCAGAAGGAATCAGTCTGATCTCCTTATAGAAAAACAAGCGTCTGTAAGGGCCCTTCTTTGCATGTTTCTTCTGTTGTACTGAGACAAAAACACAACCACATTTCCTTCATGGTGTAGTTTGAGTCACATCACAGTAAAAGCGGTTTAGTTTGGGTTCATACAGTAGCACTGTAGTGAGATAGATTTCAGCCGATGTGTGACTTTCCAGATCAGGGGCGGGCACCAGGTTGGCCCAGTTCCCAGCTGTCATTGGGCGAGAGGCGGGGTTCACCCTGGAGAAGCAGCATGCGGTGATGGTGGAGGCTGCTGTGCAGAGTGAACACCTGCCGCATCAGGATGTAAACCAACACATTCACACAACCATGATTGTGTCGTTGGGATTCATTCTGGCCTCGATGTTGAAGAGCCTTGAACATGCAGACTTCAGAAAACTCTGATTTAACATTTTCAACCATTACAAATCATCTGCAGAAAAATAGTTCCTGAAGGCGTGTGGATTCTGGTTTCCCTGTAGGTTTTTCAATGAAGAGAACTTTTGGAAAAAAGCTCCAACAATCTTTTTGACAAAGGCATGGACAGTATTATACACACTTCTTCAAAACACTGCACAGCTCTTCTACATGAGTACTGGTCATATTTTACTGTCTCCTGATTTTCTACCTTTTTATATTGAAATGTCCATTTGATAGCTTTTCATTGGTGACTATCAAATTAACTGACTTTGTGTATTGTATATTTAAAAAACGACTTGAAACAAACCTGATCAGGTCTATTTTCCTCCCTCTGTCCTGGTGCAGGTACAGAAAGCTGGCCCTGAGGTGGCATCCTGATAAAAACCCAGAGAACAAGGATGAGGCTGAGAAGAAGTTCAAGGAGCTGTCGGAGGCGTATGAAGTCCTGTCAGATGGTTCGTATCACAGCTCTCTGTGTTAGTCTGCAAAAACACCTTTTAGTGCTGATGTTTAACCTCTCGGTCGACTAAACGATCACATTCTTAGTAAGGCGCTATTGACAACATGACTGAGACTGAAGAACGATTTGAGTCCAGTGTGAAACTTGAGCCCTGTCTCTGATGATGTTTTAGACTTTATTATTGATCGCCTGGTACTGCAGCTCAAAGCTGGAATGAGCTAAAAACATGAAACAAGTAACTGCAGAAAAGACCCTAACTGTGAAAACCTGTCAAACAAATTCTCTTTAGTCAACTATTTCTCAGAAGTAGACGGATTAATTAGATGTTACCCTATAAAAGAGCCTGTTGTGGTACTCGTCTATACGATTCACAGTGTTAGCTCCCACTTCATGTTACATACATTTTTCCTTTTTTATTTTCCTTTTGTCTTCTAGCCAATAAGAGGTCCTTATACGATCGCTACGGCAAAGAGGGACTGTCGCCGAACAACGGAGGACGAGGTGAGTGCTCTTTTTTAAACCTCTCAAATCTAAATAACGTCTTCTTCTTGAAGTTAAGAAAGGTCACTCTGTGTGGAATGATTTTCTTCTGGGGGTGTTATGATCGGTCCTGTGAGGAAAGATTCTTGATTTAATCATTGCAGTGTGGTGTCTTTGTAGAGAGTGATGTTACAGCTGTGTGTTCCTAAAAAAAACAAACATCACCCTCTTTAACGAAGAGCTCTGTCTCTGTAGGGATCCTCTCTTTAAAGGTCACATATTCTCCTCCTTTTCAACCAGTGTAAATAATTCTCAGAGCTCCCTAAAACATGTCTGAGAAGTTTCTTGTTCTAAATCCACTCTGATCCTGTATTGTATCATGCCTATAAACCCCTCTATTTCAGCCCTGCTCAGAACAGGCTGTTTCTGTGTCTGTACCTTTAAATGTAAATGAGCTGTGTCTGACCACGCCCCCTCTCTGGAAGGGCTTGGGTGTCTCGTGCTTTCTCGCTCCATGTCTTATTGTTTACGGTGAGAAGGCAGACTCAGAGGGCAGAACAAACACCTAGCTGTGGGAGTGTCACCCACCTGGGGGAGGGGTTACTGCCCTTTGTGATGTCATGAAGGGAAAATCTCCAAACGGCCTGTTTGAGCACACATTTTCTGAAAAGTGAAGCAGTCAAAAGACAGAGAGGATGGACTTTTCTCGTAATTGGGAATTTTGCATATTATGTGACCTTTTAATTAAAAAAAAAAACAACCTAAAAATAAACCCACAGTAGATTGTATCATTCTAAAACACGTGATGTCAAAAGTATCTTTACTCCACTTTACTCCTGATCTTCTTTGGTTTGCATTTATTTTTTCTGTAAACATCTTGTTGTTTTCAGTTTGTTTCTGAGCGGCCCGGTTTTTACCAGCTCCCTGTAAATGTTCACTTAAGTCACATGAAAAAAGTCCAGTTTTCTAGACTCTGAAGACTTTTTCAGAACATTTTTTTTAACCAGGAAAGAATCTCCTTGAGATTTCAAATCTCTTTTTCAAAAGTGTCCTGGCCGAGACAGGCAGCTGAGGGTAACATGAAGTTGTTAACATCTGTATATTTATTATACAGATGTCAACATCTTAAACTTAACGTGAGGCATGATTCTATTAAATGTTGATCTTAAAGGAGATACAGAACTTTATTTCTCTGAGCGTTTGGTCATGATGAGCACGCTGTTACACCCTGTCAGTAAGTCGTCAGACAGTTCAGAGTGTTTGAAGCTCACGTCTGATCGACTGTCAGTGCTTTTGGTCGGCACGTCATGTGGCGGACCCTCACAGTGGAGAACAGGGTGGGGGGGACTGTTGTTTGCTGAGAAAACAAACTGACTCAGCAGTATTGGATGCCTTTGACTCTGTTTTGGTTGTGTAACAGTTGAACTCTGTTGACGTCTCTGCTTTCCTCGACGTGATGTTTCAGGGGGACATTATCACAACGGAGACCATTTCCACGAACCGTTCACATTCCGAAACCCCGAGGACGTCTTCAGGGAGTTCTTTGGAGGCAGAGACCCCTTTGCAGACTTATTTGGTGAGTTAAACTGTTTCTGTGTAAAAACATCACTAAGTCTACTTTCAGAGACGTTAACACTTTTAACCATTCATTAACTGTCGTGCACTTGCGCCTGTCCGTCTCCCGTCTGGTCTTCTCAGGTGCTGATCCGTTTGGTGATGATCCTTTTTTTGGAAGCGGTCGGCGGCACCAAAGTCGATCCAATCGCAACCGGGCGGGTGGTTCGTTTTACGGGGGCTTCGTTGGTTTTCCACCCTTCGGAGCTGGCTTCTCACCTTTTGACCCAGGTAACACAGCGTACACGCTTCAAGATAATTGGGGCCAATTTTTGGCACGACTCACCCCCTCCTGACAACCCAAAGCAAAGTCTTGACTTTTTTTTAAGGTTCTAAAGATGATCCTGTCAGATTTTCCTGTGGTGTACGGTGTGTTAAGTGTGATACTGATTTCAAATTGTAAATAATGTACATTGAAAATTGTTGCTCTCCACTTTCTATAGGAACAAAACTGGGCTGACTAAGGACTTACATAGTCGAACCTGATTGGTCAGATTTTGCCCATCGTCCACTGATTGTCAACAGTTTTTTTGTTTTTTTTGGCGCTTATAGATCCATATTCTTATTTACAACACAAGAGATAACTACATAATAACACTATTTGTCTAGATAGGACTTGTTCCATAATGTTTCTTACTCATTAAGTCTGTAACCATATTACACATGCCCATTTAAGCAGACACACACTGACAGCTCATCTGTGTGTGTGGATTCAACCACCACAGCGGCCACAATCTACATATCTGTCAGACCAGCAACAAACAAACAATGATTTTTACTGTCAGACTTACTGTGCTCTCCTCATCATAATATGCCACCAAAAGGAGTCCAAATCCAGAGAAAGATTGAATCCAAACACATCCTTAAAGATCCACAGACTGCTTCACATTTACCTCCACTGTTTCGCTGAACTTTTGATGACATCACTGTTTACAGACTATAACAGCCAATGGGACAGGCTTAGGACATGCCGTTATTGAAAAAACCTTTTCCACTGCCAACTAGAGGCTGACCTGATACAATAGTCACTCATAATTATCAGTGTGTTAGCATAAATATTTTCTTGTATATGTGCAGATAGGAACTTTCTTTTCACCAAACATTGATGCAGAGAACAATGCTGGTTGATATAAAACTGGGTGTCACGCAGGTTGTCCAACAGAAAACATTCAGATTCTGTGTTGTATAATCTTCTGCAGCACATTTAGAAAGGCTGACAGCTGAACAAACGACCATCACAGTGATGGGTTTGTTAACCATGTTTGTCGATGTGGCTTTACTGAAATCCACTGAAACTCAAAGTTCTTACAAACCTCTGTAAACAACTCTCCTGTTACCTGTTCAAAGCAGACTCTCTCTGTCCTGTCTTTCAGGCTTCGGCTCGTTTGGCTCCATGGGCACCATGGGTCACATGGGTCACATGACGACCATGGGCAGTCTGGGAGGAGGAGGGGGATTCACCTCTTTTTCGTCCACCTCCTTCGGGGGAGGAGGAGGAGGAGGCGGCGGAGGCGGAGGAGGCATGGGCAACTTCCGCTCCGTGTCGACCTCCACCAAGATCATAAACGGCAGAAAGATCACGACTAAAAGGTAGATTCTGAACGAACGGCAGACCATGAGAAAGTCCGTCTCACTTCTGGATTGTTCTCGACAAGACACCAGACTGTAAAGAGGGCGTAAAGATTGAAGACCTAGGCTCCTAACAATGAGTTATTTATTGTTTTTAACAACTGTAATGTTCTCAACATGCCAGGAAAACAGTTAAATCAAATGTATTGATGCATGTCCTTTTTGGTCTTCCGTAGCCCAAATACTGGGTCATTTCTTTGTTTTTAATTGCTAAAAGTTATGAGCAAACTTCTGCACACTGTCTTAAATTGCACAAAAACATTAACACTGTTTGTACTCAAATTCTTGACACACTGACACACCTGTCTTATGAAGTAGATGTAGTTTAGTAAATAAGAGTATCAAACTAAAGACATTTTGACTAGACCAGCTGATATTGCCATAAGTGACTATCGGGGTCGGCTAATTTTATCGCAGATATGCATCGATATTACAAGATTTAGTCAAATATCATTTCATGGGAGTTTCATTGTATTACACCAGCACTTCTCTGTCACCAGCAGAGGGCGCTGTATGGATAGCAACAAACATGATCACTCTGCAGAGTTTTAAGCAGTGATGCATGTACATGCTCAGTTACTTTCCAGTTGAGTGACCATCATTTATTGTTCAAACTTAATATCGTTATCAGTATCTGTTACAAAGAATCCATATCGGTCGGGCCCTTAATTTTGACAACCTTATCACACAAGCATCATGGCTGTTCAGCCCAGAGTCCTGACATCTTTCATGGCCAAAAGAGACCACTACCTGATCTTGTCTTTAGCCCCGTGTAGTTGAGACTGTAACAGCTTCTTCTCTGTCAGTAAACTGAACGTCTGGTCTAACTCCTTTTTGTGTGTTTTTTCTCCACCAGAATTGTGGAGAACGGTCAGGAGCGGGTGGAGGTGGAGGAGGACGGGCAGCTGCGCTCTCTAACCATTAACGGTAAGGAGCAGCTGCTGCAACTGGAACACAAGTGAGGACAGGAGGCGCCGTCTGCTGGAGAAAATGTTACCTCGGCACAAAACACAACAACAAACTTGAGCTGGAAACAGAAGAGAAGAAAAAAAAAAGCAACAAAATGATGTAATAATATTAATGATAATAATAATAGTGCTCTACTGTTGTTTGGATGTACAAACTTAGATTGTGTTTATTTCCCCTCCTGTGCTCTCTCTCCTTCTCTCTCTCTGTTGACCCTTTCTTTAATTCAGAGGACGTTTCTATGCATTCATCGATGTTTTTTTTTCTGAGTTTGAGCTCAGGTGTGTTATTGTTTCCGTGTTTGGGACCACAGTATCGTTCTGATGTGTATGAAGCCCCCCCTCCCTCCCTCAACTTTCCAGTACTTTCTGTATGCACTCCACTCTGTGTCAGAAGATATGGCATGACCCTGCTTTTTCATCTGCACATAAAAAAAAAAAAAGACAAACGGATTTTAAAAGGTGGGTAGGAATACCTGAAGCTCCCCTCCCCCCCCGCTCTGTTTACTGCTTGTCTTCTTAGCCATGATTCTGTTTTTCTTTTTTTTATGAAAAAAAATACAATGTTAGGGTGAGTTATGCAATTTTATATGTTCTAAAACCAACGTGTTTTTGTTTATTTAATGATGCATGTACACCTGTTGATGTTGAGTCTTAATGTTGAAGCTGCATTATGATGCACAAATAATGGAGGGCATTCTATAAATGATCTATGAATATGGAAGGAATTTTGTGTACTTTGTAAACCAATAAATCTGAGTTTCAATCCGTTTTCAGGATGCTGACATGTTGGCTTGTTTTACAACCCGTCTGTACGTTTGCCCGCCACGTAGATCCATATCCAAGTGTCCGCCCTGCAGGTCATATGCTGCTTTCATGTGCTGCTCGGGTGGTCCAAGTTTCCGAGTAACTGTTACCATGGACTGTAAATAATAAAAATAGTCTGTGACTGTTAGAAGTGAGCAAAAAGTTAATGTGTAATACGTGAATTTATAAAAAGTATGTTAACATTACCAAAGATCGATGATGGACTTTTTAGTTGTTTCATCAGATCTGCGGCCGTATGTTTTGGACACTCGGGTAAAGAGAGGAGCAGAGCTGTGAACTGATCACCTCCTGGTGGTGAGTTGGATCAGATAGCGGGGAAGGCTGCTGGACAGACCTGGCAAACACAAACGTGTAGTACGGGTGAACTGGGAACGTCTGGCAGAGGCCCCTGTCCGTGGGGTCTTCAACTCCATACCTCCGGAAGAACTTCTCCCTCATCCCGGGCGAGGTTGGGGACATGGAGTCCGAGTGGTCCATGTTCAAAGCCTCCATTATAGAAGCTGCGGCTAGGAGTTGCGGCCAGAAGACCGTCGGTGCCTGTCGTGGCGGCAACCTTAAAACCCGCTGGTGGACACCAGTGGTGAAGGAGGCCTTTCGGGCTTGGTTAGCCCAGGGGTCTCTGGAAGCAGCTGACAGGTATCAGGTGGCTCGGAGGGCTGTTGCCTTCAATGGTTGCGGAAGCAAAAACCCGGGTGTGGGTGGAGTTCGGGGAGGCTTTGGAGAAGGACTTACGGTTGGCCTCAAGGAGGTTCAGGTTCACGGCTCAGGAAGGGAAAGCAGGGCTTGCCCCAGGCTCTTATCATGGGAATTTTCTTATCCAGTCTACATGTGTTTTGTGGATTTGGAGTAGGCTTTTGACCGTGTCCCTCGGGGGATCATGTGGGGGGGTACTGCGGGAATATGGGGCCCCGGGGCCGTTGGTATGAGCCATCCGGTCCCTGTATGACCAAAGTGGGAGCTGTGTCCGCATCCTCGGCACAAAGTCAGACATGTTCCCAGTGCGTGTAGGCCTCCGCCAGGGTTGCCCCTTGTCACCGGTCCTGTTTGTGATCTTCATGGACATTGCTTCCTTCCACAATAGGTCCTTTTCCAACACAGGTAAACAACGTTCTGTCTTCAAGTCAAACTGGAGAGAACTAAATTTGTTGAATCTAAATGGGAGGGTCTCTTTGCAATCAACTGTCAAGAAAGCAGTTACTTTCAGAGAATAGCTTTGCAAGCCTCCAATGGCTTCAATTAGCGCAAATTTGAACTGCAACAAAGTGGGACCGCGATACCAGATTTTTAAACTTCCATACGACTCTTGAAAAAAAAAACAATATTGATATCTCTTTAAATATCACAGCAACATAAATACTCTAGACGTCATAGGCGTCGACTATTGGGTCATTTCTAGTTCTTCATAACAAAATTTGGAGGCAATCTCCTGCACATTGTCTAAATTGTTGCTGAATTGTTGTAAATGTTTTTGTGCGTTTCTGACAGTGCCCTCCCTCTGCTTTCTGTCTGTTTGAAACGTAACTTTTGAGTCTTCATGAGACAACAAGGACATTGTCACAATGGAAGAAGCAGCAGCTTTACTCTGAGCTCCCTCAGTGTGTCTGAGCTCTTCACCCTGCCAAGGCTGAGACCGGACACCCTGCAGAGGAAACTCACTGCAGCCGTTTGTATTCACAGTCTCATTATTTCAGTCACGGCCCGTAGCTCATGACCATAACTGAGGGTTGGAATGAAGAGCGATGGAGAATGAAAAGATTTGCCTCTCGTCTCTATTCCCTCTTCACCACGTCGGTCGGGTCCAACTCCCACATTACTGCAGACGCTGTACCAATCTGTCTGTGGATCTCATGATCCATTTTACTTTGTGTTGAGGTCTTTGGACACAGCCCTCACTTTGGTCATACAGGGAGCAGGTGACTTGAAGCTGTGGACCTGCAACCCCTTGTCTAACAGTACCCACGACCCCAAAAATGACATGTAGACTGGATGAGCAATTTCAAGAATCCCCCCAGAAGCCCAGCAAGAGTAAAAAGTCGGTCCACTGTCCCGTGGCCTGGACGACATCAGCACTGTTTCTGTGTGCGTCATTAGGTGTAAGGCCAGCATAACTCTACATCAATAGTGGATGAACAGAGATGAAACCAGAGCTTTATGTAATTTGAGCACTGATTTTTTCCTGGGTTATAAAAAGCAAAGTTACTTCTAAGGCTGATTTTTTATGAATCATTGTAAACCCGTCGTAGTACAGAGCTCCATTAGCTCTGTTGTGATGCTCTCCTACATGTGCTGCAGACTCGGCTGAGTGGATTTGTAAAGTAAGGAGTCAGAGTTGTCAGCAGGACAAACTACTATGTGGTTGTTGGACTGCTGGCACTGTGAGAAACTCATCCACTTAGGCTGATAGAGAGAGGTGAAACACAGGGAGCACGAGGGGCGGATACAATGAAATACAGTTAGTGCTGTAATTAAATGTGTCTTCATGAATCAGTAACAAATCGTTACACACCCGACCACATGTCAAAAGGTTCTGAAGTCAATTACACAAAACATCTTTTCCCAGTTAGATCGGGCAGCTCGTATGTGACCTGTTAGCTTTCAGACAAAATTAGTTTTCTGTCCTGAGTGTTTTCTGACTAATCACCACTTAATCCTTCCGCATGAATCGCTCACATAAAGTGGATTGTTCGATTGTTGATCGAGTGTTGCTGCTTGTTTTTTTCTAATCCGCCCCTTTTTGTGTTTCTGTACCTCCTGACACCCAGCAATGAATGTCTGTCCTCTGTGGGAGATGTGAATCCTCCAAAAGAATGTTTCTAAAACCCTTTCAGCTTTTCAAACTGGACCCTGCTGGGCCATGTAGAGGACATCAGGGCCTTTCTACCGAGCCGTCATCTGAAGGGGTGTGTCATTCTCAGGAGTTCTCCCTTTTCAAAATGGATGCCCTCTCGACAGACACATCGAGAGGTTAGTGTTTTGAAAAATACACATTTATGTTGTTTTCTACAAGGGACAGCAGATGTCCCTTTAAGGAGAAGCTCTAATGTTTACTATTTTCTGTTTTTGGTAAGATACAAAAAACAAACCAAAAAAGTGATTTTGCAGTAAAACATTTTCATACAACCATCCATTTCATAAACTAGAGATGTTAAAGTTATGAGAAAAGGTGGTTGTGCTTTGTTCTTCCTCGGGGTATCTTGAAACTAACTCTACTAATAATCTTCTTCTACATCCTCTTTTATGGAAGCTCAAAGAGAACGTGCATCCCTACATTTGATTTAATCTGCTTTGCTAGTGAAATAAAGAGTAATACATCTGGTTGTTCTCTTGAGATCTTGACTTTTTTTTATCTTGTATCTCCAGATTTAAAAAAAATGTAAATTAACTCATTAGTGTATGCAGTGGCAGCTCAGCAAGTCTGGGTCTGGCCTATCACAATAACCAGCTTATTGTGTCACACATCACCATAAAATCATCTCATAATCATGTAGGAAACATGCTTTGTTATTGAGATAAGGAGAAAAACAAGTCGAGATCTCTGGAAACACTTCCATATTATTGATTCTTGTCCAATTTGGGCTTCTGTACTCATTCATAGACATTTAGCTTTAAAAGGTTCCAACTCAGTTTGGCATTAGTTCCTCTGAATTATTCAATACATTTGATTATTTAGTGATTATCCCAGTTTGTGCTCTCCAAGAGATTCTCTGTCCACTTATCTCCTTATCTCTGACAGTCAGAAGATTGAAGAGATGCTCGCTCTCTTCCTGCTCATAGGGAAGAAGAAGAACCTCCTGCTAACACATCACAAAACAAAGTGCAAAGATCAGTCTGTGCAGTGAGCAAACTGGTTACTCATGGTAACAGTTGCAGGGTCACCATGATGATATAAGATTGATTTCGTTAGAGCTTTACTTGTATCATCTGTGTTTAAAATTCTGGTACGATGACAACCCTTGTCTTAAGGGTCTTAATGAATAAATTGATGCAAGAAAAAACCGTTGTATTTATATTTCTAAGTTTTAATTTCTAATTAATTAAAATATTCTTACAACAATTTAAGTTCATTTTAAAGCTGTTTTCACAAATCCTCAATTATTCACTTGTGTTTAAAACTTTGGATTCGGCTCGGGGTGCGGGAGGGGCGGAGCCTGTGTTTGGGTGAAATAAGAAAAAGAAACAGACTTCATTTAAAGAGTGGATGTAACCTCGGGTCTGAAGACCCAGCAGGTGTTTCTGTGGATGCAAACCGGTGCACAGGACCGCAGGACACGCCCACTACATGACACGCCCCCTTACGGTATGACACTTGTCAGATTCATTTGGGATTCAGAGTGCAAGAAGGGGAAGTGGGCGTGTCTTGAAAAAAAAAAAAGTCTGTACTCTGCCAGATTGCAGCTCTTCTCCTGAGATGTGAAGTCAATGCGGAAGTGCTGCATACCTGCATTCTTCCAGTTGCCAAACAGCAGAAGACATCACTTTGAAAGAAGCAGGCCGGACGGTCCTGACAACCCCATTACAGCCTACTCTTGAATAATACCCCTCTATATGCGATACTTGTCCTGATGTAGTTGAAAACAGACAGAGGCTGATTTTACGAGTTATAATAAACATCGAAACGCATTTGAATTCGGGGATTATTAATGTGTCTTATAAAGAAATGCTGAAATCATTCCAGGTCTCGATGTTAAATTATTTAATGTATTGTAAGTCGCTGCACCAAAGCGTCTGCTGAATGGATGTTATATAAAACAGATAAAAGTCAGTCACTTTGCTCCCTTAAGTTTGATATAAACACTAAATAAATAAAGAAAGTTAAAAATGTGAGGAGCTTTGGCAGCGCGGCGCGGTGAGTGGGAGTTCAGGTGGAAACAGACTACTGATCTGGAGCTGTCCTTGGTGCTGAACGCCTCAATCCAATTAGCTATCTTCCCCCCCCCCCCTCTCTCTCTCTCTCTCTGTCATCCCGTTATACTCTCTTCCTCGGGGCCGTTAGCTTTCCGGGCCAGCCGGTTCACTCTCTCTTTCTCTCTCTCTGGTTTTCTGTCTTTCTGTGTGTTTCCTTATGGCGCCGAGCGCTGCACATACACCTCCCGGGTCATTTCCTCTCCTGCACTGATTTATTTTTTCCTTTCCGACAAAATGTGGATGTATATTTGCCTGCATGCTCTCGGGAGGCTTCGTGAATCAGCGGCCGGAGGGGAGGTGAAGCAGCTGAGATAACGAACTAGCCGGGTGCTATGGTGGATCCTCCAGGACGGGACAGAGTTCTGCTTTTCTGAAAAAGCACTTCGCACGCAGGGTGAGTCACACGGACATTCTTACACTTACACATTTGTTTCTGGTTTTTTTAATCCAACAAGCAGTAGCGACAACAAATGACGTTCATTAAAGAGAATAGATCAGATCTTGGTCATGAAATACTTTCTTAGCTACTTTGTACTTTTTTAAACTTGATATGGACTCAGGAGCGTAATCACGAGTTAAGCCTGAGTCGTCTAATCTCTTGACAACTAACTGGTCGCACTCACTTTGGACTCTGAATCTGAGATGTTTGTCCAGGATTCAACCCGGAATATGCAGCTCATTTAGGCTGGTTTGACGCAAAAACAAGAACAGTCAGCTTCTAATATTGCACATTTCATGATTTTTTTAAGAGTTCATAATCATATTATTTCAGGTGATCAGTGGGTGATTAATGAACAAGGAAAAAAAACGATGCAGTGAGTACATGAATGTATTTTATTTCAAAGTTGAAGGTCTGAATAAGCTTAATTTCTTTTTTTTAAATAGTGATGTGGGATCAGCTTGATTCCTGACATAGCCATGTGTCCTATGAGTGTCCCGGGAGAAGATAGACAGGCTATAATTAACTAAGGCAGACTTAGAGCCAGGGGAGACGAAGCCTAATGCCACTCCTGGGATTTGTGGAACTCCATTACACAATCAGATAAAGGTCCCTCTGTCAGAGCCCTTCTAATGGAAACATAAGCCTTTATAGTCCAACAGGAGCAAGTTTCCATTCATTCCCCAAGCCGTGGATTAAAATTAGTTTTCATTACATAAGAAAACTATTTTTGAAAGATGCTCACTTTTGATAATTCACTGATTTAATGAGAGGAACTCGTTCTAATTAAAAAGTTTCCAGGCTTTAATGAGTCTCAAGGGTTTTTTTTTTTTTTAGAGCTGGGAGATAACATAATGGTTCCACAGTTTGATCATTTGATGCACAGTGTGGATGGGGACTTTTCCTTCTGGTGTATTCAGATTTGCCTTTTAGTTTGGTGCTGCGTTTTGAACATCATTTTACCAGCTGGCAGCTTGTAAGATGCAGTGAATCTTTTTTAACAGCGAATCCAAAATTGACAAAAAACAAACAGTGGGCTGATGTCAGATGGATTGAGTTTTTGACAACACAAAGTCTCATTTTTGTTTTACATTCAAGCAAAAAAGTCCAATGTATTTCAATGCCGACGCACCTTATTGGATATGCAGACAAACACCTGAATAATAAGAGTTTAAGGGGCCTTTAAAGCCTCAGCAGCAGGTCTCCTCTCTGTACATGCATACTCTACGCTTTTAGCATACATCAATATTATATAATAGTCAATTAGTGGATCATGTGGCCTGTCCAGAGATTTGGATTCCGGCAGGATGAAACTTGTCAAACAAGACCTCAAGTCTTCCTGAAAGCTGCAGTGTCACTGCGTGTGGCTGAACTAATTCAATGTAACAATATGAAAAAGCAGAACTTAAACACGATGCTGAAGTCAGGCCTTTAAATGATCAGGGTGGAAGAGTGCTGTTCTCTCTGGCGGCCTCTGTGGCAAGACAAGGTATACACAAGTGAATTATTTTGACCTCATGATCAAAGTGTACATGGTGACTTTACTTTAAGAGTCGAAATTTAAAGATAGAGGAAGTTTATCTATCTTTGACATGTATTCCTCTGTGGTCACTGGGCCTCATTCGCCATTATCTAAGTGCTTTCTGAAAGTTGCTCTTAAGAAGACTAAGAAAAGTCTGAGTCAGGTTCATGAAGCTGTTCTTAACCTACAGAATTATTCACACCTGTGCTCTTACACTGATGAATGCCATGTCATTGTAAGCTGGAAGCTCATGCCCGTTTACCTAAATTAGCATAGAAGAACGCCCTTTTAATGCCCATATAAGGGCATGAGACTGCAGGGCCGTGAGGAGAGCACGCAGAGGTCACGCAGGATTAAAAGGAGATGTCGAGAGAGATGCCAGGGATGCTCAAATTAAACTTCGAACAGGACTCCAAATGTAAGACACACTTTAACAGTTCTCAAACGGAGGAAGAGAAACACAGACTGGATGATTTAATCAATTAAAACTAGAAGTTGTGAGTAGAAAATAGAAACTACTCACACACGTTGGATCTTGCCCTTTGTTCAGAGAAAACTGTCTTCAGAAAAGATGAAGGGAAATTAAACAGTTATATTAAAGGGGGGAAATAGCCAGAAACAGAAGAGAGACACTGATCATATTTCATAATTATTCATTTCATAATATCAGAAGATAAGCCTACATTATTCAACAATAGCTGACGCTGTAAAACGATGAGACACGTGACATATTTCTCATGTAAATACCTGTTGTGTGTAAAGGTGGGAAATAAGTGTTCTCTCTTCAGCATTTATTTGTTACATAAATGCTGAAGTTTAGTGCAGAATTATGTCAAAAATTCAACATTTTCTAGATATTATTCATGTTTCTAAATGTTAGTTAATGATATAAATTTGCATAATGGAAAAACACAATAAGTAATAATGTTGCTTTGTAATATCAGCACTGGAATGTGTGTAAGATTGCTCTTGAGTGATTTTTTACATAACAAATGATAGATGAGAAAACTTGAATGTCAGAATCTTCTTAAAAACTGCACAGCTGGCTCCTAAGAACAGATGGGGATTGAGGCACAGTGATCTTTTCTTGAAGGTGGATCTGTTTTAGTTTTTTTTATATGTCTTGTAGAGGAGCTTCCTGTCAAAATCATGTATCATAGTTTAATGTGGTGATAGCGTTCCCAGATTCCTGCATTTTATCTTTCCTGGCATGAAACATAGAACCACAGATTTATGGGATCTCAAATTGGTTTGAACAACATGATTGATTTGCTGTATACTCGGGGAGTGCAGGTCAGAGGATTAATCCTGCTGCCAATGACCCTACTATGAGCGTCGTCTCTGTTGCTCATAGTAGCACATCTTGTGCTCTGAAGAGGCTCAAGAGGTGATCAAGGAGGATTGTGTCATTTGATCGACTTAATGTAATATATCTTTTTTTTTTTTTTCCAGCCATGGATTTGACCTGGAGTTAAGAGGTCTGATCACAAGCAGGTGAGCTTGGTGGGTCAGGGTGACCCCCTCCCCCTCCCCCTCCGGCCATCATCTCATCGAGCCCCACAAGCTCCTGATACCCACACACCCACACACTCACCTTTAACCTTAGTGTTCAAGTTGTCCACAGTGAGAGAGCAAACATGACGGACAGAGCGGGTTACAGCAACAACCCCCGGCCGCCCGTGGCCCCCCTGGTTCCCCCGGAGCCCATAGACATCATCCGCATCAAGGCCCGCTCCCGGCGGGTCAGGCTCAACGTTGGGGGTCTCACACATGAAGTCCTGTGGAGGACACTGGACCGGCTGCCCAGAACCCGTCTGGGACGTTTACGGGACTGCAACACCCACGAGTCTCTGCTGGAGATCTGCGACGACTACAGCCTCAACGAGAACGAGTACTTCTTCGACAGACACCCCGTGGCCTTCTCCTCCATCCTCAACTTCTACAGGACGGGGAAGCTGCACATGATGGAAGAGATGTGCGCCCTGTCGTTCGGACAGGAGCTGGACTACTGGGGGATCGACGAGATCTACCTGGAGTCGTGTTGCCAGGCCAGGTACCACCAGAAGAAGGAGCAGATGAACGAGGAGCTGAGGAGGGAGGCGGAGACGCTCAGGGAGAAGGACGGCGAGGAGGAGGAACACGGCTGCTGTCCCGAGCAGAAACAGAAACTCTGGGACCTGCTGGAGAAGCCGAGCTCCTCCGTGGCTGCAAAGGTAACAAACAACCAGCTGCACACGCACCTCACTCACACGCTGGTAGAAATATTTAATCGTACTTTTACAGTGACAGTAAAGATATCTAATCTGGTAAAGGGACATTTCAGAAAACGATCCTGTGGTTTATAACAGACGAGTGATCATGGCTCCGGGACAGGTTTGATGTACACAGGATGACCTGACCTGGGGGGCGAAGACACCCAAGATCCAAATTACACCAATAACAAGGGTATTATCCATGTAGGGAGTGACAAAGGAGGAGATGCTGTGGATGTTTTTACAACTTGATCCAAACCAGGATGTAAAATGAAACAAATCTAAAGCTTTTTTCTGAGGTTTTCGCTCTGAAGACTCCTCAGGTGGACTCTGACTAAAGAGCATGATGTTAAAACAAATCATGGTCACACATTTTAAATCTCAGGGACATCAAATTGTGAATTTTCTTTTTTTTTTTATCTAACTATTATTCAAAAGGAGTTTCCATATACTGAGAGATCTGATGTTGTACACACATCAATAGTCATCTCAACTTCAAATATCACAGAATGAATTCAGCTTGATGAGCTTTAGTTTAATGAAATTACAAGTCAGTATCATTAAGTATGCACAGAATGAGCAAACTCAAGTTACAGACAACATTTCAAAGCTCTTTAGTTGTGCGAAAGTAAAGAGCAAAGTTAAAAAAAAAAACCTTATAACATGATAAAATAATTGTACTTATCTACATATTTATACATTTCTGTAACTACAGAATACTACTACTAGTACTATTCACTAAAAGATTCCTAGAGGGGACGCCGAATGAACTCAGGCTTCCTCCTGCTGCCATGATAAGCGGCCTCATGCACATCCTGGTGGAAACATCAGAGGCCAATAGAGAGCCATCAGGACCGTAATCCTCCTTCACCTGCAGGGTGAAGAGACAGGAAAGGGGGGGGGGGGGGGGGGGGGGTGTGGAGGAGGAGGCGGGGGAGGAGGGATTACTGCTGCATGTCCTCCCACTTGTTCTGACGTGTTAGCACAGTATTAGGCTGTCCTTACTCGTGGAAGGTTAGGGGGGGAGGGGGAAGGGGGGGAGGTTAGTATGAAACGGTGAATTTGTCAGAAGTGTCTATAAAGTAATAAAGATATATTCTTCTTCTCTCGATACACGTAGCAGTGTTTATCTGTGAAGTAGTTTGGTGTTTACTTGTCCAGGGTTTAGGTATCAGCTTACATCGAGGATTATGTAGAAAGAACAGCCCTGATGAAGACTGTCGACTGTGAGTTTTTTTTTTAAAAGTGACTTCTTGGTGCAGAAGAGTCTCTTAAATTCTCCTCAAATCAGGAGCAGAAAGTGACAAGAGAGCGTTGAAAAGCCCAGGCAGGGAGAACAGGTCATTGTTCTGAGTGGGCTATGAACTGTTTTCTTTTTCTGTTTTTAAAAAAAAAATAAAATAAGAACAGATAATAAATGCAATGTTAAACACAGCAGGAGACAAAACCAATCAGACGGACTCGTTTACCTCTCAGCACCTCTGCAGTACTTGTGGATACAGTCAGTAGCCTCCTCCTCTTTTATGAATCCAGTGCCCCTTAAAATCTGATCGGCCCCCTGTGATTGGTTATTTTTTTGTTATCGGAGGGCTGTGTTAGAGCTTTTCTTTGTGTTTTAATGTGGCACATTTCCCTCTGTAAGAACTTGAATTGTGACTTTGGACACACACGTCTTCTCTTGAAGTCCTCAGAGAATGAGGCCTGAAAAGTTTAGATGTTGCCACTCTGTTGAGTTACTTTTTAAAGTTACATGAATGCACACAGGGATAACAGAAACATCTTTTAGATACTTCAGTGGTGTTAAAGGCAGGCTTGGTCATTTCCTCCAGATACACTTTTTCAGATTTTGGTTGAAATTGTCTTTAGGTCCTGACAGACATTAATAACTCATGTGCTCTGAAACAGGAAGGGTGGATGACATGAGACATATATTGATCAGAGAGGTGTAACATGAGAACTTCTGATACATGAATAGTAAACTCACAGACACTTCACCTCTCTGCATCAGCTCTTATTACACCACAACGTATTTCTATGGCGTTGTTAGAGGACCACGAAGTTGGCGTGTAAGATGCAGAGTCTCTAAACTTCTTACAGGCATTATTTATTCTGGTAAATATTAAGGGTTGACATTTCATTTTGTTCTTCCCTAGTGTTCATTGTTTGTCATATTACCGTATTGACAGTAAAGACTTACATTTCCAATCTTGTTTTATGTTCAGTGTGTCGCGTTGTTGAATGTAGTTTTTGATGACGTCGATTGTCGTCTCACGTCCTACGAGAAGGGAAGCGCAAATAGTTTTTTTTTCATGACAGAGTTGTTGCAGAATCTTCATCAGACGGTAGCTCCTGTCATTTTTCCATGTTAAAGTTAAAGTTAAAGTATTTTGATGATTTGTTCAGGTTTCTCTCTTTGTCACGGTGATGTCCACGTGGTCGGAGATTTTTTTTTTTTTTTAAAGCATCTGACAAAACGATGACATCATCTGTTTTCTGCTTTAAAAAGTACAGATGTGCAGTGAGATAAGCTCTGTGTATGTGTGTCTTTGCTCCATGTGTCCAAAACTGTTGTCTCTAAGCTGTAGCAGGCAGCACACACAGAAAGCTTAAGAAATACTTTTAAGATTTTTCAAGGAGCTTACTGTGCTGCTTTGATTATCTGCAGCAGAGCAGACGGACGGACGGACCCTGAAACACAATCCATCAGAGTCCATTACAGGATGTGACAGCAGCAGAGAGATCTGTCTGTCAAAGCTTTATACACTCGTAAAGCTCCATTTAATTTACTGAGACGACACACACTAATCAATGTTTCTGTAAATGTGCCGACTGGCTCGTTTCTTCAACTCACCAGATTTCTGTTTGTCTGTGAGGTGACGACTGAAACTAACAGAAACACAGAGAGAGAGAGAGAGAGAGAGAGAGAGAAAGAGAGAGAGAGAGAGGGGAGAACAAGATGCTGTAAAGAAAGAAAAGAAGACAAAATAAGTGCAAAGTCAGGCCGTCAATATATTCCATACTTTGATACTTTTCCATACCATGTGTTTTAGAAAAGATAGAATCTCTGTGATTTGAATGATTGATAGTATTGAAAAGTTCTAAAGTTTCAAAAAAGACTAGATCATCAGACTTATTTTGAACCAAAAGCTGCAGAGAGAGAGAGAGAGAGAGTGAGAGAGAGAGAGAGAGAGAAAGAGAGAGGGAGAGAAAGAGAGAGAGAGAGAGAGAGAGAGAGAAAGAGAGCGAGAGATAAAGAGAGAGAGACAGAGAGAGAGAGAGAGAGAGATAAAGAGAGAGAGAGAGAGATAAAGAGAGAGAGACAGAGAGAGAGAGAGAGAGAGAGAGAGAGAGAAAGGAGTTTGCCTGCATTTTTGACAATTAACAATTAACAAGAAATTACCCAATCAGGGGTGCCCAGGACTTCTATTTTTGTTGTTATGGTCTCAAACAGACATTGATATTGTTTAACATTTTAATAGAATCGTATTGAAGTTTAAAAATCTGCAACTGTGACATCCCTAGTGCAAAGATATGATGCACAAAGACTCGCAACACTCAGCTCCCAAAGATAAACTTATTTATCTGCCATATTTGCATTTAAAAAGACAACATATCGAGCCCGGTCAGGCGTCATATCTAGTGAGTTTTTTTTACAACTGAGCACCTGAATAAGTGATGTGCAGGTGTGTTTGCTGACTTTGTTTTGCCAACCCTGGTGCAAAGGCCATGATGGGGAGCAGCAAGACAGTACAGCGGTACAGATCAGAGAGGGAGAGGGCTTTATACACACCCATTTGACTTTTTCTTATTTGTGAGTCATCAGAACAAGAAGTGCAGACGATGTGAGGGGAGATAAATGTCACTGAGTTTGAGCTGAGGAGATTCAGCATCTTCTCGCCACAGAGTTACAGACATCATGGGTATCTGTGCAGCACGTTGAAGATCCTCTGCTGCTGTTGTGTTTGAGTTCAGACCAACAGTTTCTTCCTTACGTCGAGTCCGGTGAATGGCATTATGGTGCAGAAGCATGAGTCAGCTGTTTTCAGTTTGATATGTCATCTCGACAGAGAGTTATCTTTTATTATTAATGGAGGGAGGAAAAAGAACAGAGCAAAGGAGACAAAGGCGGGGGGGGGCTGACATTGTTAATTGATTCTCTGTTTCCAGCTGACTGACTGCACAGTCAGCAGTGAAGAGAGACTGTTCACAGAGCTGTGATATGAGCCTCATTCATACAGGACTGTTTTCAGGGCTTGCATCTGTACATGTGTGTATATATAGAGAAACCTGTGTGTAGTGTTGTGCTCGAGTCATCAGTGGTAATAAACAACCCTGCATGAGTGAGCTCTTGGCTTTAAATCAAGACGAACGTTTAGTGCACGTTGTTGTTTCTTGGATTGCTGCTGAGCTATCAAACATACAGATCAAATACACCACAAGCATATTTTAAAGATGAATACAAACATACCCACAGCCTGTCTTCTTTGACAGGGGCATGTCCAGAGGAGGGGCCAGTGTAGGCATGGGCCCCCCTCTTGAAATACTATTGGCCACCCCGGGTGAAACCCCCCAAATTCTAAACTATGGTTGGCTTATTGGCCTTCTCAGAGGCGGGAGTTGTAATGAAATCAGGTATTTCATAAGGCACCTTGTCCACCTAACATTTTTCCAGGCAGAAAAGCGCTGGCTGTGCGCTCGGAAGCGCCTGCATGAAGCGTTTTGTGCATCGAGAATAACAGAAAACCGCCTGCACATTGTCTTACTTACAATGAACTAAATAGTAATAGTATTTTTGTTGGTTAGACAGTGTACAGGAGTTAGCATAATAATTGTGACTTTGGACATACATCTTGTTTTTGAGTCCTCGCAGAAGTAACCTGTGGAGAGATATAAGTTACCATTCTCTTGTGTTACTTTAAGGTTTGTGGACATACTCTGCATAATGAAAGGGATTGTAAAATCCCCTGTTCCACTGAACGACACGATTGTGTTGCTCACCAGGAATGTCACTGTGTTTTTTTAGGATGATTTGTCTGAGTGGAGGAGGTTGTGCTGCACGTTTAAATATTTCTCCTTCAGTCTGTATCTGACATTTCTGCTTATTCAAAGCCTCCTCCTTGAAACTGGAACATCCCAGGACAGGAGCTCAAAGATAAGACACATGTATTAAAACACAAGCCTTAAAGGTGCAGTGTGGAGTTATTGTTGTCAGTTAAAATAGGTAATTAGATAATTTCTTAAAACATTTTAACAAAAGGAAGATGTGCAGATTAGTGAGTCTTCGCCTTAATTCAAAAGATGGAGAGTTTGAGCCGACCTTTTCTTCAGAGCATTAAAAAAACTGTACGCTGCTTCTTCATGTTTGCTTCTGACTCTTTGGGAATAGGTCAGCTCTCTGCACTTTTTGTGCAAAACTTCAATTCTTGTGTTCATTTCTTATTCTATTCATAATTATTTTGATATCCCTTTAAATTTCCTGCTGCCATATTCTATAAGAGAAACTATTAACATCTGAATTTCCCACCTGGGGATAAATAAAGTCTTTCTGATTCTGATCAACAAATTTCATCTCTCCCTTTTCAGAAAGCCATACGGCGTCAGACACAGCCATTAACAAACACTTTCAGATTCCTTTGATTTTACTTAATTTATTCTAAAAGAGAGACATGAAACAAACTTTGAGCACATCCTCTTGTTTGTTTTGTCACAGATTTTTCCATCACTTTGCCTCAGTGATCAATTCTTTCACAGTTGGTGCATTTACACTTTTACAAACGACACTCGGCTGAAGACCTGCTACGCTTTCAAGTGTAAAACTCTCTGGAAGTATCTTCCCAAACTGACAGTGGCTGACAGAGCATCCTGGGTCTTGTATTGAAGTGTTAGGAGAGTCAGCGTATAGAAACATCGGAGGCTTTTTCTCTGCAGTGAACGTCTGACGTGAACCATGTTGACAGCTCCCGCAGTCTGCCGCCCCGTCCTCTCTATCCGTCAATTACAGAGGATACAGGCCGAGCACTGACAGTGTAATATGTTATCATACAAAATGTTTTAAAGCGTGTGTGTGTGTGTGTTTTAATTATTATTAAGTGAACAGATAGTACATCTCTTTATAAATAGTGTCGGCCGTCAGAGCTTCATGTGACCGTGTTGGAAGCGTTGTGTCAGCAGGACGGAAGCTGATTAGGCCTCTCTGTCCTTACACCAGCCGTGATGCAGCTCAGCTCTCAGCCAATCACAGCGCCTCTTCTTGGTGACAGGTACGGCTCAGTACCGTTTAGAACAGGACGAATATCTGCCTATTTCAAATATCAGTCTACGTGGAGCGTTTTGACTTTTATTTGGATGGTCTGAGGTATAACAGTGTTACATTAGTTTTATAATCTCCTCAGTATCTGCATGATCTCATTATTTTAGGCTCTGATTACAATCATTCAGACGTCCTCCAGCAGTCAGTCACTTCCTGAATGTTTCAAAGTAAAATATAAAAAAAGTTCAGCAAGAAAAGAAATGTATCCTCTAATCCTTAAATGAGTTAGTTTAGGTGAACAGTGCATTACAGTAAGTAATGACCGAGCGTCTGCATGCATAGTCACCTGTTCATGATGAACCCACACACCCACACACACGCCCACACACGCCCACACACACCCACAGAGTATGATTTAGGAGTACTACTTAATCTGCTTTGGGGCTTTTAGCAGCACTGCTGCTGCTGCTGTAAATAGACCGACTGTTAGCTGGCTGAATAGTCTGTCCTGTCCACCGTGTGACCTGCAGTCGACAGGCAGAAGGAGAGTTAGGATACAGAGCTGTGATTGTTTTATTTACTGACAATGTCATCATCATCATCATCATCATCATCAACCTTTATTTAAGCCTCGAAAAACCATTACGGTTTCCCTCATTTACAAAGATAGAGATACATACACGTGCTCTTACTGTGAGTCAATGGCTTCATATTGAGACAAGGTGCCAAAAAGTTTTTCTCTCCTCATTTCACTGACTTAGTTTAAACTGTGGTTGTCATGGAAACAGAGATTATATCATGTCAAAATCATTGGTATTGAAAAGTACCAAAACTATCAGGAAATGTTGAGAACTTTCATTTAGACTAGAACTGATTTATAAAGATAAACTAGCATTAGCTTGCTCTGTAACTTTACTAAATGTTGCTTAGTGCTCATCATGGATTCATGCTGGGTCTTTGTAAGATATATAGTAAAGAGTAATGACATGCTCCTTAGGTGTCTTGAGATAAAAATCACTTATGAATTGGTGCTGTACAAGTTAAGACTGATTGATTGAGGAGTTTAGACCTGCTCTATAGATTTGACTTAATGTGAGATTTAATTTAAAAAATATTGTTTTATAAGCTGCTTTTATAAGAGATAACCAAAACATGCAGTTATTAATTATCATTATAAAACACATCTTTGATCTATTATGAATTCACATTTGTCACCATGAACAAATGATCACAAAAACTCTGGCCTTGAATAAATGTCATAGTTTGAATAAACTTTAGTGTATAAACCCATCTAACTTGATAATTTCAATGAAGGTTCGGCCTGTATAGAACATGGATGTAGTCTCAGTGACGTCACCCACTGGTTAGTGAAGGGGAATTTTGAAGCCCAACAAAGCGGTCGGCGTATTGGAAATGCTGTCTAAATAACGTCTGTCAATCTAATAACAGTCAAAGAGGTAGAGCTGGAGCGGGCCTGAAGCCTCCTGACAAACAGCAACACCACGTCGCGAGAGAGAGATTAGCCACTCCCCCTTATTATGCATAACCTTTATGAATTAAAACCGGATGATTTTTTTTTTTTTTAAATCACTCCTGCTGTTAAAATGGACATTTTACATGGGAGTAAATTGGGCGTTTGCAGCCAGCCCCACGTGGACACTCAAAGAACTGCAGTTTTGGCTTCATTTTTTCAACATCTGAGGTTTCTGCTTGGTTTAGCGGAAACCTCCGCTAAACCGAAACCTCAACCAGCTTCGCTAATATTTATCAACAGACAATCAATTAAGTGTGAAGTCATAATGACTCAATCATTTGTGGCTGGTGAGCACCAGAAATCCATAATTCTTTCTTCATGAGTTCACACATGAATCATCATTAGTCATGCCTTTGTAAAGCCTTTCCAAACTATGGTCCTTTTTGTAAAGTCTCACAGACATTACTGTTGATGAAGGAAAAAGAAAACACTAGTTTTCTATCTTTCCGTGCATCATGAAGCACGCTGCAGGGAGAACTTGTTATCCTGAACACAAACACAGTGTCTGTCTCTGTGATGAAGCAGCGGTCCAAGACGGACAGACGAGTCAGGCTCTGCCCTCACATCAGAGCCGCAGTCTTTCAAAATGTTTCGTTCTCTTTGTGAACTTTGAAAAGTACCGCAGTGCATTCATGTAAGACAATGAACATCTGAATTTAATGAGATCTTTATGTTGTTTATTCAGAAACAGAGCAAATATTTTAAGTAATATGCTTCTGTAGAAAAATGAACTCAGTGTTTATGTTTGCTGATCCAGCATGTTGTCTACCTGTTGTTTTTTTCTGCAGTCCAGGGTTTTTTCTGAAGGAAGCAGTTAGTTCTGTCCAAAGTCATTTGATTGTCCAAAGGTGATATAATGTGACGTTACTGTACAGTTACAGTGAACGGTTATTGTCGAGAACTGTGGTTCTAAAAGTTTGCAATGCCAACGACCCCCATATGGCGTCTGGCCGGGCCCCCCTCTTTAATGTGGGAAAACAGCTCTGAATGAAGGAGAAATGATCAGAACATGGGATGAACAGTTTGACAAGAAGAAAAGTTGCATGAGTGTTGTAGTGCAGGGTCCGGGGAACTACAGGGCTGCGATGGAGGAAGGGGCCCTTATTGGGTCTGAAAGTCATAACTGTCAGAGTTAAGATCGTCAAATAAACGAGCACGATTCTTGTATCTGACAACAACTGAAACAACCACAGATGAAAGATGCATACCTATAGGTGTTTTCAGACGAGACAGTACTGGGAACTTTTTGAAGAGGAACTATCCACTAGAAAGTTCTCTGAGAACTACACAACATGGGAACTGTTTTTCTTTCTGCATTCGCACCGCCAAGGTACCTACTCTGGCGGGGGCTTATGTGATATCTTGTCACGGGGCCCAGAGATCCTGGAGACGCCCCTGCTTTAACGTATTTGTTCACTGTTTAAACGATGGTGGGCAGAAAACGTTTAGTCCTTCTTAAGATTTGACGGTTGTGTTCTTCTCTGAAACAAGAAGCCTTTTCTAAAAGATGTCTGGAAAATAGTTTTTTTATTCCTTTGAGACTGAGTGGTTTTTGGCAGCATGGAATGGGTTTTCTTCTGCATATTTAAAACCTTCCAGTCGGTATTGCATTGCAGGAAAAAAAATTAGATCCATGCCAACCTTAATTAATCTAATTAATTTAGTCTTTTACTGCCTTTATTGTGTATATAAAAATAACCTCCTGCTCCAAATGAGAACACGCTTAATTTCCCCAAAAACATCTACTAACCCAAATAGTGTGGAGGAAGTAAATGTGCGTAAAAAGACCTTTAAAGCTCTTGTGAGGAGATTTTATCTGGTTAACAAACATACTGAAATTATAATCTCTGTGTTCCTATGAGATTAAAAAAAGCAAACGAGGCAATGTGCATTAATATAGTTAGTTGTATTTACTTATTTTTAAGGCCTTAAATCACTGTCGAGTTCATGTGTGAGATGAAGCACGCTGCAGAAAAAGCCTTTATTGACATTTTGACAGCGAAGACCTTGATGAGATTAGTGACACATGTCATGTTAAAAACAAAACAACACTTACACATGTACAGGGCGAGATCAGCACAAAATAAATGTAATGTGCTGCTTTGTCCACTGGAGGCGCCAAACTACACATAAACCAACCCCCCCCCCCACACACACACACACACACACACAGGAGCTTTAAGTTTTTTATATTTTTATATTTCCTTTAATATGTGAGGTATATACTGTGTTCAAATAAAATGTGTGTAAAATCCTGAGTGAGTCACTGTTTGGAAAGTGTCTCCTTTTTTCTTTTTTTTTAGCTTTTTAATGATTAAGTTCAAGTTAGAATAACTTATCACTCCAGCAGAGGAGTTTTTTTCCAACTTTTTACAGCGAACGTGTAATTCTTTTGTCAGCAAATGTCTCCATGTCACACGTCTCAGCGTGTATGAGTGTACCAGCTAACAAGCTGCCAGGCTGTCTTTTGCTCTTTTAGTCTTCTTCAACACGTAGTTTGTCTTCAGAGCAACGCAGACATGACAGCAGCTGATTAAAGCGGCACAGAGAGAGGCAGCTTTTACTTATACTGCACGTCAAAGATGCAAGCGTTCTTTAGGAAAGCAAAGAGGGCGAGTTAGAGCAAATGAATCATAGAAACATGTTTATTTTATAGAGATGACTTGATATTATTGCCAGAGAGTCTTTGGTGATTGAACTTTCGGAGGTAGTGTGATCGAAGGATGTCGGCCCTGAGTGAATCTCTCCCCCCTGTGGAGACAAGACACTGAAGGTTGAGGTGTCGGCTGATGAGATGGTGAAGGCTGGCCGGTGATGGGGAGGTGGAGGGTTGCACGTAATGATGGCATGAACGAACAGGAAGAAGAGAAAGCCATATGATTGGTTAACAATGAGAAGGAGGAGATGTGAGCTGGGGATGACTTCAGGAAAACACAAGTGAGCATGCATGGAGGAGTGAGTGCAACAAAGTAAAAAAAAAAACAGAACAATAAACTGAACTTTCTCAGGAGCTTTATGAGCGATAAAGAACAGAATAATATCAAGTGTGAAATGAGTAGTTAAAAACACACAGTGCCAGTGCAGATTTAAGTGCCGTTATGAAGGAGTTATAAGTTGTTCTGTTGCCCCAGAAAACTGAAAATATGATCGACAGGCCGGAGAACATCAGAGTGTTGGGGGAGAGTCGAGGGGTTACAGTTTATTTTAGATCATTATTAAGAGTTTTTCATCTGTTTGAAACCTATACGTTAAAAAGCAGCTTTAGTATGTTCGGTTCTAAAGATCTATTCTCTTCAAGGCGATCAGAAATATGATCAGTCTGACATTATTGAGTATTTTAGAAACCAGCGGCAGGACGCTGACCTGATCAAATTCAGTCTAAAGAACTTCTAATGAACGGGGTGTGTTCATGTTCTCGTTAGAACTGTGACAGCATGTTGTCTGATTGAGCTGAAGCTGTTTGTATTGCAATCAAAGACACAGCACTGATAAAGCTCTAATCTTACCAAGTGTATTTGTCAGATTTATGGTCAAATAAGAACACATATTATGAGCCACAATCACCTGACCAGTCCAGATAAATAAACATAATAATTAAGTTAATAAACATCTTGTTTTGAGGTGTACAAAGAAAAAACAAATGAGCCTGTTGTGCTTGTATCGAGTTAATAATCTGTTGATGCAGAATTTACTGAAGTGTCTTGAAACGAGATGCACAAATCTGAATGAATTAGAACATCTTTTGACCAGGAACATATGCTTGCTGCATTGCAGAACATTTTTCTTGTCTTAATTTTTGCTTTTTATATTTTGAAATAAGATGTTTATTTGGACTTTTCATATATTTGACTTGTAAATAGACAAATACACTTGGTACTGTAAGTTCTGAGTATTTGCACTGCATGCTATCTGTTTAATGACTCTGATCATCTCTGCAGCAAGCATCTCTCCCTCCACCTTTCTTAGCTCTACACCTTACATGTTCTTTTATTGTTCGTCTTCTCTGAGTACGAGCAGCTTTGACTTTGAGTGACTGTAAACCACTTTCTGCAGCTTTCATCAGAGGATTGATTTGCTCAGCACAACTGTTTGTGATAAAAGTGTAATGAACTTAATATAATGTAATACTGACCTAACTCCATGCAGATTACAAGCATATTAAAACAAGCAAATATATATATATATATAGATAATTTAAAAAAACAACTGAGATCAATGAAAACATCAACACTTCGAAACAAATTGGCTCGAAATCAAATTCCTAAACTCTGCCTGAAAGGGAAGAACTCTAATCTTTAGAGTTTGCTGAAAGACGTATCAAAAGAAAATTCAGATTTATTTCCAGTAGTTGAACATTAAATACATAATAGTACTACACATTTGCACAACAATTACATAAAGTTTAAGTCAATTAGACTTCACAAATTGTGAAACTGTGAACAGGACTCATTCATTTATCTGTAACTGATAATTTAATTCAGTGGAATATTCCTTGTAAACAGTATTATATTTTGGTTGAATGCGATCCCGAGCTGCACGTTGATGCAGTGGTTAGCGCCGTTGCCTCACAGCAAGAAGTTTCCTCGTTTGAAAAAACGATCTGACAGAGCCTCTCTGTGTGGAGTTTGTATGTTCTCCCTGTACATGTGTGGGTTCTCTCAGCGTAATCCGGCTTCCTCCCACAGTCCAAAGACATGCTCGTTAGGTTTGAAAGTGAGTGTGGCTGGTTGTCTGTTTCTAGATCTCAGGCTATGAATATGACATATCTATTCCATAGTGTCGGATTAGCAACAGAAGGATTGGTTTGACTCACTCAAAATGTGAGCCGGCATGTGGGCACTATTATGTTTATGATGCATCACTTGTCTGAATCTCTGCTCCCTGTGTCAAACAGACTTCTCTTTAGAGTAATATAAAAGCAAATGTTAAGCATAAGGAGCAATTTCAAACAAACTTAACTGTCACTACTGAGGGAAGCCAGCCTTTGTAACCTAGCAACAATAAGCTTCAGTGAGAAGCGCTGTGAAAGTGAGGTCATGGGGACTGCCAACACCGACCTTAAGAGCGCTCTGGGTGGAGCTGGAGGGTGAGATGGGTTGAACATTGTAAGGCTTTTATTTAGGGGACCAGAGTTCTGTGTCAAACTAAAATTCTGTTAAGTTTTTCTTATAACCTACGGCATGATGTTTTTTATATTGAACAAGGGGTTTGTGTGACTTGGGCACCCAAGTCAGTCCACCCCAGTTAATAAAGTTTGGACACGCCCCTGCTGCTTGGTTACGTTAAGTGGCTTGTTTGACTTAATGTAACCAAACAGCAGGGGCGTGTCTGGAGTTTTTTGACAAGGGTGGCCAACCTGGTCATCTGACTTATGCACGGGTGGCATGAAGTGTGTGTGCATGCACATAAACATTTGACTTAAAAGGTAAATAGCCACTCATGACAGACTATGCTCCTCTAATTCTTTGGTACTCTCCCTCCATCTCAGTCTTTCATCATAAGGGTGGGGGGGTATAGAAAATATTTGGTGTACTCTTAAATTCAGTGCTGAATGATGATTTATTCTATGTGGGGCTCAATTTCTAGCAGATAATGAAATTTACCGCATCGGGTTAGCAAAATTAGCATCATGATTGTACAGTATCTGTATTCTAAAAATATTCAGTAAATTTAATTGTTTCCTTATATTGAGTTAGTTTCTCAACATGTCTACAGTCTGTAACTCTACAGTTGTGTCATTGGTCAGAAGTCTTTGGCCTCTGGATTGAATTAATTTTCACTTAATTATGAGTAAAACAAGGGGGCGGGCCATGACACCTGTCAATCATTTACACTATAGGTGAATGAAAGCAACTACTGCAGTGCTTTGGCTGTAAAAGATAAGCACATTTAAATCCACTGTCTCTGCTTTTATCTGTTTTTTTTGTTATGTTGACAGTCTGATTATATCAAACATGTGCAAACAGAGAAGTTCAACGGTGCATGAACAACCAACAGGAGCGCTCTCTCTCCACCCTCATGGAGTGAGCCAAGAGGAGGGCTGCTGTCACTAAAACCTTCATGTGACACAATAATTTAACACCAATGACAACAGTGTCACCAATGGAAATATGACTTATTTGACTAAATTCATAAATATTCATGACTGATCAAAACAATTACAGACTGCAGTGTGAGTCCATGAGGGGCAGCATGCAGTCCTCAACAAACACATAAACAGTACACACTACCATATCCAGTCTTTGATCAATCTTTGCAAGTTTGTGGTTTATTTGTCTTTTGAAAGTATTTTCAAAGTCTTTGAAAGTGTGGCCGGCATCACCTGCCTACTCGACATTATGCCATTGGGGGTGAAATCTGTCTCCAGCATCTGCTGTGGGTGTGAAGGATTATGGACAGGGAGCTGGCAGCACATCTGATTTGGGGATTTGTTGATGTTATTGGATGTTAAATAGTCAGTGTATTGTTTATTGTTCAAATTGTATAGAAAACTCACAATTATTGTCCCAGGGAGTCACAATTGACAATAACAGTGAATGTACTGAGTTATGAACAGATGAGTGAGTTATCAGCGTGGGGTCAGTGTAACGACACATGACAATCATAGAATTGATGAAGGCAGCAGCTTTATACATGAACTGTATCGAGCTCTGCAGAAACCTCAGATCCTGTTCTCTCTGTTCCAGAAATATCTCCACATATTGATTAAGACTCTCTGAGCAGCTTCTTCTTTCATTACAGGATGAGTTTTTTCTGCTGATTTCTTACTCCTCCTAATGTGTGACATCCCTCCTCCCTCTCCTGCTCTCTGTATATAACACGTAAGATATACAGTAACAGCACGAGCAGAAGCGGCAGTAAAGAGAGACAGACACAGACCTCTCCTAAACAAACACTGCAGCAGGAAACACAGTCAAGTCCGTCCGTTTGTGGACTGCAGATTTGAAGCTGTTTAACATTCAGGCCATCGCCATCTCAGCTTTTTGGAGCCGCCGGTGACAAATCTTTGGACGCGAGGCTGGACTCACATTGCTAAGCCTCTTTCCTGGTTGACAGGTCAGGTTTATAGCAGCCTGTCAGTCACTGTATCGCCCCGCCCTGCAGCATGCCACGCTGTTTAAACCTAAAAGGAGACAAAATATTTCAAATGAAAGTCATGCTCATGACATTTAAATTTATGAATCTGCTGATTAACACCATTACTAAAGTAGGAGAATGTTAATATACAGAGATGGAGGTTTTTTTTCTGTCACACTTACATAAAAGAAGACTTCTTTTTGCAACTTCTGGAGTTTCCACCTTGTAGTAAGGAGGTAGGTTTTAAGTCTGTTCAGCATCGCCTATCCTTTATAAAACATTAAGATGCTTATTGACAAGCTAAGATAATCTCATATTCTCCTTCTTTAACATCCAGTATCAGTGACAGTCAACTCCTCCACCACTTTTCTGACTTCTCAAACTGTGGAAAAATCTTTTCATAATTTTCACCCATTTGTTTTTTCTCAGAAGACTAAAAGTTTTGGGCAAACAAAAAACACTTGGACTCATCCTTTAGATATCATCTAGAAACTAAGGCCGGTTTATCCAATTCATTCAGACTGCCAAATTAAGGATGCAGGGGGATCTTACTTCCACACATGTCATCAAAAAGACATCACATTTGTTGTACTTGTTGGATTCGGAGGAAGGCACACAGCGTCACAAATCCTGGCTTTCCTCAGATTTGCACTCTGTTTGAAGAACGTTTTTCAGCTGAGTCAAGTTCATTTCTTTTTCAGCGTCTGTATCTTGAATGTGGAGTCTCCATTAATACTTCCTCTTGATGAACAGCTTCTAAAGCAGCTTGTGTTTTCCTGGTACTCCTTTAATTCTGCCTCGGGTGCCAAGGTCACTGCATTTGGCAGCCATTAAGCCATTAAGACGCTGCAGGGTGGACACACTTTGATACACCTGCTCTCTATTTCTCTTTGGCTTTTTCAACCCACCGTCTCCCTCGCCCTTCTTTCCTTTGATCACAGTTTGGGATATCTTGCCTGCCTGCCTTTGCAGTTTTTTCTCTTAAAATCTGTTTGTGACATGAAGAACAAGCATCACTGTGTCTGAGTACGGATTGTAGAGCCGCAGAAATAGTCCGCTATGTAATGCTGTAATACTCTGTGTCCTCTGACATGACTCTCAAAGGCCAGACTTTCCATCCTCCAGAAACAGACGAGGCAATCCTCCTATCTCATGATTTCCAGGATACTGAACCTTGAGTCAAATGTGGCAGATATCTAAGCAGAAGGAAAAAAAAAGAATAAACTTTAATCACGATGCAGACTCTCTTTTTCATCGGATCATTTGTCAACAGCACACAAATAGCTCACAGTTAATCAATTTATCCTGACGGTATTTGGACATTACTTGACTTCTGACTCTCTGAGAGGCACATTATCTCTGTGACATCAAATAAAAATGTTCCTTTAAATTTAACATAAGTAACATAAAATAAAATGGAATTAGTATATACGGTTACTGATTATTATCGCCTTTGAGAGAGAGGAAAAGCAAAGAATTTTAAAGAGAAGGCAGGAAAATTAGCTTACATGAAAGAATTATACAGACAGGAAATGTAATAGTAGTGTAATGATGATGTCATACATTTTATACAAAATGAGGGCGACGTTGGTAAAAACAAAATGTGCTGGGATATTAAGTGAAGTAATAACACAAACATGTATGATGAATACTTTTCAAAGACACATATCTATATTCTTTAAATTAGTTTATTAAGAAACTCATTTGTTTTGTTTCATTGAGATGGCGTTTGCAGTCATTATGCGACTTCACTTATTTATTTATAAAACTGAACATGGTGTAAATAAATCACTTGTAGATGAAATTACAGTTTGTATTTATTAATAAAAATGAAATAATTAGAGGTAAATAACTCCTTCCCCTGCAGAGACACTTTAGAACCAAAAGATCATCTATTTGAACAGGAAGGCTCACTTTGTCTTTTTGTTACAAACTGTATTCTTATTAGACAGATTTAAAATATGAACACGTTTGTGCTTTTTCTCAAAGAGTCCGGCTTTTCCCTTCAATCTAATTGTTTCACAGTTGAATGAGAGAACTGTTTAGTACATGTACAGCAGGGTGTCTCAACACGGACTTCAGTCATACACTGTTTATTCTCCATCATAGTATTACAACTAAAACTGAGATCACATGACATATACACGATACACTGTTTTTATTCATACGAGGACGTAATTGTCTGGTTACAACTTAAAATTTACATTTTACCATTAAATATGAAATATTGCATAAGGTTAACTTTTAGTTATTCAATCTTAGCGATACGCACAGCCACAAAAACGACCTACGGAAAGATGCCAGAGCGTGTGGGCAGCACACAACTCCCTGAGCTGTTCGAGATTTGGCGCCATGCTCAAGGGCACGTTGGCAGTACCAGGGATGTGAACAGGCAACTCTCAAGCAACAAGACCACTTTCTAAACTTTGGTCTGTACTGGGATGTGAACTGGTGACCCCACAGTCCTGACCCAAGTCCCTACAGACTGAGCTGGACTGGGTGAGGTTGACTACCCAGGGCCCCCTCCTCCACTGGGGCCTTGGGTTGTCAGTCTCACTTTCCCCCCTGTCGACGCCCATGCATATCAGAACTTGACTCTGAATATTTACTGCAAACACAATATATGATATAACACTGTGACAGGGACCGTGCTCATCATGGATATTTGGACTTTATTGCTTATAAATGTTTCCTGTGGGCTACATTTGGACTCAGTAAAAGTCTGAGAGTTTTCTTAAGAGGCCTAAAAGGTTTCATGCATTGACATAACTAGTGTTATGTGTGTGCTTTTATATCATCAGTGTACTTATTCAGGTGAAAAGAAATGGTAACAGTAACACAGTCTCATTTAGAAACTCATTTAGAAATAGACACTCACAGTTTTTGTCTGTTCATCTAATAAAAATGTGTTTCTTGTTCTGACGATTCTACCGGCTGGGGGTAGGAAAGAATGAGTAAACACTTCTAACCTCTCTCTATCCTTTCTATAGATAGCATCACAATCCTATTACAATTATCCTGAAATGTCCTAGTGAGCATACTGCAGGGAGAACATTCAGACCGCACATGCTTCAGCTACCTCACTCGACTCGACATCAGAGTTTCCATCTTTTTTAGTTAGTGGAATCTCTGTAGTCCATTTTCAGAGGACTTATGACTCTTCAAATCAGGCGGGATCAGAATAGGAGCGTCTCAGATATAACACACACTGTTCATGTCTTACTAGAAATGTATTAATAACTAAAAGAAAAAGATTGACCAATAACTCAAAGAGACTTTTAGAGCATGCAAGAAGCATGCTCTAAAAGTCACCCAGTGTGGCTACATTAGCAAACATATTTAATTTGAGCAAATAACGACATTTGGTCAAGTAGGGTACTTTAATATGATTTAATATGATGAGTATTTGCATTTTATACAACTCATTACTAGTATTGTTTGTATTTTGACTATAACAATAAATACAGTGTAAAACCTCTTTACATAAAGACAACAAAGTTGATTAGTTGTGAGTCCATGTTACAGGTTTCTGTTGGTTTGATTTGTTAGCTGTTCCACTGAAGGTGATTTAACCTCAAACTGTTTAGATGGTTTGAATAGAGTTTTACCGTTCCAATACCACAGATGATAATTAAACATTTCAAAAGAGAGAACAACATTTGTATGAAGTTCTCTCTCATTAATAGTTTCACCTTTTCAGAATCACTTTGTCACCCTCTGCAAAGCCTGATTGTGTCAGACATCCTTAGCTTCATAGCTCTGAGTAACAAGTTCAAACTATCTCCACTATGTGCAGCTATATTACAAAGGCAAAATGATCTGAGTGCTTATTGCACCATTGATCATAGATTGGTTTTGGGCAATCCCTGAAATCTTGATTAGCCACTCCAGGTGCTATCTTGTAAATAATGACTTGCTATCTGCTATCAAAGGTGGGACCTAAGATGCAAACAATAGAGTTGCTGTCTTTCACTCTAGCACATTTTGCTGTGAGACTTTAGGATACAACTTTTAAATACAAGAATGTAAGAAACTGTGACACCTTAGATTGTCTGGACACAACTCTGTAAATATATCCTTGACTGCATGTTGAGCTTGTTTTTCATAGTACAAGCTACATTTATGAAGTTGGAAGACAGGTTTAAAAAAATGATTGTGACTGTTACAATGGATGACATCATGTTTCATGACTGAACATCCCCATGTTTTTACAATGAAAACGTTTCATGCACACAAAACAAAATATTGTAGCTTTTTAAATACACATATGACTATTGTTGCAGAGCAAAGTTGGGGCAATGACAGTTACAGTAATTTTGAACTTACTAGTTTTGCACCATATATATTTCAAATAAATAGTCACTAGATAGGGACCAAAGGTAGTCGGATCCATCAATTAATTGTCATAAAAAAAAGTAAAAAGTCAGCAAGAGTTTGGGGATCCTTACAGTCATTTTGGTCCACACTTGCTTATGTCTGTAAATGTTTTAGTCCCAATATATCAAGTTCTACTTTCTTGTGTTTTAAGTAAAAATAAAGATGTTTACTTAACAACAAATATGCTACCACATTGACCCAAAATCTTGTCTTCGTCTTGCAGGTACTGGCGATGATCTCCATCCTGTTCATTATCATTTCCACCATCTCGTTGTCCCTCAACACCCTGCCGGAGCTCCAGGTTGTGGATGAATTTGGACAGTTCAATGACAACCCCAGCCTAGCTCACGTGGAAGCCGTCTGCATTGCATGGTTTACTATGGAGTACCTGCTCCGCTTGCTCTCTGCGCCTGTCAAGTGGGATTTCATCAAAGCCCCCCTGAACATCATCGATTTACTGGCTATACTGCCTTACTATGTGACTCTCTGCCTAACTGAATCCAACAAGAGTGTGCTGCAGTTCCAGAACGTGCGCCGAGTGGTCCAGATCTTCAGAATAATGAGAATCCTGAGGATCCTGAAGCTTGCCAGGCATTCGACAGGGCTGCAGTCATTGGGCTTCACTTTGCGAAGGAGCTATAATGAGTTGGGCCTGCTGATCCTCTTCCTTGCCATGGGCATTATGATCTTCTCTAGCTTGGTGTTCTTTGCTGAGAAGGACGAGGACGCCACCAAATTCACCAGTATCCCCGCCTCCTTCTGGTGGGCCACCATAACTATGACCACTGTTGGTTATGGAGATATTTACCCACAAACCCTGCTGGGGAAGATCGTAGGTGGACTCTGCTGCATAGCAGGCGTGTTGGTCATTGCCCTCCCCATCCCGATCATTGTCAACAACTTCTCTGAGTTCTACCGAGAGCAGAAGAGGCAGGAGAAGGCCATTAAGAGGAGGGAAGCACTTGAGAGAGCCAAACGAAGTGGAAGCATCATATCTATTAATCTTAAGGATGCTTTTGCACGTAGTATGGAACTGACAGATGTGTTAGTGGAAAAGAGAGAGGACAGTAAATGTCCTGTGGACAATCACCTGTCGCCCAGCCGCTGGAGCTACCACAAACACTACTCTAATGCAGAGGTTGGTAGCCCAGCAAAAACCCCACATTCACATTACCAAGAAGTGGCTCAGCGTGGCTCCCCTGAACGACTCAAACTTTCATCCAACAAAACTACCCCGCAACATCTCAACCCAAAGCGAATGGACGACACTTACACAGAGAAGGCAAGTCTCTCAGAGCAGCAGGACAAAAAAGTTGAAGAGAAGAAGGAGGTTAAAGTCTTGACATCGACGCAATCCCGGAAAATCTCTCCAGATCTCAGCACGGTCAGAAGATTCTCTAGAGTAGATGAAGATTTGTTATTGGAGAGAGGAGAAAGGAGCTCAAAGCTTCCCAGTACTGAAGCGGGTCAAACTGGTGGTAAATATCAGAACATCCCCCCTCCACTGGATCTGAGTCAGATCAGCAACATTGAGGCGAACCGAGGCGTGGACAACATCCAGCCGATGGGCATCATCAAAGAGGGTTTATATGAATTTGTTTCCAAGTCAAGAGAAAGCACGACTGCAGATGTGGGTTTGGGGCAACAGAGAGGGGATAATCTTGGGGTGACCTATGACACCATTAGCAGCTCCATGCGAGATTATAAAAGCCCGCAAAAGACAAGGGCCCTCAAGGTTGATTTAATTGAAGCTAAAGATGACGTCCTTATGGCTATGATGACACCTGTGATGACCCAAGCTGCCACTGGTTCAACCAAGGGTGCTCAACTACTTTCAGAAGAATTGATTCCCAGGTTTTCTCCCTCTCCTGGCTCTGCAACGCAGGACACTAAGTCTCCGTTGGCAGTCCTGCAATCTCCTTCTCTGTCACAGAGATCTGTCAGTCCAAGCAACTCCCAGAGGGAAGGTGAGGGCTCAGCAGGCAGAAGCTTAGAAGGTGAAGGGCAGCACACTGGCTTAAGTCACCAGGGAAGGAATCACATGGAGAGGTCTGCTGTTGGCTCAAGCAGCAGCGTAAGCCCACTGTCGTCTAAAGCTAGCCCACTCAACTGCATCCAGGAGCTAGTAACCATCGAGAGAGGGTTGGAAGGTGAAGGAAGGGAGGCAGCAGAACAGAGGGGAGAGAGACGAGAAAATCATGTGGCTCTTGACGGGAGCCTGACACCACCCTGTGAAACAAGCATGTAAAGCCATAAGCACAGAAACTTTCAGAGTCTGGGATGCCAAATGGATGGTTGAGGTAAATGTTTTGAAGAATGGATGAGAGCAACTATCCATATCAAATCTATAACATGGTGTGGACACCACTATCATGATTTAAAAAAAAAAAACAGTATGGCTGTGTAGATTTTCTGGAGAGATGTGCTCATCATATCCCACAGGACTTTTGCACTCTGCAGTACTGACCAGAAACAGACGTCTATGCTGTTTGGTCACATTTCATTCACGGAGTCCCAAGCAAATACTCGCTTTCTGGGTAACTTTTGAAAGACACTGTCTCCTGTCAGTGATATTGACTTACTTTTGAAGACAAGACTGATAAGCTGCAGAGCAAACACTGACAACTGAAGAATCTTTCGGGGCTCAGATGTGAGCATTAATATGAAGCCTTGTGTGAATGAGAATATATTTACTACTGCCCTGAAGAGTTTTTGTGTACAGCTCAATAGGTATTGTAGATTCCTATTGCTTGCTACACTATATTAACCAAGGCACATGGACTGCCCAAACAATTGCTGAGCTCAGGTTTTTTGATTGTTATCAGGTGCATGCATGTATTCTAGCACAAAGCCAGGAGATCTCCATGAAACAGGCTTCCATGGTCAAGCAGCTGCATGCAAGCTTCACAAGATTGATATACAACATGCCACAACTGGAGCCAAAAGGTGTGAGATCTGGGTTTGGCAGATGTCAGGAGAATGCTTTGTTCTAATTCCAATCTTGGTCTTTAATCAGTTATATGTATAGGACAATGCTCGTCAGATCTAGTAGAAAGCTTTTTCCGAGGAGTGGCTGCTGTTAGCAACTCAAAGGAGGGTCCACTTCCTTATTAATGGCCACTGTTTAATAATGGGCCATCCATCAGGTGTCCACTGACTTTGGTTGATATAGTGTAGGTAGGCCTTTTTATAATGATCTACTTATAACACCAAAGAAATAAAGAAAAGGCAGAAGGAAATCATATTTTTTACAATTGTCCTACAGTTTAAAATCTTTTGCAAGACTTGAAAAAAACAATGATCATTTATATTCTGTATCATGGGTGTTGCTTAATCTTTATTCTTTCAGTCTAGGTGTTAATTATTTAAGTGGGATCTGCGTCAAACACATGAAACCTGTGATTTTGTTTTGAAACCGTTAGTGTGGACTAATGGGGGGCATGTTAATCTGCTGTTTCATGAACACTGATGTTTGTCTCAATGCTTCATTTATGTATATTTAATTAATGTATGTATCCGGTTTTTTGGGGTCTTCCTTTCCTTTAATATAAAACCTGAAATGAAGCAGGCACCTGAAAGTTAAAAGGAGGCACTAGGACACATAAACACAAATACAGTTGTGAAATGAGCAGAAAGACATAAAGACAGATAGTAAAGTGCACAAGGAGTGTGACTGTAGTTCACTAATTTGTCATGTGTGTGAGCACACACTGCCTGTGCCCCCTCTTACATGCTCTTTTATCTCATCTCTTCTCAAAGCATTGATTGGTCATATTTGATGGTGTGTTTAGGCAGCCCTCGTAAATTCAGAACTGTGCATGTAGTAACACACCATCTGTTTTGGTCTCTGTGAGACTAATGTGTTATTCAAGATTAATTCCAGTTATTAATCATATTGAAGTTGTCTCCATCATTTCTAACACCAGTAATGGAACTACTCACTGGTGAATTGCTGAGATCTGGGATGAATGTGGCATCAATAACAATTAGCCAATATGACCAACGGGTCAAGAAACATTAGCAGGTCAGCCAATCATACAGTTTGAAAAGAAACCTACAAAACAAGTCAAATATAAATGTACAAAATAATAAAGGGGTTAATGCTAACCATAATGCATCACAGTGTACAGAAACACGGTAGACGCCATGTTGGAAATGCTTTCGCAACCAATCTTTCGGTCAACCTAACAACAGGCCAAGAGGCGGAGCTGAGGCGGGCCCGTCAGTTAGGTCAACCACGCTTCCTATTATGAATAACTCTTATCCTTCATAGAATCAAAACAAATGAGTTATAACAATTCACTCCCCTCGTAATGTGTGTGCCGATGAAGACATGAACTATTCAGACCAATTAAGTTTTGTGAACCAGGCTGTAAACCTGTTTATTTCTGCTGTAAAAACTGCCATTTCTGAATGGGTGTGTATGTGACTTCAGGTGCTTCTGCAGACTGTCTCTAGGGGACACTCGAGGAACTGCAATTTTTTGCACTTGCACATTATGCTTTATTTTTTTTTTTTTAATTTTAACACCAGAGGTTACTGCTTGGTTTGAACTTTTCTTTCAAGCCTGCCTCTTCACTCCTCCGGAGTTTGGCCCTTTCGGGACAGGATTAAACTAAACTAATGTTAAACTAATGTTGTACAAAAAGTATTATTTAAGCATACTGGACCCTTACGCACAATTTTCCTATACATTTTTTTTTTGGTGGAACATTTCCGTTGAACTGTTTTTAGTTCTGCTTTCTAAACTAACAGGTTTAGATATTATGGATAAACTCTTGGCCAGTTTCTTGACCCTAGTTTTGTCGCCACACACTCAGACCTCAGGAATGAACTTTGTGACCATGTTACCATGACCAATTAAAAAGATGGAAAACTATTAATATAAGACCAAGTGGTAACAGTCAAGTAAACTCTCCGTTGAGGGAGGAGGTGCAGGTTCACCATCCTGGCCCTCAGTCCTGCAAAGACCTTTGTTTCCCTCTAATGGCCCCTGACCTAATGGTGACACACACACTGTGTGTACTCTTTTGACATTTACATACATGATGACTGGAGAGAGAAAAAGACAGTGAGTGTGTCTGTACGACTTATTTTGCAGGGGTGCTGCTGATTTTGTACAGGTAGTATAATAGCGCCCTCTGCAGGCGTTCAAAGGCACTTGAATGAAAGGACCTGATGCCTCTCTAGCACTGAGTAATTTTATTGAATGTTTTTCTTAGATCAGCTGTGCATTAATGCAATGATTAATAACACATGCTGACACATGTATTGGTGCACAATGGATGTCTAACACACACAGTGCAGGATGAGTGTGTAGTTTGGGGACACAGGGTGAAACATGAATCATCACTGTGTTCCTACTTACTCTTATACTGTCATATTTTCTTGTCATTTAAACATAAGTTGTTGCATTTTTATAAGAGGAACTTGGAGCTGTGTGTTGTTGTTAACATCTCAGTATATTTAAAAAATGGGTGCCTTTTCATAAATAGACAATTTATGAGAAGGTGAAAAAAAACCTGTATCCTCAATATGGCCAGATTTTTGTTGTCGTCGTTGTTGTTTTGATTTTGTTTTCATCCTTGTTATTCTCTGTTAGATATGTTGGGTGTTTTAAAACACAAATCCTCAGGTTGTCAGGTTTTGCAATCCTCCTACAGTTTCACAGTTCTGACCTCACTGTGCCACAATCAACTTCTTTCAGCAAATTCACTTCTTTTGAGAAAGAAGTGGCTTCAGTTACGTTCAGTAGCAAGCTCAGCGATTGGATCACTATGGTGCTGCAGCAGAATACTGTACATTTCAGCCATGGCACTGCACTTAATAAACAGTGACAATCAGTAAAGATGATTATCTCAGAGAGAGTCGCCACTGAAGCTTTAAAGATGCAAACAGAGAAAAACACTCTATCCGTCTGGTTAGGGTCGGGGGTGTTGATGTATCTCCACATACACACTGTTTCTGGGGGTCAGTATCTAAAACATGCCAGTCAAGGAGTGCTTTCAGTGGGATCTTTTTTGTAGAAATCCCTGCTCTTTCAAAAAAAAAGAAAGAAGTCAAGTGGAGAAGTTGGTTTGTTCAGTGGCTAACAATGGCAACCATCCTGCAATGGCTGAAATGACTTACATTGTGAGAAACGTGCAGCGAATTCACAAGCCATATTAATTTAAAAGCACAAATAAAAGTCCAACAGAAATGCCATGTCTGAAATGTGCTAAAAATGAAGGAAAGGTCATGCAAAAAGCCAAAACAACTATATTAACATAAAATGCATTGCTAATACATAAATGATACAAAGTTATAAAAACACACATGTTCAGAAAACATCTGCACACAGGGGATGAGAGAGAGGAGTGGTGGCTCTGTCAGGGCAGCTCCGGGTTGACTGGAGCTAGTGCTACATGGCTAACTATGTTCTATTGCTAACCCACCCCCACTTCACTCATCACCAGTCCAAAGTCCACGTTGACTTTAGAGAGGAAAAAAGGGTGGTTCTTTTGCCACACTGGAGCACTTCTGTTAAACACTGGATTTGTAGTGTTTGTCTATTTGCAGTTGTTTTCTGAATATGTACATCTATTTGATTTTTGCATTGTTTATGTATTTGCTGCATATTTGATGTTAATGCAGTCATTTCGGCTTTGTGCAGCATGTGTCTTTATTTATTGAAGGCCACCGTAGTTTTTGGAAAACATAAATCTTTGTTTGATCACATATGAGCTCTCTCTCTACAGTCAGTGGCTGATGGTCATGTCTCTGTGGTAGCATCCACCACAAATAAACCCTGCTTTATTTTCTGAAGAGTGAACATCATGTTGTGCTAAAGAAGGGTTGAAACTTCTGATCAACACCTAGACATATGTTGACTGTTGTTATAATTCAAGTGAGAAGTAGGCTCTTATTCACTTGAATGCAATCTGACCTCTTTTTGCCACATGCAGAATCTCCCCCTGCTGGCTTTAAGTAAAAGTGCAGGTTAAAGGACGTTAACAATGGCCTCACATTTCAGATATTTTGGCACATGACTTGAAATCTCTGACTCAGACTTGAAAGCTCTGCCTGCTTTGTTTGATCAGATGTGGCTCTCCGGTACAAAACGTGTTAGTTTTTTTCCCCCCATGCTGCAGACCAGGGACCACGTCATTTAGTTTACAGTCATATAATTATTCAACCACACAATCAACACTGTCCTTCATCTCTCCTGCCTGCTCTTCTTCTTGTAGTATGTTTGTCATGTTCCACTCTTCCATCCTCACTTTATTTAACTGTAGCCTGTGAGATGATTAGTCAGTTTCATGATTTGTAAGTCAACATAATGATAGTGAATGATTCAGTTACCAATATGCAAGACAAATAAATGTGTTCATGTGACCTCCTTCTGTCCTGTTTATTTTATACTGTATATATATATATATATATATATATATTTGTATGTGTGTGTGTGTGTGTGTGTGTGTGTGTGTGTATGTGTGTGCGCGCGTGCGTGCGTGTGTGTGTGTGCGCGCGCGTTTGTTTGTGTGTGTATGTGTGTATAATTGTGTATGTTGAACTACTAACATGACAAAAGGCCTCACATGTTGCAGGTTTACATCATGTCAGAAGGTGATGGTCATTTAATTTTACAGTTTGCACCAGATAACAAATGGTGAAATTATTTGGGACAAAGTTTATTTACTGAAATGCATTTCTTAATTAGGGCCCGAAGCACTGACAAGTGCGTAGGACCCTCTTGGAACCCAAAGGATTATTAGGGCCCGAAGCACTGACAAGCGCATAGGACCCTCTTGAAACCCTAGTGATTATTATTAGGGCCCGAGCACGAACTGTGCGAGAACCCTCTTGAAACCCTAGCGATAATTAGGGCCCGAGCACGAACTGTGCGAGGATCCTCTTGAAACCCTAGCGATTATTATTAGGGCCCGAAGCACTGACAAGTGCGTAGGACCCTCTTGAAATCCAAGGAATTATTATTTTTCTTCTTGCAAAACTTGCAACTTGCGCCTGAACGTGCGCGAAAACTCACCAAACTTTCCACGGTCATCAGGCCTCGCGAAAAATGTTATATTCTGATGGTTTCGTAAAAAGAATTTCACAAAATGGCTCAGTGGCGCCCCCTTGAAATTTTCAAAATGGCCTCCCCATAGAGGGGTTTTTCACGTACACTCACGAAAATTGGTACACATATTAAGCTTCAAAAAACCCGACAGGAAGTCCACGAATTCAAGTTGAATTTCACAAAAATGGCCCAAAATCGTTCAAAATCACAGATTTCAGCGTTCCTATTTGAAGGATCTTGCCCGATCATCCGATCGCCACAAACTCAGTGTCAATACGTTCTAGACAGGCTCAGCATATCTCGTTGTGCTCTGCACGTTATTTCGTCAAAGGGCGTGGCCGTGGTGCGTTTGAACTTTTTTGTGCGTTTTGGCAACTTGCCAAAAAAGTAAATGCTTATATCTCAGCTATGCAGTGTTCAATCATATTACAATTTCTCATGCAGGATACGGGACCCGTCCTGAACACATCCATGTTTTTAATTTTTGGATAAGTCACAGCGCCACCTGTTGACAACAGGAAGTTACTGATTCTCAATTAGCACTAGCCATTGCTACACGGTAGCTCATTTCCCCCTAAAAATTGGTGTGGACCATGCTAACATCTTGGCCATACAACCCTTTCAAGCTCAAACGCCTATGTCCAATGCTTTCGCCGTACAGATGCGTTGTTCGCCATCAAACAGGAAGTAGTATTTTCATGGGCTTAACATAGTGGTACAGACCCGAAACATCATACATATAATCCTGGTACTAAAGTCAAACATCTTATATCATTTAAGTAAGTGGGCATGGCTTAATAGATCAGTGGCGCCCCCTTCAAATTTTCAAAATGGCCTCCCCATAGAGGGTTTTTTGACACACATTCATGAACATTGCTACGCATATTAAGCTTGTCAGGACGGACATAAAATCCTCTTGCAGCGTTTCAAAAAACCCAACAGGGAGTCCACAAATTAAAGTTGAATTTCACAATAATCGCCGATTTCAGCCTTCCTATTTGAAGGATCTTGGCCGAGGGCGCTCATCCGATCGGCACAAACTCAGTGTCAGTGTGTTCTAGACACGTTCAACATATCCTGTCGTGCTCTGCACGTTATTTCGTCAAAGGGCGTGGCCGTGACGTGTGCAAAGTTTGATATCCATTTTGGCAACTTGCCAAAAAAGTAATGCTTATATCTCTGAACACATCCACGATTTAAATTTTTAAATAAGTCACAGCGCCACCTGTTGACAACAGGAAGTTACTTCTACTCAATTAGCATTAGCCATTGCTACACGGTAGCTCAATTCCCCCTCAGAATTGGTGTGGACCATGCTAACACCTTGGCCATACAAGACTTTCAAGCTCAAAGGCCTACGTCCAACGCTGTCGCCATCAAACAGGAAGTAGTTTTTTCACGGGCTTAACATAGTCGTTCAGTCCTGAAACTTCATACATATGATCCTGGTGGTAAAGTCAAACATTTGATACCGTTTAAATAAGTGGGCGTGGCTTAACGGCTCAGTGGCGCCCCCTACAATATTTCAAACATTCAGCCCCCGCATCACGTTAAACCTACTGTTCTGAATTTTACTATGCGTATCCATCTTGACAACACCTACAATAAACCCTCTTGCACCCATGCTCAAAATCCAACAGGAAGTTCACAAATCACATCGCCATGAACAGGAAGTGGCTGTAACTCTTGCTAGCTAACGGCTAACTAGCTAAACTTGTAAAAATAAATAAAAACATGCACGAAATACTGCATCCATTGGTACCAAACATGACATGCTATCATGTTGGGAAGAGGGGTTAATAACGCTCTCAAGTCAAATGTTAGTGTGCCCTCAGCCGAGATAAATGTTACTATTTTCCGGACGGAGTCAATTTTAAAGGTAGAGGGGATATACAGGTATCAAATGAACCTGCACGAAATACTGCATCCATTGGTACCAAACATGACATGCTATCATGTCGGGAAGAGGGGTTAATAACGCTCTCAATTCAAGGTAGTTCAAAATGTCTCATGCATGATACAGAGCCCATTTTAAATTAAGGCAATGCTGCCATCTTGTGGTGACTACCCATGATTTAAATATTCTAATTTAGAGTGTGGTTCCAATTTGTTCTACAAGGGGGAGTAACCTCCAAGTGAGACAGCTCAGAGACAGAATCTAAAAAAAAGTCCAGAAAAAAAACATTACATAAAGTTTTAAATTCATTTGCATTTGAACAAAGGAAATAAGTACTTGATCCCCATGCAAAACATGACTTAGTACTTGGTAGAGTGACCCTTGTTGGCAAGCACAGAAGTCAGACGATTGTTGTAGTTGGTCACCAGGTTTGTACACATCTCAGGAGGGATTTTGGTCCACTCCTCTTTACAGATCTTCTCCAAATTCTGAAGGTTTCGAGGCTGTCACTTTGCAACTCGAACTTTCAGCTCCCTCCACAAATGTTTTATAGGATAAAGGTCTGGAGACTGGGTAGGCCACTCCATGACCTTAATGTGCTTCTTCTTGAGCCACTGCTTTGCTGCCTTGGCCGTATGTTTCGGGTTGTTGTCATGCTGAAAGACCCATCCACGGCCCATCCTCAGTGCTCTGGCTGAGGAAAGGAGGTTATTGTCCAAGATCTTACAGTACATGGCCCCATCCATCAGCCCCTCAATGTGTGAAGTCGTTCTGTACCCTTAGCAGAGAAACAGTCCCAAAGCATAATGTTTCCACCTCCATACTTGACGGTGGAGATGGTGTTGGTATTCAGCATTTCAGCATTTCTCTCCCTCCAAACACAACAACTCCAGTTTATGCCAAAGAGTTGAATTTGGTCTCATTTGACCACATCACCTTCTCCCAAGCCTTCTCTGAATCATTTAGGTGTTCACTGGCAAACTTCAGACGGGCCAGTACATGTGCCTTCCTGAGCATGGGTACCTTGCGGGCACTGCAGGATTTAAATCCATTATGGTGCAGTGTGTTTCCAATGGTTTTCTTGCTGACTGTGGTCCTAGCTGCCTTGAGATTACAATGCTCCTCCCGTGTAGTTCTGGGCTGATCCCTCTCCCTTCTCATGATCATCCTTACCCCACGAGGCGAGATCTTGCATGGAGCTCCAGACAGAGGGCGATTGATGGTTATTTTAAAATTCTTCCATTTTCTTATAATTGCACCAACAGTTTCTCCTTCTCACCAAGCTTCTTGCTGATGGTCTCTTAGCCCATTCCAGCCTTGTGCAGGTCTACAATCTTGTCCCTGATGTCCTTTGAAAGTTCTTTGGTATTGCCCATGGTGTTGGAGTGGTTGGAAAGGAAGAGATTGATTCTGTTGACATGTGTCTTTTTTACCCATAACAAGCAGTGATTGGGAGTACTTTCTTAAAGTGACAGGACTAATCTGAGTGCCTCCCGGGCACATAACCAGTCTGTGGGAGCCAGAATTCGTGTTGGTTTATAAGGGATCAAATACTTATTTCCTTCGATCAAATGCAAATGAATTTATAACTTTATACAATGTTATTTTTCTGGACTTTTTTTTAATATTCTCTGTTTGTTAAAATAAAGGTACCATAAAAATTATAGACTGCTTACTTCTTTATAATTGGTCAAACTTACAAAATCAGCAGGGGATCAAATAATTATTTCCTCCACTGTATATTTCTGTGCATATTGTGTTGAAATATGGATAAAATTTTGTTTTTGAAGAAAGAAAAGAAAACGGAAATACAGTTTAAGTAAAACTGAAATACATAAACAGATGTCTAAAAATAAAGACTGGCAGAAGCAAAAAATAAAGCTAGTCCGAAAGCGTTCAGCCGTTGGATGCAAACTTAGTGTCAGTGTGTTCTAGTGATCAACATATCCTGTTGTGCCCTGCACATTATTTCAACAAAGGACGTGGCTATGGCGTGCGTTCAAAGTTTGATGTGCATTTTGGCAACTTGCCAAAAAAGTAAATGGTTATATCTCTGCCATGCAGTGTTCAATCATATTAAAATTTATCATACATGATACAGGGCCTGCCCTGAACACATCCATGATTGAAATTTTTTTTTAGTCACAGCGCCACCTGTTGACAACAGGAAGTTACTGCTGCTCAGTTAGCATTAGCCATTGCTACAAGCTAGGTCATTTCCCACTCAGAATTGGTGGGGACCATTCAAAGACCTTGGCCATACAACACTTTCAAGCTCAAACGCCACGTCCAACGCTCTCGCGACACGGATGCATCATTCGCCGTCAAACAGGAAATGGTGGTAACTCTCATACTTTGTCTGATCTGCCTCAAATTACACATGTATGACCAGGATTGGCCTCTGAACACATACACATAACAATAGTAAACTTTAACCATAGCGCCTCCTACTGCAAGGACTAAGTAATACACAATGCTCAATTTGCTCCAAATTTAACAGGTATCATGACAGTGCCAGCCTGAACTGTTCTACGTAAACATTTGATATGATATTCATTATATTCGACACACCCCGACATACACTGGCGTGCGAGGGCCCTTGATCACCACTTGCGGTTTTAATTTCTTTTACTTTTGTTTTGACTTTTTCAGTATAGTTTGAATTAGTTTAGTGAAATGTTTACTTTGTAAAAATCCTTAGTTTAGTTTGTATTAGTTCTTTTTACTAAATAAGAGTTGAGACAAAGTAAACATACTGTTTTGTGCAAATAAACTTCAGGATGCAACTCCTGCATAAGCTCATCCAAAACAAAAATGGCTGTTCCTGGTTTAAACCATAAAGCATGTGTCACTCAGTATGTTTGTGCCAAAGGCAAGGCAACTTCATTTATATTGCACACTTCAGAAGCAACTCAGTGTGCTTTACACAGGAAACACTACACAAATACAAGGCTAAAATAGGAGTACATAAAATCAAGGGAAATAAAATGTTTTAAAAGAGACATAAAAACAATTTAAAGAAATAATGGAAACTAAGAATAGGGACATTTCCTATTTTAATTTTGTTAACACACAATGCAGTTTTAGATAGTTTGTTTTTATGTAAAGCCTTGTTTTTATTTTAGCTTATGTTAAGGAAAATATTTTCCCCATTTCAATAGTATTTGTTAATTTAATAATCTTGAACATTAGCCTGCAGAATTTGTTTGGCCATAGCTAAAACAGTTGTTTGAAACACGCAATAGGAGTAACACAACTCCATTTAATATTTATTTCCTAGGTGGGATATACGTTAGGATTTAAATTAAAAGAAAATCCACATACTTTGAAACAAATACAGTAAATTTAAATACATTTTGGACTTGATTACAACAATAGGCAATTGATACTCAAACCAGTGTTTCAGTATTGAAATCTGTGGAGTAGAAACAGTCTAAGTTAAGAGGAACAGCAGTATATACGAAGAACATTGAAATATAGTCCAATAATTCTCAGGTAATTTTTTCCTTCATCCTGAAAACCGTTCTCTAAAGGACGTAAAGCAGGAAAGATGTGTTTTCGTTTGTAATAGGAGATGTCAAAATGAGATAGTATTGAGATGGAAGATAACATGTTTATAAGACCTGCTGATGAAGGTAGCAATTAGTTTAAGGAAATATAAAGCACCACAGAGGGTGATGTGTTCAGTTAAAGCACCTTTAGACAAACACACAAGCTCTGAAAAAGTAAGCCCCCTAACCTTCTGGATATGGTCAAACCTACGTCATTGACAACTGATATGCAATGCAACTCAATATCCTTTAGAGCTTGTTCACACAACTATTGATAGTATTTTAGAAAATGAATTTGTTAAGCCATGGTGCCACCATGTAGACAAGTCATAAGTAGCCCTTTTAGGGTTTGAAAAGAATATAAAGTACATACTCACATTGGCAGTTACAGGTCAAATAAACAGATGAGACGGTATCACTTGTTTGTCAAACCATTTATTAAAACACCTAACATGTTACACTCGAGGAGGGGGGTACAGTAGGGGATAGGGAGATGGCTATGGCATGTACGGAAACTGAGGATGAGCAGCATACGATGAAAATGTGGTCAAGGCAATGTAAGTGGTGGAGGGGGCTCCGTTGTAGAGAGTGTGATAGTAGTCGGCTCCGTTGTAGAGAGTGTGATAGTAGTCGGCTCCGTTGTAGAGAGTGTGATAGTAGTCGGCTCCGTAGTAGTCAATGGCTCAGTTGGTGTAGAGGTATGATAAGGAGGATAAAAGGAAGGCATATATTGTTTAAAGTGTTGTGCATGCTGTTTAACTTGCGGCAGTTTAGTTTTAGTCGGTTTAGTTTTAGTCGGTTTAGTTTTAGTCGGTTTAGTTTTAGTTGGTTTAGTCAGTTTAGTTTCAGTTGGTTTAGTTTTAGTCAGTTTAGTTTTAGTCGGTTTAGTTTTAGTCGGTTTAGTTTTAGTCAGTTTAGTTTTAGTCGGTTTAGTTTTAGTCGGTTTAGTTTTAGTCGGTTTAGTTTTAGTCGGTTTAGTCAGTTTAGTTTCAGTTGGTTTAGTTTTAGTCGGTTTAGTTTTAGTCGGTTTAGTTTTAGTCAGTTTAGTCAGTTTAGTTTTAGTCGGTTTAGTTTTAGTCGGTTTAGTTTTAGTCGGTTTAGTTTTAGTCGGTTTAGTTTTAGTCAGTTTAGTCAGTTTAGTTTTAGTCGGTTTAGTTTTAGTCGGTTTAGTCAGTTTAGTTTCAGTTGGTTTAGTCAGTTTAGTTTCAGTTGGTTTAGTTTTAGTCGGTTTAGTCAGTTTAGTTTCAGTTGGTTTAGTCAGTTTAGTTTTAGTCGGTTTAGTTTTAGTTGGTTTAGTCAGTTTAGTTTTAGTCGGTTTAGTCAGTTTAGTTTTAGTTGGTTTAGTCAGTTTAGTTTTAGTCGGTTTAGTCAGTTTAGTTTTAGTCGGTTTAGTTTTAGTTGGTTTAGTCAGTTTAGTTTCAGTTGGTTTAGTTTTAGTCGGTTTAGTTTTAGTCGGTTTAGTTTTAGTTGGTTTAGTTTCAGTTGGTTTAGTCAGTTTAGTTTCAGTTGGTTTAGTTTTAGTCAGTTTAGTTTTAGTCGGTTTAGTTTTAGTTGGTTTAGTTTCAGTTGGTTTAGTCAGTTTAGTTTCAGTTGGTTTAGTTTTAGTCAGTTTAGTTTTAGTCGGTTTAGTTTTAGTCAGTTTAGTTTTAGTCAGTTTAGTTTTAGTCGGTTTAGTTTTAGTCAGTTTAGTTTTAGTTGGTTTAGTCAGTTTAGTTTTAGTCGGTTTAGTTTTAGTCGGTTTAGTTTCAGTTGGTTTAGTCAGTTTAGTTTCAGTTGGTTTAGTTTTAGTCGGTTTAGTTTTAGTCGGTTTAGTTTTAGTTGGTTTAGTTTCAGTTGGTTTAGTCAGTTTAGTTTTAGTCAGTTTAGTTTTAGTCGGTTTAGTTTTAGTTGGTTTAGTTTCAGTTGGTTTAGTCAGTTTAGTTTTAGTTGGTTCAGCATTGGTTGGTTTAGTTTTAGTCGGTTTAGTCAGTTTAGTTTTAGTCGGTTTAGTTTTAGTTGGTTTAGTTTCAGTTGGTTTAGTCAGTTTAGTTTCAGTTGGTTTAGTTTTAGTCGGTTTAGTTTTAGTCAGTTTAGTTTTAGTCAGTTTAGTTTTAGTCGGTTTAGTTTTAGTCGGTTTAGTTTTAGTCAGTTTAGTCAGTTTAGTTTTAGTCGGTTTAGTTTTAGTCGGTTTAGTTTTAGTCGGTTTAGTTTTAGTCGGTTTAGTCAGTTTAGTTTCAGTTGGTTTAGTCAGTTTAGTTTCAGTTGGTTTAGTCAGTTTAGTTTTAGTCGGTTTAGTTTTAGTTGGTTTAGTCAGTTTAGTTTTAGTCGGTTTAGTCAGTTTAGTTTCAGTTGGTTTAGTCAGTTTAGTTTTAGTCGGTTTAGTTTTAGTTGGTTTAGTCAGTTTAGTTTTAGTCGGTTTAGTCAGTTTAGTTTTAGTCGGTTTAGTTTTAGTTGGTTTAGTTTCAGTTGGTTTAGTCAGTTTAGTTTCAGTTGGTTTAGTTTTAGTCGGTTTAGTCAGTTTAGTTTCAGTTGGTTTAGTCAGTTTAGTTTTAGTCGGTTTAGTCAGTTTAGTTTTAGTCGGTTTAGTTTTAGTTGGTTTAGTTTCAGTTGGTTTAGTCAGTTTAGTTTTAGTCAGTTTAGTTTTAGTCGGTTTAGTTTTAGTCGGTTTAGTCAGTTTAGTTTTAGTCGGTTTAGTCAGTTTAGTTTTAGTCGGTTTAGTTTTAGTTGGTTTAGTTTCAGTTGGTTTAGTCAGTTTAGTTTCAGTTGGTTTAGTCAGTTTAGTTGGTTTAGTTTTAGTCGGTTTAGTCAGTTTAGTTTCAGTTGGTTTAGTTTTAGTCAGTTTAGTTTCAGTTGGTTTAGTCAGTTTAGTTTTAGTCGGTTTAGTTTCAGTCAGTTTAGTTTCAGTTGGTTTAGTCAGTTTAGTTTCAGTTGGTTTAGTTTTAGTCGGTTTAGTTTCAGTCAGTTTAGTTTCAGTTGGTTTAGTCAGTTTAGTTTCAGTTGGTTTAGTCAGTTTAGTTGGTTTAGTTTTAGTCGGTTTAGTCAGTTTAGTTTCAGTTGGTTTAGTTTTAGTCAGTTTAGTTTCAGTTGGTTTAGTCAGTTTAGTTTCAGTTGGTTTAGTCAGTTTAGTTTTAGTCGGTTTAGTTTTAGTCGGTTTAGTTTCAGTTGGTTTAGTCAGTTTAGTTTTAGTCGGTTTAGTTTCAGTTGGTTTAGTCAGTTTAGTTTTAGTCGGTTTAGTTTTAGTCGGTTTAGTTTTAGTCAGTTTAGTTTTAGTCGGTTTAGTCAGTTTAGTTTTAGTCAGTTTAGTTTTAGTCGGTTTAGTCAGTTTAGTCAGTTTAGTTTTAGTCGGTTTAGTTTTAGTTGGTTTAGTTTTAGTCAGTTTAGTTTTAGTCGGTTTAGTTTTAGTCGGTTTAGTTTTAGTCAGTTTAGTTTCAGTTGGTTTAGTTTTAGTCAGTTTAGTTTCAGTTGGTTTAGTCAGTTTAGTTTCAGTTGGTTTAGTTTTAGTCAGTTTAGTTTCAGTTGGTTTAGTCAGTTTAGTTTTAGTCGGTTTAGTTTTAGTCAGTTTAGTTTTAGTCGGTTTAGTCAGTTTAGTTTTAGTCGGTTTAGTCAGTTTAGTTTCAGTTGGTTTAGTCAGTTTAGTTTTAGTCGGTTTAGTTTTAGTCAGTTTAGTTTCAGTTGGTTTAGTCAGTTTAGTTTTAGTCGGTTTAGTTTTAGTCAGTTTAGTTTCAGTTGGTTTAGTCAGTTTAGTTTCAGTTGGTTTAGTTTTAGTCAGTTTAGTTTCAGTTGGTTTAGTTTTAGTCGGTTTAGTTTTAGTCGGTTTAGTTTTAGTCGGTTTAGTCAGTTTAGTTTCAGTTGGTTTAGTCAGTTTAGTTTCAGTTGGTTTAGTTTTAGTCAGTTTAGTTTCAGTTGGTTTAGTCAGTTTAGTTTTAGTCGGTTTAGTCAGTTTAGTTTCAGTTGGTTTAGTCAGTTTAGTTTCAGTTGGTTTAGTCAGTTTAGTTTTAGTCAGTTTAGTTGGTTTAGTTTTAGTCGGTTTAGTTTTAGTCAGTTTAGTTTTAGTCAGTTTAGTTTTAGTCAGTTTAGTTGGTTTAGTTTTAGTCGGTTTAGTTTTAGTCAGTTTAGTTTTAGTCAGTTTAGTTTTAGTCAGTTTAGTTGGTTTAGTTTTAGTCGGTTTAGTTTTAGTCGGTTTAGTTTTAGTCGGTTTAGTTTTAGTCGGTTTAGTTTTAGTCGGTTTAGTTTCAGTTGGTTTAGTCAGTTTAGTTTCAGTTGGTTTAGTCAGTTTAGTTTTAGTCGGTTTAGTTTTAGTCGGTTTAGTTTTAGTCGGTTTAGTTTTAGTCGGTTTAGTTTTAGTCGGTTTAGTTTCAGTTGGTTTAGTTTCAGTTGGTTTAGTCGGTTTAGTTTTAGTCAGTTTAGTTTTAGTCGGTTTAGTTTTAGTCAGTTTAGTTTTAGTCAGTTTAGTTTCAGTCGGTTTAGTTTCAGTTGGTTTAGTTTCAGTTGGTTTAGTCGGTTTAGTTTCAGTTGGTTTAGTTTCAGTTGGTTTAGTCGGTTTAGTTTTAGTCGGTTTAGTTTTAGTCAGTTTAGTTTTAGTCGGTTTAGTTTTAGTCGGTTTAGTTTCAGTTGGTTTAGTCAGTTTAGTTTCAGTTGGTTTAGTCAGTTTAGTTTTAGTCGGTTTAGTTTTAGTCGGTTTAGTTTTAGTCGGTTTAGTTTTAGTCGGTTTAGTTTTAGTCGGTTTAGTTTCAGTTGGTTTAGTTTCAGTTGGTTTAGTCGGTTTAGTTTTAGTCAGTTTAGTTTTAGTCGGTTTAGTTTTAGTCAGTTTAGTTTTAGTCAGTTTAGTTTTAGTTGGTTCAGCATTGGTTGGTTTAGTTTTAGTCGGTTTAGTCAGTTTAGTTTCAGTAGTTTTAGTCGGTTTAGTTTCAGTCGGTTTAGTCAGTTTAGTTTTAGTCAGTTTAGTTTCAGTCGGTTTAGTTTCAGTCGGTTTAGTTTTAGTCAGTTTAGTTTTAGTCGGTTTAGTCAGTTTAGTTTTAGTCAGTTTAGTTTTAGTCGGTTTAGTTTTAGTCAGTTTAGTTTTAGTCAGTTTAGTTTCAGTCGGTTTAGTTTTAGTCGGTTTAGTTTTAGTCAGTTTAGTTTTAGTCGGTTTAGTTTTAGTCAGTTTAGTTTTAGTCAGTTTAGTTTCAGTTGGTTTAGTCAGTTTAGTTTTAGTCGGTTTAGTTTTAGTCGGTTTAGTTTTAGTCAGTTTAGTTTTAGTCGGTTTAGTTTTAGTCAGTTTAGTTTTAGTCAGTTTAGTTTCAGTTGGTTTAGTCAGTTTAGTTTTAGTCAGTTTAGTTTTAGTCGGTTTAGTTTTAGTCAGTTTAGTTTTAGTCAGTTTAGTTTTAGTCGGTTTAGTTTTAGTCGGTTTAGTTTTAGTCGGTTTAGTTTTAGTCAGTTTAGTTTTAGTCGGTTTAGTTTTAGTCGGTTTAGTTTTAGTCGGTTTAGTTTTAGTCAGTTTAGTTTTAGTCGGTTTAGTCAGTTTAGTTTTAGTCAGTTTAGTTTTAGTCGGTTTAGTTTTAGTCAGTTTAGTTTTAGTCAGTTTAGTTTCAGTCGGTTTAGTTTTAGTCGGTTTAGTTTTAGTCAGTTTAGTTTTAGTCGGTTTAGTTTTAGTCAGTTTAGTTTTAGTCAGTTTAGTTTCAGTTGGTTTAGTCAGTTTAGTTTTAGTCAGTTTAGTTTCAGTTGGTTTAGTCAGTTTAGTTTCAGTAGTTTTAGTCGGTTTAGTTTCAGTCGGTTTAGTCAGTTTAGTTTTAGTCAGTTTAGTTTCAGTCGGTTTAGTTTCAGTCGGTTTAGTTTTAGTCAGTTTAGTTTTAGTCGGTTTAGTCAGTTTAGTTTTAGTCAGTTTAGTTTTAGTCGGTTTAGTTTTAGTCAGTTTAGTTTTAGTCAGTTTAGTTTCAGTCGGTTTAGTTTTAGTCGGTTTAGTTTTAGTCAGTTTAGTTTTAGTCGGTTTAGTTTTAGTCAGTTTAGTTTTAGTCAGTTTAGTTTCAGTTGGTTTAGTCAGTTTAGTTTTAGTCGGTTTAGTTTTAGTCGGTTTAGTTTTAGTCAGTTTAGTTTTAGTCGGTTTAGTTTTAGTCAGTTTAGTTTTAGTCAGTTTAGTTTCAGTTGGTTTAGTCAGTTTAGTTTTAGTCAGTTTAGTTTTAGTCGGTTTAGTTTTAGTCGGTTTAGTTTTAGTCAGTTTAGTTTTAGTCAGTTTAGTTTTAGTCGGTTTAGTTTTAGTCGGTTTAGTTTTAGTCGGTTTAGTTTTAGTCAGTTTAGTTTTAGTCGGTTTAGTTTTAGTCGGTTTAGTTTTAGTCAGTTTAGTTTTAGTCGGTTTAGTTTTAGTCGGTTTAGTTTTAGTCGGTTTAGTTTTAGTCAGTTTAGTTTTAGTCGGTTTAGTTTTAGTCAGTTTAGTTTTAGTCAGTTTAGTTTCAGTTGGTTTAGTCAGTTTAGTTTTAGTCAGTTTAGTTTCAGTTGGTTTAGTCAGTTTAGTTTTAGTCGGTTTAGTTTTAGTCGGTTTAGTTTTAGTCAGTTTAGTTTTAGTCGGTTTAGTTTTAGTCAGTTTAGTTTTAGTCAGTTTAGTTTCAGTTGGTTTAGTCAGTTTAGTTTTAGTCGGTTTAGTTTTAGTCGGTTTAGTTTTAGTCGGTTTAGTTTTAGTCAGTTTAGTTTTAGTCAGTTTAGTTTTAGTCGGTTTAGTTTTAGTCAGTTTAGTTTCAGTTGGTTTAGTCAGTTTAGTTTTAGTCAGTTTAGTTTTAGTCAGTTTAGTTTTAGTCAGTTTAGTTTTAGTCAGTTTAGTTTTAGTCGGTTTAGTCAGTTTAGTTTTAGTCAGTTTAGTTTTAGTCAGTTTAGTTTTAGTCGGTTTAGTCAGTTTAGTTTTAGTCAGTTTAGTTTTAGTCAGTTTAGTTTTAGTCAGTTTAGTTTTAGTCGGTTTAGTTTTAGTCAGTTTAGTTTTAGTCAGTTTAGTTTCAGTTGGTTTAGTCAGTTTAGTTTTAGTCAGTTTAGTTTTAGTCAGTTTAGTTTTAGTCAGTTTAGTTTTAGTCAGTTTAGTCAGTTTAGTTTTAGTCAGTTTAGTTTTAGTCAGTTTAGTTTCAGTTGGTTTAGTCGGTTTAGTTTTAGTCGGTTTAGTTTTAGTCGGTTTAGTCAGTTTAGTTTTAGTCAGTTTAGTTTTAGTCGGTTTAGTTTCAGTCGGTTTAGTTTCAGTCGGTTTAGTTTTAGTCAGTTTAGTTTTAGTCAGTTTAGTTGGTTTAGTTTTAGTCGGTTTAGTTTTAGTCAGTTTAGTTTTAGTCGGTTTAGTTTTAGTCGGTTTAGTTTTAGTCGGTTTAGTCAGTTTAGTTTTAGTTGGTTCAGCATTGGTTGGTTTAGTTTTAGTCGGTTTAGTCAGTTTAGTTTCAGTAGTTTTAGTCGGTTTAGTTTTAGTCGGTTTAGTTTTAGTCAGTTTAGTTTTAGTCGGTTTAGTTTTAGTCGGTTTAGTTTTAGTCAGTTTAGTTTTAGTCGGTTTAGTTTCAGTCGGTTTAGTTTTAGTCGGTTTAGTCAGTTTAGTTTTAGTCGGTTTAGTTTCAGTCGGTTTAGTTTTAGTTGGTTTAGTTTTAGTCGGTTTAGTTTTAGTCAGTTTAGTTTTAGTCGGTTTAGTTTCAGTCGGTTTAGTTTTAGTCGGTTTAGTCAGTTTAGTTTTAGTCAGTTTAGTTTTAGTCAGTTTAGTTTTAGTCGGTTTAGTCAGTTTAGTTTTAGTCGGTTTAGTTTTAGTCGGTTTAGTTTTAGTCGGTTTAGTTTTAGTCGGTTTAGTTTTAGTCGGTTGAGTTTTAGTCGGTTGAGTTTCAGTCGGTTTAGTCAGTTTAGTTTTAGTTGGTTTAGTTTCAGTCGGTTTAGGGTGTTTAGTTTTAGTCGGTTTAGTTTTAGTCGGTTTAGTCAGTTTAGTTTTAGTTGGTTTAGTTTTAGTCGGTTTAGTTTTAGTCAGTTTAGTTTCAGTCGGTTTAGTTTTAGTTGGTTCAGCATTGGTCCGTTTAGTTTTAGTCGGTTTAGTCAGTTTAGTTTCAGTCGGTTTAGGGTGTTTAGTTTTAGTCGGTTTAGTTTTAGTCGGTTTAGTTTTAGTCGGTTTAGTTTCAGTCGGTTTAGTTTCAGTCGGTTTAGTCAGTTTAGTTTTAGTCAGTTTAGTTTCAGTCGGTTTAGTCAGTTTAGTTTTAGTCGGTTTAGTTTCAGTCGGTTTAGTTTCAGTCGGTTTAGTCAGTTTAGTTTTAGTCGGTTTAGTTTTAGTCGGTTTAGTTTTAGTCGGTTTAGTTTTAGTCGGTTTAGTTTTAGTCGGTTTAGTTTCAGTCGGTTTAGTCAGTTTAGTTTTAGTCAGTTTAGTTTTAGTCGGTTTAGTTTCAGTCAGTTTCGTTTTAGTCGGTTTAGTTTTAGTCGGTTTAGTTTTAGTCGGTTTAGTTTTAGTCGGTTTAGTTTTAGTCGGTTTAGTTTCAGTCGGTTTAGTTTTAGTCAGTTTAGTTTCAGTCGGTTTAGTTTTAGTCGGTTTAGTTTCAGTCGGTTTAGTTTTAGTCGGTTTAGTTTTAGTCAGTTTCGTTTTAGTCGGTTTAGTTTTAGTCGGTTTAGTTTTAGTCGGTTTAGTTTTAGTCGGTTTAGTTTCAGTCGGTTTAGTTTTAGTCAGTTTAGTTTCAGTCGGTTTAGTTTTAGTCGGTTTAGTTTTAGTCGGTTTAGTTTTAGTCGGTTTAGTTTCAGTCGGTTTAGTTTTAGTCAGTTTAGTTTCAGTCGGTTTAGGGTGTTTAGTTTTAGTCGGTTTAGTTTTAGTCGGTTTAGTCAGTTTAGTTTTAGTTTTAGTTGGTTTAGTTTTAGTCGGTTTAGTTTTAGTCAGTTTAGTTTCAGTCGGTTTAGTTTTAGTTGGTTCAGCATTGGTCCGTTTAGTTTTAGTCGGTTTAGTCAGTTTAGTTTCAGTCGGTTTAGGGTGTTTAGTTTTAGTCGGTTTAGTTTTAGTCGGTTTAGTTTTAGTCGGTTTAGTTTCAGTCGGTTTAGTTTCAGTCGGTTTAGTCAGTTTAGTTTCAGTCGGTTTAGGGTGTTTAGTTTTAGTCGGTTTAGTTTCAGTCGGTTTAGTCAGTTTAGTTTTAGTCAGTTTAGTTTTAGTCGGTTTAGTTTCAGTCGGTTTAGTTTTAGTCAGTTTCGTTTTAGTCGGTTTAGTTTTAGTCAGTTTAGTTTTAGTCGGTTTAGTTTTAGTCGGTTTGGTTTTAGTCAGTTTGGTTTTAGTCTGTTTAGGGTGTGTAGTTTTAGTCGGTTTAGGGTGTGTAGTTTTAGTCGGTTTAGGGTGTGTAGTTTTAGTCGTTTTAGGGTGTGTAGTTTTAGTTTTAGTCGGTTTAGGGTGTGTAGTTTTAGTCGGTTTAGGGTGTGTAGTTTTAGTCGGTTTAGTTTTAGTCGGTTTAGGGTGTGTAGTTTTAGTCGGTTCAGCATTTGTCGGTTCAGTCCATTTAGTCTTAGTCGGTTTAGTTACAGTAGTGGTGGGTTTAGTACTAGTCACCAGAGGGTCGTAAGGGTAGCAAGGTGGGAAGAAGGAACAAGGAAACGTCGGGGATGGAGCTGCCGTGACTGGCAGAGGGTAAAATGGACACAAGAGGGAGACTGGAACTCCTCGCCAGCACATTAGGAGAATATAATACCCATCCTTCAGAGGAGAAAAAAATTCAAAATGTTAAGCAGACCACTGGGTTACACTAGGACTGGAATTAGATTAACAGAATTACGATCAATTGAGCTTCAAAAACTAAGACACCCAAGAATAACCATTTACCAAGTCATAATCAAAGTTAAACAGGTGGTTATACAGACACCAATCAGGTTCTTAACACTTTATAGAAGATAAAAAATTAATTATTAAGATAGTTGCAGATGTTATGAAAACAGCTGCTTTCAGAGTTAACATTCTCCCACCATATACAACATTTAGCATTTCAGGAAAAAAGAAATTACCTCTTGAACGATGTTGCAGCCATCATAGGGGACCAACATTACAAGTGCAAGAGGGTTCCTTTGCATTGTGTAGCCACAGGTTGGTGGGATTTGGGACAGAGGCATTGCATGTGCTTTTCCTATTTGGACAAATTCTCAGTCAGAGTGCAATCAAGAAATAGGCTACACTTTATAATGAGCGCACAGCAGTAGCAAAATCCTATTTAAGTTACCTTGGTCCACTGCAAACTGTGAAGCACCTTGTCCCACTGCTCTGAACTTCATTTGGTCCTCACCACACTGCAGGGAGGGTGTCAGAAGATTCCATGCTGCATCTATGCCATCGGAATCATTTGTACGTCCTTTAGGCCAGCCTGATTGGACCAATTAAATAACCATGTGATTTTTCCAAGAGTCACCATAAAAACAATCGAACAATTTAATATCATAAAAGACTTTAAAGAAATATTTTTACCTGGAGAGTCCGCTTGATAAGCAGCTTCATCTTCAGCAGAAACTTTTGAGAAGGTCTTCTTGGTTCCATCTATGACCTGAGACTCGAGGCCGGACCCTTTCTCAAGGCCTCTCCCAAAAATAATTCTTCCCTCCTGGACAGCTGCTGATTTGGCTGCATGAGGGTCGTTTTGTCCTTCGCCTCTTCCTGTTTCCTTTAATCGGTAACAGTCAATGGTTTGCACCAAATAACATGTAAAAATAACAGCTGCAGCCAAGTAAACAGCGCCACTTCTCCTTTTTCCTTTTCGCATCATTCTGCTGTGACTCCTGGAAACGGTAAGAACTGGAGATGAACTCTTTGCTGTGGCTATTTGAAGTGCAACAATTAGTGTTAGCAGTTCTGCAACAACCAATCAGAAGAAGCAGGGCGGGCTAGATTGATTGCTTTTTAATTATGCAAAATCGGTTCCACCTGTGTAGTGTAGCTCTTTCAGAGGAAGTCAGTATTGCTTTTACCAGGAAGTTATGTGATAACCCAGTTTCATGAATTCATATAGGTCCTGAAATTAGCTTTGACACACAAATGCAGAGAAACTGAAAGAAAAATGAAGCATGAGTGGGACCAACTTAAAGTTATTTTTTTTATATTGTTGCTCAGTATGTTAAGACACAGAACCTGAAAAAAAGGTTAAGAAACCCAGTTGAAAGATTTAAACTACATCATAAAATTACTAGCAAGGCTTACCTTTGGAGTTGTTATGGCTGAGAATTTTGCCATTCAAATGGAGGATTGTCTTGGCCTGTGGAGTGAGGAAACCAGGGCCCAGGCTGCCAGTAGTTGAAGCCTGGATGTAGGTGCGACCGAGGCTGGAGTTCAGATTTGTAGCCATTTTGGGGCATTCATTTCTGGTCAACTGGGTGTTTACCTGCCTTACTGGATTTGTACGAAACGTATGGAATAAAGGGGCCTGGTAGTAAGGCACAAATGGACTCATTGGACCTGGATATTTGCTGGGCTTTGTCGTTTGAGCAGTTGAAGGGGAAGATGCAGTTGTTAGCTTAATGGTTGGCTTTGTTGTAGGATCAGGGCCACTTGGTTTAGAAGTGGGAGTGTTCATGTCCGGTTTAGTGGTTGTTGTAGGGTTACCGGGCTTGGCGGTTGTGGGGGTTGGAGGTTTAGTAGTTGGCATGCATGGGGCTTTTCCATAAAAGGGCTGGATAAGAGGGTAGTGGTAGACGTTAGAATTTTTTTGCACTTGGTGTAATCTGTTTTAACACTATGCAGTGACTGATTCTGGTAACATCACCGTAGTCAACATGTGGATTCACATGGCCAAATACACTCCACCCAAGGTCTATTAGCTGGGCATAAGGCTTGACGCTTTTGGCACATGTTGCAAACACTACTGTTGCAGCTGTTTGATTGGTGAACTGACTTGAGGCAACCAAAGCAGATCTTTTAAGCTTGTATGCATCTGATTCTGTCTGACATTGATTTCTCCATGAACTTCCTGAATTTGTGCAAATCATGACCATTCTTCTTACAGAATATGCTTGTTATACATGTCTTTTCATTCGAACTTGTGGTCTTCGCTCCAAAAAGTGTCTATTTTTGGAATTTTGGCTTTTCAGCTTCACCTTGTCTCTGTGTCTGCAATGATGTGACTGGGTTGCACGCAACTTTTGCTTCCATTGTCAGAAACTTCACAAATTGGCTGAATGAGGGGAACTGGTTTATCTCCTCTTCTTCTTCAATAACCTTTCTGTTCCAACTTACTGTTAGCCAATCTGGTAACTTTGAAATATTTTTTTCTGTTTTCGTTACAGTCGTTCAAGATTTCCAATGCCTTTATGTCAATCATAACAGCTTTGCAAATTCTGAGAAAATCCATAAACTCTCTAAGCTCAAAACTGTCCTTAGGTCCTATCTTGGGCCATGCTTGAAGTTTGTCTCCATACGATTTTGCAATTGTAAATGGATTTCCAAATCTTTCTTCCAAAAGCAGCAGCATAGGAAGATTCAGTCCCAAGTAGGAAATAGCCATCAAGTGCATTCTTAGCTTGTTCACTTACATATATATCTTCTCTTTGTCTTTAACGTTCTTCTGGTCAATCAGTGTTTCAAAGGAGAGTTACCAGTCTTTGTATTTCAGTAGATCCCCACCGAATACTGCAGGTTCAAGAACTGGAATTCTGTTGTCACTTAAAGCTCCTGCAAGCACCTTGACGAGTTCTGTAAACATTTGTAGGGGCAGAGGGTTGCGGGAGTTGGCACTTGGTTGTCTGCTCCTGCCTCATACTCTACAATGTCTGTCAGGTCTTCTTCAGTGGCCTTGACTTGATCATACACCTGCATTTTTGCTCTTGCTGAATTGAGACCTTTTACTGCTTCCAAGTGCTGTATTCTTCTTTTCTTTTTCTCAAGAGTCTTCTGTAGAGCTGTAAACTCATCTTCCAGTTGAGCTTTAATTCTAGCTTCTTCTTCCTCTCTGTTTGATCTTTGTTTCAGCTCTTCTGCTTCTTGCTCTAAACGACGCTTTACAGCTGGTGCCTCTTGATCAGCTAACTTAATTTTAGCTTATGCTTCAATACTCTTTATTTCTTTTGTTGTTTTTTTTCTTGTTCATTTAACACTTTCATATCAGCTTGACTTGCAGCAGCGTCAGCTGCAGCTTCTTGTTGTTTTACAGAAGGTTTGCTTGATTGTTCTGAACCGCTTTTCAATAAAGAAGTGACAGAACCTTATTTGTACAAGATTGAGTCAAAGAGAGAACCTGCTTCTTGCTGTTCTTCTGAAGTTTTTCTATCCAGTTGACTTTAGGCTTTTGGACACAATGAACTTAGAAACCTCTACACACACATCTACTTTTCGACAAATGTCTTAGTCTGGAGCTGAGACTTTGCGTAGTTCATCATTTAATTTTGTTTCCTTTAAATTCCACATTTCTCTTTAAGCTGTGGTTAGATAGATTATTTTATAAAGACAACTGCACCACTATAAACCATACAGCTGTTATATTCTTTGTTGTTGTTGTTTTTCTGTTTGTCTCTGTCGAGTCTCAGCAGATGTCTGTTCATCATGATTCTACTTCAGCTCCAGGTTTCTGCCTCTTAAAGGAACTTTTGTCTCGTCTCTGTAACTTTACTGAATATTGCTTAAAGTGCTCATGAAGGATCATAATGATCATCTTTGTAGATAATATAAGAAAGAGCACGGCCTAGACCTGCTCTTTTTTTAAAGAGTGTTCAGATAACATTTGTCATGAATTAGAGCTATACAGAATAAAGATGGAATAATAATGATTATCATTACTTCATTATTATTCTCGAGATTTACAATTAAAAGAAATAAATTCAAATTCTAAGATTACTACAGAGGCCCTGAAGTCCCAAAAATTAAAATATATCATCTTCTGTTCGCAAGTTATTATTTTATGGAAACAAATTATTATCATGTGTGCACAATATTATCTTGTGAAAAACAAGTTATTATGTAACATGCACACACGAATTGTAGGAAGATATTAACTTGTGGCAACAATCGTCTTATGGACAAGATAATTGTGTTGTGGGTACTCCTTTAAAAACAATAAAAAAAACAATCTATATTTTAGACCTTTATATTCCAAAGAATTTATTCTGTTTTCTTGTTTTACCAAACATATGTTCGAGACATGTGACCAATAAGTGTGTTGTTTTGCATGTAAAGAATAATTGTGTGTATCTGCATTATTTCCCCCACATATCTCCAGCAGCTGACATAATTATGTTGAAACTTGGACATCATGGATGATGCCCTAAAACATGAATCTTCCATGAATAGGTCTATTCCTGCCGAGGTGATCTTATGTCGAGGTAAATCTTTAAAGCTATGATATGATTCTACTTTTTCGCAGGTATATTTATGTTCAGCTCCTTCTTCAATTTCTCTTTAATATAACCTTTATCTTCAAAGATATCTTCCTATTAAGCTATTTGTTAAATTTATCCTATATGTCCTACATTTATTTCTGCATGTGATTAGTATGACGTTAAAAAAATGATTACGCTTTTAATATCTAATTTAAGAGTCTTTGGAAAATAAGTTAAACATTTTAACATGCTTTTCGCTTTAATATATCTTTATTTTACATGTCTTTTACATAATAATGTTATTCTCATGGGCTATGTCATTTTTCACATTTTCATTTACAGAAAAGCATGGTGCCCTCAGTGATCCACATGTGATGTCATATGTGCTGCATCCATGTTTTCCTCAGCAGGAGGAGAGAGTGTGATGATGAGGATGATGTGTTTTAACGTTGTTTGCTGATATTGGGCCTCAGCCATGTAGGTGGGACAAAGGACTCAGGCCTGTATCACAGTCTCGAGCCTGACTAAAGTTATTTTGAAGGCAACTAAACAAAGGTGTCTTAGCCCAGCAACCCCCCAACAGAAACTAACAAATAGGTGTGAAAAGTGGGGGGGTTGGGGGCTTCTGAATTCTCTATCCTCATTGGAGGAGGCCTGAGGTTAACCCACAGGCAGCTCCAGTCTTTAAAAGTAATCACCAGGCATTGCTTCCTACTGAAGTGTCTTAAATATCTAGGACAGAGATATTATAATGCTCTTTAAGTAATATACAGCACACATTTGTAAACCATTTGTATCTGATGAAGGAGTCTCCTTCAGTGGAATGTTTGTTTAGAGGTGTTGTTCGCAGGATGAGTGATGAGTTGCCAGGAAATCCTAAATCTAAGCTAGGATCCCCCACAGTGGAATGTGAACAAATGGACTCTTATGTCCAGAGAGTTGCCCAGGGACATCTGGACAAGAGATTGTATCTGTGACCTGTGTTGTCCTTTGAGTTTATGACATACATATATCTAAGACAGAAACCCCTGCAGTTGTAGTAAGAGGGGTTGTCCTGAGTCCAGAGAGATACCCAAGAAGAAACAGATGTCCTCATGTGCCCTGTAACATTGTGTATAAATAGCACTCTCAATGTATGCTCGGGAGAGATCACTTTTGGCTGTGTCTCTCCCAGGTCGAACCATGGCGAGCCTGGCGATGCTGTAACTTGTTTGTCAATAAAATGATCATTATGTAAGCAAGTCAGTGTCAACGGCGAATTTCTTCATCATTAAACATATCAACAACAAGGGAATCCACATCACTTCTCTTCAAGTGTGGTCTGCCGACACCAGAGGATGCCCTCTCTAACAAGATGGACTCCAGCATTCGAGACAAACCCTTTCCTCCTCTTGACTTACATAGGTTAAACTCCAGAGCTGAGGTTGCTCAGTATAGGTAGCTCTTCACATGCTGAATTCAAGCATCAGAGGATTCAGCTGACTACTTCCACGGCATATTTTTAGGAGTTTTGGGCGCAATCAGATGCTATCAGGTTCGAGCAAAAAGAAGAGTTTCTTTCCTTTGATTTTTCGTAAGACATCATTGAACGCAACTGGACAGGAGCGCTGAAGGAAGCCCACTGATCCCTGAATCCACAAGGACACATAAAGAACTCTGCTCCTGCAACCAGAAGACCCTATAGAGCAGCGCTCTGGTCGAAGATCTGAATCCCGCTACCCTCCTCCTACATCTGCCACGAAGGAAACCTGCCTGAATCTGTTGATTCAACATTCAACAGAGTGACGATCTAACCAGCTTTGCAACGATCACCAGGAGTTACCCCAAGTAAGAGCTTTGGTCTGGGCAGAAATAGTTTCAGAAATAGTTATGTTTCTTTTATAACCACTGATAATTATGCATCATTGTTGACGAGACGTCACATTCTCTTTATTATCTGTTGTAAGCTGCTGCATTTGTTTTATTGTAATGAACCACTGTGTTCGCCTATGTATGTAATGCTATGCTAATTTACCTTCAGTCAACGGCTTTCTTTCAGAAAGACCAGTGTACCCGCCGTTGAATCAAAGTCCGGCCACTGGCTTTCTGGTGTTTAAGTAACAGTTACTGAACTCAGCTCAGAGAGCTCAAACTATTTCAAAAGGTAGCCACACAGCTTCCTTTGTTGTCCACCATTTTGTCACATGTGACGAAGCCACATGGTGCATTGTCTCTCTCCACCATCTTCTTTTCTTTCTCTCTTTTTCTCTCTCTCTCTCTCTCTCTCATCTACATACACACACACACAAACACATTTACACCTCATTCACATGGTTTGCTTGATAATGTTTGTTGGCTTAGATTAGTTTATAATAGTTAATTGTTTGATTAAGTTCATTGATTTTGGATTGATGTTGCTTTGTTTAAATACATTCTGTTATAATTTAAGAGAGCAGTTGTTTGTGATTACTGGTTGTATTTGAATTGTGATATAAGCTGGGTGCGAAGGCTTTGTGTACAGATTTCACGCCTTCAATTTATTAAATATAGTTATTAATTATTAATAATATTAGTAATTAAATAACTAATTTGAGACTGATTTGAGTGATATTTTGGTTATATTTACCTGAGTACAGGTTGGTGCCCCAAAACGAGATTAAACATAGTTTAATGATATTTTATTTATATTATTAATAATTAAGTATAATTATTAAAGAATATAACCAAAGTTGACTTGATACAACCCCAACACTGACATGACGGGTCCTGTAGATAATAACACACCTGCTGTAACCCTGACTACCCGACACCTTTACGGTCGTTATTGTTATTACCGAGCGTAACATCGCGATGTGTCAGCCTGCAGCTCGGTGTGAATGAAAGGAGGGAGGAGCTGCTCTATAGATCCGGTTCTTTCTGCTGATCTCCTGTGGACCAAAGGTAAGACACTACAGCAGCTTCATGTAATCACTGAGTCGCAGCTGCAGAGGTGGATGTGTAAGGTTGTCAAGCTTTATGAAACAGCTGCTGCACAGACGTTTTTACGTGACTGCAGTTCATTTGACCTGCTGCTGAGTGAAGCGATGTCAGCAGTGACAGATCATACCCTGATGGTACATGGTCCATTCACCTTTTGTGTCATCATATCCTGCATGTGAACAGGACTGCAGCTGCTCTCAGTGGGTGGGTGCAGGTTCGGGGGGGGGGGGAGGATGCATAGTGTGCATACAGTTTTTATATGCAAATTGCAATCCGTCTCATCTAATATAGAAGCAGAGAAGGCTTCTCTGCATGGTACAACTTCACCAACTACCAAGGTGCATGGAGAATGAAAGGCTTGAAGATGTCAAAAAGCTCCAGCAACACATGATGTAGTATGAATATCATCTTTAGTAATATAATTAAAGTTAATACATTTGATCTTCACACTACAAGTGTTGCCGTTACTTTTTTACCTCTTCTTGTCTCCACATATCAATCAATCAATCAATGCTGCTAGCAAAGTGGGTTGTTCTGGCAGGCCGTCAACCAACGATCTTGAGGAGCCTAAGAGAGCTCAAGAGCTCCCAGGAAAGTAGGTGGTTAGTGACTGAGATTTACAGATAGATACGTGCAGTAATATGATGTACTGTATATGCACAGACAGAGAGAGAGAGAGGAGCTCAAGGTGCCAGTTCCCCCGGTAGTCTAAGCCTATAGCAGTATAACTAAGAGCTGGTCTACACCAGCACCAGCCCTAACTATAAGATTTATCAAAAAGGAAAGTTTTAAGTCTATTCTTAAAAATACAGACTGTGTCTGCCTCCCGGCTGGAAGGCGGTTCCAGAGGAGAGGAGCCCGATAACTGAAGGCTTTACCCCCCATAGTACACTTAGAGACTGTAGGTACCACTAGTAGGCCTGCATTCTGGGACCGTAATGTTCTCGAGGGACAGTACGGCACTAGTAGCTCCTTAAGATAAGATGGTGCCTGGCCATTTAGAGCTTTGTAAGTGAGAAGAAGGATCTTGAATTCTATTCTAGACTGTATAGGGAGCCAGTGCAGAGAAGCCAAGACAGGAGTAATGTGGTCCCTTTTCCTAGTTCTGGTCAGTACACGAGCTGCAGCGTTCTGGACTAGTTGAAGAGTCTTTAGAGACTTGCCAGAGCACCCTGACAAAAGAGAGTTATAGAGATAGAGATATTCCTGATCTTGGATATATTACGAAGGTGAAAATAGGCTGTTCTTGAAATTTGCCTGATGTGAGAGCTAAAGGACATATCTTGATCAAATAGAACTCCTAGATTCCTAACAGTGGTGCTAGATGCCAGGCTGATGTCACTAAGGACAGTCAAATCACTAGAAAAAGTCTCTCTGAGGTTCTTCGGGCCTAGCACAATAACTTCAGTCTTGTTTGAGTTAAGTAGCAAAAAATTTCTGGTCATCCAGGTCCTAACGTCCTTAAGGCACGTTTCTAGCTGACATAACTGACTGGTGCCATCGGGCTTCATTGATACATAAAGCTGAGTATCATCTGCATAACAATGAAACTGTATGGAGTGTTTCCTCATAATATTTCCCAGAGGAAGCATATATAATGTAAAGAGATTTGGTTCAAGCACTGAACCTTGTGGGACTCCATGGCAAACTTTAGTGTGCATAGAGGACTCATCATTAACATGTACAAACTGAGCTCGGTCTGATAAGTAGGATTCAAACCAACTTAAAGCAGTCCCTGTAATTCCAAGTAAATGTTCTAGTCTGTATAATAGGATCTGATGGTCAATGGTGTCAAAAGCAGCACTAAGATCTAACAAGACAAGCACAGAGAGAAGTCCCCTGTCTGAAGCTAGAAGTAGATCGTTTGTAACTTTAACTAATGCAGTCTCAGTGCTATGGTGGACTCTAAATCCTGACTGAAACTCCTCAAATAAACTGTTGTCATTGAGAAAGTCACACAGCTGATTAGCTACCACCTTCTCCAGGATCTTCGAGATAAAAGGAAGGTTGGATATAGGCCTATAGTTAGCTAGAGTTCCTGAATCTAGAGTAGGCTTTTTAAGTAGAGGTTTGATTACCGCTACTTTAAATGCCTGTGGTACATAGCCTGTCAGTAAAGACGAATTGATCATATCTAATATAGAGTTGCTAACTAAGGGAAAGACTTCCTTAAACAGCTTGGTTGGGATTGGGTCCAAAAGACAGGTTGACGGTTTCGACGCAAAAAAAATGGAATATAGCTCTGAAAGGTCGATTGGAGAAAAACAGTCGAGACTAATATCTGGTCCTGGAACTGTCTCTGCTGAATCAGACGTATCTGCACCAGGTAAGGGCAGGAGGTTACCAATTTTGTCTCTGATGTCTAGATTTTTGTTGTTGAAAAAGCTCAGGAAATCATTACTGCTGAGGGCTAAAGGAATACAAGGCTCAATGGAGCCATGACTCTCTGTCAGCCTGGCTACAGTGCTGAAAAGGTATCTAGGATTGCCTTTGTTTTCCTCGATTAGAGAGGAGTAGTAGGCAGCTCGAGCGTGACGTAGAGCCTTCATATATCTTCTATGGCTATCCTGCCAGAATAAACGAGATTCTGCCGTTTTGGTCGAGCGCCATATTCTTTCAAAATTCCGCGACGATTGTTTTAGAGTACGGGTTTCTGAGTTGAACCATGGAGCCACTCTCCGCCGCTTGACAACCTTCTGTTTCAGGGGAGCAATCAAATCAAGAGTAACTCTCAGAGAATCCACTGCACTATCAACAAACTGATCTAGCTGAGAGGGACTAAAGCTATCATAAGAGTTTCCAACTGGGTTGAAACACAGTACTGAATCAAAAACAGCTGAAATAGCTTCCTTAGATCTAGCCACAGCACTATCAGACAAACTTCTAGAGAGCACACCTCTTCCAAGCAGAGATAATTCTGGCAGGACAAAGTCGAATGTAATAAGGAAATGGTCTGATAGAAGAGGATTTTCTAGGAAAACTGTAAGGTTATGGATTTCAATGCCACAAGCTAAAACAAGATCCAGGGTGTGGTTGAAACGATGAGTAGGTTCGTTTACACCCTGGGTGAAACCAATAGAGTCTAATAGTGACATGAAAGCTATGCTAAGGCTATCATTATCAACATCCACATGGATATTGAAGTCACCTACAACAATTATTCTATCACTGCTAAGGACTAAATCTGATAAAAATTCTGCAAATTCAGATAGAAACTAAGAATATGGGCCAGGAGGGCGGTAAACTACAACAACTAGAACTGGCTGAAAGGTTCTTGAGACTGGATGTGGAAGACTAAGAACAAGGCTTTCAAAAGAAGAAAAATTCAGCTTTGGTCGAGGGTTAACTAGAAGACCAGAATTAAAAATAGTTGCTACTCCACCACCTCGTCCGGTGTCTCGAGGTATATGAGTACAAAAATGACTGGGAGGAGTGGATTCATTCAAACTAACATATTAATCTCGACACAGCCAGGTTTCAGTTAAACAAAGTAAATCAATATGCTGATCTGATATCAGATCATTCACTAAAAGAGATTTGGAAGCTAAGGACCTAATGTTCAAAAGTCTGCAGTGAATTTTCAGATTTTTTAGCAAAATCGTATTCGTAGTTTTGATTCTAATGAGATTTTGACGATTTACGCCGTTTGGATGACTTATAAAAACGGGTCTGGGCCGGGGGACAGACACAGTACCTATAGTATAACTACAGTTCGATTCAGAATTACAGCTATAGTGACTGGGAGACAGATCTAAGGGAGGCGCAGAGAAGCGTGTAAGACTGCAGCTCTGCCTCCTGGTCTGAACTCTGTGTTGTTGTCAAGGTTTTGGACTAATAACTTCTGCTATGTTTCTAGATAATAGAGCTGCACCGTTCAAAGTGGGTTGAATGCCGTCTCTAGCTAGCAGACCAGGTTTTCCCCAAAAAGACTGCCAGTTATCTATGAAGCCCACATCGTGTGCTGGACACCACCTCGACAGCCAGCGGTTGAGTGATGACATGCGGCTATACATGTCATCACTGGTCTGATTTGGGAGGGGTCCAGAGAACACTACGGAGTCCGACATCGTCTTAGCAAAAGTACACACCGACTCCACATTAACCTTAGTGACTTCCGACTGGCGTAGTCGGGAGTCATTTGTGCCGACATGAATTACGATTGTATCAAATCTACCTTTAGTCTTTGTCAGCAACTTTAAATGAGATGCGATGTCGCCTGCTCTGGCCCTGGGTATACACCTAACTATGCCCGCTGACTTCGCTAGCTTCACGTTTCAGACTATGGAGTCTCCAATAATCAGAGTTTTATTCTCAGCGGGTGTGTCGCTGAGTGGGGAAAATTTGTTTGAAACGTGAAGTGGTTGGTGGGGAACCGTGTGCTTCGATTTTCGACTATGCTTCCCTCGGACAGTAACCCAGCCACTGCCTCCCGGCTGCTCGGGAGCTACCGGGGGGGAAGCCAAGCTATGTCGGCCCACACCGGCTACAGCTGGCTGGCTAACTACTGCTGCATACGATGACTCTGACTCAATGGTGCGGAGCCGTCTCTCTAACTCAGACACCCTCGCCTCCAAAGCTAAAAATAAACTACATTTCTTACATGTATCATTATCACTAAAGGAGGACGAGGAGTAACTTAACATCTGACACGTAGAGCAGGAGAGAGCAGGAGAGGGAGAGACAGAAAAAGAAGCCATTGTAAAGCTAACTGCTAAGCTAAGCTAAGAGTAGGTACACAGCAGTACACAGTAACACAGTACAGAGGAGAACAGAACAGAAAATTATGCAATACGCTCACCGTAGTACGCTGCTCGCTGCTCTGCTCAGGTGCCGCTCGCTGCTCTACTCAGGTGCTGCTCGCTGTACATATGACTTTGATCCTGGCAGTAAGGGGAAGGATTCTCCTCTAGATATATCTGTAATATGTTAACATCACTGAAGTGAAATGACAGAGAGGACTTTGCTGTTTTAAGAGGTTGAAGCAGTGCACCATGTGCCAAAATTATCACTCAAAAATGAATTACTGTAAGCAAATTGTTTCAAAATGTTGACACATTCAATACCTCCAATAAACTATTTCAATAGCCCTTTGTTTATCTTTTCTGCCTCAACGTCCCAATTCACGAAGCCCATTGTTCTGCTCCAGGTCCAAAGTTGTTGCTAACTTCAGTACTAATCTCCTTCACTTTTACCCTCCAGCAGCAAGTGAGACAAGGGGACCTGGTTTAAGTCTGGAGAAGTTGTCCTAACCTGTATTATTTACACACACAGCTTTAGGCTGCCCCAGTTCCTGACAACTCTGTAACTCATGCACAAAGTTTATTTTCACACACTCATTCTACTTCTACACTCTTAAATAACAGAGTTACGCTAACACCTGGTATTGTGTGTTTGTGTGTGTAGAATGCCATCCCTGTCGGAGGACCTGCAGGAGGTGCGGAGTCGGGCTGAAGTGTGTCTGTACTCTGGTGGCAGGGTGGTGGAGGTGCGAGCCGGGGTGATGGCTATGGCTAATCTGTCCTTACCCCCCTGCTCCAAATACCGGCACATCGCTGCAGAGACCATGGTTACAGAGAACAGCTTCGGCAGCAACAGGAAGGAGGTAAGACAACAGATTTTGACAACCTCAGAGCAGACAGAGCCTCTCACCCTCCCTCAGACTTTGGCATCCCACTTTGGGTCTCCACCTGGAAATATACTTACCTGTATAACATTCTTCTCAACAGACACAGAGGCTGGGTGGTTAAAGGTTGTTGGTAAATTTGTATGGAACTTCAAACCCCATTATCCCAGTGGCACAGTGAAAGGTTTGCTCTGGGTTTAATGAGGGGTCGTGGTCAAATGGCTCAGTGGCGCCCCCTAGAAAATTTGCACGCGCATGACCTATGGACATGTCGCTCTCATCTGCTGCCGAACATAATGCACTACACACTGCACCTACATTGCAGTGTTCAACTGAATTAGTATCACTCTTTCTACAGTGCCTCACCTGTTACCCTGATGAATGAGGAGTAGGGCTGGGAATCTTTGAGTGTCTCACGATTCAATTTTCGATTCAAAACGATTCTGTGAAATAAATACTGTAGACTTGTCATCCTCAGGAGATCACTTGTTATGTAATTTAATGGTTCAATGGCTGCAGTCTAAATGAAAAAAAAAAGCCCTAACTCTCCGCATTCAGGCGACCTAAATACATTTTTGTTTTGATTACAGAGAAATCAGATTGTAGTTTAGATGTGGTCTGTGTGATGTTTTCTAGACCAATAACAAATACGATCTCTGTCTATGGATCTATAATAGAAACAATGGTTGCTGCTGCTGGATTCAAGTTTTGATGCAACTTTTAATCTCAGATTGAAGTCGAGCGTAGAGTTAGTAACCTGTGAACCGTTCTGTCTTCTTCTTCAGACCCTTGCTTCTCTCCAGAGACTGTCGACTGCTTTGAACATCCTGGAGAAGTACGGCTGTAACTTAACGAATCCCAACAGGCCGAAATACTGGAGGACGGTGAAACACAACAACCCAGTGTTCAGGGCCACCGTCGATGCGATTCAGGTAACTAAGACCTTTTAATAAAGAGGGCAGTGATATATAGTAAATGCTGTGTGAAAAGGAATTACTCTAAGAATCACAGAAACCTAAAACAAAAGAACCAGAAGGAGATGATAGAGCCGATAGTTTTGTCGTTCATGACATTTTCATAGCATGTAGAGCCCGGCCGATTAATCTGCCAGCTGATATCATCGGCCGATATTACATATCAAGTAATATAGTACTTATCTAAATCTCTCTCTACAATCAAACATCGATCTACGAAAGATATCGGCAGATATATTGATATTAGATTTTTTTTTATCTCCACAACTTCGTTATCGGCCCCAAAAATCCCATATCAGTCGGGCCCTAATATCAAGATGTGTCAGTCTACCCAAACTCTTAATTCATTAGCCTTTCATTGGTGCTAATCCCTTGTTATGAATCTCTATGGCTTGTTTTTGATTGTGTCCAAAACAGTCCGAACTATCTCCTTTTCCTGTTTCTTTCAATTAAACTCTGAGCACATATTGCTTCCTGGTTGTTCCCCCCCCCCGCTCTCAGGGAGGACGAGCAGTGCTCTGTCTCTATGGTTACTCCAATCAGCAGGCCGATGGGCTCAGCTTCCCTGATGATGTCACAGACCCGGATGTGGGCCGAGTTGCTGCAGTGACCCTGGAAGTGATGAGTCTGAGGATCGAGCTAGAAATGCTTATTAAGGTACGCACGTGAGAGAGCTGAATAATACAAACAGAGCAGCTGTAAGGTAGAAAAGATATCTAATATGCCCCCCCTCTGCAGGGATCATAGTAGAACTATAGTAGAACTATTTTTCCTAAAGTCGACTGACAGTGGGAAGTTTTGTTGTTTCTTTTTTGCGCTCATTGTTCCACATTCTCATTAAACTACTTGTCTTCTAGACGTGGAATAAGAATTTATCCTATGATAGGATTTGATCCTCTTACTCATTAAGTCTGCATTAATGTGACCTTATAATCATAATACACATGTTAAATCCATCAGAAACACACTGACAGCACGGTGTGTGCGGATTCAGCCGAAACGAACGTCTTTTAACTTACTGCACTAGGACTGTTCCAATCCAGCCATACGGGGGTGTTTAATGTCTAATTTGACATAGATTGAAACCATCAGTTGTGATAAAGGTAACGGTGTGTTCACTTCTTCAATGTAACAAATCTCCTGTTTTGTAACCAGGAACCTTTACAGACAAAGTGATACTCTGTTGGTGCACGTGGTTGATTTGACAACTCATCATGATTCCTTCCAATCAGCAACAGGTTGTGTTTGTAGACTGCATGTCAAAGTTGGTTTCCCTTTATCGAGGCTTTTCTCCCCTCATGCAGCAGACGCTCTGTATTATACCTCCATGAATTTGTTCTGCAGAGATTCTGAAGGAGAACTGTCTGTCGCTCTGATCATAACCTGTGATTGGCTTTGCTTACAGGAGACTCACCCACACCCTGAGTTCTACGAGAGAATCATACCTACACTCAGACATAAGGTACCGCCCCTCACACCACGAATTCACCCCTCAGCCCTGCAGTTTTATTATTTATTTTACAAAAATGCAAAAACTGTTTGATGTAGTCAACAATGACTGACTCAGCTGCACTGACACTAGGCTGCTTAATTCATAATCAAAATGACAGTTATTTTGATTGATATCACAATTATGAAACACAATTACTCATTTATATTTTTTAACATCTGCATCACTCGAACTTAAACACTCTTAACACTTTAAAGGTCACATATTATCCTCCTCTTCAAGCAGTTTGAATAAGTCTCAGAGCTCCCCAAAACATGTGTGTGAAGTTTCTTGTTCTAAATCCACTCTGATCCTGTATTTGATCATGTCGTTAAACCCCTCTATTTCAGCCCTGCTCACAACAGGCTGTTTCTGTACCTTAAAATATGTAAATGAGCAGATGATGTCCAAGATCTGTGATGGGTTTTAAGAAATGTCGATCCGTAAACATCTCCTTGCTAAAAAGAAACAATTCCTGTTAAATCAGGCTCTTTAACTCAGCTCTCTCTCTCTCTCTCCCATCAGGATGTCGGTCTGAACACTGACGCTGTGATCTTCCAGTCCTCCTCGTCTTCGGGACATTCAAAGGGTCAGACCAAGTCTCTGGCCTTCCCCCTCCACCATCACTCCTCCAGGAAGAGCAGCCACTCCCTGTCCATCCAGGTCTCCTCCACCTCCTCCAACAAACACCCCGGTTAGAGCATGTCATGTTTGTTTGTATTGGGACAGGTATGAAGCGAGTAAACTGATGCCAGACACTACAACATTTATAGCCTAAGCTAATTTGCAATGCCCGTCCCTAGATGGGCGTTTAAAACATTTAAACTCAGCAATAGAGACACACTGTATGAAAGAGTACCAAACAAGCTCAACAGTAAACAGATAAAACAGGACAGGATATAAAAACAGGAAGAGCAAGAGATCATACATGACCATGACACTCTTGAGTCCTCTTTAAGAACAGTTTCAGTTTGAGTTTAAAATGACTCCAGTCTGGTTCCAGTCCGTCATAAAAACCCTTCAAAATAATCAAGCTGTAAAGACTGGAGACAGCTCATCACCACAATACTTCAAGGTGAAAAGAGTCTGGTGAAGGTGCTTTGCAAGTATTGAGTTTCTCAGAGATCACCTTTCCATGTCTTTCATAACTGAAAGACATATCATTAAAATAAAAGGGGAGACAACTTTCAAGGTGGACAGTCGTTGACACTCCTGAGCACCTGCTGTGCAGAGGTGATGAATTGTAGAGTGGAGTTGTTAAAGACGCTCGCTCGCTCGCTCATTGTCATTCAAAGCAACAGTACAACTCATTCATATCATTGGCCAGACACACATCACTCACATACTGGGGGGTTCAGGGTTGGCTTCTGAACACAGTCACATAGCAATAACAAATTTTAACCATAGCGCCCCCTAGTGCAAAGAATAAGTACTACCTCCCATATACAATGTCAAATTTGCTAAAAATCTCACATGAACAATGTCAGTACTGGCATGATCACATCTAACCTAATACAATTATGCCATTAACATAGAGGCGGTACTGCATCTCAGATACTTTGTCTGATCTGCTTCAAATTTCACAGGTATGATCAGGGATGGCCTCAGAACACATTGACATAACTATAGTCAACTTCAACCATAGCGCCCCTACTGCAAGGACTAAGTACTACATCCTATATACTTTGTCTGATCTGATTGAAATTTCACTTGTATGATCAGGGTTGACCTCTGAACACATTGACATAACATTAATCAACATCAACAATAGCGCCCCCTACTGCAAAGAGTAAATACTACATCCTATATACAATGCTCAATTTCCTCCAAATGTCATAGCTATCATGACAGTGCCAGCCTGAACTGCTCTAAGTCAAAATTTTACGTGATCTTCATTACGTTGCCTATTTACACATACCAGTACCACGACTTTTACACAAATCGAACTGCACGGCCTGCTGCTTAGCCACGTTAAGCTGCTGCTGCACTCCCGCGGTTGTAACACACCCCGACATGCACAGGGGTGCGAGGGCCCTTCATCACCGCTTGCGGTTTTAATTATTAGGCCCGCAGTACTGAGAAGTGCGTAGGACCCTCTTGGAATGCAAATGATTATTATTTTTATTTTTATTCTGCCTTTTTGCGGCCACTTTTGAGGGCCTGAACGTGCGCGAAAACTCAGCAAAATTTGCACGGTCATTGGGTCCGGCGAAAAATTTTATATTTTGGCGGTTTTATGAACAAAGTTTGCAAATTAGCTCGACGGCGCCCCCTTTTGATTTTTACGAATAGGTTTTTTTGCCTACATACATGAATCTTTTTTACATGTTAGAGCAGGCCGAGACCTACAAAAAAGTCAGTGTAAGTCATTGTCTAATTTCAACAGGAAGTCCGCTATGATTTTTTGAAAAAAAAAAAGTCTGTATTTTCACCGTTTACAGGGTACCTGTTTGAAAGCATCCGCCCGAGAGCGTTTATCTGATCAATTCAAGTTTGGTGTCAAATGAAAGTAGACAAGTTGAAGAATAAAAGTTGTGCTCAAATCACAAGGTTTCAAAATAAGGCGTGGCAGTGGCGTGATGTCAAAGTTTGATGTCGTTTTTGGAACACGCCAAAAACAGTAAATGCTTATAAATCTACTATGCAGTGTTCAATCATCACCAAAAAATTCATGCATGACAAAGAGCCCGGCCTGAACACATCCATGATTGACATTTTTTAATTAGTCACAGTGCCACCTGTTGACAACAGGAGGTCACTCCGTCTGAGCACTGTTTCCTTTGCACTAGCCATTGCTACATAGTTACTTGAATCTCCCTCAAAATCGCTGTTGACCATCCAAAGACCTTGACCATACAACCTTTACAAGCAAGTCCTGCGTGAAAAGCTGTTCCCTTACGGACGCGTTGTTCGCCATCAAACAGGAAGTAGTTTTTTCACGGGCTTAACATAGTCGTACAGACCCGAAACATCATACATATAATCCTGGTACTAAACTCAAACATCTTATATCGTTTAAGTGAGTGGGCGTGCCTTAATGGCTCAGTGGTGCCCCCTTCAAATTTTCAAAATGGCCTCCCCATAGAGGGTTTTTTCACAAACATTCATGAAAATTGTTACGCATATTAAGCTTGTCGGGACGGACTAAAAATCCTCTTGCAGCGTTTCAAAAAACTTGACAGGAAGTCCACAAATTAAAGTTGAATTTCACGATAACGGCCCAAAATCGCTCAAAATCACCGATTTCAGCCTTCCTATTTGAACACACTTGCCCGAGGGTGCTCATCCAATCAACGCAATCTCAGTGTGTTCTAGACAGGCTCAGCATATCTCGTTGTGCTCTGCACGTTATTCCGTCAAAGGGCGTGGCCGTGGCATTTTAAGTTTTTTTGAGCATTTTGGCAAGTTGCCAAAAAAGTAAATGCTTACATCTCTGCCATCTAGTGTTCAATCATATTACAATTTCTCATGCATGATACGGGACCCGCCCTGAACACATCCATGATTGACATTTTTTGATTAGTCACAACGCCACCTGTTGACAACAGGAAGTTACTGCTTCTCAATTAGCATTAGCCATTGCAGTAGCTAATTTTCCCCTCAAAATTGGTGTGGACCATGCTAACACCTTGGCCATACAACACTTTCAAGGTCAAACGCCTACGTCCAACGCTGTCGCCAAACGGATGCGTCGCTCGCCATCAAACAGAAAGTAGTTTTTTCACGGGCTTAACATAGTCGTACTGTCCCGAAACTTCACACATATGATCCTGGTAGTAAAGTCAAACATCGTATACCGTTTAAGTGAGTGGGCGTGGATTAATGGCTCAGTGGCGCCCCCTACAATATTTCAAACATTCAGCCCCAGCAGCACGTTGAACCTACAATTCTGAATTTTACTATAACATTTCCAACATGACAAAACCTACAAAAAAGCCTCTTCAACCTACGCCCAAAACTTAACAGGAAGTCCACAAATCACATCGCCATCAAACAGGAAGTGGCTGTAACTCTTATATACTTTGTCTGATCTTCTTGGAATTACATAGGTATGATCAAGGTTGGCCTCTGAACACATTGACATAACAATCATTTACTTTAACCATGGCGCCCCCTACTGCAAGGAGTAAGTACTACATATTGTATACTTTGTCTGATCTTTTTGAAATTTCTCAGGTATGTTCAGGGTTGGCCTCTGGACACAATGACAAAACAATAATAAAGTTTAACCATAGTGCCCCCTACTGCAAAGAATAAGTACTACCTCCCATATATAATGTCAGATTTTCACCAAATTGCACATGAACAATGTCAGTACTGGCCTGATCACATCTAACCTAATACAATTATGCCATTAACATAGTGCCCCCACTGGAAAGAGGCGGTACTGAATCTCAGATACTTTGTCTGATCTGATTGAAATTTCACATGTATGATCAGGGTTGGCCTCTGAAGACATTAACATAATAGTCAATTTCAACCATAGCGCCCCCTACTGCAAGGACTAAGTACTACACAATGCTCAATTTGCTCCAAATTTAACAGGTATCATGACAGTGCCAGCCTGAACTGTTCTACGTAAACATTTGATATGATATTCATTACGTTACCTATTTCAACATGCCAGTATTACCACTTTTACACAAATCGAACTGCACGGCCTGCTGCTTAGTCTCATTCTGCTACTGCTGCACTACCGCGGTTGCGACACACACAAAATCAAGGGAAATAAAATGTTTTAAAAGAGACATAAGAACAATTTAAATAAATAATGAAAACTAAGAATAGGGACATTTTCTGTTTTAACTTATTTTAGTTTTGTTAACACACAATGCAGTTTTAGATAGTTATTGTTTTTATGTAAAGCCTTGTTTTTATTTTAGGTTATGTTAAGGAAAATATTTTCCCTATTTCAATAGTATTTGTTAATTTAATAACCTTGAACATAAACCTGCAGAATTTGTTTGGCCATAGCTAAAATAACAGTTGTTTGAAACATGTAATAGGAGTAACACAACTCCATTTAATATTTATTTCCTAGGTGGGATATACGTTAGGATTTAAAAGAACATCCACAGACTTTCAAACAAATACAGTACATTTTGGACTTGATTACAAAAATAGGCAATTGATACTCAAACCAGTGTTTCAGTAGTAAAATCTGTGGAGTAGAAACAGTCTAAGTTAAGAGAGGAACAGCAGTATATACGAAGAACATTGAAATATCGTCCAATAATTCTCAGGTAACTTTTTCCACTCATTGGAGTAATTTTTTTCCTTCATCCTGAAAACTGTTTTCTAAAAGACGTAAAGCAAGAAAGATGCGTTTTCGTTTGTAAGATGACAAAATGAGATGGAAGATCACATGTTTATAAGACCTGCTGATGAAGGTAGCAATTAGTTCAAGGAAATATAAAGCACCACAGAGGGTGATGTGTTCAGTTAAAGCACCTTTAGACAAACACACAAGCTCTGAAAAAGTAAGCCCCCTAACCTTCTGGATATGGTCAAACCTACGTCATTGACAACTGATATGCAATGCAACTCAATATCCTTTAGAGCTTGTTCACACAACTATTGATAGTATTTTAGAAAATGAATTTGTTAAGCCATGGTGCCACCATGTAGACAAGTCATAAGTAGCCCTTTTAGGGTTTGAAAAGAATATAAAGTACATACTCACATTGGCAGTTACAGGTCAAATAAACAGATGAGACGGTATCACTTGTTTGTCAAACCATTTATTAAAACACCTAACATGTTACACTCGAGGAGGGGGGTACAGTAGGGGATAGGGAGATGGCTATGGCATGTACGGAAACTGAGGATGAGCAGCATACGATGAAAATGTGGTCAAGGCAATGTAAGTGGTGGAGGGGGCTCCGTTGTAGAGAGTGTGATAGTAGTCGGCTCCGTAGAAGTCAATGGCTCAGTTGGTGTAGAGGTATGATAAGGAGGATAAAAGGAAGGCATATATTGTTTAAAGTGTTGTGCATGCTGTTTAACTTGCGGCAGTTTAGTTTTAGTCGGTTTAGTTTTAGTCAGTTTAGTTTCAGTCGGTTTAGTCAGTTTAGTTTTGGTCGGTTTAGTTTTAGTCGGTTTAGTTTTGGTCGGTTTAGTTGGTTCAGCATTGGTCGGTTTAGTCAGTTTAGTTTTAGTTTTAGTCATTTTAGTTTGTTTAGTTTTAGTCGGTTTAGTTTTAGTCGGTTTAGTTTCAGTCGGTTTAGTTTTAGTCAGTTTAGTTTTAGTCAGTTTAGTTTTAGTCATTTTAGTCTGTTTAGGTTTAGTCGGTTTAGTTTTAGTCGGTTTAGTTTCAGTCAGTTTAGTTTTAGTGGGTTTAGGTTTAGTCGGTTTAGTTTTAGTCAGTTTAGGTTTAGTCAGTTTAGTTTTAGTCGGTTCAGCATTGGTCGGTTTAGGTTTAGTCAGTTTAGTTTTAGTCGGTTTAGTTTTAGTCAGTTTAGTTTTAGTCAGTTTAGTTTTAGTCAGTTTAGTTTTAGTCGGTTCAGCATTGGTCGGTTTAGGTTTAGTCAGTTTAGTTTTAGTCAGTTTAGTTTCAGTGGGTTTAGTTTTAGTCGGTTTAGGTTTAGTCGGTTTAGTTTTAGTCAGTTTAGTTTTAGTCGGTTTAGTTTTAGTCAGTTTAGTTTCAGTGGGTTTAGTTTTAGTCGGTTTAGTTTTGGTCGGTTTAGTTGGTTCAGCATTGGTCGGTTTAGTCAGTTTAGTTTTGGTCGGTTTAGTTGGTTCAGCATTGGTCGGTTTAGTCAGTTTAGTTTTAGTTGGTTTAGTTTTAGTCATTTTAGTTTGTTTAGTTTTAGTCGGTTTAGTTTTAGTCGGTTTAGTTTCAGTCGGTTTAGTTTTAGTCAGTTTAGTTTTAGTCAGTTTAATTTTAGTCAGTTTAGTTTTAGTCATTTTAGTCTGTTTAGGTTTAGTCGGTTTAGTTTTAGTCGGTTTAGTTTCAGTCAGTTTAGTTTTAGTGGGTTTAGGTTTAGTCGGTTTAGTTTTAGTCAGTTTAGTTTTAGTCAGTTTAGTTTTAGTCAGTTTAATTTTAGTCAGTTTAGTTTTAGTCATTTTAGTTTGTTTAGGTTTAGTCGGTTTAGTTTTAGTCAGTTTAGGTTTAGTCAGTTTAGTTTTAGTCGGTTCAGCATTGGTCGGTTTAGGTTTAGTCAGTTTAGTTTTAGTCGGTTTAGTTTTAGTCAGTTTAGTTTTAGTCAGTTTAGTTTTAGTCAGTTTAGTTTTAGTCAGTTTAGTTTTAGTCGGTTCAGCATTGGTCGGTTTAGGTTTAGTCAGTTTAGTTTTAGTCAGTTTAGTTTCAGTGGGTTTAGTTTTAGTCGGTTTAGGTTTAGTCGGTTTAGTTTTAGTCAGTTTAGTTTTAGTCGGTTTAGTTTTAGTCAGTTTAGTTTCAGTCAGTTTAGTCGGTTTAGTTTTAGTCGGTTTAGTTTTAGTCGGTTTAGGTTTAGTCGGTTTAGTTTTAGTCAGTTTAGGTTTAGTCGGTTTAGTTTTAGTCAGTTTAGTCGGTTTAGTTTTAGTCGGTTTAGTTTTAGTCGGTTTAGTTTTAGTCGGTTTAGTTTCAGTCGGTTTAGTTTTAGTCGGTTTAGTTTTGGTCGGTTTAGTTGGTTCAGCATTGGTCGGTTTAGTCAGTTTAGTTTGTTTAGTTTTAGTCGGTTTAGTTTTAGTCAGTTTAGTCAGTTTAGTTTTAGTCGGTTTAGTTTTAGTCGGTTTAGTTTCGGTCGGTTTAGTTTTAGTCGGTTTAGTTTTGGGCGGTTTAGTTGGTTCAGCATTGGTCGGTTTAGTCAGTTTAGTTTGTTTAGTTTTAGTCGGTTTAGTTTTAGTCAGTTTAGTCGGTTTAGTTTTAGTCGGTTTAGTTTTAGTCAGTTTAGTTTTAGTCGGTTTAGTTTCAGTCGGTTTAGTTTTAGTCGGTTTAGTTTTAGTCGGTTTAGTTTTAGTCAGTTTAGTTTTAGTCGGTTTAGTTTCAGTCGGTTTAGTTTTAGTCGGTTTAGTTTTGGTCGGTTTAGTTGGTTCAGCATTGGTCGGTTTAGTCAGTTTAGTTTGTTTAGTTTTAGTCGGTTTAGTTTTAGTCAGTTTAGTCGGTTTAGTTTTAGTCGGTTTAGTTTTAGTCAGTTTAGTTTTAGTCGGTTTAGTTTCAGTCGGTTTAGTTTCAGTCGGTTTAGTTTTGGTCGGTTTAGTTGGTTCAGCATTGGTCGGTTTAGTCAGTTTAGTTTGTTTAGTTTTAGTCGGTTTAGTTTCAGTCGGTTTAGTTTTAGTCGGTTTAGTTTTGGTCGGTTTAGTTGGTTCAGCATTGGTCGGTTTAGTCATTTTAGTTTGTTTAGTTTTAGTCGGTTTAGTTTCAGTCGGTTTAGTTTTAGTCAGTTTAGTTTTAGTGGGTTTACGTTTAGTCGGTTTAGTTTTAGTCATTTTAGTTTGTTTAGTTTTAGTCGGTTTAGTTTCAGTCGGTTTAGTTTTAGTCAGTTTAGTTTTAGTCAGTTTAGTTTTAGTGGGTTTAGGTTTAGTCGGTTTAGTTTTAGTCAGTTTAGTTTTAGTCAGTTTAGTTTCAGTCGGTTTAGGTTTAGTCGGTTTAGTTTCAGTCAGTTTAGTTTTAGTGGGTTTAGGTTTAGTTTCAGTCGGTTTAGTTTTAGTCAGTTTAGTTTTAGTCAGTTTAGTTTTAGTCGGTTCAGCATTGGTCGGTTTAGGTTTAGTCGGTTTAGTTTTAGTCGGTTTAGTTTTAGTCAGTTTAGTTTTAGTCGGTTCAGCATTGGTCGGTTTAGGTTTAGTCAGTTTAGTTTTAGTCGGTTTAGTTTTAGTCGGTTTAGTTTCAGTGGGTTTAGTCGGTTTAGTTTTAGTCGGTTTAGTTTTAGTCAGTTTAGTTTTAGTCAGTTTAGTCGGTTTAGTTTTAGTCGGTTTAGTTTTAGTCAGTTTAGTTTTAGTCGGTTTAGTTTCAGTCGGTTTAGTTTTGGTCGGTTTAGTTTTGGTCGGTTTAGTTGGTTCAGCATTGGTCGGTTTAGTCAGTTTAGTTTTAGTCATTTTAGTTTGTTTAGTTTTAGTCGGTTTAGTTTCAGTCGGTTTAGTTTTAGTCGGTTTAGTTTTAGTCAGTTTAGTTTTAGTCAGTTTAGTTTTAGTCAGTTTAGTAGGTTTAGTTTTAGTCAGTTTAGTTTTAGTCGGTTTAGGGTGTGTAGTTTTAGTCGGTTTAGTTTTAGTCGGTTTAGGGTGTGTAGTTTTAGTCGGTTTAGTTTTAGTCGGTTTAGGGTGTGTAGTTTTAGTCAGTTTAGTTTTAGTCGGTTTAGGGTGTGTAGTTTTAGTCCGTGTAGTTTTAGTCGGTTTAGGGTGTGTAGTTTTAGTCAGTTTAGTTTTAGTAGGTTTAGGGTGTGTAGTTTTAGTCAGTTTAGTTTTAGTAGGTTTAGGTTGTGTAGTTTTAGTAGGTTTAGGGTGTGTAGTTTTAGTAGGTTTAGGGTGTGTAGTTTTAGTCAGTTTAGTTTTAGTAGGTTTAGGGTGTGTAGTTTTAGTAGGTTTAGGGTGTGTAGTTTTAGTCAGTTTAGTTTTAGTAGGTTTAGGGTGTGTAGTTTTAGTAGGTTTAGGGTGTGTAGTTTTAGTCGGTTTAGGGTGTGTAGTTTTAGTCGGTTTAGGGTGTGTAGTTTTAGTCGGTTTAGGTTGTGTAGTTTTAGTCAGTTTAGTTTTAGTAGGTTTAGGGTGTGTAGTTTTAGTCGGTTTAGGGTGTGTAGTTTTAGTCGGTTTAGGGTGTGTAGTTTTAGTCAGTTTAGTTTTAGTAGGTTTAGGGTGTGTAGTTTTAGGGTGTGTAGTTTTAGTAGGTTTAGGGTGTGTAGTTTTAGTCAGTTTAGTTTTAGTAGGTTTAGGGTGTGTAGTTTTAGTCGGTTTAGTTTTAGTCGGTTTAGTTTTAGTCGGTTTAGTTTTAGTAGGTTTAGGGTGTGTAGTTTTAGTCGGTTTAGGGTGTGTAGTTTTAGTCAGTTTAGTTTTAGTAGGTTTAGGGTGTGTAGTTTTAGTCGGTTTAGGTTGTGTAGTTTTAGTCAGTTTAGTTTTAGTAGGTTTAGGGTGTGTAGTTTTAGTCGGTTTAGGTTGTGTAGTTTTAGTTTTAGTAGGTTTAGGGTGTGTAGTTTTAGTCGGTTTAGGTTGTGTAGTTTTAGTCGGTTTAGGGTGTGTAGTTTTAGTCAGTTTAGTTTTAGTAGGTTTAGGGTGTGTAGTTTTAGTAGGTTTAGGGTGTGTAGTTTTAGTAGGTTTAGGGTGTGTAGTTTTAGTAGGTTTAGGGTGTGTAGTTTTAGTCGGTTTAGGGTGTGTAGTTTTAGTCAGTTTAGTTTTAGTAGGTTTAGGGTGTGTAGTTTTAGTCGGTTTAGGTTGTGTAGTTTTAGTCAGTTTAGTTTTAGTAGGTTTAGGGTGTGTAGTTTTAGTCGGTTTAGGTTGTGTAGTTTTAGTCGGTTTAGTTTTAGTAGGTTTAGGGTGTGTAGTTTTAGTCGGTTTAGGTTGTGTAGTTTTAGTCGGTTTAGGGTGTGTAGTTTTAGTCAGTTTAGTTTTAGTAGGTTTAGGGTGTGTAGTTTTAGTAGGTTTAGGGTGTGTAGTTTTAGTCAGTTTAGTTTTAGTAGGTTTAGGGTGTGTAGTTTTAGTCAGTTTAGTTTTAGTCGGTTTAGGGTGTGTAGTTTTAGTCAGTTTAGTTTTAGTCGGTTTAGGGTGTGTAGTTTTAGTCGGTTTAGGGTGTGTAGTTTTAGTCGGTTTAGGGTGTGTAGTTTTAGTCGGTTTAGGGTGTGTAGTTTTAGTCGGTTTAGTTTTAGTCGGTTTAGTTTTAGTCTGAGTAGTTTTAGTCGGTTTAGGGTGTGTAGTTTTAGTCGGTTTAGGGTGTGTAGTTTTAGTCGGTTTAGGGTGTGTAGTTTTAGTCGGTTTAGGTTGTGTAGTTTTAGTCGGTTTAGGGTGTGTAGTTTTAGTCGGTTTAGGGTGTGTAGTTTTAGGGTGTGTAGTTTTAGTCGGTTTAGGGTGTGTAGTTTTAGTCGGTTTAGGGTGTGTAGTTTTAGTCGGTTTAGGGTGTGTAGTTTTAGTCAGTTTAGTTTTAGTCGGTTTAGTTTTAGTCGGTTTAGTTTTAGTCGGTTTAGTTTCAGTCGGTTTAGTTTTAGTCGGTTTAGTTTTAGTCGGTTTAGTTTCAGTCGGTTTAGTTTCAGTCGGTTTAGTTTTAGTCAGTTTAGTTTTAGTAGGTTTAGGGTGTGTAGTTTTAGTCAGTTTAGTTTTAGTCGGTTTAGGGTGTGTAGTTTTAGTCAGTTTAGTTTTAGTCGGTTCAGCATTCGTCGGTTTAGTTTTAGTCGGTTTAGTTTTAGTCAGTTTAGGTTTAGTCGGTTTAGTTTTAGTCGGTTTAGTTTTAGTCAGTTTAGTTTTAGTCGGTTTAGTTTTAGTCAGTTTAGTTTTAGTCGGTTTAGTTTTAGTCGGTTTAGTTTTAGTCGGTTTAGTTTTAGTCGGTTTAGTTTTAGTCGGTTCAGCATTCGTCGGTTTAGTCCGTTTAGTTTTAGTCAGTTTAGTTTTAGTCCGTTTAGTTTTAGTCGGTTTAGTTTCAGTCGGTTTAGTTTCAGTCGGTTTAGTCAGTTTAGTTTTAGTCGGTTTAGTTTTAGTCGGTTTAGTTTTAGTCAGTTTAGTTTTAGTCGGTTCAGCATTCGTCGGTTTAGGGTGTGTAGTTTTAGTCGGTTTAGTTTTAGTCGGTTTAGTTTTAGTCGGTTTAGTTTTAGTCGGTTTAGTCGGTTTAGTTTTAGTCGGTTTAGTTTCAGTCGGTTTAGTTTCAGTCGGTTTAGTTTCAGTCGGTTTAGTCGGTTTAGTTTTAGTCAGTTTAGTTTTAGTCGGTTTAGTTTTAGTCAGTTTAGTTTTAGTCGGTTTAGTTTTAGTCGGTTTAGTTTCAGTCGGTTTAGTTTCAGTCGGTTTAGTCGGTTTAGTTTTAGTCAGTTTAGTTTTAGTCAGTTTAGTTTTAGTCGGTTTAGTTTTAGTCGGTTTAGTTTCAGTCGGTTTAGTTTTAGTCGGTTTAGTTTTAGTCGGTTTAGTCGGTTTAGTTTTAGTCAGTTTAGTTTTAGTCAGTTTAGTTTTAGTCGGTTTAGTTTCAGTCGGTTTAGTCGGTTTAGTTTTAGTCAGTTTAGTTTTAGTCGGTTTAGTTTTAGTCGGTTTAGTTTCAGTCGGTTTAGTTTCAGTCGGTTTAGTTTCAGTCGGTTTAGTTTCAGTCGGTTTAGTCGGTTTAGTTTTAGTCAGTTTAGTTTCAGTCGGTTTAGTTTCAGTCGGTTTAGTCGGTTTAGTTTTAGTCAGTTTAGTTTTAGTCGGTTTAGTTTTAGTCAGTTTAGTTTCAGTCGGTTTAGTTTCAGTCGGTTTAGTCTTAGTCGGTTTAGTTTCAGTCGGTTTAGTCGGTTTAGTTTTAGTCAGTTTAGTTTTAGTCGGTTTAGTTTTAGTCGGTTTAGTTTTAGTCAGTTTAGTTTTAGTCGGTTTAGTTTTAGTCAGTTTAGTTTCAGTCGGTTTAGTTACAGTCGGTTTAGTCGGTTTAGTTTTAGTCGGTTTAGTTTTAGTCAGTTTAGTTTTAGTCAGTTTAGTTTTAGTCAGTTTAGTTTTAGTCGGTTCAGCATTCGTCGGTTTAGTTTCAGTCGGTTTAGTCGGTTTCGTTTTAGTCGGTTTAGTTTTAGTCGGTTTAGTTTCAGTCGGTTTAGTTTCAGTCGGTTTAGTTTCAGTCGGTTTAGTTTTAGTCGGTTTAATTTTAGTCAGTTTAGTTTTAGTAGGTTTAGTTTTAGTCGGTTTAGTTTTAGTCGGTTTAGTTTTAGTGAGTTTAGTTTTAGTCGGTTTAGTTTTAGTAGGTTTAGTTTTAGTCGGTTTAGTTTTAGTCGGTTTAGTTTTAGTCGGTTTAGTTTTAGTCGGTTTAGTCGGTTTAGTTTTAGTCAGTTTAGTTTTAGTCGGTTTAGTTTTAGTCGGTTTAGTTTTAGTCGGTTTAGTTTTAGTCGGTTTAGTTTTAGTCGGTTTAGTTTTAGTCGGTTTAGTTTTAGTCAGTTTAGTTTTAGTCAGTTTAGTTTTAGTCGGTTTAGTTTTAGTCGGTTTAGTTTTAGTCGGTTCAGCATTCGTCGGTTTAGTCGGTTTAGTTTTAGTCGGTTCAGCATTCGTCGGTTTAGTCGGTTTAGTTTTAGTCAGTTTAGTTTTAGTCGGTTTAGTTTTAGTCAGTTTAGTTTTAGTCGGTTTAGTTTTAGTCGGTTTAGTTTTAGTCGGTTTAGTTTTAGTCGGTTCAGCATTCGTCGGTTTAGTCGGTTTAGTTTTAGTCAGTTTAGTTTCAGTCGGTTTAGTCAGTTTAGTTTCAGTCGGTTTAGTTTCAGTCGGTTTAGTTTTAGTCGGTTTAGTTTTAGTCAGTTTAGTTTTAGTCGGTTTAGTTTTAGTCAGTTTAGTTTTAGTCGGTTTAGTTTTAGTCGGTTTAGTTTTAGTCGGTTTAGTTTTAGTCAGTTTAGTTTTAGTCGGTTTAGTTTTAGTCAGTTTAGTTTTAGTCAGTTTAGTTTTAGTCGGTTTAGTTTTAGTCGGTTTAGTTTTAGTCGGTTCAGCATTCGTCGGTTTAGTCGGTTTAGTTTTAGTCGGTTCAGCATTCGTCGGTTTAGTTTTAGTCGGTTTAGTTTTAGTCGGTTTAGTTTTAGTCAGTTTAGTTTTAGTCGGTTTAGTTTTAGTCGGTTTAGTTTTAGTCGGTTTAGTTTTAGTCGGTTTAGTTTTAGTCGGTTTAGTTTTAGTCGGTTTAGTTTTAGTCGGTTTAGTTTTAGTCGGTTTAGTTTTAGTCGGTTCAGCATTCGTCGGTTTAGTCGGTTTAGTTTTAGTCAGTTTAGTTTCAGTCGGTTTAGTCAGTTTAGTTTCAGTCGGTTTAGTTTCAGTCGGTTTAGTTTTAGTCGGTTTAGTTTTAGTCGGTTTAGTTTTAGTCAGTTTAGTTTTAGTCGGTTTAGTTTTAGTCGGTTCAGTTTTAGTCAGTTTAGTTTTAGTCGGTTTAGTTTTAGTCGGTTTAGTTTTAGTCAGTTTAGTTTTAGTCGGTTTAGTTTTAGTCGGTTTAGTTTTAGTCGGTTTAGTTTTAGTCGGTTTAGTTTCAGTCGGTTTAGTTTTAGTCAGTTTAGTTTTAGTCGGTTTAGTTTTAGTCGGTTTAGTTTTAGTCAGTTTAGTTTTAGTCGGTTTAGTTTTAGTCGGTTTAGTTTTAGTCGGTTTAGTTTTAGTCGGTTTAGTTTCAGTCGGTTTAGTTTTAGTCAGTTTAGTTTTAGTCGGTTTAGTTTTAGTCGGTTTAGTTTTAGTCAGTTTAGTTTTAGTCGGTTCAGCATTCGTCGGTTTAGGTTTAGTCAGTTTAGTTTCAGTCGGTTTAGTCAGTTTAGTTTTAGTCGGTTTAGTTTTAGTCGGTTTAGTTTTAGTCAGTTTAGTTTTAGTCGGTTCAGCATTCGTCGGTTTAGTTTTAGTCAGTTTAGTTTTAGTCGGTTTAGTTTTAGTCAGTTTAGTTTTAGTCGGTTTAGTTTCAGTCGGTTTAGTTTTAGTCGGTTTAGTTTTAGTCGGTTTAGTTTTAGTCGGTTTAGTTTTAGTCAGTTTAGTTTTAGTTGGTTTAGTTTCAGTCGGTTTAGTTTTAGTCGGTTTAGTTTTAGTCGGTTTATTTTTAGTCGGTTTAGGGTGTGTAGTTTTAGTCGGTTTAGGGTGTGTAGTTTTAGTCGGTTTAGGGTGTGTAGTTTTAGTTTTAGTCGGTTTAGGGTGTGTAGTTTTAGTCGATTTAGTTTTAGTCGGTTTAGGGTGTGTAGTTTTAGTCGGTTCAGTCCATTTAGTCTTAGTCGGTTTAGTTACAGTAGTGGTGGGTTTAGTACTAGTCACCAGAGGGTCGTAAGGGTAGCAAGGTGGGAAGAAGGAACAAGGAAACGTCGGGGATGGAGCTGCCGTGACTGGCAGAGGGTAAAATGGACACAAGAGGGAGACTGGAACTCCTCGCCAGCGCATTAGGAGAATATAATACCCATCCTTCAGAGGAGAAAAAAATTCAAAATGTTAAGCAGACCACTGGGTTACACTAGGACTGGAATTAGATTAACAGAATTACGATCAATTTAGCTTCAAAAACTAAGACACCCAAGAATAACCATTTACCAAGTCATAATCAAAGTTCAACAGGTGGTTATACAGACACCAATCAGGTTCTTAACACTTTATAGAAGATAAAAATTAATTATTAAGATAGTTGCAGATGTTATGAAAACAGCTGCTTTCAGAGTTAACATTCTCCCACCATATACAACATTTAGCATTTCAGGAAAAAAAGAAATTACCTCTTGAACGATGTTGCAGCCATCATAGGGGACCAACATGACAAGTGCAAGAGGGTTCCTTTGCATTGTGTAGCCACAGGTTGGTGGGATTTGGGACAGAGGCATTGCATGTGCTTTTCCTATTTGGACAAATTCTCAGTCAGAGTGCAATCAAGAAATAGGCTACACTTTATAATGAGCGCACAGCAGTAGCAAAATCCTATTTAAGTTACCTTGGTCCACTGCAAACTGTGAAGCACCTTGTCCCACTGCTCTGAACTTCATTTGGTCCTCACCACACTGCAGGGAGGGTGTCAGAAGATTCCATGCTGCATCTATGCCATCGGAATCATTTGTACGTCCTTTAGGCCAGCCTGATTGGACCAATTAAATAACCATGTGATTTTTCCAAGAGTCACCATAAAAACAATCGAACAATTTAATATCATAAAAGACTTTAAAGAAATATTTTTACCTGGAGAGTCCGCTTGATAAGCAGCTTCATCTTCAGCAGAAACTTTTGAGAACGTCTTCTTGGTTCCATCTATGACCTGAGACTCGAGGCCGGACCCTTTCTCAAGGCCTCTCCCAAAAATAATTCTTCCCTCCTGGACAGCTGCTGATTTGGCTGCATGAGGGTCATTTTGTCCTTCGCCACTTCCTGTTTTCTTTAATCGGTAACAGTCAATGGTTTGCACCAAATAACATGTAAAAATAACAGCTGCAGCCAAGTAAACAGCGCCACTTCTCCTTTTCCCTTTTCGCATCATTCTGCTGTGACTCCTGGAAACGGTAAGAACTGGAGATCAACTCTTTGCTGCGGCTATTTGAAGTGCAACAATTAGTGTTAGCAGTTCTGCAACAACCAATCAGAAGAAGCAGGGCGGGCTAGATTGATTGCTTTTTAATTATGCAAAATCGGTTCCACCTGTGTAGTGTAGCTCTTTCAGAGGAAGTCAGTATTGCTTTTACCAGGAAGTTATGTGATAACCCAGTTTCATGAATTCATATAGGTCCTGAAATTAGCTTTGACACACAAATGCAGAGAAACTGAAAGAAAAATGAAGCATGAGTGGGACCAACTTAAAGTTATTTTTTTTATATTGTTGCTCAGTATGTTAAGACACAGAACCTGAAAAAAAGGTTAAGAAACCCAGTTGAAAGATTTAAACTACATCATAAAATTACTAGCAAGGCTTACCTTTGGAGTTGTTATGGCTGAGAATTTTGCCATTCAAATGGAGGATTGTCTTGGCCTGTGGAGTGAGGAAACCAGGGCCCAGGCTGCCAGTAGTTGAAGCCTGGATGTAGGTGCGACCGAGGCTGGAGTTCAGATTTGTAGCCAGTTTGGGGCATTCATTTCTGGTCAACTGGGTGTTTACCTGCCTTACTGGATTTGTACGAAACGTATGGAATAAAGGGGCCTGGTAGTAAGGCACAAATGGACTCATTGGACCTGGATATTTGCTGGGCTTTGTCGTTTGAGCAGTTGAAGGGGAAGATGCAGTTGTTAGCTTAATGGTTGGCTTTGTTGTAGGATCAGGGCCACTTGGTTTAGAAGTGGGAGTGTTCATGCCCGGTTTAGTGGTTGTTGTAGGGTTACCGGGCTTGGCGGTTGTGGGGGTTGGAGGTTTAGTAGTTGGCATGCATGGGGCTTTTCCATAAAAGGGCTGGATAAGAGGGTAGTGGTAGACGTTAGAATTTTCTTGCACTTGGTGTAATCTGTTTTAACACTATGCAGTGACTGATTCTGGTAACATCACCGTAGTCAACATGTGGATTCACATGGCCAAATACACTCCACCCAAGGTCTATTAGCTGGGCATAAGGCTTGACGCTTTTGGCACATGTTGCAAACACTACTGTTGCAGCTATTCGATTGGTGAACTGACTTGAGGCAACCAAAGCAGATCTTTTCATCTTGTATGCATCTGATTCTGTCTGACATTGATTTCTCCATGAACTTCCTGAATTTGTGCAAATCATGACCATTCTTCTTACAGAATATGCTTGTTATACATGTCTTTTCATTCGAACTTGTGGTCTTCGCTCCAAAAAGTGTCTATTTTTGGAATTTTGGCTTTTCAGCTTCACCTTGTCTCTGTGCCTGAAATGATGTGACTGGGTTGCACGCAACTTTTGCTTCCATTGTCAGAAACTTCACAAATTGGCTGAATGAGGGGAACTGGTTTATCTCCTCTTCTTCTTCAATAACATTTCTGTTCCAACTTACTGTTAGCCAATCTGGTAACTTTGAAATATTTTTTTCTGTTTTCGTTACAGTCGTTCAAGATTTCCAATGCCTTTATGTCAATCATAACAGCTTTGCAAATTCTGAGAAAATCCATAAACTCTCTAAGCTCAAAACTGTCCTTAGGTCCTATCTTGGGCCATGCTTGAAGTTTGTCTCCATACGATTTTGCAATTGTAAATGGATTTCCAAATCTTTCTTCCAAAAGCAGCAGCATAGGAAGATTCAGTCCCAAGTAGGAAATAGCCATCAAGTGAATTCTTAGCTTGTTCACTTACATATATATCTTCTCTTTGTCTTTAACGTTCTTCTGGTCAATCAGTGTTTCAAAGGAGAGTTACCAGTCTTTGTATTTCAGTAGATCCCCACCGAATACTGCAGGTTCAAGAACTGGAATTCTGTTGTCACTTAAAGCTCCTGCAAGCACCTTGACGAGTTCTGTAAACATTTGTAGGGGCAGAGGGTTGCGGGAGTTGGCACTTGGTTGTCTGCTCCTGCCTCATACTCTACAATGTCTGTCAGGTCTTCTTCAGTGGCCTTGACTTGATCATACACCTGCATTTTTGCTCTTGCTGAATTGAGACCTTTACTGCTTCCAAATGCTGTATTCTTCTTTTCTTTTTCTCAAGAGTCTTCTGTAGAGCTGTAAACTCATCTTCCAGTTGAGCTTTAATTCTAGCTTCTTCTTCCTCTCTCTTTGATCTTTGTTTCAGCTCTTCTGCTTCTTGCTCTAAACGACGCTTTACAGCTGGTGCCTCTTGATCAGCTAACTTAATTTTAGCTTCTGCTTCAATACGCTTTATTTATTTTGTTGTTTTTTTTCTTGTTCATTTAACACTTTCATATCAGCTTGACTTGCAGCAGCGTCAGCTGCAGCTTCTTGTTGTTTTACAGAAGGTTTGCTTGATTGTTCTGAACCGCTTTTCAATAAAGAAGTGACAGAACCTTATTTGTACAAGATTGAGTCAAAGAGAGAACCTGCTTCTTGCTGTTCTTCTGAAGTTTTTCTATCCAGTCGACTTTAGGCTTTTGGACACAATGAACTTAGAAACCTCTACACACACATCTACTTTTCGACAAATGTCTTAGTCTGGAGCTGAGACTTTGCGTAGTTCATCATTTAATTTTGTTTCCTTTAAATTCCACATTTCTCTTTAAACTGTGGTTAGATAGATTATTTTATAAAGACAACTGCACCACTATAAACCATACAGCTGTTATATTCTTTGTTGTTGTTGTTTTTCTGTTTGTCTCTGTCGAGTCTCAGCAGATATCTGTTCATCATGATTCTACTTCAGCTCCAGGTTTCTGCCTCTTAAAGGAACTTTTGTCTTGTCTCTGTAACTTTACTGAATATTGCTTAAAGTGCTCATGAAGGATCATAATGATCATCTTTGTAGATAATATAAGAAAGAGCACGGCCTAGACCTGCTCTTTTTTTAAAGAGTGTTCAGATAACATTTGTCATGAATTAGAGCTATACAGAATAAAGATGGAATAATAATGATTATCATTACTTCATTATTATTCTCGAGATTTACAATTAAAAGAAATAAATTCAAATTCTAAGATTACTACAGAGGCCCTGAAGTCCCAAAAATTAAAATATATCATCTTCTGTTCGCAAGTTATTATTTTATGGAAACAAATTATTATCATGTGTGCACAATATTATCTTGTGAAAAACAAGTTATTATGTAACATGCACACACGAATTGTAGGAAGATATTAACTTGTGGCAACAATCGTCTTATGGACAAGATAATTGTGTTGTGGGTACTCCTTTAAAAACAATAAAAAAACAATCTATATTTTAGACCTTTATATTCCAAAGAATTTATTCTGTTTTCTTGTTTTACCAAACATATGTTCGAGACATGTGACCAATAAGTGTGTTGTTTTGCATGTAAAGAATAATTGTGTGTATCTGCATTATTTCCCCCACATATCTCCAGCAGCTGACATAATTATGTTGAAACTTGGACATCATGGATGATGCCCTAAAACATGAATCTTCCATGAATAGGTCTATTCCTGCCGAGGTGATCTTATGTCGAGGTAAATCTTTAAAGCTATGATATGATTCTATTTTTTCACAGGTATATTTATGTTCAGCTCCTTCTTCAATTTCTCTTTAATATAACCTTTATCTTCAACGATATCTTCCTATTAAGCTATTTGTTAAATTTCTCCTATATGTCCTACATTTATTTCTGCATGTGATTAGTATGACGTTAAAAAAAATGATTACGCTTTTAATATCTAATTTAAGAGTCTTTGGAAAATAAGTTAAACATTTTAACATGCTTTTCGCTTTAATATATCTTTATTTTACATGTCTTTTACATAATAATGTTATTCTCATGGGCTATGTCATTTTTCACATTTTCATTTACAGAAAAGCACGGTGCCCTCAGTGATCCACGTGTGACGTCATATGTGCTGCGTCCATGTTTTCCTCAGCAGGAGGAGAGAGTGTGATGATGAGGATGATGTGTTTTAACGTTGTTTGCTGACATGACGGGTCCTGTAGATAATAACACACCTGCTGTAACCCTGACTACCCGACACCTTTACGGTCGTTATTGTTATTACCGAGCGTAACATCGCGATGTGTCAGCCTGCAGCTCGGTGTGAATGAAAGGAGGGAGGAGCTGCTCTATAGATCCGGTTCTTTCTGCTGATCTCCTGTGGACCAAAGGTAAGACACTACAGCAGCTTCATGTAATCACTGAGTCGCAGCTGCAGAGGTGGATGTGTAAGGTTGTCAAGCTTTATGAAACAGCTGCTGCACAGACGTTTTTACGTGACTGCAGTTCATTTGACCTGCTGCTGAGTGAAGCGATGACAGCAGTTTTTATATGCAAATTGCAATCCGTCTCATCTAATATAGAAGCAGAGAAGGCTTCTCTGCATGGTACAACTTCACCAACTACCAAGGTGCATGGAGAATGAAAGGCTTGAAGATGTCAAAAAGCTCCAGCAACACATGATGTAGTATGAATATCATCTTTAGTAATATAATTAAAGTTAATACATTCGATCTTCACACTACAAGTGTTGCCGTTACTTTTTTACCTCTTCTTGTCTGCACATATGACTTTGATCCTGGCAGTAAGGTGAAGGATTCTCCTCTAGATATATCTGAAATATGTTAACATCACTGAAGTGAAATGACAGAGAGGACTTTGCTGTTTTAAGAGGTTGAAGCAGTGCACCATGTGCCAAAATTATCACTCAAAAATGAATTACTGTAAGCAAATTGTTTCAAAATGTTGACACATTCAATACCTCCAATAAACTATTTCAATAGCCCTTTGTTTATCTTTTCTGTCTCAACGTCCCAATTCACGAAGCCCATTGTTCTGCTCCAGGTCCAAAGTTGTTGCTAACTTCAGGACTAATCTCCTTCACTTTTACCCTCCAGCAGCAAGTGAGACAAGGGGACCTGGTTTAAGTCTGGAGAAGTTGTCCTAACCTGTATTATTTACACACACAGCTTTAGGCTGCCCCAGTTCCTGACAACTCTGTAACTCATGCACAAAGTTTATTTTCACACACTCATTCTACTTCTACACTCTTAAATAACAGAGTTACGCTAACACCTGGTATTGTGTGTTTGTGTGTGTAGAATGCCATCCCTGTCGGAGGACCTGCAGGAGGTGCGGAGTCGGGCTGAAGTGTGTCTGTACTCTGGTGGCAGGGTGGTGGAGGTGCGAGCCGGGGTGATGGCTATGGCTAATCTGTCCTTACCCCCCTGCTCCAAATACCGGCACATCGCTGCAGAGACCATGGTTACAGAGAACAGCTTCGGCAGCAACAGGAAGGAGGTAAGACAACAGTAGTAGTAACTAAGCTATCCAGGAAGTGTGTTAGGCTGTTTTTAGTTAACAAAACTGATTTTGACAACCTCAGAGCAGACAGAGCCTCTCACCCTCCCTCAGACTTTGGCATCCCACTTTGGGTCTCCACCTGGAAATATACTTACCTGTATAACATTCTTCTCAACAGACACAGAGGCTGGGTGGTTAAAGGTTGTTGGTAAATTTGTATGGAACTTCAAACCCCATTATCCCAGTGGCACAGTGAAAGGTTTGCTCTGGGTTTAATGAGGGGTCGTGGTCAAATGGCTCAGTGGTGCCCCCTAGAAAATTTGCACGCGCATGACCTATGGACATGTCGCTCTCATCTGCTGCCGAACATAATGCACTACACACTGCACCTACATTGCAGTGTTCAACTGAATTAGTATCACTCTTTCTACAGTGCCTCACCTGTTACCCTGATGAATGAGGAGTAGGGCTGGGAATCTTTGAGTGTCTCACGATTCAATTTTCGATTCAAAACGATTCTGTGAAATAAATACTGTAGACTTGTCATCCTCAGGAGATCACTTGTTATGTAATTTAATGGTTCAATGGCTGCAGTCTAAATGAAAAAAAAAGCCCTAACTCTCCGCATTCAGGCGACCTAAATACATTTTTGTTTTGATTACAGAGAAATCAGATTGTAGTTTAGATGTGGTCTGTGTGATGTTTTCTAGACCAATAACAAATATGATCTCTGTCTATGGATCTATAATAGAAACAATGGTTGCTGCTGCTGGATTCAAGTTTTGATGCAACTTTTAATCTCAGATTGAAGTCGAGCGTAGAGTTAGTAACCTGTGAACCGTTCTGTCTTCTTCTTCAGACCCTTGCTTCTCTCCAGAGACTGTCGACTGCTTTGAACATCCTGGAGAAGTACGGCTGTAACTTAACGAATCCCAACAGGCCGAAATACTGGAGGACGGTGAAACACAACAACCCAGTGTTCAGGGCCACCGTCGATGCGATTCAGGTAACTAAGACCTTTTAATAAAGAGGGCAGTGATATATAGTAAATGCTGTGTGAAAAGGAATTACTCTAAGAATCACAGAAACCTAAAACAAAAGAACCAGAAGGAGATGATAGAGCCGATAGTTTTGTCGTTCATGACATTTTCATAGCATGTAGAGCCCGGCCGATTAATCTGCCAGCTGATATCATCGGCCGATATTACATATCAAGTAATATATTACTTATCTAAATCTCTCTCTACAATCAAACATCGATCTACGAAAGATATCGGCAGATATATCGATATTAGATTTTTTTTTATCTCCACAACTTCGTTATCGGCCCCAAAAATCCCATATCAGTCGGGCCCTAATATCAAGATGTGTCAGTCTACCCAAACTCTTAATTCATTAGCCTTTCATTGGTGCTAATCCCTTGTTATGAATCTCTATGGCTTGTTTTTGATTGTGTCCAAAACAGTCCGAACTATCTCCTTTTCCTGTTTCTTTCAATTAAACTCTGAGCACATATTGCTTCCTGGTTGTTCCCCCCCCCCCGCTCTCAGGGAGGACGAGCAGTGCTCTGTCTCTATGGTTACTCCAATCAGCAGGCCGATGGGCTCAGCTTCCCTGATGATGTCACAGACCCGGATGTGGGCCGAGTTGCTGCAGTGACCCTGGAAGTGATGAGTCTGAGGATCGAGCTAGAAATGCTTATTAAGGTACGCACGTGAGAGAGCTGAATAATACAAACAGAGCAGCTGTAAGGTAGAAAAGATATCTAATATGCCCCCCCTCTGCAGGGATCATAGTAGAACTATAGTAGAACTATTTTTCCTAAAGTCGACTGACAGTGGGAAGTTTTGTTGTTTCGTTTTTGCGCTCATTGTTCCACATTCTCATTAAACTACTTGTCTTCTAGACGTGGAATAAGAATTTATTCTATGATAGGATTTGATCCTCTTACTCATTAAGTCTGCATTAATGTGACCTTATAATCATAATACACATGTTAAATCCAGCAGAAACACACTGACAGCACGGTGTGTGCGGATTCAGCCGAAACGAACGTCTTTTAACTTACTGCACTAGGACTGTTCCAATCCAGCCATACGGGGGTGTTTAATGTCTAATTTGACATAGATTGAAACCATCAGTTGTGATAAAGGTAACGGTGTGTTCACTTCTTCAATGTAACAAATCTCCTGTGTTGTAACCAGGAACCTTTACAGACAAAGTGATACTCTGTTGGTGCACGTGGTTGATTTGACAACTCATCATGATTCCTTCCAATCAGCAACAGGTTGTGTTTGTAGACTGCATGTCAAAGTTGGTTTCCCTTTATCGAGGCTTTTCTCCCCTCATGCAGCAGACGCTCTGTATTATACCTCCATGAATTTGTTCTGCAGAGATTCTGAAGGAGAACTGTCTGTCGCTCTGATCATAACCTGTGATTGGCTTTGCTTACAGGAGACTCACCCACACCCTGAGTTCTACGAGAGAATCATACCTACACTCAGACATAAGGTACCGCCCCTCACACCACGAATTCACCCCTCAGCCCTGCAGTTTTATTATTTATTTTACAAAAATGCAAAAACTGTTTGATGTAGTCAACAATGACTGACTCAGCTGCACTGACACTAGGCTGCTTAATTCATAATCAAAATGACAGTTATTTTGATTGATATCACAATTATGAAACACAATTACTCATTTATATTTTTTAACATCTGCATCACTCGAACTTAAACACTCTTAACACTTTAAAGGTCACATATTATCCTCCTCTTCAAGCAGTTTGAATAAGTCTCAGAGCTCCCCAAAACATGTGTGTGAAGTTTCTTGTTCTAAATCCACTCTGATCCTGTATTTGATCATGTCGTTAAACCCCTCTATTTCAGCCCTGCTCACAACAGGCTGTTTCTGTACCTTAAAATATGTAAATGAGCAGATGATGTCCAAGATCTGTGATGGGTTTTAAGAAATGTCGATCCGTAAACATCTCCTTGCTAAAAAGAAACAATTCCTGTTAAATCAGGCTCTTTAACTCAGCTCTCTCTCTCTCTCTCTCCCATCAGGATGTCGGTCTGAACACTGACGCTGTGATCTTCCAGTCCTCCTCGTCTTCGGGACATTCAAAGGGTCAGACCAAGTCTCTGGCCTTCCCCCTCCACCATCACTCCTCCAGGAAGAGCAGCCACTCCCTGTCCTCCAACCACCAGAGTCTCAGGTCCATCCAGGTCTCCTCCACCTCCTCCAACAAACACCCCGGTTAGAGCATGTCATGTTTGTTTGTATTGGGACAGGTATGAAGCGAGTAAACTGATGCCAGACACTACAACATTTATAGCCTAAGCTAATTTGCAATGCCCGTCCCTAGATGGGCGTTTAAAACATTTAAACTCAGCAATAGAGACACACTGTATAAAAGAGTACCAAACAAGCTCAACAGTAAACAGATAAAACAGGACAGGATATAAAAACAGGAAGAGCAAGAGATCATACATGACCATGACACTCTTGAGTCCTCTTTAAGAACACTTTCAGTTTGAGTTTAAAATGACTCCAGTCTGGTTCCAGTCTGAGATATGCAGGTCAAGTGATCCACATGTTGAACCCCTGAACAGAAAAATCTGTTTGTCCAAGTGGAGATGAAAAAACGGCACCTCATAGACTCCATTAGATGCTCCATGTGTTACAGAGCCTGACTATCTAAGTGGAAACACGAGGTCACCGAGCACCTGAGGAGCCTGTTGATTTAAACCTTTATAAATTAGTTTAAGAGAAGCAAATGTAATTTAATTATCAAAACATTAAAGGTCACATTTTATGCAAAAAATAAAACATGGTAAAGGGTAATGTGTGCTTAAACAGTCCATTTGGAGATTTTCCCTTCATGACATCACAAAGGGCAGTAACCCCTCCCCCGGGTGGGTGACACTCCCACAGCTAGGTGTTTGTTCTTCCCTCTGAGTCTGCCTTTCCAAAGTAAGACATGGAGCAAGAACGCTGGTTCCACATCCCCTTCCAGAGAGGGGGCGTGGTCAGACACAGCTCATTTGCATTTAAAGCTACAGACACAGAAACAGTCTGTTCTGAGCAGGGCTGAAATAGAGAGGTTTATAGATCATATTCAGACATGTTTCGGGGAGCTCTGAGACTTATCTAAACTTGTTGAAAATGAGCATAACATGTGACCTTTAACATATTAAACTTTTTAAAACATGACAATGATGTGACCTTATTGGCTTTCTGTCTCAGATTTAAATTTCTCTGTTATATATCATCATCAGAGGCCTGATGGTAGTAGGTGCTGCTTGTTACCAGGAGGTTACACAATAACTGATATGGGAAAACATCATGGAATGCATGAAAGCATTTTCAGAATTTTCTGCGTGGAACCACTTTGTTGCCTGAGTTTGTATTTTTCTAAGTATCTATGAAAACAGACTGGAGACTGTTAAAACAGAAAGACAATTTTAATTGACCACACTGTGACACATCATGGCTACGTTAGGATAATCTCACATTTTAGAACAGCCGTTTTGTTTCTTATTCATTCAACTTTCTGGCTGTATTGTATATTGGGCTGCTTCTATCCTGGTGTTTATATAGTAAAACAAATATGGTAACATTGTTGTTGTTATTTTTGTTTCAGAGAATTGCACTATCTGTGAAATATTCCGAATCTCCGCCCACTGCCTCACCTGTCTCCAGGGGCTCTGCTCAGAGTGTGACCGACTGTACCACTCCTACCCTGAGAGGGCCAACCACCGCCGAGTGGCTGTCACATCATCGTCATCATCTTCTTCCTCATCTTCATCATCCCAAAACAGGAGCAGTCAAAGGTCAGGGTCCACAGTTTTTGCCTCATAAATGGTGCTGGTCTGAGTCTGTCATCATTATGTTGCAATACTTCCTGGGATGTGGGGAGTAATTTCAGCTCGAAGGAAATATATATTTTTTAATTTTATTTAGGGGCCTCAGAGGCGGGGGCGTTTATCCCTAAGCTGCTCAGCTTGATTAATGTATTTAGTCATGATTTGACAATAGGCAATTTACCCTGGTAAAGCAGTAATATGTAACTCTGGCACGAAGCGTTCTAAATGGGGAGCATGCAGGTTGCCATGTCACGGACACGGAAGCTTCAGTGTTTAGCCGGGTCTGCATCGGTCTTAAAACCTCTCCAGTTTAAAAAGCATCTCCAATATTGATCCTAGTTTGAGCACGTTTCTTCTCGTGGAGCTTATTAGAAACATGCAGAGGCTTTTTAGGTCGGGTACAATCACTTCTATCTGAACCAGTTGGCTTGCCCGCTTCCATCACTGCAACACCTGTTGGTTTGCTGTTTGCCTGGCAAACCGAGGGGCATCCAAAACGGCCTTTTGAGGACCTACCTTCTCTGGTCCAAACAAAAACAGACCATTCAGAACAGAATCTAAAGTTAGAAGGAGAACATACTGGCTGCTGCATTGCTGTCAGAGAAGCCAGCACTTCAACATAGCATGTTTCCTTAATGTCTGATCATATAGTAAGGTGACTTTAGCATTTAATTCAGTAGATATCTTACATATTGAATGTTGAACACCTTGGGGTGGTGGTTGGGTTCACAAGATCCAAAGTGTGCCTTTTTTTTTTTTTATTGTTTGGGAATATTCTTCATAACTGCATGGTTAGTAGTTGTTGTCTCAGGCCAATCCTGAATGACCTTTAATGACAGTTCAGTCAAAGTGAGAGTCAAACTGTTTGAAGTGAGTCTCTCTCTGTATGCTACCTACAGTAATCTATGGACACCTGTACACACGAGTATTCATGTAACTGTCCCTCTTCTCCTGTTTTAGTTCCACCTGGCGTTGTCTTCACTGTACCAAAGTGAACTCTGTGCAGGACGTGCTGTGTGAGGAGTGTGAGCGCCCCCGCATGGACTCGATCACCTCTAAAACTGACGACTTGCTATCTGCCAACGTCACTGGTCTTCGTTCTTCTACTTTCTAGTTCTTTCCCCCCGACAATGAAAAAGCAGATAAATCCTCTGATCAATAAGATCTACCCCTAACATACCACTCTTTGCTGTTATGTTTTTAAATCTTAACTGTTTTTTCTGAAGTATACATTCTGATAATTCAAATAGTCGTCAGTGCTTAGGCCTGCATGTAAAAACACTACTACAGTGATGGTACTTGATGAATGAAACAGTCGCACTCTTTGACCAAACTGAGGACATGACTGTGGCTGTAGCATGAATATAACTCGAGTGTGACTGTGTGAATGTGTTCTCCTCAGAGTGGCAGTGTAAGAGCTGCACGATGGTGAACGCAACCGGCAGTGTTCTGTGCGAGGTGTGTGAGAGGCCTCGTCTGGCCACACGACCTCCAGTGACCCCGTCACACCCTCCCATCCTCCCTCCCAGACCACCAGCACCTGTACTGGGCATGCCCGGTGACCCTGACAGCCAGGTCAGTTCATGTGTTATGCCTGCCATGCTAGCAGACCATTGACTGTATGTAAGGATGTCGTCTTCACTGCCTCCTGTTGTCTAAAACTGAAGCGCAAACTTAGTGACAATTTTTTTGCACATTTGGAACCACACTTTGAGAAAAAAAGTTAAAAAAATGTTGAGAATAAAATGTACGATATAAGTGATTTGAGATGTGAAAATGAAGACTTAGTTAGGTTGGATCGTGCAGTTTGCAGACGAAGTTTGACTTTCTACAGTTTGTGACTCTCTCTCTCTGTCTCTCTCTGTCTGATTAGTGGGTGTGTCAGTTCTGCACTTATCTGAACTACTCGCCTGCGACAGTGTGCGAGATGTGTGACCTCTCCCACCCAGAGCCTGCACCTCTGCCCGTGAAGCTCCGCCCTCCTTCTCCCGTTAGACGTGTCCCCGCCCTGTCAATCAAACACAAAGGGCCCGCCTCCGAGGACCAGGACTCGTTGAGGCAAAGGCTGATGAAGGAGGAGGGACTGAAGCTGATTCGACTGATCCGAGTGAGTCACTCTTAATCATCTACAATGAATCTAGACCACCATGGTGTGTGTATTCCAGTGTTTGTATCCTTTGTGTGTGTGTGTGTGTGTCAGGATGGGGAGAAGAAAGGAGTGAGTCCAGAGGAGGTGTACACGAGCGTGAAGGTAACGAGGGACAGCAGCATCCTGCCGTGCAAGTGGTTGAAGGCTGAACTTCCTCTGCTGTTGGACCACATTCGAACGTTGGCATCAGCTTCTTCTCTACAGTCTGAGAAGAGCTCAACAGAGGGCACAGTCAGTATGATTATCTCTGTCTTTTAAAGCCAGTTTAATCCTGACGAATCACACTATGGGCCTGATTTACTAAAGGTGTGCGTGTGTGAAAACGTGTGTAAACTTGATACCACCTGAAACAAATGTGCTGTCTGATCTACTAACGTCGCGCAGTGAGGATTGGGTCTTTCATGAGACACGCATTGTCCATTTAGCATGTTAGCCTTAATGAATATGCAATATGGGGCGTTTCTGCCCGAGTGTGCAAAATACTGGGAGGAGAAAATGCAAATACATTTAGTTATACACGCATTGCGATTTACTAAGCCTGACAAAAACTGCAGCGATTGTGATGGTGACTGTATTTAACACCTTTGAAAGGAACGTGCTAATCCAGGAGCCCAGTGTTACGCACAACAGGCTGCTGTTATTGAAGTCAGGAGGAGACATAGGCACAATAAAGGAAGGCGTAAAGAATGCATTTTCCCCCACACACATGTTTGGAATGACAGATAAACGGTGTACATTTTACACGCAATTTAGTACTCTTTACTTGGGATCTTAGTGAATCAGGCCCTATATGTACCGCTGATGGTGACTGTTCAAATGTGTTTACTTGCAGCGTCATAACAATGTCCAGATTCAAAAAGACCTGAATTTGCTCCTGACAAGTTATTTGAAGAGTTGACATTTTCAGCTTAAGTCAGAAATGTTCATACAGCATTGTCCCCATCCCGATTCTCCTGACATAAAGTCTTTGCACCAGAAATGGTTAAGCTTGTTTTCTTCTCTTGTCTTTATGCACCTACTTGACAAAACGTTAATTTTAAACGTTATGCACATCAGCATTATGTTGTAGTTTATTCCTGTGTTAATCTGTTTGTCTTGGCCAAGCGACAACTTCCAGTGTTGAAAACTGATGCCAATGAGAAAGTGCAAAAACCTGCAGGCTGTCGAGTGTCCGCTTAAAGCTGGCTGCAAAAGCATCAGAAGTCTCATACACATATGATTTTAAAAAATACCGGTTTTACAGCGGAAATGAAAATGTTTACTGCATGGTTAAAAAAAAGAGAACATTTTACTATATTACTATGTTAAGCTTTAAATCTATAATGGAGACAGAAGGGTTGCTTTTTTAAAAATAAGGGTTCCAGTGTTTGATAAATTCAGCTCGTTTTACTTTTGAGATCTTTAAATGCAGTATTTCTCTTATCTGTTTGTGTTCACTGACTTTCCTCTAAAACAGAGCAGGTCGTGTGATGCGCCTGCCGAGACTGATGGGAAAGAAACAGAAAGCGGGGTCCAGCTGTCCAGAGCAGAAGCAAAGCAGGCCTGGCTGACAGCAGGGGGCGACACTGAGCGAGCTGCCAAACAGGCTCTGAGAGACCGACTGGCAAAGGTGATTTTAATTCACTAACTGTTTACAGATGAGCCGTTGGTTTTCCTTTCATAACAGAGATGACATCATTAGCCTCCTCTCTCAGGTGAAGGAGCTGTGTGCACTCGGATTCAGCGACGAGAATCACTGTCATGACGTTTTGAGGCAGAGTGGTGGGGAGGTCAGAGGGGCCTTGGTCCTGCTGCAGCGCCCCCTGCTGGAACCTTTTCATAAGCGTGTTTGGAGCGACAAACCTGAGCAACCTGTGGATATCCATCACCCAGACAAACAGGTGAGAGCAGCCATATTCGCCAGTCAGCCAGTCAGTGGAGATCAGTCCTCAGGTGTTATCAGAGAAATGAGAACTTTATTAACTGACATCATAAAAAACATTTGTTTTCACTATTGTTCCTGATGAAGTATGTTATTCTCTGTAGAACCATGTACTTGAGTGTACATGAAGTAATTCAGGGAGGAAAAGAAAGGACTTGATTCACAAAAAGATTGCACCGCTTTGCACGGTTTAAACCTGTGAAAATGAGACAAAAAGACAGTTTATTTCTAAAAACATACACAAAGGGTTAAATGCTCCCATAATTGTGCCGCAGAGCTAACAGCATGTCTGTGCTCTGGTGCTGTTTGTGCATATTTGTGCAAATGAACCATAATACATATATTGAGGCTCACAAGCAAATAAGCCTTGTTGCAAAAAACGTCTAATTCACAACAGCGGCGCAAACAGCCACGTGCAGCTGATCACCTACATGTGGACAGAGCTGCTCCACATTCAGACACAAAACAAGAGCAAACTGCACAGAGCAGAACATCTTTACAAGTCTGTTTGTGCTTGAATACCCTCAGTGCCATATGCTTTGTGGATTGGACCTTGAGACGGAGCAGATAGTGGGAGAAAATCACGAGGCTGTTAGCGGCTGCAATCCATTCCTGAGTTTGCTAAGCTGTACCTGGACTCTTTATAAAACATGAATCTCATCCTTATGGACTTAGTTTTGCAGGACATTGTGGTGCACACTGCGGGTGAAACTGTTTCGTGTTCACCCAGGAGTCAGCTGTGACCCCACTCAAACCAGTTTGACCCATTACTTCAACTCAAACCATGATCCTTTCTGAAACATAACTGTAGTTTGGTATCCAATCTTAAAGGTTCAATACATAAAGATTTACTGAATTAAATCATGCATGACCTTACTATATCATCAGACCTTAAAGAATCATGTTATGTTGAAGTGCTGGCTTCTCTGACAACAATGCAGCAGCCAGTATGTTCTCCTTCCAAGTTTAGATTCTGCTCCTGAATGCTCTGGATTTGTTTGGACCAGAGAAGGTAGGCGGTTTTAAGGCACCCCCACACGGCCGTTTTGCACGCCCCTCAGTTTACCAGGTAAACGACAAACCAACAGGTGTTGCAGCGATTAAAAGGGGCAATCGAACTGGTGCAGAAATTACTGATTACTACCAGACCTAACCAGACCAGACCATGGTTCAGGATCAAATAATGAAGGTATAGGACAATCAAAATGTAAATGTACTCTCGCACCATTTGGTTGCATTTATATTCCAGTATAACACAATCACAGTCATGTGTATATGAGGTCATCCAGCTGGTCACTGAGGTGGCTCGGTATCTACTGCATTGCCTTGCAGTAACCAAAAACCGTGTGTTTGTGGTTCTTTATTTTCTGCAACCCCTAGTGGCCAAGAAAACCCCTGAAGGCTTTAAACAGGACACATGATGAGTTTAAGTAAACCATATCTGTAAGGACATGTCAAGTATTTCTCTTCTTATCCTTTGATATATTTCCTTTCTGTTTTCCCAGCGCATCTGTCGAAGATTGCTAGCAGTGTACGATCTTCCCAGTTGGGGTCGCTGTGAGCTGGCCCTGTCGCTGCTGCTGGAGCACAGCGCCCCCTATTCTTTGGAGGACGTAGTGACAGCTGTGCGAGAGTCCCATGACAGGGAGTTCATCAAGAGAGTTTTGGCTAAAGAGTGTCCCATCTGTCTCTCTGTCTTCCCCCACAGCAAGGTAACGAGTCGGTTACGCTTTGGGTTTTAAAGGGTTTCAAACGTTCTGTATCTTCAGTCGATTTCTTCTTCTTCTTCTCTCTCAGATGCAGTCTCTGACGTCGTGTCAGTGCTCGGTGTGCTGTGGATGTTTCCAGCAGCACTTCACCATTGCTGTCAGAGACAAACACATCAGAGACATGGTGTGTCCAGTCTGCTGGGAGCCCGACATCAATGACCCTGAACACCTCAACAGCTACTTCTCCACCCTGGACATCCAGGTGAGGGAGGCGGGAAGCATCTATAAATACAACAGTTCAAGAATGGAATATAGGTCTAATCTCATTTCCAACCTTAATCAGACCCTTGCTGTCTGCCACAGGTCTAGTTTAAAACACAGGCTGTCTGGCTCTAAATGAGGAGGTGGAGGGGGTACTTTGTTGAGCCCGACCTATTAATGGGCCAGCGGATAATATCAGCCAATATTAGCATATCTAGTGACTATTGGTATCCTCTTATTTTATTGGCAATATGGGCTGATTACTAGATTTATTTACCAGTAAAAGAAACCTTACATTTGATTTCATTGTATTAAACTAGCAGTTTTCTTTGACCAGCAGAGGGCGCTATATGGATAACAACACACATGATCACTCTCCAGAGTGTCAAGCGGAGATGCACGTACATGCACTGTCGCTTTCCAGTTGAGTGACCATCTTGTCTTTGTTATATATCTTTTCCACAAGTGTTTGATAACTGCATTTGAGGGATCATGTATATATCTATCTATCTATCTCTACAGATCAAACATAGATCTAAGAAAGATATCGGCACATATATCGGTATCAGATTTTTTTCTCCCCAATATCGATATCGGCCCTAAAAAAACATATCAGTCGGGCCCTAGTACTTTGTTTAACCAAGCACTTCTTATAAGTGCTTATAATATATATTTTAGGCATTCTAATAACCGTTTAATCTAAAAGAAACTACAATTCTCACATGAAAGCCTAAATTGGGGAAACATATAATGTATCCTGTTAAAAAAAAAATGACATTCAATACAACATAAAAGCTCCTGTGTTGTTCACGGGGTAAAAAAAAGAATGTGTCTGGAGATCCTCACATGGCGAGTTTTGAGCATCAATCACTAGCTGTTTTCATAGCAGACCCCCTCTGCAATCTTCTCAAGTCGCTTGACTAAATCGACTAAACTTGGTTGAGGGGGGACATGCAGGGTTGGGGGGGTGGGGTGGTCTCAGGGGGCAAGACATGATGTAAAAAAGAACGATGCAGAAGTGGACGGAGCAACAGTGTTGGCTTTACGGTGCTGTAATGATGAGTAGCTTTGCCTTTATGTCAATGTTGTGTGTAGTTCAACACATTCCAGAAAAAGCAGAGAAGAACATACTGGTGGGCTCAAAATGGAGATCCCACCGATCATGTGCAGACCGTCTATGGTCGTGTGCTTGTCACGGGATATAAACGTCACTACCCCCTCTCTCTCTTGCTCATGGTAAATCTTCCTGAATATGTTCTGCTGCGTTCTCACATCAGGACATAAACAAAAAAGAGACATGTAATCATAAAGCCATGTGCTGCTCTGTAACTCTCAGGTCAGTCAGTGACGTTTATAACAATAATAATAATAATGATAACTTTATTTGTATAGCACTTTTAAAAACAAGGGCTTACATAGTGCTTTGAAACCATAGTCTGTAAATTTGAGACGTGCAAAGCATGAAATTTACTTGAGTCTGGGGTCTGTTTGCAGAGACAAATGGTGACATTCTCCCTGCAGGTTTGACGTGCATTCAGAGATTACTGCATCATATTTAATTTCCAGACAAAATGTTTGGTAAGGACATTACAGTGGAATCTGGTTATTGGTAAGGACCTAACTCCCCTACCCAGTTCTAAAAAACATGGCTTTTTGCAGAAACGTCTCTCTTCTTCTCCTGTCAGTTTTTTTTCCCTCTGCAGTTCTGACATCACCTTACAACTGATTATAAAACAGCCACATGCAGTAATTACAGTGAGAAATGAGAGGGCCACATTTCTTTTACCTGAACTGATTTCCCAAACTGACCTGTAACCCTTTTTCTGAAGTTCATGTTTTCATGATGACTCCCGTTTGCCCATAAAACAACCCATGAACCGTAGAAACATTTCTACACTGACTGTGTTCTTCCTAACTTTCAGGCATTGATTTCTCTGTTCTGTTTTTGTATTTTGTGCTTCAGCTGCGAGAGTGTCTGGAGTCAGAAGTGTATGAGCTGTTCCATAAGAAGCTGACGGAGCAGGCCCTCATCAAGGACCCAAAGTTCCTCTGGTGCTGTCACGTAAGTACAGATTACTATTTCACAACACTGTGGGAGCTTCAGTGTCCTAAAGAGCCGAGCTCTGACAGTTTGGTCTTTACCCATGGTTGAGGTATTGAGTGTAGAGGAGACCACAGGCAGAGGAGTCCTAAGGCTTAGGTCACTTTCACATAACAAATCCAGAGGACTCTGTGCGATTCAGGGGTGAAGTTGTAACATTGCTGCTTTTTCCATTTAGTCCAGCTTGGTTTTACACTGCACTTTGTCAAGCAACTCATGTACTCATGAGTCACATCATATATCATACATCACTTTGATATTACAGATCACGCTCAACAGATCGGTGACCTGTGTTAATAAGACCTGAAGCAGACCTGATTGATCGTAATGAAACAAGGCCTCCTAACTATACATGTCCTGTGTGATCAGGGGTCTTAAGGGGTGCAGGAAGATCTGTACAGAGCCAAGGAATTGCAAAGTTGTTTTTTAATGAAAATGATTGAAATACGTTATTGGACATGCTGAAAATAGACCTCTCTGTCAACTTTCGGACATCTCTTTTACTTTAGGCCGTGTTTTAGTCTTTTTAAATAGTTTTACAGAAGTTTTCCGCGGACTGGCTGATTACAAAATCAATCAGAAACTTAAAACTCTTATTGTTATCCTGCAGAAACAAGATCAGCCATGTTAAATTGTCCCAGTTCTCTTAAGTAATTTCCATCCCCAGTATGATAATTGTATTTGCTCTCTTTCCCTCAGTGTTCATATGGGTTCATCTACGATGGAGACCAACTGAAGGTCACCTGTTTTCAGTGTCGGAACAGTTTCTGTGCTCAGTGTAAAAAGCCTGTAAGTACTCTGACTCTGTTTCTGTTTCCTTTCTTCTCTTTGGTACCTCCTGTGTTTGCTTCCTTATAAACCTCATTTCTTTTGCCCTTTTTACAACCTTCTCATCACCCATCAGTCATCAAAGTTCTAAACGTAACAATGCCAGGGTCGTACAGTACGTACCTGAAGTAACTGCATGTTAACTGCATGTTTTGGGCGGCAGTAGCTCAGTCTGTAGGGACTTGGGTTGGGAATCGGAAGGTCGCCGGTTCAAGTCCCGGCACGGACCAAGTCCGGAAATTGGTCTGGTAGCTGGAGAGGTGCCAGGCCACTTCCTGAGCACTGCCGAGGTGCCCTTGAGCAAGGCACCTAACCCCCCCCCCCCCACAAGCTCAGGAGCGCCCGCCGTAGGGCAGCCCCCTCACTCTGAGACCTCTCCATTAGTGCATGTCCACAGGATCCTGTTTGTGCATGTGTGTGTATTTCAGTTCATGTTTGTGTAGCATGTTTACTAGACAGAGTGTAAAAACGAATTTCCCCTCGCGGGATCAATAAAGTATAAATTCTTCTTCTTCTTCTTCTTCTTAATGATTAATGAATGGTCCTTATTGGTCCCAAATACACTTTGCTAATTTTTCCCATTAACAGTGATGGGAAAACAGTTAGTGTAGTAAACAAATGAAGATGATGATGATGATGATGATAACGATGTTGATGATGATGATGATGATGATGATGATTATGATGATGATTATGATGATGATGGTGATGATAAAAAAACACAGTCAGCCTCTGGTCACTTCCTGTCAGCACCTGCCTCAGATACAAAGTACCTGCATTACCTGAAATGTTTCCAACATTTATCAAAGCCAGAGAAATCCTTGATTTTATATTTGTAACAGGGCGTGTCTTGTCACGGCGTCCGCCATGACAGACACTACATGTTTGTTGTTGCCATGGAAACACCGGATGTTACGTCAAAGACCGCTGCATAAGGAAGCTTGAGCTGCTACTGACAGCTGTCTTACTGTTGCTGTGTGAGCTGCTGTAATAAAAACATCATGTAAATTATAACTTGGATACATCGTCAGTAAACATATTGTCTGTCTCAGATCAGTTTTGTCTTCACTCGTTTTGTATTTTTTGCATTGGGGCCCACTAGCTTCGACATTACCTTTTGTTGTTGTTGCTTTAAGAAAATAGTTTATCCTCCTTTTTAGCATTGCTTTTGTCAGGTGAAGATCAGGCGGTTACCATGGGAACACACAGGATAAGCATGTTTATGTATTGTCTCTGCAGTGGGAGTCTCAGCATGCAGGCCTGTCCTGTGAACAGTACCAGTCATGGAAGAGAGAGAATGATCCAGAGTATCAGAGACAAGGCCTGGCTGGATACCTCCGAGACAACGGCATCAGTGAGCAGACACGCGCACACACACACACACACACACACACACACACACACACACACACACACACACACACACACACACACACACACACACACACACACACACACACACACACACACACACACACACACACACACACACACACACACACACACATTCTTATGCGTTCAGGTCCTGCAGTTTTATTTTTTCCAGCAGCAGTTGTTGAAGGAATTGTGTAGTTCTACCTCAGGGGGGAATAAAAATAATACATGTATAATATATGTAAAACAAAACCGCATGAAACCTGCAGGGAGGGAGACAACAGTCTGTCCCCAGGCCCACACTTCCATCGAATTAAACATAATCACAACCACTGATTCTCAAATGAAACTCTTAATCACTGAAATGAAGTGAGTATGTGAGACTGGTAGCTAATTTCTTTGTTTTAAGAAATTAATTCAGGCACATTTTGATCAGCTGACTGCCCTGTGTTCAGGCGTTTACTGTAGTAGTCAAGAAACAGAACCAGCCAATCTTTGTTTTCCTTAAGCCTGGCTCAGACTGCAGGATAATCGGCCCGATTTGTGGTCCGATTCCTTCTCCCTGACAATTGCGGGGTCATTCTGACTCAAGGCTGCTCGGAAACAATTATCTTCCCAGATTGTAGTGTGAGTAGAGAAAGATCTAATCTTAACGTTGTCTACGTCGTACGAGGGGATGGACTTTTCTCATAATCAGGGTTTGTAGACAGACTAGGAACACTTATTAGTGTTAGAAAACTAGACAACTACAGCGACACAAGCTGCCAGAAAGCAGGAGTAGCCGGATTCTCAGGGTGCCCGGAACAATCAATCTGGGATCTGGGATCAGATCCCGTCTGCCAAGAGGGACAAGAAGGACCTCCTTGTTGTATGGCTAGACCTGGAGAATGCATATGGGTCTGTTGGGCATCAGCTTTTAGGTTTTGCCTTGGACGTTTTTCATGTGCCAGTGTGCATCAAGAACATCATTGTGAACTACTCTACAGATTTGAAGATCTGCCACTCTTGCTGCAGGGCCATGCTTCTGACTGGAAGGATCTTGGCAGGAGAATAGCAATGGGTTGTTCCATCACACCCATCCTTTTTACTGCTACATTTGAGATCATCTTGATTAGCATAAGAGACAACGACCAGAGGAGTGCCTAACAATGCAGGACAACGGATTCCACCTCTGTGCTGTTCATGGATGATGTAACAAGCCTTCTGCAGACGGCTGTATGCACAGTATGGCTCCTCAGGAGACATGAAGATAAAGCCTGCCAAGTCCCACAGTCTGTCAATCCACAAAGGCAGCTACGTTGACTCAGTCTCTTTTCAAGTGGCAGGGGGAAGAACCCCTGTGCTCCAACTGCTTCGACTGCGGCGTATGAATGGGATTAGTTACTTCTGATGGTCACACTACACAACAGCCTCTGCCATCAGTGTGTGAATGGGTAGGTGTGACATGGAGTGTAAAAGCGCTTTGAGTAGTCAGAAGAATAGAAAAGCGCTACATAAGCTCAAGTCCATTTACCGTTTACTTTACCAATGTGTGATGTGGCCACTGAAGCTTTACCTACTGATGTCTAACAAGTGAAGCAAAAAGCAAATAGCACACTCTTCCAGGTTTTAAAAGAAGTAACAAAATATTTGTTTTTGTCTCTTTGATTTATATTGTCCACATTTGTATCAAGATTTGATTGTATCTCTAGGTATAGTTACATCCATAGTTGCAGCTGCAGGTTCTCCCGCCTGCATCCTTCATAGAGATCAGGTCTGCTAGGACAGGTGGCATTCAGGTTAAAACATGAACATCATATCATGTTTTTTTTTTTTTTTATCCCTGCAGTCTTTCTATTGAAGTACTCTGCCTTCAATCTGACCTTCCTTAAGGAGTCACAGGGCTGGAACACATTCATTCAGTGAATTCATAATCTATGTAAACTCTACTATGCAATAATTTACCTTCATGCTCTTACTAACTCTGCCCCCCCCCCCCCCCTCCTCTGTCTGTTATCTTCCTCTTTCCACCTACCTCCTCCATCCCTCCTCCAGCCTGCCCAAACTGTCGCTTTCAGTATGCGCTGTCTAAAGGAGGCTGCATGCATTTCTGCTGCTCACAGTGTCGCTACCAGTTCTGCAGCGGCTGCAACAACCCTTTCCACACTGTAAGTCAACCTGACACACACTCCGTCTATATCAGGTGTTGATGCTTCTATTATCAATATCATAAAGGAGATGGGGGGTTAGGGTTAGGATGCACCATTCACAAGTCTGATCCACTAAACATGACATGACTTGTTTTTGGGCAATGATTCACTCTGAGTCTTTGTACATCAGGTGAGTTCTTAAATTGAAAGAATCTGTTAAAAACATAAACAAAGTCTCAACAAACTTCTTTAGGATCTTGCTTTACTAATTCAACTGTTTTTTTATTGAGTAAAAAAATCCAGGGTTAAATCATGGTGAATAAAACGGTAGATAAATCGTAGATGTATGGTACGGAAACATTGTGCTGAAGGATGATATGTTACTGATAGATGTTTGTTTGTTGTAAAGGTACATTACACAAATATAAAAGGAGAAGTGTTGAGTGGGATCTATTTAGTATAGATCGTAGATCATAGATAGTACTATTTATTTTTCTCTGATCAAACTATAAACAGTTTTAAAAAAATAATCTAAAATTTTCTCTATAAATGCACTTTGAGTTAAAATTCAGACACTTTCACAAACATTCAGACACTTTGAGACACTTCCAGGTACATTAAGACACTTTAAGACACATTCAGACACTTTTAGGTAAATCAGACACTTCCAGGTACATTAAGACACTTTAAGACACATTCAGACACTTTTAGGTAAATCAGACACTTTCAGGTACATTAAGACACTTTCAGACACTTTCAGGTAAACTCAGAGTTGACATAGCAGCATGTCCTCGTCTGCTGTCTTCCTCTCAGACGTGTGCGGTGGACGAGTGCAGTGTTTCTGGATTACATGCTCATCACCCCAGAGACTGCCTCTTCTATCTGAGAGACTGGGAACCTTCCAGACTACAGGCTCTACTGCAGGTACACACACACACACACACACACACACACACACACACACACACACACACACACACACACACACACACACACACACACACACACACACATACCTACATATATACACATCTTTCACTCCTCATGCAAATTTCAGGTTTCTGTCTCATCTTAACGTGTTTCAACTGTTGGTCTGGTTAATGTTCAGAGCTCCGTGTGTGATTAATTCTGAAACAAAAGTTGAAGATCATCTCCATTCATCTATCGACCATATTCCCACGAGCGAGACGCCACAGCCACACGCTCAGGGCGGGAAGTCCAAATGTAATCACGTGTTACTGTTACATTTCCAGGTTTGAAATCGTGTTAACGTTTCAAATCTGAGCAACTGCATAACTCCTCTCTCTGTCTCACTAACATAACTACTCACACCCTGCCACTAATCAAGCTGACACTTTGAGGAGCACGGTAAGATTTTCTCTGACGGTTGGCTTCTTTAAAATATATTTTTTTGGCCTGCCATCTTCAGAAATGACCCTCTGTAAGACCATATTTCTTGGCTGCTTAACCGTTGATTAATGATTATTCTGCATTGATTGGTCATCATCTTGAAATCGGCATCATAACGTCACCTCAGTGGTTGGTTAACTTGCCCTACTTTGATCGCGGTGTCTCCCCCTGGTGTCTCCTCCTGACACTGCAGCCGTGAGTGACAGCTGGCCTCAGTCACAAGCGATACAATCACTATAAAAATAGTGATCAGCCGCTTGGCCTATTGGTTTGAAGCTCTTGGTCTGGAGCTTCTGAGGCACAAAATATGATAATCACACCAAAAACATAAAACAAAGGTTTTTTACTAAACACCATATTTCAAGAAGCATCACGTAAATCAAAGGAAAACATTTTCAAACATCACAATAATTTAAAAAACAAAAGAACATTAGAGACGTGACTCCCGCTTTCACTCTTTGAACAACAAGTGATGTAACAACTTTTCCTGTTTTTGTGAAATGTTTTTGGATTCACTAAAATTATTTTTTTTAAATGCAATAATAATAATAAATGTTATCTGAAACACAGTTTTCAAATTAAACAAACGTCAAAATGCTACAGAGTCAACAAAACCTGATCGTGAATGATGTATTGTCTTAAATTCTCGAATGTGTTTTTGTTTTATTGACCGGTGTGAGAAACTACCTCACTCACTCTCTCTTGTTTTGTGAATCTCAGAATAATGGCGTGACCTTCAACACTGAACCGTCTCCTGGAACACAGACAGGTGGGCGGGGACTTAATGTACCTAATACAATCACTGTCATTTAAGTTACATAACAGAATCAGGCTCAATGTGAACTTGATGTATTGTTAAAGATAAGTGAGGAAAAATAACTCAAATAACTCTTGACTACCCGCTTCATGTTCAGTCTGCACTTATCTTATCTTGAGTAATAACTCCAGGACAGTATCAAATAATGAACTTCATTATTTTTATTCTTTTATTTCTCTCGTCACACTTTGTCTCTGTTTCTGTACCTTCCTCTCGTCTTTCAGGTCAGTGCGGAGTGATCGAGCAGAAGGATGAAGGAGGACAGCAGCCGGATTCAGCCTGCGGAGCTCAGACTCAACCTGGACACGCTGGACTCTGCGAGTAAGACGACTTCTTACACTTTTGATTTGCTTTTATCTCCAACCGAAGCAGGGGCCTTCAAGTGTGTAGCAATACTTACTGAAGAAGGTATTATGATGAGTGACAGAAAGACAGAAAAGTAATAATTAAGCCTGAATTAAATTGATTAAATTGGTACCAATATGAAGTGAAGTGATTCATCTTAGCTGAAGGCTTAAACAAAAAAAATCAGTGTTGACACCTAGCAGAAATAAGGCTGTATATATCGAAGAGGTACCTCCATGAAGAGAGAGTCAACACAGCAGCAAGGACAACAATAGCAGAACGCTTGAAAGTCCACATTTATCAGTACGATGTGTCACCGATCAGAGACAAACATGTCTGTCAGACTAGCTGACGAGATCAGCAGTTCTTGAGAGTTCTAATCAGTATAAAAAACTATCCTAAATATCATCATTGTCAAATTCAACGTCATCATCATCAATATGATTAACGTCGTAGGTGTTCATAAAGAGCTGGGTCTTCAGCTTTTTCTTAAAGGTGCAAAGGGACTCTGTGGGTCGAATGGAGTCTGGTAGTTCGTTCCACCACCTATGCACTTAATGATATTGAAGATGATGAAGATGGCGATGATGATATTTAGGATGGTTTTGATGCTGATCAGAACTCTCAAGAACAGCTGTTGATGTTGTTGATGACGATATATTAACTTTAATTATTAAAAAAAGGAAAGTGCTCTGTCTCTGTTTATTGCCTGTCAGCACCTGTGTGTCCGATCAGACTTAAAGCTGTTTGTTTGCACTTCCCTCTCTCTAGACCCTTGCTTGTGATGTTCTTAATCTCTGATGTATGTTGCTTTGGATAAAAACGTCAGTAAAAATTAGACAAAGTGTCCACAAATACCAATCAAAGACAAAAACCTTCACATGTTCTCTTTGCACATTGATTTCACAGACTGCTCTGCCTGCTGCTGTTTGCCTCGTTTAACTGCTACTGGGAATCTGTCTCTATCAATGTCACCTTATCCCCAGGTCTCAGCGACCTAAACTTAGAACTATATTTGAATAATCATTTGATTTGTCTAATATATTTAAAATAAAACATGGGGGTCTGCCTTTAAGCACGATATGATGAATTTCAGTTTTATGAGCGTTTCCACAGCACTTATTCCATAATTCCATCCGTTCTGCTCCTCTATGACCTGCTGTGTGTTTATGCTGACTTTGTGTATTTTCTGGTAAACAGGAAACATTACCGGGAGTATCTGGTCAGCCTCATCAACAGCCACTCCATCGACCCCGCCCCCCTCTACAGCTCCAATGAGCTGCTGCTGGCCTGCAAGAGGTACAAGGTGGACGACAGCCGCAGGGACGGAGAGGACAGCTTCACCTATTTCAGCAGACTGCTGGAGGTCAGTGTGTGACTTTCAGAGCAGATCAAAACAAGGCTCTGCTCAGACACACCTCCTTCATCCCTAAGCTCCCCCTCCCTTCCTTCCCTTCCTTTCAGGGTTCTGTAAGGCAGAGACAGCAGCAGACGAGTGCTGATAAACAAGCACAAGATTCTGAGATCAATATCAAGTGATGATATTATATGTTTGTTCATTTTAGGCCAAAGAAAATATTTTCTTTGGTTTGTGAGGTCTGTTGGTTCTGCTTCAGTTGCAACGACACTCTGTAACAATGCCTCTAGACACAGCGTCCCTTAGTGGGTGGGCAAAGGGTTTGGTAGTGTTTGCGTGGTGGTGCAGTGGTTAGCACTGTTGCCTCACAGCGAGAAGGTTCCTGGTTCACTGTCTGACAGGTTTCTGTGTGGAGTTTGCATCTTCCCCCCCGTGCATGCATGGGTTCTCCGGCTTCCTCCCCACAGTCCAAACACATGCTCTTTAGGTTAATCTGAGACTCTAAATTGCCCGTAGGTTTGAATGTGAGTGTGGCTGGTTGTCTGTCTCTCTATGTCAGCCCTGTCATTGACTGGTGATCAGTCCAGGGGGTACACCGCCTCTCGCCCAATAACAGCTGGGATCAGCTCCAGCCCCAACCACGACCCCGAACGGGAAAAGCGGTACACATAATGGATGGTTGGATAGATGAAAGGTGAGGGAGCACGTTAGCTTTTTTAGATTTACAATTTACATGCAGTGTGAAACTATGAGCTAACTAAAGAGCGCTAACATTATCCCGCTAACACAACAATGCAGGCCTCAGGCAATCGCAGCTAGAGCCAAGGACAGTTTTGTCCGCCGTTTGCACTTGACTCCTTTTTGCCAACGCGAGTGGAGAGGGGTTGGAGGTGTGTGGCTCGAGGAGAGGGGAGGCTTTAGGAGGGCAGAGGTGTTGCCAAACAGCAGTTTGTTTTGGTTTCATGCTGGTGCTCAAGGAAATTAATTCAAGGTAAATGACCTAATGTTTGTTCTTACCTCAACAGAAGCAAGTTCTCTTCTGATCACGTCTGATTTGTTCACACAGGAATCAAACTCGATGGTTAAAAGTCCTGATGTTTGTAGAAGTAATCCACTGCCTCTCACTGCTGATCCAAGCCCTTGTTGTTATTTGACCTGCTGTGATAGGCTGAACTAACTTTGTTATGTCTTGTTCTTGTATTTGATCGGTTTCATTCTGACCAGATAAAAGCAGTCAGAACCTTCACATGACTATATGTCACACAGATTTAATTTACATGTTTTCTGTTGTATGTTTTATAAATCCCTTCTTGTATGCACTTTGATACAGGTACACTAACAACCCCTCTGTGCTCTCTCTGTGCTCTCTCTGCAGAAACTGATGGATGAGGTAACGCTCGGCGACAAGGTGCCACGCAAGAAATAACGGGTGCTTGCTTCGTGCTTCCTGCAGATGTAAACATCTGGACCTGTTAACTTCAAACTCATCTACACGAGACAACAGGAGACTTTCTCTAAGCTCTGGCTCTGGAAAAGTTCAGCTCATGTTCTGCTCTGCCATGAATGTCTGTTTCAAATCGATAAGAAAGGGACATTCTTTTCATGAATAGATTAGGCTTTGCTGTAACCAGATGTCTGAATTCAAAGAAAAGACTTTGAATATTATCTTTGAACTTATGAAATCTGACCATTCTGTTGATGAACTTGTGGAACACTTGTATCATTGGTTCTTTTGATACTCAATTGAGAATCCAAAATCTTACAATTACTGACCTCGCAATGGGACTCAGCACCTCCTCCTCAAAACTACCTAAGAAAAAAATACTAACCTGAAGAAAACAAAAGACCCAAAACTACCTGTGGTCTCCAGCCCAAACTAAACTAACAAAGTAAATGATAAGTATAGTGCTTCTTGTCTTTTGACTACTCAAAGAGCTGCTATGTAAAGTGACCATCAGTATTAACTAATACCATTCAAACACATTCATACACCATTGACGAAGCAGCTTGAGCAACTTGGGGTTAAGTGTCTTTCCCAACGACACATTGTACATGTTGCAGCAGGAGCTGGGGATCAAACCCCGGACCTTCCGGTTGAGAGATGACCGACTTTACCGACTGAGCCACAGCCGCCCAGCAAAGAAAAAACGCTTGGGAAAAATAAATACCTGTGTTGAGGAAAAAGATAGCAACATAAATGGAGTAGAAAAGCTCCCTCACCACATGCTGCTCAGAGAGTTTGTGCACGAGAGCGAGCCTCTGCAAACCCTCCACTCTAAATCACCTCCCCCTACCTGAGCGCTAATTGCACCCAGGAGTGCAGCAAGCAGAGAGAGGAGGGAGAGAGAGAGAGAGAGTGTGAGAGAAAGAGAGAGAGACAGACCAGGCCACAGGTAAGGCCCCCAAATAACAAATACAAAATAAATGACAATAACCAAGCTCCATACTTCTTGTGTTTTTCTGTGCTGAATGTGAGACCTGCACTCTTATGAGGAATAATGCAGCTTTCAAAGGGAAACATTCTGCAGATATCCGATTAGAGTGTTCCCTCCAGCTGGAAGATATTCTCCTGATGCAGGATGTAGAAGTGTCTGTGTGCGTCTTTATTGACTGTACCATCATCATAACCTCAACACTTCTGTCCCCGTCAGCCTCTTTTGGACACAGACAATAATGTGATCAGTCATTTAGTTGGACTCTCTGGCAGGTGTGTTTTGAACGTCTTGCCATGCAAGCATGTGTGACGGTTACCATGGCGATCCCAAAGAAAGCAGGCCACCCGCTCATCTCACTCCAAGATGATTCAAACTGTGATCTCTTCTCTTGCATATTCGGCCTTTCTTATATTTTATGCATTCCGTCAAAATATTCTGTGGATGTTTAAAGCTGACACGCACAGCTTACAGATGTTAACAAGGCTGATTTTCTTGCTATTTTTCCCCCTCATAGGCCATTTAATAAGCCCAACTTGATGAATGTGAACAGGTATTTAACAGGTTTGTAAACTTGCCAATGATATAAAACTCTTTGTGCTTACATAACTGCTTTATTTCATGAGAGGGTTGTTATTTTAAATCTATTATTTTGTAGGAATGTTTGACACATGGCCGAAGCGTTTAAAGTGCATGTTCTGTATCATGTCTGAATAAATGTCATGTTTCTTCCAGGCTGTCACACGTTTGATTTCAGCCTCATAAATCACAGATGACCCAGTTTAACCATCAAGCGTTCCTGTTATTTTGGAAGCTCCTGCACTTAAAACAGGTGAATTCTATGATAAATCAAGTGGAATATGGTTAAGTCAGTAACAGCAACAAAATACTCAAAAGTTATAAAACATACTTGTGCGTGTGTGTGGTATAAGTATAACTAAGCGACCCCACTCGCACATAAACCCGAGCTGCAGTAGGACCCAAATCTCATCAGCTACAAACTTGTTTTCTTAAAAGTTGTGACGCTGTGTAAAATGTCGTCATGCTAAAAACCAGAACACTGTCAGCTGAGTCTGTCAGTTTGAAACAAAACTGCTGAAGAGTGTCATACAAGTATGTGTCCAGTCTGTGGCTAGTTTAAAGGTGCACTATGTAGTTTTGGTGGAGAAATGTACAGATTCTGTGGTATATATTAATAATTCTATACACAAACTGTCCTCAGAGGAAAATTTGGTCCCTGGAACACTGCTTGAAGATAAAATGCTAAGTGAGAAGTTATGGAGGGGGTCCGCAACAGTGAAACTGTAACTCTCCTGGTAGCTTTTACAGCTCCAGGGATCCATTTTTTACTCTGAGTGAAGTTTGTGTATTCAGTTCAGAAAATATAGCATAGAATTGTTTCACTTCTCCATCTTAAACATTTCATTACCAAATCTACACAGTGCTCCTTTAATAGTTGACAACATAGTTTTATTCAGAATGAGATTATTTTTGTGGTGGTAGCTGACTACAAGAGAAAAGCACAGTTTGTGGAACAGGCTCTCCTCTCCCTCGGGTGGGATGGAGAGTTTATCAGAAATGGACAGTTAGATATCTTTCTTTTTTTAAGACTCATTTTATGGCTCTTTAGAGATAAGATAAGAGTCAGAAATCGTAGAGAGAGAGAGAGAGAGAGAGAGAGTGGGGATTAACATCCCCAGAATTCGTACATGGTGTGTGCGCACCAACCCTGTACGACCTTACCCTGAGTAAGACGACCCTGATTATTATTCCTTACAATGAAAACAATTGGCAAGAGATTCACCCGAGTGTCTTAGACTCTGGGTCTTTTTCGTCGTTTCTTGCCTCATTATGATCAGTTCCGGTTGGGGAGACTTTGAGCTGAAGTTGGCCTTCTGTCCGATGGAGGAATTATTTTTGCAGCATAGTATAATATAAGACTGCCTCTTGTGTTTGGAGAAACTAATGGGAGAAAAAAACTGACGAAGTTCTAGAGCTGCTGAGTAAAACAGGATCTGTCCATGGTGCTGAATCCAGTCTGGACCGTGTTTTTATCCACATGCAGGCTGCACACTGACTTGCTTATTGGCAGTTTTTTTGTTTGCCCTCAAAGGAAGATTTAAGCAGAATATTTTTTTTTAACTTTGTGCTGTAACGGAGCTCAATGGGTAGCATGCACACAGTAGAGAGACAGGTAGAGAGACAGGCAGAGAGAGAGAGAGTCAGTGAGGAGAAGAGGGGGGGGGATGATGTCATAGTTTTTAGTCGGTGCCATGGAAGAAGCAGAGGGCTGCAGCCTATCCATTTTTCTTGATCTGCTGATTCCTTCTACTTCCCTAACATCTGCCTCAGCATCAGGACTCGTCGAGGGCGGAGAGGAGCTCTGACCGCGGATGCAGACTCGGTGCCGGTGTTTTGTGTGCAGGCAGACTATCAGCTGGATGTGAGCGGACCATCGACGTGATATGGACCAACATATCCGAGCATGCACGGGGCCACATCCAGTCATCCTTTCTGTCTTTATTCTGTATTATGAGGAGGCGACTGGGCAGAGGAGTTAGTCCTGCCCAGAAGGGAGGAGGAGTAGAAGAGACGCGCAGAAGGGTGTCGACTGAGAGAGGCAGGGGGAGAGGGGGAGAGGAGAAGAGGAGGGGGACGAAGGAAGAAAATAATAGAGTAATATTACAGGCTTCTAACAATGGCTGCTAAATCGGACGGGGTCCTGAAGATAAAGAAGAGCGATGTGGCCTTTACCCCCCTGCAGAACTCGGAGCACTCCGGCTCCGTGCAGGGGCTCCACCACCCGGGCGGCCAGCCGGACTCTTCCGGAGCCGGGGATGGAGACTTCGCCAACGGGGAGTCGCGGTGCTGCGGCGGTGGAGGCTCCAACACGACGTGCCTTCACCTGGGCCGGGAGCAGCAGAAATACACGCTGTGGGACTGCTTGTGGATCGTCGCCGCAGTCGCTGTGTACCTCGCCGACGTGGGCACCGACGTGTGGCTGTCGGTGGACTACTACCTCCGCCGCGACTACTGGTGGTTCGGCCTGACGCTCTTCTTCGTGGTGCTCGGCTCCTTCTCGGTGCAGCTCTTTAGCTTCAGATGGTTCGTCCACGACTTCGGCACCGAGGAGGGCGCGGAATCCGCCGCCGACTGCTCCCACATGGACGGTAATAAGCTACTGAGCGGTTCCGCCTCGCACGGAGACGTTACCGCTCAGCACCACCCGGCCACGCCGCAGAGACAGGCGTCGACCGCCAGCAAGAACACCACGACCAACAGCACGGCGAGCACCGCGGCCGGCAGCAGGAGGAAACGATCGGCCTACTACTCCTTCTGCGCGTGGTTCGGCCAGTCTGTCATCCACATCCTCCAGCTGGGCCAGATATGGAGGTAGGTTTGGAGGCCTCGGGATAGGTTACAGTGATGGGGGGGAGTGCAGTGTGTGTGGAATAAATGAATGAATGAGCAGAGGGTTTGTCTGACTGTAGTTGGCACTCTTGGCACCATGGTGTCCTCTGAATGGTGCCAGCTCCTTCAGCATGGCTACCAGCTGCCATCTTTTAGCCTGCTCTCCTCTGCAGGGCCATCACACACAGGCTGCTGTGAGGCTGCAGGTCATTTCTTCTCCTCTCTTTCTCACAGGTCAGGAGAGATAACACCAGCTGTGTAAGAAACACAGACAGCTGGCTCTGACCTGTCAGTCACTTCTGACACCAAATATCAAATAAGGATGTGAATAATTTGAATTGTTGATGCAAATTGGGAGAACTTCCAGCTGTTGGGTGAAGTGATGCTTCTGTATGCTACAACAATTATCTTTAAATTAAACTTAAGTATTCTTCAATAATGTATAGGGCTTATGATGAATTACTGCATGGATTTAAAAAGGATATATCTTTACGTTCTGTTTCTCACCATGGGGCTTTATGTGGTCAAACTTAACAGATCATTTGTTCTCTATGCATTCGTGGATTTTCTATCAAATGATTTTGACATGAGCCTGAGTTACAGACTCAAATGTTTGCTGAGCCTCTAAAAGCGGAGCAGACTCTGTTCTAGTAGAAATATGGAGTTATTGGTGTCACATGTATGTGTATATTGAATTAATTAGGACGATGCATTTAACATATAGTTTCAATACAGAAAGTGAAACTGATGCTGCACAGAGATTTTATAGAACTTGAATATTTCCAATTATTTTCCTAAGTTTGGACTTTGCATCTACAGTTTATGAAATATACATTTAGTAACATTAAGCCTAATAACATTATATCAGGATACAATAAAATACATAAACCACAGTGTAACATTACAAAAATCATTTAACCATTTTATTCAGTTGGTAATGTGATCCAGAGTTTACAGCCTGACAGTTCAAATGTAGATCTGAGATGTAGAGTTTCCATTCCCCATGCTTTTATTTACTCTGTTACTCTCCTGTCTTTCACAGATATGTAGAGAGCTTCAGGGGCCAGATTGGTTTAAGAAAACAGAAATGCATAAAGCTGTCCAAACGCAGTAGTAGGTTGTATCTTTTCAGTATGTGGCAGCGATGCCACCGGCAGGTTTTCTGTTCATCATTTTCAAGGCCTGTGTATATAATGATGAAAGGTTTCTGATCGTAGAGGATGAAGCTTGAGCTCGTCATACAGTATGAGAAATGAGAGAGAATCATAGAGAGAATGAACTCTGGGCTGTATGAGCTGGTATGTAGTGCCATGATTAAACTAAAACAATTGAGATTGTTTTTTTTTCTTCATGTTTGTCAGTCTTGAGCTGAGGATGTAAAATTATAACAAAGAACTTGATCTCATGAACCTTTTCTTTTTCTTTACTCTTTATCTCAACATCAATCGTTTTATTAAGATTCAAAACAAAGATGATTTCATTCCAGCCACTGATGGACCAGGGTAACTGATTTCCTATTCAATAAAATGGAAATTTAAATTCAGTTTAACTGAACTAGTCTAAATGGAAATAAAATTACCACAATTTATTTAGAAAATTGTCAGTTGATAAACTATGTCATTTAGTTTGCTGAGTGTGGCTAACGTTAGCAGCATTAGCGCCACTAGCTTCCGGGCCTCATCGGATGTTAACGTCTACAGGTCTGTGCGGAAAGTGGCCGCACATTGCTCAGGTCAATTTTCCAGTTTAACCTCAAACAGTCAACATACAACTTTATCTCCATTATGGAGTTCAAAGTATTGCCAAACCGCATCGCTCCCACTAGGAGGTAACAGTTCACTGTGCTTGTTTACATCTGGGTTGTAGAGCAGGGAGAGCAGGCCCATTAACTTGGGCTACAGTCAGTCTATGGCTAAAGTCTCAACTAGTGGGTGGCGGCTGAATTACAGTTTGAGCATAACATGATGATCAGACGGGTCGTGTAGCGAAACAGCATAATAGATTCTAAAATAGAGATCACCGTTTCTTTGGCTGATTCCAATTTCTGATTTTTTCGAGGTCATACCTGCCGATTCTGAATAACTACAATCTGTGACTATTTCATGAGGTCATTACTCGCAGTGACTTTCCCCTTTGCCTCTCTGTCTCTCGCTGCCTGATCAGTATTTGCAGGAGTCTTTTTAATCTTGAATCCATTAGTTATCAATATGCATGAATCTATACTATTTCCTTCAAAGTGATATGTCTCAGTTTTAGATTTTTTTTTATTGCCCTCAGAGATAGGACAGACTTGGAACTCAGTTCCATTGTGACTACCAACTTTTCAAATATGTCAGCTTTGTCATTTAGTGGCTGTATGCTGCAAAATATGGCAATAAAGGAACCCCTCTGTGTGTCAAGTGACATGTATTATTGTTTACCTGAGTCTGTGGTCAAGTGTTGAATCACACATCTGGAGCATCTGGTGAGACTTTGAAGAGTTCAGTTTGGGGATAATAATGAAGCAACATCTTAAAAACCTATTGTAACAAAAAGAAGAAGTGGACTTCTTTTGACAGTCACATCAATGATTGATTTTGGCAAATTCATTTGATGTCAACTGACTCCTACAATTTTTATTTTTTAGAGAATGTGGAAAATGAAGGTACAGGATAGTTGGTACTTTTGAGACAGTCAGAGATGATAGCAGGATGGAGGTGAGCAGAAGGATCATGGAAAGTTGAACCGTGTTTACAGGTAAAATTTTGGAGGCACATGGCTAATTCTGAGCAAATCATCACATGCAAGCGTTTATATTGTTAACGTTATAATGCCTGAAATTACAAGTTAGAGCAGGGGCTCCCAAACTTCTTGACCCGCCCTCAGAATACCGGTCCTAGAGACCTGGTGTAGACCTCTACTGTCCCTGGAGATCTCACTTTGGGAACCACTGGGCCGGAGGACAGCCTGTCACTTACAGCATAGGATGCTGCACTTACTGACTAGGCTGCTGTATTTTAAGCCTTTCGGTGTGAGAGTGGGCTCATACCTCACATGTAAACCCAACAGTTTTGAACTGTAAATATTGGGGGGGCCGGATAGCCTAGCCTAGTTTTGTCCCACATCCCATGTACAGAAGCTTTAGTCCTCGAAGCAGACGGCACAGGTTTGACTCCAACCCACGGCCTATTGCCCCTATTGCCTATTGATGTTATTCTCCACTGTCTATTACAGGTTTCCTACTCCATCCACTGTCCTCTGCAGTAAAGGCTTTTAAAAAAACAAAAGTAGTGTTATTAAAACAAAACAAAAACATGTACAGATGCTGTCAGACGATATGGCTTTTTTTTCTATGGCCTCTAGTTATTACTCTTACCAGTAGGTGGAGCTATGTGGCATGCTGAGATCTCCAGGGCTTTTTTTGAATACATATCATACATACACCCATAGTGTGTGTGTGTGTGTGTGTGTGTGTGTGTGCGTGCGCGTGTGTGTGTGCGCGTGTGCGTGTGTGCGTGTGTGTGTGTGTGTGTGCGTGTGCGTGTGTGTGTGTGTGTGTGCGTGTGTGTGTGTGTGTGTGTGTGTGTGTGTGTGAGAGAGAGTCTTGCATTATTCATAGTGATCTTTCTGAGCTGGAGAGGGACAGGGGACAGTGGGGGTGGGGAGGGGGGTAAAAAGAGCAGCAGACTGTAACATAATCTCTCTCCCTTCTTTCTTCTCTCTCTTTTGTTTTCTTGTCTTGAGGTTTAACAGTTTTTGTAATTTCTCTCACACTAATAACAGAAAAGCCACCAATGTCCATGTTTGTCAGTGTAGCAGGGAGATTCCCTCAACCACAGACATACAGACGATTATTGTGCGCTGGTCGCAGGATATGCACATCACCATCCCCTCCCGCTCGCACACGGTGAATGTTTCCTGCCGAGTTCATTCATCAGCTCACCAGAACTTGTTGTGTAAAATTGTCATAGGGGGCTAGCAGTGAAGAGTCTGGGTAAAGTGGGCTCAACTGTGATAACTCATTAACTGTCCTGGATCAGGTCTGAATTATTTGAGCCTCAGTGATGAAGTAGCTGCATGAAAAAATTAAACGCATCTGTACAAACACGTGTGCTGTTAAAATACTAGTAGCCTAAAAAACAGGGAAAAGGACTGTACATGAAGGTAGCTTTACATTGGTCATGTTTGTACATCTGCATTTTGGCTGAATGAGATGAATTCTGTTTTTACGTGATGTGAGTGAGGCGGTCAGAAGTTGGACACCTTCAGACACACACACACACACACACACACACACACACACACACACACACACACACACACACACACACACATGTGAGCAAGAGTACAAGCTGCTTTTATATCTTCAGCCAAGATTAAATTTTCTAATTCTTTATTGACAGTGTTGGTTAATTTCATGGCCCATTAGCCTGCTGCTAAATGACCGCCATGTGTTTGTGATATTTCAAAGAGGAGATGGAAATGAATTAGGGACACTGACAGAGACACACACACACACACACACACACACACACACACACACACACACACACACACACACACACACACACACACAACTAGGCCACACAGACTGAGAGGTAATAATGAATTCACTTCATTAGAGGAGCTTTGCCTCCGGTCTGCAGAGGTACTGTGTGTGTGTGTGTGTGTGTGTGTGTGTGTGTGTGTGTGTGTGTGTGTGTGTGTGTGTGTGTGTGTGTGTGTGTGTGTGTGTGTGTGTGTGTGTGTGTGTGTGTGTGTGTGTGCGTGCGTGCGTGCGTGCGTGTGCAGCTCAGAGGGTGAATATGTTGCACATAACGATCCATACTGAAAAACTTTGTTTAAGCTATGTAGAAGAGGTTCCTTTTCATGTCTTTTGCTTCCCTTTAAAGTTGTTTCTAAAGGTTTTACCAATAAAAACAAACTGATGCAAAGTGGAGCCATTCTCCGTCTATATATTAGGATTTGAGATGTTTATAAGACAGGTTGGACACATTCATGCTCAGTTTGAAACGTGCTCATTTGTTTCCTCCAGCTGCTAACCTGCAATATGTATCTACTGAATTTACTTATGTCCTTATGTGGCACTGTGCCTTTTTTCCCCCAAAATTATATAGTTTTGATTTGAGAATGATACGTGTTATCCATAGTTAGGCACATAGCTGACCTGACTGACAGGTGAGTGCAGAGTAGCAGTGTGGCAGGAGGCTTAAAACCAGCCTCACCACCAGCTCTCAGCCTGTCATGAGGTTAAATGAAAGTTAGTATGAGACGGGATTTCAAAGCATGGCGGCTGTTGCTGATGAGCCTCAGGAGCCCCCTGCCGTAACAGATGGATGACGTCAGGCTTTGTCCATTAATATGTAGAGTCTATGATCACAACTCATGATCTGACAAAAAAACATTTAGTAAAGTTAATAAATAAATACATTTTAGTGATTAGGTGTAGAGGTTACTGAGATCTAATTTACTTCTCTACTGATTGTAGCCTTTTGATGCACAGAGGTCACGACAGCAGTCAGCTTCTCAAATCCATTTCATACTTAATGTCTGGGTTTCACATCAACTACTTCATTGGATGTTTGAAATAGTCATCCCATACACTGCCACCCACTGGCCATGTGTTGTAAGTGCACCAAAAATGTCTTAAAAATCAAGATGGCCAACTGAAGGTCATACTGAATATATAAATGCTTATTTTTCTAAAAGACATCGTTGGTGATAATTGTTTGTCACGGTTAAGGAACGATATATGTGTTATAAGCATTGATTTTAAGTTTGGAGAAAATGTATGACTCAACTCCTCATATTGAACAATTCAAATGAATACAGACATCTTGCTGTTCTCGTAAATGTTTGATGAGGAGTTACTTTTTTTCCTTCTAAAAATCTGTTAATTGATCTAATTTAACTTCATCTTGCAGGTTGATTTTTAAGAAAGAAAAACATTACTTTGTGTGAGTTATTATCTCAGTTTACACAATGTGTGTCTATGGGTTAGATCTCAAATCCATGCTCTCCCATTAAATGTCTTCTGTTGTGCTGCCCTGACAGCCTCAAGTTAAAAACAGTTTGATCTCATCAGATATAGCTTTCTGTAAAAGACAGAATCTGAAATTCAAGAACTTAAAATGATATTTTATATTTTACTCATTCCCATGAGTATTATATTCAATTTCTGCCAGCCTAAATCTTACACACGTGTCAGCACCTCTGTTTCTGACTCTATCAGCTGTCCTGTGAGGCATACAAACCCCAAAATAAACGACTGATTGGTTTCTGTATGTCCTCTGTTGACTTTCATTAAAGTTGTATGTGCTCACTCAGCCCTCTTCAATCCAAGAGAGAGGAGCTAAATGCATCACACACAACCAGCCAACAGGTGGCAGCAGAGGGATGCAGTCAATGAATGGAGCTACACATGTCAGGGCATGCAGTGTAGCAGTTCATCATACAAGGGAGTTCAGTTCTTGTTGGGGTTGAGGGGTAATTCTTCAGCAGGTTCTTTCCAGGCACAAACATCACGTCACTGAATGCAAAGCAGTTTTTGTCAACAGAGTTTGGAACTGAAATACAGAGTGTCACATGATGACATATCATACGACTGAAATCTACATCAGGGATTTCACATGGTTAATTTAATAATTTTCTTAAAATTTCAAATTGGGAAGTTGGACTGAATGGACTTTAATCCTATTCAATTCAATTTTTCTCCATGAACACAAACCCAGGTTAGCTCTGCACTTACACCTGTGTTTTATATATTTTAAAATCTAGAAATATTTTTGAGACAAACACAGTTGGTAAACTCGGGAGGATTTCATGATTTGTAGAAATTAACAGATGATACTGAGGGACTTAAAGAACAAATATTGTGCAACGATTATAGACTGTATAAAACATAGACGTAGCGATGTCACTTATTGGTTTCTGGAGTTGAATTTTGAAGCCCAACGATGGCAGTCGCCATATTGGAAATGCTGTTCCCAACTAACTTTTGGTTAACTTAGTAACAGGTAAAGAGCAAACAGCTACAACACATCAATCCCAAGCCAATACTTGTAAAAAATCAAATTCAGCCCTCTATAATGTGTGCCGATCATTTTTGGCACCAGGCTGTAAACCTGTTAATCCTGCTGTAACATCGTGACTTCCAAGGCTTATACAGCCACAAGTGGACAATGGAGAGATGATGGTTTTTTGCACCTTCTCATTGGCCTCCAGTGTTGATTTTTCAATACTGGAGGTTACCGCTTGGCAGTAACTATAAGTAACTTTTAAATGTTCCTGCTACTTTGTAAAAGTATTTTCAATAGAAAAGTAAAGTTAAAAGGCAAAGTGTGAACAAAGTTCAGTTGATGAGAGTGTGGTGGTCTTAACTGTCCAGTAAAGATGAAAGCACGATATTTATCTTTATTCTGATTCTGATATTTACCCTCCAGGTATTTCCACACCATCTACCTGGGCATCAGGAGTCGACAGAGTGCGGAGACGGAGCGATGGCGTTACCACTGGAGAATGGTCTACGAGTTTGCAGACGTGAGCATGCTGCACCTGCTCGCCACCTTCCTGGAGAGCGCCCCACAACTGGTACTGCAGCTGTGCATCATCATACAGACACACAAGCTCCAGGCCGTGCAAGGTAACACACACATACACACAGAGGCATGATTTTAAACTGCTCTAATAGTGTTTAGTGATCCCCCACTCCGTGCCGCCTTTGCAGGAGCCAGCGGTGCGTGTGTGAATGTCTGATTGTGTGTGTATGTGGAGCTCCCTCTGTCCCATGCTCTCTGCCACTTCTGCAACGTCGAAAGGCAATGTGAACTCACAGACTGGGACACCAATATTACGCCTTTAGGGAATCAATATGAAATTGTCCATGTTTTCACTGTTCGACATACAGCCATTTAGCTGCTTGCTAACTTGTTAGCAAGGTCAGCCAGCAGAAGGCCCAATAGTAACCAGCTGAAAGGAGGTATATATTACCACCTACTGTAGCAGAGTCAGTCTTACTTACATCCAAAAATTGATTCTTCCTCCGTGCTTTTTTACTGGGACAAGAACAGTGGTCCAATTAAATGGTCCAATCGAGCTTTAATCGTAGCTCGACTTAACTGTGCATGTGAACATACTGACTAGCTGCTTAGTGCGGCACCAAACCAGCAATCATAGCGCCAGCACTTTTTTATTTATTACTGTTTATTGTTGAGAACCATTTTACTCTAATTTGCCAAGGTTTAGTGGTTTTGAGACTAAAGTACCTTCTACTACTGTGGTTTTCTGTTGTTTTCTTTAATGATTCTGTGTTTAATCTGTGCGTCCACTAACAAAATACTGCCTTCATTTGTTATTATAGCAATGTTAATGTATTGTGTTGCAGGTATGACCGCAGCAGCCTCTCTCGTCTCTCTGGCCTGGGCTCTAGCCTCCTATCAGAAAGCCCTGCGAGATTCCCGAGATGACAAGAAGCCAATCAGCTACCTGGCCGTCATCATTCAGTTCTGCTGGCACTTCTTCACCATCGCCGCGAGGGTCATCACCTTCGCCCTGTTTGCTTCCGTGTTCCAACTGTACTTTGGCATCTTCATCGTCCTGCACTGGTGCATCATGACCTTCTGGATTGTCCATTGCGAGACAGACTTCTGCATCAGCAAATGGGAGGAGATCGTGTTCGATATGGTCGTGGGCATCATCTACATCTTCACCTGGTTCAACGTCAAGGAGGGACGGACAAGGTGAGGACTCTCGATTTGCCTTTTTTTCTGAGCTGAGGTCAAAATCCTTGTCATTGGCTGGATTTGTGTAACTTAGTTCTTTAATTGTGTGTGTTTGTCATCGTCCTACAGCTGTAAGGTTGTACAGTTAAAAGGTTCTCTTGTGATATTCTGCATCAAAGTCAGATTGACCAGAAGCCCCGTATACCACTGCAACTCAAAAACCTTAATGTCTGCATTGACACTGAACTCATACTGCATATTATTTGACCTTTGTCATGACCTGGCTCAGGAGGTCACCACAAAAAGGGCAAGAACACCGGGTTAAATATTTAAACAATTCTTTATCCAACCAAATTAGTCCAATTAATATATGAGGGGTGGAAGTCAGTTATGTCATTGGAGTGTGTTTGTGTGTTAAGGTGTTGTCAATGCAAAAATAACAATAGGCTCAAGTTACCATAATCCATCCACCACACATCGGACACTCACGTTACACTCACAACAACAGGAAAACTAGGCGATCTAATTATCAGAACTATCAGCTGCTGAGCTAGAAGTCAATCAGCCTATCACCCCCTGGAACTGGCAGAAACTAAGGACACACACACATACAGACACATCAAACTACAAATAAACAATATAACCAGCACAGAACGAGAGGCTTCACACCAGAATCAAAACCTTTGAGCTCCCCTTCTCATACTGTAGGAAAACGGTTTTACTTAGTGACCGATTTGGAGTCAGTGACTCTGGTAAATATCACGTCTTCTATCTCTGTTCAGGTATCGTCTTTTCATCTACTACCTGGTGATCCTGGTGGAGAACGCCGCTCTCAGTGCGTTGTGGTACCTCTACCGCTCGCCGCCCACGACCGACGCCTTTGCTGTGCCAGCGCTCTGTGTCATCTTCAGCAGCTTCCTCACCGGCGTCGTCTTCATGCTCATGTACTACGCCTTCTTCCATCCCAACGGGCCCCGCTTCGGACGCTCGCCGAGCGGGCAGGGTCTGGACCTGGACCCCACCGCCCAGTTCTCCACACTACCGTCTGAAGGAGCCACCAACTCGCTGCGCTCCAACCGAGGAGCCACCGCCACCCTGGAGCGTGACGCGGGGAAGTACTCCGAGCGGGACGGCTGCATGCCAGTGTTTCAGGTCCGAGCCACCGTGCCCTCCACGCCGTCCTCTCGTGCGCCGCGCCTCGACGAGACCGTCATCAAGATTGACCTCTGTAGGAACCGCTATCCGGCGTGGGAGCGCCATGTCCTTGACCGCAGTATACGAAAGGCGATACTGGCCATAGACTGCTCGCTGACTCCTCCAAGGCTGCAGTACAAAGATGATGCTCTGGTTCAGGAGAGGCTGGAATATGAGACCACGTTATAGTCCTTAACAGGAATACAGATAACTGAGGATTATCTCACAGTGCGATAAACGGCAAACAGGGACCGTGGCAATAGGAATTCATTAGAACACTATCACCACTCATTCCTTATTGTCTCTTTCTGTTCATCAGCATCAGCACCCTGTTGGTAGTGATCAAATGAAGCCCGAGTGCAGCTGTCGAATTTGTTCAGGTGCTCTGAAGGGTTGTTGCTGTTTTTTTTTTGTTTTTTTTACTTTCACTCATCAGGGAAACCCCGTCTGTCATCATCGAAACGCGAGTGCTCTGACACTCTGCACGGACAACACGGTCATGAACCGTTTTGGCAAATGGTGGAGATAATACGCATCGCCACGTTCCACCAAGAGGGATTTTAAAATCACAGATATTCCACTCTAACATATATGACACCTTAATAGGGTTTAGGAAAAGGAAATGTTCCCTCATTCAGCATCGACAGAAACACTCACACGGCACCTCATCGTCGAAAATGTGTCTGGGTTTTTTGTTGATGATGCATCCACAACTGGGTGGGTGCTTGCATCGATAGCGACATGATTCCACTCAATGCTGCTTATTTCTTTCACCAATTCCCAACAAGAGGGGATGGGGAAAAAGCAGCTGGTTATATGTCAAGTTGTGCACCCTTAGAGAGATCACCAGTGACAACAAAAACAATCCCATTACCTTGTTGGCTGTGGTATATCTTGATCATTTTTATTTGAATCCATCTGCTGCTGTTTGCTATCTTGCTGGTAAGAGGTTTAGTGCCAAAAAAGGTTCCTTGGAACATCCTCTCTCTTTTGCAGGATTATAAAACCGGATTGTATGGTAGTCCAAAAAAGTTCTATTCGGGCTAAGTCATTCAATTCCTCAAAGAGAGCTCTGGTCTCAACTGGATAAGGGTCGGACAGAGAGTGAACAATACACGCAGACAGGAGTCAAAATAGCATCTTTACTCAGTCATTGTGTTTTGTTTGGGAAAAAAAAATCAACCAAAACTGGCTAAAAGAGAGGATAACTAGAAATAAAGAAGGGTTAAAAATCTGGACAGTCACCAGCTCACAACCTTTGCCCAGAAGAAAAAATCTGTCAAACCCACACAATGCCAAGGCAGAATCTTTTCCGGCAGCTCAGCTGAACGATGTGCAGTCAGCCACATAAACCTGGCTGTGCAGTGACACTGATGTTTGTGGAGGAGAGGGCAGAAAAGAAACTAGTAAACTGCATACAGGAATGAAAAGGAGATGACAGGGGAAGAAGACAAAGAAAACGAAGAAGAAGAAGAAAAAAACACGACGACGAGCAGCCAACTCAGCCAAACGAAACCACCAGGATGTACAGGACTCTGATATAAATGCAGCATTTTTTACTTTAGAGATGATATAGAGGGTACTGAAGTCACTGTAATGCTGTGTATTTGTGGTAAAAGTGTGTGAGTGTTAGTTATAGGTGGTGTGGGTGTTTGTGTGTGAATGTGTGTGTGTGTGTGTTTAAAATGAGAAGCAGCTCAGGAGGACATGTTGTCATACGCCCTGATTCAGCTTTGTGATACGATCGATCAGTCGAGGAGTTTTTGACTTTGTGTCAAACTGGCTCCTCCATCAACAACGTCTCCTTCTGGGAGAGATGTGCCCGTTTTTTGTTCTTCCAGTTTAGCCAACAAACATTTATTATGACATTGTCACACCCAGCACTAGAGGATGTCATGATACAGGAATTTAAAACTTCAGCATGATTTTACTTCAAATCAAACAATTTCAATACCTGTTTCGATACCTCGGGAACAGAAAAGTCCAACACATCCAGTATTGGATAATTTCTTGCTTTTAATGCTAGTGCAAATATTTAAGTTGCCAATATATCTGTGCAATTTAGACAGTAGCCACTGCGGTTCCACAACAGTCCCACTCAGTACGCCCTTGTACTTAAACAGTGCATCCACAACAGCATTGTATCTGTGTCCCAGTGTGTGAATTAATTGGGCTCAAACTGGAACGCAGAGAGGAGTGCAAGAGGCACTGACAGCGTAGCACACAGCAGGAGCTCCACACACACAAACACATGTTGCCGGGTAGTTGCCAGGTCGTTCCCTGTTTGCCCAACCATTCTACAAAAAAGCGTTACACTTTATACCCGAGGCAGTGACGTAACAATTCTGTCTTCAAATGGCAGTCTGTAAGCACCAAGTGTCACCTTCTCTGTGCTCTGACTATATGTTAGTGACATCAAAGTAACTTTTACATCTTCACTAAACGACAAAAGGGACTTGGTACTTATCACTTCTATTGATGATGGAAATAACAGAATCTTTTTGATACCACATGTTTTCAAACGATATTTTGACAACCTTACTAAGCACCACATCAGTGTGGTTCTGCAGGTGTCCACATGCTTCACTGATAAATGATAACCAATTGATATTTGGTGTACTAAAGGGCCACTATAAAAGCTTGATTCAGGGCTGTTATAACATTCATTTCTGTGGGAGGGTAAAGTTTCAGCTCTAAACATATTCAGTCAGTGACCCCTAAAAACAGACCCATCTGCTGGCTTCAAACCACCTGAGTGCACACTTTAAAGACTTGCTTCATTCTCATTCTTAACTCAGTTAAATCACTAGTGAACTTTGGCATTGTGAATATTCTGTTGTTTGCACCAGGTTGACAACCATATGAAAGAGATGGTGTGATCTCTTGTCTTTATTAGCTGTATATTTGCAGTTAAGGTCCTTATTAGGTTTATCTGCAAACACTGGAGTTGTATAAATGACCTAAATGTCCTCCTGATGATGAAACTACATGTTTTTAACAAGAAGACAGTAAGAGTTCTCTTGGCCTTTTTGTCAGTCAGTGGCTAAAATGAAACATATCACCGTGAACCAGGAGAAAAAAGTCAGATCGAAAGCTGAAAAGCACATTTCTTCTCTGTAGCTTCATTTTTGTAAAGGCAGCTTTATATGATTTTAAATAGGGATGCACCGTTATGATACCAGTATCAAGAATCAGCCTGATATACTGCACTTAAGTACCTGTTCGTGTACTCATTAAACTACATACTGCTGCACCTGATACCACTTCCCAGTGTGATGATAGCCTCTGACTAGTTGAGCTGGTAGGCGGAGGAGGAGCCACAGTTTGGAGATATTTCAACATAAACGAGGATGATAATAGAAGAGCAAAACTGTTCACTGATAAATGAGGAGGGATGAATAATTGCTCCTTTAATGCACTAACATATGACAACACATTTCAAGTGCTCTGCATGTAGTGTGAGGTCCATTGAGCATGCTACAGGTTCCATATAAGTGACATGTTTCACTGTTTAAATGAAGCAGATGCATCATGGTGTCTTTTTCATTTGTCACAGTCAGAAGGTGAGGAACATCTAGTGGAAATAAAACATGCAGTCAAAGTCATTTTAAGAACAGTAACGGTATCATTAGGTACTCATATTGGTCATCGTATCGGCGACTACCCAAATGTATAAACCACACTATAAGTCTCAAGAGTTTAAGATGCAGTCGTTTTTTAGGCGTCTCTCCAAGTGAAAAAAAGGTCTAAACTGTCTTCCTGTGTTATGATTTTTATTGTGTCCAGCAAAGTCCACAACATGCAGTTTCAGTGCAGCTGTGTAGCTCTTTTAGATATCACCATGCAGCATGTGTAAAGCAGCTAGCTGTATGCTAGCTGAGCTCTCAGCCCGCAAGTCTCTCTGCCCACCTCCTCTGGTCGCTTGCTGTCTTTACTTGCGGAGTCTTTTCAATCGAAACCAGCTCTCCACAAGGTCTATTTACTTTACAGTATACAACCTTTTTGTTTAAATGCAGGATAATGACCTCATGAGGGGGAAACGACGCTGCTAACCTGGTCTGCGTTAGTGGGTGGGAGATGATGGTGGCTGTTTTTGAGGTCATGATGGTGCATGTCTCAGCATATTAAACTGGTATATTGGTCTCACAGTACATAGGACGCAGCCTGTTTTTTTAGTGTCTTATTCACCGAACTATGCGGTTCTTGTAATTAGTCTGAAGAAAAGTGTCATCGGTGCATCCCTAAAGTCGGAGCATTTTACTTAAGTTTATGTGCAGTATCTCTAGAATCCAGTGTAGCCTTAGTTTAATCACCACAATCTCATGAAATAACATACTGATATATATGATTTATACTCAACATTAAACTACCTCAGTTTGTTTCATCAGATAACCCTCTGCCCTCTCTTTAGCACATCGTCTCTCCGAAACAATAAACTCTGCAGTGCTGCCATAACTAACTCAACTAGAACAATTCATTTATCACCTAAAATTCATTTTAAAAAATCCATTAACACATGATTTTTTTATTAACTCCGAAGCACAACACTGACATAAGGAACATTTGCAGACAATGTGCCAAAATTAACTTTGTCTCTATTTTATATAGAAACCATTTAAAAGGCACAATTCATTTTATATTTACGTAGTTTTCCTGAAAGCTGATCATGAAAATGGACCTTCTTCTTTTGAACTAGACAAACAACACGGCCAGTTATTTAAAGCACACAGCCATTTGAATTCACATTGTGTCAGTAAAGTTTAAAAGTGTGTCAGAAATAGAGAATAAAAACATCATCAGACTCCCTCCTCACTCTTATCGTCCTTTAAAGCTGCTTCCTCTGTTTTGTTTGCCTTAACGAGAATATATTTCTATTTTTTTGTCTTTATTTAGAGCCAATAACACAGGATGTTGTTTAATGCTGTAAGAAAGAAAGCACAGCTTGGTTTTCTGGTTAGCCCAGTGTGTGTGTGTGTGTGTGTGTGTGTGTGTGTGTGTGTGTGTGTGTGTGTGTGTGTGTGTGTGTGTGTGTGTGTGTGTGTGTGTGTGTGTGTGTGTGTGTGTGTGTGTGTGTGTGTGTGTGTGTGTGTGTGTGTGTGTGTGTGTGTGTGTGTGTGTGTGTGTGTGTGTGCTATTAAAGCACAATGTATCAACAGCAGGTACTGTGCTTATACTGAGGACTGAGTCTTCGTCCAACAGGGAGCTTTATACACACAACAGTCCTCCATCCTACGAGCCTGAACATCTGTCAGAGGAAACGCTTTAAGTCCAACATGTTCCCAGTTTGGTCCAAGCTGGAGGACGGCATCCAGAGATGACACTATAGTACTACCTTGATTGTCACAGTTTGTGTTGGGACTCTAACCCAGCTGCAGTTTTTCAAGATTTTCATTTATTTGATCAGGAAAGCCTCATTGAGATTTACAAGAGTGGCCAAGACAGGCAGCAGCACAATTCAAAGTAAGAGACATACAGCACATAAAACACACAAAAGGTCATTACATCGTTTGTCACAGAACAGGAAGTCATTCATCAAATTATCTTCCTTTAATCTACTTTCAGAAAGAGATGAGCTCCCCCAGACCCAAATCCTCGTCTGCAGGAACAATGTATCTGAAACTCCTTTTTTCCCCGTTTCGAGATGCACATTGGGAACAGATAACAAGAACATGTTTTGTGACTGAGTCACAGAGTACAGCAGGTCGAGTATTGTCATATAAATAACGACATGTCTGTGATTTAGTCTACGAGTGGTCAATGCAGGCCAGCCAGCTGGAGCATACAGAGCTCAATGATGAGTTAGGGTCCTCAGATTACTTATGAACCTCAATGCTCCATAGTGCACATATATCCAAAGATTTAAGGCATTGATAGGATGCATGAATAAAACATCACCTGGAGTCAGATCATGGCATACGATTGGAAAACACTTATTTTTATTTTTTTGCAGCAAAAGGAAAACGAGTAATTTATGAAATAGAAACCCAGCTGCATCTTTCACTTTTTTAATGGGCTGCTGAATATGAAGCTTAAAACACAGTGACTCAACAATTAAGAATCTGAGGTTTATTCAGTGGTGAGCTCAGAATCTATCGGGGCCCTAGGCAGAAAAATTCACCGGGGGCCCCTCCAACTCATCACCCTTATGTTAAAGTATTCTGACAAAGTAAGATCATGTTTATTTCAGTTTCTCCCAGACAGATTACTCCGCTTCGTTTCCTTCAGTGACTTTCATTGACAAACACAGGGGCACCCTTAGGGAGGCTTCCTACTGTCATTGCAAACTTTGCACATTTTGAGCCTCTGCTGTGGTTTAAAGTGTTTCAGCCCTTGGGGGGCCCCCTACTGGCCTGGGGCCTCAAGCAGCTGCCTGCCTTGCCTGTTGTTAAGCAGCGTCACTGGGTATATTCATGAGACGATACAGACTTAACCACATCCTCCTGAGATGTTGTCAAAGAAGGCAGGTTCAGTGGCTTTTTTCAAAGACTGAAGTGAGATTAGACTGAAACCAAGAAATCCCCACAAGGAAGCAAAATGCGCCAACATCGCATGTCTTAATAACCATCATGTCACCTTCACCACAGTCTTCTCCCCACACTCTGACAAATGGTTTCAGTGTCCTGAATGTAACAAAAAGGTTCAGAGATGAGTAAATCTGTTGTATGAGTAATCCATAGTATGCTTCATAGTTTCTGTCCGACAAGTCAAGTTTGTCATTCAGGTATGAGGACAAGTTGAAGGAGACCTGTGATTGTCTACACAATGAGAGCGATGACAAACACTGACTCAACAAACCTGTGTGTGTGTGTGTGTGTGTGTGTTTTCACCAGCTGATCAAAGCTCTGCTGCAGAGGTCAGGACGAACCAGCCAATCCCAACAGCAGAGAGAGCTTTAAGCTGTCGGCTCACTGTGGTTGTTGACGACACGATTCAGATAATTCATTCAGCCTTAGTGTAAGCACAGTAACCAGTAGGTGAGTAGTGATAGGACTGCAGTCACTCTTGTATAATCATTCTGTACAGACGTCCATGTAGAGAGCTGGTTAAACACGGAGAGCCACAGATAGTGAACAGAACAAACTTATCTGTAAATAAATGTATGCAAAGTGTACACGTTAAAAAAAGAACATTCCTCTCTTTGAGTTTGACTGTGAAGGGTGTCTTTAGAGGTTTTAAACGCCACCACGATGGCTCTAACTACGACAATATATAACAGAGGAAAAAAAAAAGATAAATGTGGTGTATGTGGTGTGTTTAAAAAAAAAGAAAAGAAACCAATGTAAAAGACAAAAAAATTCTGGTCCTTTCAGTGAGTTGCATTGTGTGATGAAAGTCTGAAGTGCTAAAATGAATAACGGGGAAAAGGAACATTTTATTGTAAAAAGATAAATCAAGAGCGATAAACATGATCAAATGACATTTTTGTATATATGGGATTTTTGTAAATTTTTATTTCAATCTAATGCAACACAAACTACCAAAATTCATTTAATAAAGTACACTGTGGTCATTTTTCCGGCCTTGAGTTTCTTTTATTAATTCTCCTTGCGAGAAAATGATTCGTGTTCAATATAAAATGTATTCATGTGTAATTTTTGTGATTCATCACTGTGTTAAAGGTCACATATTAGCCTCCTTTTCAACCAGTTTAAATAAGTCTCAGAGCTCCCCAATACATATGTGTGAAGTTTCTTGTTCTAAATCCACTCTGATCCTGTATTTGATCATGTCTATAAACCCCTCTATTTCAGCCCTGCTCAGAACAGACTGTTTCTGTGTCTGTACCTTTAAATATGTAAATGAGCTGTGTCTGACCACTTGGATGTCGTGGGCTTTCTAGCTCCATTCTCTATTGTTTGCGGTGAGAAGGCAGACTCAGAGGAACAGAACAAACACCTAGCTGTGGGAGTGTCACTCACCTGGGGGAGGGGTTACTGCCCTTTGTGATGTCATGAAGGGAAAATCGCCAGCCTGTTTGAGCACACATTTTCAAGAGAAGCAGGCAAAAGATGGAGAGGATGGACTTTTCTCATAATCCGAGGTTTTGTAGACAGACTAGGAACACATATTAGTTTTAGAAAAACATGGTAAAGTCTATTTTGCATAAATTGTGACCCAATGCTTAATGCAACATGAGGGGACTTTATAATGCTAATTCATTTTGATTGTAAGGTTTGATTTACAAATTGCTCAGTGTGTGCATTTTACAACTATCAGCCTCCACTTTAAGGGGAGGGTGGGGTGATATGCCAGTGCCATGGATGCGCTTATGGAACCAGGATGTTGGGTCAAGGGGCAGCAATTTGGGAAGAGGGAAATTGGAATGCACGATTGTGACGGGGTCCTCTTTCAAAACATCCAAAAACCATAAAAACACAGGCGTAGTCGAAGACTGCAATTGATGTGTTTTATTTTTAGCCTCCCAAGGTGCAGTGACAGATACAAAAAAAATGCATTCCAACTATTTACAAAACAAAAGTCTTCCAAATACAAAATTCCAAAAATGAGTGAGCAAACAAAACAGCACTTCAAAAAGAAAGTCTCCAACACCTTACCTCCTCTGTAACCAGGACTAGACTGCCTGAAAGCAGCAAGCAGCCATCTTTTAAAGTAAGAAGCCCCTCCCACTGGTCGTTATAAATGACATAACATTTTAAACAAAACACACTTTCTCATGAATGAGCGATTTATCACCTTTTACGTTCATATGGCCTACTCATCACTAAATTAAACATTTTAATCCATATTTTATTAACACCACAGCAATGTATCTGTGGTGACACATTGTAAACAAACATTTAATTAAACAATCAATCACGTGATTACTATTGCACGCCGCATCCGCCTATTAGAATGCGGAAATGGGCTGCCTCTGTTTGGCACCCAAACTGGACACAGCGGAACGCATATGAAACGCACCAATGGTAAGCATGCTATGAATCAATATATATTTATATATATATATATTTATATATATGTATGAAAAACAAAAATAGAATTGGTCGCGCTATGAAACGGAGCGGGAAAGGAGGATGATGGTGTGATTTACTGAGTGATTATAGGCGCACTGGCAGAGGGAAAAGTTTGGCGTATGAGTGTGTGTCGGATGTGTGTGTTGGTGTGTGTGCTGACTGCAGTCAATGACGGAGCCGCTCAGTCACAATGATTCTAAATAAACACAAGATACTTGTGCTCTAATGAAAGGATAAGCGTTCAGTGAAGAAACTCCTTTTATGCCCTTCAGGTAAGGTACATAACCGACCACATGGCCCTTAGTTGCCTCCACAACCAAAACCCAGGATCTGTTGATGCAAGCTACCAGGTAATGACAACGCTGATCCTTCCTACCCTAACAAATGGCCCCTATCAGCTCACCCCAACCCAACCATGTAGACAGATAGGTAGCAAAAGCCAGGACATTAGATGGAAGTCATACGTTCAGGACCAAAAACTAAAAACACAAGGATTGTGATTTTGAACCACAATCCAACAAACAAGGAAAGGAGTTGGACCAAAATGTTTGCCCTAATGGAGGCATATCATCTACAATCTACTCTGCTACAAATACTGGACTTCACCTGCACCACTCAACCAGATCGTAGACTCTGGTTGTCAGTCTAGTTCAAGCAAGTTATTTGAAAATCTTTTCAGATTTTTTCATTTGTGACTTATACCTGTATTAATCTGCCTACACCTGAACTTGGCTTTACTCCTGCCTCCATTTTCCCTCCTGATGTTCTTTGTTTCATGGGGATCATCACGGCCTCCTCTCTAGATCTCTGGATTTGGTTCAACTCTCGTCCCTGGATCTCAAGACTCAGGTTAGTCAGCCATCCCCTTTCTATTCATCTGACCTGCTCTGCCCCATTTCACTGGCATATGACTCATTCCCGCACTCCCCTGACCTAGAGACTCTCACTTTAATTCATGCCACTTTTTGTTAATAAAGTGTCCATTGCCTGCTGCAGTGTCTGTATTCTGCATCTGGGTCTTCAAAAAACATCACCCTCTGAAAAACAAAAAACAAAAAAACAAAAACAAATGTAATTTCAGTATGCAGTACAATGCGTTCCTGCACTCAATTCCTGATGCCTGTAATTAAGGTGAAGGACCCCATGTATTACATATTTGTATGATGTCAGCTGTTCAAATATTTTGTATATATTTTGTGTTAAGTCAGGACAGCAGGCCAGTTCATATGTTATCTTTGTGCTATCCTTTTTAAATTGAATATGAGGTTTAAATGTGGTCCAGACTTTTTTTTGAAACAGGTTGTATAAATCTATGAAGGACATAAATGAGTTACCAATTGTTTGGCAGGTAAAAATGAAACATGCAGTTTGGTCATTTTGGAAGCACTGATCTCATCCACCCTCACATTGTCAAGCTTTCGGTAATCAGAGAGGAGAAAACAGAAACATAGCATCTATGTATTCAGATCAGACTTCATGATGATGAATGGTTGCAGGCTTGTTGTCACTTCTTTTATATGACGCCACACCCTTTTCTGACAAATAGTTTTCCTGGTCTCGTGACTTTGCCAATACATGTATTTTGCAGTTTGCAGGAGTTTGCTTGCAGGTTTTGATTGACACATGGGTCTCCTATAGCCTACTGTAGGTATTTTTCTTCTGTATCTGCACCGGATGGCTGCTGCCCGGGCCTCAAAGTCTGGCTGACTGCATCTGTCGTAGTTCTTCCAGACAGTGCTGTTTATGTCTCACAAGGTGTTTGGCTGTCTGCTCTGTATGCCGTCTATGAATCTGACACATTGGGCTCATAAACAGAGTGATGCAACACACACACACACACACACACACACACACACACACACACACACACACACACACACACACACACACACACACACACACACTCTCCCTCTCTCCTAACCCACAGTGACGTTTCCATTGTTCTTGATCACAGATGGTCTTTTGTTCTCACTCAGTGTGGTCTGAACGTAACACTGCCCGGCAATTTGACCCATCAACAAAAAACAACAAACAAAACACTTAACAAAACAACAACAACACTAACAACATGCAGAGAGAATAAACTGGTTACTCTCTGCACTTTACGATGAGTGTCTCTGCACTCTGATCAATGCTTATTTATAGTCTCTGCTTTGCTACCTGTCATGTTTTTTACGGGCTGTAGTGCTTACTCCGTCACTATCATTAAACTACATTTCATCCATTGAAGAAAACAAAGTTATAGGGATACAAAATAATAACAGTGTCATATAATCCCAAGCCTTTTTTTTTTCATTCAGACTTCAATTTAGAAATCTCAAATGATCATAAAATCACCTGAACTCGTAAAAATCTGATTCACTCGTATGCTTCCCTTTTTATGTCACAATACTCTATACTCTATAAATTTGGGAAGTGTTTTTTTTAAAGGTCTGTTAGTTGATTAGGGGCATGAGGCTAAAGTGTATCATTGCCAGCAGAGGACACTCAAAGGTCAGGAAAATACACAACAGGATTGACTTCAATTCCTCATTTCCCACTCACACAGTTTTTCTGTATTTCTGCAGCTCCTACAGTACATTAAAGGATCTTTTTAAAGTTTTCAGCAATGAGGAAAAAAAACTTCCAGAAGAGGTCAAATGTGTAAAAACACACAAAATAGTTTACAAAAGGCCCGCTTCACAACAGCTTCACATCAGCTCCTTTTCTACTGCAGTCAGACTATGAACAGTTCAACACCTCACAGACAAAGACAAACAAATCAGCATGTACATAGTGTGCAATAAAAAGAGTCCAAACATGCCCATGTGCAATAAGAGAATATGATAAATGTCCATGTACGTAGATGTGAAAAATATTTCAGATGCTATAATTTATATCAAATACTCACTACTAATTGTTTTCAGTTATTTATTTCTGAAGCTTGTCTAACCTTTCCATTGCTCTCCTGTCTTCTATATTTCATAAAGTTAACTATCTTCTGATAGAGAGAGACTGGTAAAGTCAGCCGTTAGCTTTGAACGACTTCCAGAGTATGAACCGTTCATCTGTTGAGCCTCAGATCAACTGTAAGGGAGATCACACTGAGGCCATTTCTGAAAATCCACAGTTCAGTATGGAGTGCAGACTTTTCAGTAGACTGAACCCTTGTGGTCATTCAGTGGGTCTTTTTTTGGGCCCACCTCAGTAGACTGACCATTTCATAGTCAGGGCCTTTACAGAAACAGGGATAAAACATTGTGTTCAGTCCAAACCTCTGATCAGAGGGCAGCAGCTCGTACTCTGTATGTAGAACATCAGATAGGTCTCTGTCTCATCCAGTTGCTACTGACCGGTTTGAATCTCACAGTAAATGAGAATCAATTTGTTCAACGGACTTTACAGACACTTCATTCTATGCTAATCAATGCATACTGCGTTCTGCAATTGATGGCTTCAAAACAAAATACTTCAAACAACAATTCAACTCAGAATAAAATAATTTTGATCACGAATCCAAAATAATACTCCAAAAGAAATCCACATTACAGTGTGTTTTATATTAATAGAAGAAGCAAATAAAGCAAGTCGAGCCAACAGGTTAAAAAAGAGAAAACGGTGAAATCAATCAAACCTGGAAAATCACAGAGTCACAAACTGAACGGGCGGTCAACAAACCCAAGTAACATCAGGAAAAGCTCTCAAATTGCATCTTAAGAAGAGGTCTGTCTCCTCGAGCAGCTCGTTCCAGAGCTTCAGGGATTTCACTGAGCATGCTCTGTCACCTCGAGTGCTCAGCCATGCCTCAGAAACACATAAAGGATGATAAAAGAGGAGCTCAGGCTGCATCCTGGCTTATATATGCCAAGGAGGTCAGATATGTAGCACAGACACATGGGCCTTAAAAAGTTCAGAGGGGAAGATCTTAAACAAACTGGGAGCCAGTGCAAGGAGGCTGAAACAGGCGTAATGTGGTCGCTTTTATGTGATCTCGTTAGCAGAGTTCTGCACAATGTGGAGAAGATTCACTGATGTTTTGTTTGAAGGAGATGAAGGCGTCTGTGAGTCTTAAGAGGATCAGATAGAAAAAGACTGTACTAGTTTTGTTGTGTGATGCTCAAAGCTCAAGCCGCTTTCAAACCAGACTCCCATAATCTTTGCAACAGACTGAATGTGATTCACCAGGGAGCCACCAGAGGGCAGAGTTTGTTTACATATAAAAAACAATTATTGTTCAAATTATGCTCAGGCCATTATCCACTAAATGTGCTCAATCATGTATGAAATCAATTCTTCAATGATAATCATTTTAAACAGAATTAACATTTTATTGGTTTCTTCATCTTTTTTTCTGATGCTGTTAATTATCAATAATCAACCCAAAACTTTTTTTTATTAAAATACATGAATTTAAGATTTATACACTAAAATATGATTCAAATTAAAACATCATGATATTGTAAGTGACTCTTTTGTTTCTTGGCTGCCAAAACAAAAACCTTCCCTCCCCCACCCTCCCGCCCACCCTGAATCTGAGAGTTGTCTGTTGATATGTGTCATTGATCCTCCATTCATTCCTCGACCGGCCCAGCTGTCAATCACTTCCACACCACTGCCTCTCCAACGGCTGCTCGCGGTCCCAGTGCAGCTCCAGACGTCTATCTGTTACGCAATGCGCCTGCTCGCCGCTACAAGAGGAAAGCGCTGACCCTGAATCAGCTCCTGGTGCAGCACTGGGGAGGGGAGGCATGGGGGATATTTGAGGAAAGGGTGAAATAGAAAAAGGAAGGAGAAAGGGAAGCCAATCATCATGGGTACGTCTTCAGTCAGACAGAGCAGATCTGTTCTCAGAGATTTAAATGTTGGTAATTAAAAAAATAGGAGCATATTGTTTAGCCCCCAGGGCAGACTCATACAGTAGAGAAGCTACGCTGGAGGAGAGGGGGGTGGGGTCACCTCTCCTGCCACCAACAGAGACATCCAATAGAGGCTGCAGGGGCCGGGGGGGCGGGCAGGCGGGGGTCGTACACTTCCTCATCCAGGGATTATGCGGCTCAATCAGACTCTGGCAGATTATGTCTGACCAAAACAGACTCAGCTAGAGATTAACAACTATTTCCAAATAATTTTGTTGCATGAAAACAATCAGCTTTGAGATTAAGAGGAGAGCTGGAGGCATCAAATGGCCCACAGATGTAAAAGCGATGGTTCTGGAAGATAAACCCGACCTGAAATCCCCTCGGACTCAATGGTTTCAATATGTTTGGGGAGGTTTGAGCGTAATTGGATTGATTTTACTAATCCATAAAATATATTCTCAGAAAGCTCCCCAAAAACCAATTAGAGCTGTCTAATAGATGTCTGCCAGGGCCATAATTAGTGCTACCCATAGTGTCATAAACATGAGTTTACAGATTAATCTTTCAAACAAAGATTAAAATAAATGGACTTAATATTAAATTGGCTGGATTTCTGTTGTGTTTCAAAGTTTCATTTGTGAGTAATTGCATTATATCCCTCTCCCCTACAGAGTGAAGCTTCAGAGCTCGTTCTTTAATAAAGAAAGGAATATTTCATCCAGCTTTTTCAAGTAGTTGTATCTTTACATTGACATCATCGGCTGAGATCTGGAAACTGCAGCTTCATGAGAAGTCAATGATTCAACAGATTCTGCAGAACATTTGATCGAAGCATTATTCTCAACACTGATAATAATTCCTCAGTGTTCAGCGAAACAACACAAATATGTGAAAGAATAAAAATGGCTGAGCTTTCAACAAGCTGTCTGTTGTCTGACGTCTTTGAGGTGATGGTCGCTGCATTCACGAGTTAAATCAGAGTAATAAAATGTCTTCATCAGTACGATACAGCTGAGCAGCATCATCGACATGAATGTTTGCTTTAAATTAGGGCTTAATTTTTTAATCAATGGGAATAACTTCTGTAATTAACATGTACCTCTTTTTAAATTGTGTGCTATTTTGTCTCTTGGCGCCTCACACTTAAGCCACAGCGTCTTCCTGGAGTGCATTCATGGAAAATAAAGACACTGCCGCCCTTTTAATGGCCTCTGGCTGCATTGTGTTAAACTGAATAAACATATTGGATTGGATTGGAAAGTCTTTATTGTCACTGAGGAGCAGTTTGCGTTCGCAACAGAGGTCCATACAGGCCAAATGATCAAAGTACTTCAAGTTTGAGCTTCAAGCTATGAGCTTATAAAGTTAATCAGAATGATGTCAACCGCCAACCGCATCCCCACGAGTCACCACAGAAGGAAGTTCATGGGTGGAAACTGACAGCAGGACAGTCAACATTGAGGAAGACTCAGGTCCGAGGGACGACCCCAGGTTGGGATGTTGTGAGTCGATTCGGCAACTAATCAAAGAGACTATTTCTTCTGATGACTTTCAGTCTGGAATGTATTCAGTACAAACTGATACAATATCAAAAGGTCAGAGCGGTGTTGCAGTCTGCTATGTAGCTGACAGCATTCAAGAAAAGCGACTGGCAAGTTGTTGAATGTGAATCATCAGCAGGGGAAGACTTTAACTGACTGTTCACCTCTATCACCAGATGGAGATAAAATGCCAATGAAAGGCGTCTGATCCGACCTTCACAACAGGGTCCTAAGTCTCTGACTAGACTCTTCTCCTCTCTCGCCCCCCGGTGGTGGAACTAACTTCCAAACTCCATTCGATCTGCAGAGTCCCTCTGCACCTTTAAGAAAGAGCTAAAGACCCAGCTCTTTATGAATACCTACTAACTTAATGATGATGGTCTCCATATTATTGATGATGATGATGATGATGATGGTAATGACGATGGTTTTTGTTTGATAACGATGACTTATAAGATGGTTTCTATACTGATTAGAGCTCTCAAGAACTGCCGTCAATGTTGTGCTTTGCCTCTGGTCACTTCCTGTCAGCACCTGTGTGTCCAATCAGACTCAAAGCTGATCGTTTGCTCTTACTGACATTGTTCCCTTTTTTCTAGATCCTTGCTTGTGTTGTACTTACTCTCTGATGTATGTCGCTTTGGATAAAAGCGTCTGCTAAGTAAATTGTAGAATTGTAGATGAAGAAGGCATTGATCAGGTGAGCAAAAGGTGTTCCACTTGTAAGAACTGTGCCTTGTGCTGCTATTTGCTTCTGCAGCAGTTCTGCAGTTGTTCACTCATGCGTACCACACAATAGGCTTGGCCTACACATTTTTATTGACTCTCTCCTGCACACACATGTGGCATGTGAGAGAAGCTTCTCCACATTAACGTTTATCAAGCATCGCCTCAGGCACAGGATGTCATAGGACAATCCGGAAGGTTTTATGCTTCTGGAAACGGAAAAATAGATGCTGATGAATATGGACTCTGCGATCCTGGAGAATACAAAGACTGTGGCTGTGCAGTGCTTTTTCATGTTCTGGTGACATACTGTTAGTGTTGTAATCCAGACCACATTAACCAAGACCAAGACCTACCCGAGACCAGAGTGCTCCGAGACAGAGACAAGACATTAAGGGATCGAAACTGAGTCAAGGCCAAGACCAAGGCAGGGCGAGTCCGAGACAACACCAAGACTAAGACCATAAATATCACTGAATAAATATCACGGTTCTAAAATTCAAATTATGAAGGAAGTTATTTGTTCTTTTAGAATGAGGCGTTTTCCTTCTTATCACAGTGATGACCTGGAAAAACAGCCTTTCAGTGGTGGTCTTGATTGACTGATCTTGATTTTTAATCTGGAGTCTGCCCAGTTCAAGACCGGGACAAGGCTGAGTAACAATGCTTTCGGTTCCGAGACCGAGAGCTTCAAAAATTGGTCTTTGACACCAAGATCGATTTCGAGTGCCACCACAATACCTACCTCTATTTCTCAAGATTGCAAATATAACACTTATCAGCTTCGGACCTATAGGACATATCATTCACACATTTATCTTCTCCCGCGTCCACATTTTGCAATTCTCTTATTCCTACCTCAGTCAATCCGCCCTGTAACATCTCCAACCTTCCGGACTCTTAACCAGGACAATCACAAACCACAGCTTGCATCAAGTTCATTACTTTTCAAGCTTTAAATGGCTTGGCCCCTGTTTATATTTCAGAGCTTTTAACATCTCACACCACGGCCCGACCTTTGAGGTCATCCAGTCAATCTCCTGGCTATTCCACCCTTGAAACTCAAAAGTAAAGGCGACTGATCCTTTGCTGTTTTAGCTCCCAGACAGTGGAACGCACTCCCTCCTGAGATCCACTAAATCTGTTGACTGTTTAAAAAACTCCTAAGAACCTACTTCTTTATACTTTGGCTTTTAGATAATCCTCACTGTCCTCTATATGTTTGAGTGTCCTATGTGCTTATTTTTATCATTACTATTATTGTTGTTGTAATCTTCAACTTTTCCTATCTTGTTGCTGCAATATTTTGTGTATTGAGAAGGGTGCTACATTAATAACGTGTATTGTTATTATTTTGTATCTTCAGAAAATGTATTATATAGCAATCATAGTTCATACTATTGATGCACAACAATGATTTTATCATTAGACTTGTTAAATTCGAGTTATTATGCTGAAATTGAATTAACCTCTGTGTTAGAGCTCGTGTTTAGTGCCTGTCTGCAGTGTGTGTATTAGTGTGTGTGTGTGTGTGTGTGTGTGTGTGTGTGTGTGTGTGTAGTGTGAAATAGAGCTGCAGGCCGAATGATGAGTGACACCCTGAATGTGCATTCCACTTGATTTGCTCTGTGCTTCAATTCACTGATGGAAGTCCTTTCATCCCATTAGCTCCAAATTCCTATAACGGGCTCTCTAAATGCATGGGCCCCAAAATCAGGGCCGGCCCCTGCTGGGAGGGCATATGGGGGGCTTTGTTGGCAGGAAGGGAGTGTGTGTGCAGGGTCCACCAATCACTGCCCTTGCCCGGGGAGTTAAACAAATTGATTGGCAGGCAAGTGGCGGCCAGTTCCAGACACTGTGGTCCCCATTCATGTGAACACTGAGCCCAAAGAAGCTGTGCAGAGAACCAGCTGAAAGGCCCGAGGACTCATAAAAGAGGACTAGCTTTTTTTTTTCTTCTTTTAAACATACACTTCCACATTCTGTTACCACACAACACAGAGCCTGAAATCTTTAAATGTACTCCCAGTGCACATAGGAATTCAACTGTGAACGTCAGCAGCTAACTGGGAGGAGATCTGAGATTTGGCTGAACTTTCGATTGCAATAACAAAAGCAAGAGGTGTGTCTATAAAGTGTTTTAGTTCTGTCAAAGCCACAGTTCCTTATAGTTATTCTCTTGGGAGATTCGAGTTTATTTATATATTGCTTTGCAACCAGTTTCATCTTAAAGTATCCAATGATAGTTGCTCTCTTGAGCGTTAGTCCTTCATTTGTTTTTGACAAAGACAGATTAAAAAAAGTTAAGAGTGAAAGTTACTTTTTTGTGTTGCTTCGAGGAGCATGACGGCGTTTCACTGCTTCATGCCTCTTTCATGTTTTTTTCACAGATGTACACCCTTAAAAAAAATATTTAACCGAGCACTGCCTGACCAGCACAGAAGAAACAGAAATGTCAAATTCAGATTCTTTATTGTCCCACAAGGGGAAAGTTGTTTTGCAGCAGGAGCGCACAGAAGACAACAAACACAGGGACAACATCACTGTAAAAAGTTATCACAAAACCATTTGAAACAATTTAAAACATGGCAGTGAAATCTATCAAGAGCTCATACCAAGATGAAAATTCCTACGAAGTTATTAAAGCGAAAAGTGGAGTTGTTCAAATGTGCAAAAGAGCAAAAAGAGCAACCAAAGGACTAATTGTTCTTTAATAATTATATTAATTGCAACAGGGAAAAATGAAACCTGGAGTCTTTTAGTTTTCCTCACAGGAGCTGTAAAACGACGACCTGAGAGTAGAAGCTCAAACTCACTCTAAGTGGGGGATTTGAGCAGATAAGTATAGCCTCAGCTCTCCTCAGGACCTGCCTGTTATAAATCATCAGAAGCCCAGTCCGACACCTCCCTGAGGTTTTACTTCTTGTTTTAACAAACCTACTAAGTCTGTTCTTATTGGTTAAGTTCAGGCTTCCTGACTATGCAACAATACAAAAATAAACAAAACTGGCTGAAGTGGATTGATAAGGTGAAACAAAATAAAAACCTATTAACAGAGAGATGCTTCATGAGGAGGAGGGTTATGTTGGCCACTTTCTCCCTGTAAAAAGCTGCTGAAGGATGCAGCTTGTTGAGATAGATCCAGTATGAGAGTTCTGTTTATTCTTCCTGATACTCACAGGTGAATGAAGTACCTGAGAGCCTCTCTCAAGTAAAAGTACAGATAAAGTCTTAAAAGTCTCTCCTTCAGCAGCAAGTCTTTTCTGATATTAAATGTACTTCATTTCTAGAATTATGAACACTATTTTAAATTGTTAACCCTCAAAAGTTGAGTCACTTGAAACGAAAAGGTTTTAAAGCTTCAAAACTTAAAGATCCTTATTTGATGAAATCAAGTTTTTCTGAATCCTTGTGAACATCTGGGGTCTCATTTATAAAAGACTGCGTAGTGTGTGTAGTTGTGGGCGGCAGTAGCTCAGTCTGTAGGGACTTGGGTTGGGAATCGGAGGGTTACCGGTTCAAGTCCCGGCACAGACCAAGTCCGGAAATTGGTCTGGTAGCTGGAGAGGTGCCAGTCCACTTCCTGAGCACTGCCAAGGTGCCCCTGAGCAAGGCACCCAACCCCCCCCCCACCAGCTCAGGAGCGCCTGCTGTGGGCAGCCCCCTCACTCTGAGACCTCTCCATTAGTGCATGTCCATAGGATCCTGTTTGTACATGTATGTGTATTTCAGCCTATGTTTGTGTAGCATGTTAACTAGACAGAGTGTAAAAACAAATTTCCCCTCACGGGATCAATAAATTATTATTATTAGAATCCATACTAAAAATGTACGTGCGCCAAAAACCCGGAAATGGCATGCGCACAAAATGATTTAGATTTCAGCACACCTGCACGCAATGTTTCCTTTATAAATCACGATCCACCTGGAAATGTGCGCACGTAGATTAGTCCCATGTTACGCCCTCTACACGCCCACAATCACCATAAATGGTCAATGCAAAGCAGCTCGTGAATGAAAATGCAAACAAACGAGGGGGCGGAGCAAAGGTTTCCAGCCCTGGATCGCGGCGAAACCCGGAAGTTTAGACAAAGAAACGAAACTTTCTGACCCAGAAACAGAGGAGTTTGTGAATGAAGTGAAGGATAAAATGGACATATCGGTAGTTTGCTGCAGCAGGAGGATCACAAACTGAAGAAAAATCAGAGAATGACATCACGCCGCTGCTGCATTCATGCTGTCCTATGTGCCAAAACATCCACCGTTCATTACGCACGAGTATATCTGCAATGTTTACATTGGACCCACACTGATTTCTTCATATAGTGGCAGAGAGGTCACATCAGTCAGCAGTCTCCCTCACTGTTTGATATTATTAATCAAAGGTTTGATCAACGAACAAAAACATTTGATTGTTGGCCACATATTTTCGTGGGCATCTCCGTCTGCTCTGTGACTCATTATGAGGATATATAGACCTAATGATTGTGTCAGAGATGCCCCGACTTAATGTCCACACTTGAATTATTTACAGAATAAATACGTGCAGCTGATGAAGATGTGCTGAGTTTGGAGGAGGTGAAATGTGTGAAGCCATCGCCGTGTCTCTGTGCGTCTTGACGCAGGCATCTTTATTAAAACTAAAAACCACACTTGATGATAAATGCACGATATTGAAAGATATTAATGAAAACTGGAGGCTCTATGGTCTTTGTGTTAGTCTAATGTTTAACTCTACATCAGTGATTACATTAGTGTACAAGTCCGATCCTCTGAGGTCCGTCCAGGATAATGAAGGCGAGACGGCGCTGATGAAATATGTATATTTATATATATATATATGGGTTATATATATATATGTTGTTTTTTTTAATTTTATGTTTATATATTGTCATAATGAAAGTGACTTATCGGAAACGGCTCACTACATGCCCGACTATAGCCTAAATAAAACCATCGGTTTGAATGATTATGATGACGTGGATCTGTCAGTAAAGTTTGATATTTAGTTAAATAAATGTGGAAGAGACATCAATATGTATCTGCAGGCTTCAATTCACCACTTCACCGTCTGTGTCGCCAATTTCCCATGCCTCCAAAATGAACGTACGCCTGGGTCAGAGTTTGCTTACCGGTGCGCACATTTTACCGTCAGGTTTGTTTTTATAGATAACAGACTTTGCGTGGGAAAAGGCGTACGCCATTTTCAGACCCCGTTTTGTGCGTATGCAACGGTTATAAATGAGACCCCAGGTCCCTACGCTGCTGAAAAAACGGGAACACTTACATCACACATAAGATCTTGATGAAGAAAGTTCAAGTTGAAAATCTCGAATGTTGAACATTTTATAATTTATTGAGAACAAAATGACTTAACAACGGTAAATGGACCAAATTGTCGACCCATTGAAGGCTGGATTCAAAATCATAACGAATATAAACGTGAAAAAGGCTGAGTCACTTTGAATTTTATGACAGCGACTCATGATACATCCTATCCCATAGGGGCTCAAGTGGATTTAGACCAAGGGGGTTGAGATGGTCGATCAATGTCATCGATACCTTCATTAATCAGGATCTGCCTACACACTCTGGCCATATGACGCCGGGTGTTTAACTGCAACATGAGGAACCCAATGCACTCTGCACCAGAGTAAGGTCTGACCATTTCTCTGAGGATTTCATCCAAGTATGTGACAGCAGTCGGGGTAGCATTGGCTAAGACATGGAGGTCTGTGCGACCCTTCAAGAATATGCCTCCTCAGACCATCACTGACCCACTGCACAAAAAGGTCATGCTGGATGATGTTACAGGCAGGACAACATTCTCCAGACTTTTCCATGACTGTCACATGTGTTCTCTGGCAAACGCAAATCAAGCTGCACGGTGAGTAAATAGAGGACGTCGGCCCTCATGCCATCCTCATGGATTCTCACCAAAGTAGGTGAAACTGATTCAAAATCCCCTGTGCTTCCTAATTAGACAGATTGCTGATGTAGCTCTAGTGAAAGTTCAGTCAGGGACACTATTTTCTGCATGCTGGTTTTATTGTTAATTTTCATACTATCTCACATCGTTCCTCCATGCACGCTCACTCATTTTCTATTAATCATCAGCTGTTCACATCTATCTGATAGCACTGCTCCCCTCTCTCATCGTTAGCCTATCTTATGCCTGATTATGTCTTTCTCTTCAACTAGTCAATTCATTGTGAAGTGCGACCCTCGACCTCCCCGTCACCACCAAGCCTTCCCAGTTTCATCACCTTTTTCATCCCATCAGCCTCACTTCACATCACCAACCACTGTCCAGTCGACCCCAGTCTTCACAGTTTGGTCAGCCTCTTCTGCTGCTCAGGGCAGACATCTTCGATCACACTATTTCCCTGTAGAGTTCAAGCGCAAAAATAGTCCCTGACAATAATTCAAAACCACATCATCATGAATAAATATTTATCTTCAAATCATTTTCTTGACCACCCTCACTTTTCAACCTTTCACTTTCCCTTCCTTATGAAGTCAGGTTTTCAGAAAAGAAGAAAAAAGACAGAGAATAATTTGACCGCAGAGTTTCTCAAGAATTGATAAGAATTCTCCCCTTTGAACCTGACATGTATCAGTGGGAAAGTAGACACTTTATTTACTGTAAGAAATGTGTCTGAGTATAAATATAACTCAAGTAAAGTACAGATACTCCCACTTAAGTACTACAACAAAGACAACTTCATTACAACACTACTGAAACTGATGATACATATCCAGTGTATGATACTGTTTTTCTGTCCTTCTCATTTCTTATTCCATGTTTTCAGCTGTTTTTTCTGCTCATCTGAAATAAAAGAAAATAATAATAAGAACTGTATTTGTGTAGCACTTTAAAGTAGATGATCACAATGAACATGGTCTTAACCTGGAGAGGTTTGTCATGAATAAAATGCAGCTTTCTTCTTTTGCTCTACTGAGTACATTTGTTTCATAACCCGTGATGGTGGTTTAGTGGCACAGCGACACAAACAGGCGTGATGAAACCAGACGGTCAGACAGAAGTGGTCGTCTGTTCTGGTGATGCCAAGGTGAATGGCTCAGTGCCCACATGTATTAAACCAGCCAGCAATTAGCCAGGGCCAGTCAGCCAGCAAGATATCAACACATGGGTACAACTAGCCAACCAAGCACAACACACACACACACACACACACACACACACACACACACACACACACACACAGACGCCCAGATGCTAGGCACTAATCTCTGAGATTTTTGTTGTTATGTCTTTTGTTGGATCTGTTTATGATGTTATGGTTCCTCCTCTCACTGCAGTCACACACAAACTCACACTCACACACACACACACACACACACACACACACACACACACACACACACACACACATAAACGTACACACGTACACACACAAACACACACACCTGGTGTCTCTCATAGAATTAGGTAGTCGTCTATATTTTAACATTAGTTTTTTATATCAGTTGTGCTTTATCCTCTAACTTATTTTAGTTTGTCAACAAACATCTTACTCATCTTAGAAATGCACAATAAATCATTATTGTATTATTATGGCATTATGAGCTTACAAAGTATAAGCTTAATTTATCATAGTTCAAATCATTGTCTCAAAATCAATAAAACAGAATTGCGCATCAGTTTTTAGCCAACACTTAAATGATTGATTCAAAGTGTAGTGAACCTTGTGCTGTTCAGTAAAACTCTGCCTGCTTTCACCTTTACCTGCCTTGTGTCAAGTCGTGCATTTGAGTCCATCACCTGTCAGTCCATCGGCTGTTACATATTCACAGTGTTCTTTTACGTCAGGGTTCGTTTAAATGCTTTTTTAAAGAATTCTGCAAAAGGGGAGTTGTATCAGTAAACTCGCAAATGCAAACTCTTGTGTAACCTTCCGTCCTAGTCTCTCTCTCTCTCCGTGTCTCTCCCTCCGTCTCTCTGAGCCCCTCCCCACCTCACCAGGAAAATCATAATAAGCACCAGACACTCTAATGTCTCTTTATAATTTACACTGTGCTCCGTTCATCAGCGACACAGACGCAAAGACAAAGAACTTAAAAAACACACTTCATTTTCACTAAGTCACAAGTGCCTTATATTTATTTCAAGTCCAAGCACATCTTTTGTTGTTGTCGTTTTTGCACATTATCTTTGAACTTTTGTTTTTTTCAGAGAAACAATTTTTATGTCTATGTCCGTCCGTCTGTATGTACGACAATAAAGATGACTGTCAGGATCTTGAAGTTACATAATAATTGATGTAGCATTCGATGAGGATTTTCAATCCTCCATGATTACCGATCAAAGAGTCGCATGGAAACTGTGGCGCTTTACTGCTTTACTGTAGTCTCCTTAGGTCTACAAACAACAGAATAAACACAAATGCTCTGCGTGTGTGTGTGTGTGTGTGTGTAGGTGGACAGGCCCAGCTGCCGATGTGGGCTCTCTACAAAGCTCTGACCTGAGTGACATGCAGCACCAGTATGAGGCATATTATCCACCTCATCAAACAGACCCCCTGAATTATTCTCTTTGTATGTAATGTAATGTGCTCATTTCAAAGGGGTTTGTGTGTGTGTGTGTGTGTGTGTGTGTGTGTGTGTGTGTGTGTGTGTGTGTGTGTGTGTGTGTGTGTGTGTGTTGGGTGGGACGGGGGGTTGAAATGACAGAGAGAAAAGGAGAAAGAGGGGAACAGATTTTTACTCAACACTGGCTGGAGTAGAAGGCAGAAAGTCGCCCTGTTGCTTTGTGACAGAATGGAAATCATATTTGCTGCACAACTGGGGGGCCGTCCCCTTTGTTGCTTATTAAAAGAATATCTGAAAGGACGGAGCATGCGTCTTTGTGTGCGTGTGAAGTGTGTGTCAGCATGTTGCTCACTGTGTCAGTCTGGAGAATTTGGTAACAAGGGCACGGCCTTGTGTAGAAATGAGTCTTAAAGTAACAGTATGTAAAACGTTTCAAAGTTGTTCTAATAGAACAATAACTTTAAACAGGGAGAATGGCGTCTCTCCCATGTCCACAGAGAGCCTGGTCGCCTACTGTCAACACTTTGTGTAGCCAGTTAGCCCGTCTCTGCACTTTTGATAGAATGCCTGAAGCTGAAAGAAAGAAGAGGAAAAAAAAAGAGTGACCGAGCAAGAGGCCGGGCTAGAGTAAATACTGGACTGGCTTTTACACTTTGACGAGAGCTTCATAAAACATAGGCTGCCAGCCTGATGCCAAGCTGGCAATAATCCTGTTGGGACGGGTGAGTTAGTAATATGCATATAATCCACAACAGTTTGCAACAGGCTGTAGACGATTTCACATATTGCGCTAGCTTGTCAGTCCACATAGTTTTTTAGCTCCTCACAGCGTCTTCACTTCCCTCTGTTGGTCAACAGATGCATGTTGTCTAAGAGGGGAAGGCTTAACTGCACTATGTGTGTTTTACAAAGAGCTTCAGTACTGTTGCTTTAAAGCTACAAGTAGCATGCATATATTATAAAATAATCAATGGTCTATTGTGCAGAATTTTAATTATAGTAGAAGTTGAAGGAATTCTAATTTTAACGTCTTTCAAACTTTCCTTCAACGTTCAGTCCCTGCTGCCTTCTGATATGTTGGTTCAGGGACATTTTCAAACCTCAAAGCCACTATATGAAATTTTGTTTAAAAACTCCTGGCCCACAGGGGATAAGCTCTAGACGGTTTTTTTTACAGAACACTATTATTTAAATAAATGTAATATTGATATACAAAGTTTCAAATAATCAGTGGTCCCAGTACTTAGCCCCTGACTGCTGGTCTGCTCATACATGTTTTATCAAGCTGCAGATTGTAAACAGGCCGCAGTGTTTGACAACACTTTTCTATTTGACCACTGTCGGACAGCGTGTGGGAGCTCTCTGAGAGAAGAACAAACAGCATACAGCTGCATTCACAGCTTTCAAGGGCTTCTTTATCTTGCACAAATGTTGACCACCATTCATGGTGCTTATGTAACTTGGACAGCTACCTCAAGGGCCTTAGGAGAAATGCTAACAAGAATAATTTACACCATATCTGTCATTGATGGATGACTTGTTCACACCAGGGACGGCCATTACCCCCTCTGATGTCTGCCTCTCTGAATCATTAGCATCCTCTAGGTGGCCTGACCCTCGCCTGCTTAAATACCCATCTTCTTTATTCTTCCCTTCCTCATGGACACACTGTATGTCTGCACTCTTCTGAATACCTCCTGAACTCACCTGCCGTCTTTCAGTTCCTGCAGCTTTTAAAACCCGGATATGTTGCCATGTAACAACTTTGCGCACAGACTCATCATACTATTGTCAAAGCTCAAATGTTTTTAAATGTAGTCATTGAATGTATTTATCATTGTGTGAACATGTGCCTGATTAAGCCCAAAAGAGATCTAAAGAAAATCTGAAGATCTGAAGAAAATCAATAAGAAGACTCAAGTATAGATGTATAGTATAGAATGTGAGAAAATTGTTTTTTTTTATGCTTAAACTGATCTGGGGGAGACCTCCAGACACCTTCCTTACTCCTCTTTACCCGATGGTGCCAACTCTTCAATAGCTGAACGCTGTGCTTGAGTGCAAAGCTGATAGTAGTCGTCCACTTTTAGTTACAGATCAGACACAACATTCACTGGTGTTGAGTAAAACTGTAATGACTGTGGGGTTGCCAAGGCACCTTAGGGCTGTGGCCGAAACAGACGGAACAAACTGTGAGCCTTAATACTTGAGAAGACATTCTAGGAATCCGTGTCTGTAAGGAAGATAAGACACTCATAGCTCAGGGCAGATTACATCATTACATTACAATTTGTACAATTTATATATTTTGTATACATATTTCTTAGTTTTGCTTGATGTTCTGTTTCTGTATTTCCAGGGGCGTACCCAGACCTTTTGATTGGGGTTGCCCAACTGGGGCACTGTTTTGTGCAGGGGTGGCCTGAAGTTTGTGTGCACACTAATGAATATAGAGTTTTTATTTAGCCCTTCTGTCTGCACTAATCACATAAACTTTTAAGTAACACAAAATAATGGCAACATAAACGTCTTCTAGGGTTAATTCTTCAAAAGGTGTACTTCCAAAGTCACAGTTTTAAAACATTTAAAAACAAACATCTGCACACTGAAAACTATGAGGTGCCGGTTACAACACAGCATGAAAAGTGGATTTCAAAATAAGTTCCAATTAGCGAATCAGAGTTAAGGATGTTGGGTTGGCCAAAAAGATTTCAAGGGCTGCCTATGCCCCCCCTCTAACGCCCTTGTGTATTTCTTCTGTTAACAGATTGCCATATTTAATTTCCTCTGTGATTATTAAGGGTGTGGTTTGACTAATTTTTAATGTTCTCTCTAAATGTTTCTGTTTCCCTTTGTCATGATGCTTTTGATGTCGTGTGTGAAGCCTTGTTGCTTAAATGTGCTACAAACTTGCCTGACCTTAAATATTTCATGGCATTGACCAACGGGTAGTTTCCTCGGTGAAGACAAATAAATGTTTAAAATAAACTGAACTTGTTGGCACAGTATTTGTTTGTTTGTTTTCTTTGCACTTTTGAAATGACTTAGAGAGAGGTTAGATGAATGTTGATGATCTTGATGGTATTTTAATCAGGGTTAAACTTGGCCCTCTCAGCTGCTATTTTGTTTGGGTTGGGAGGAGGGGGATCTTCCCTCCAGATGGAAGGGATGGAAAATCCCCCTCCTCCAGGGGGGACATGACAGAAGAAAGTTTTGAACCACTGCTCAAGTATAATACATTTTCAAATCACTTCATTGTAGAATAAATCAACATAATGTTATTGCATATTTCAAATACATTTATTTTATTAAGTGTGTATTGGAGATTCTGTCTGATATGAATAATTGATCCCGGTTTCATGACATGTAAAATAAATGTAATAAGGCAGTGTGATGTAACTTTTATACAGACCAGTAATGGCAGTGGTGGTTTAAGGCCATGTACAGATCACTGATAGCGAACATGTTCATTTTCATTTAGTTGAGATCAAAGAGGATGAGGTGATCATTGAACAGCCTGACGAGTATTAACTCCACATTACCTGCTGAGGGTGCTTTGTCACAGTCCAACAACAAGTCGAGTGAAAAGGAAAGCAAAGAGTCGAGCTGCCTTTATTTGATACGAGTGTGACTAACTTATTGAGCTTAATGCAAACACTCACCAGAACTTTGAACCCAGTGGTTTGGAGGTCAGAACCTGGTCAGACGCTGTCAGGACGAGGAGGGGCTCTTTGGGTTCAAGTGGACCATCGACAAGTGACAACGGACAATGGGCTTTCAAACACACACACACACTGACACACACTTTAATGCCTTTAACCCACAGACGGAGGTGAAGTGTCAGTGCAGATGTTTTGTCTCATGTCCAGCGACCCGTGTGAAGATCAGGGCAGGGCGTGTCAGTGACTTGATGCTTGGTCAGTCTCCATGCGATTTGTGACTTATGACTTGTTTCAGCTGGTTTTCACTTCAAGGAGTGACACATATGGCAGTTATCATCACACATACCATGAACCATACAGCAGAGATCATGACACTGTACGATTTGGATTTGGAAAATCTTTATTGTCTCCGAGGGGCAATTTGGTTTGCAACAGAGGTCCATACAGCAATACATCCATAAAAAACAGCACAACCATTGGCCATTAGCATCAGTTTGGATAAAGTATTTTGTTTTGTATTATGTTTGCAGGTCTGTATATTTTGTTTTATTTTGTTTTATTTTGTAATCGACCGGATTCTCTGTGTTTTTCCTCGTCTGACTTCGTGTCCAGGTTGTCATATTCTGTCCAGCGTGCCTGAAGCGAACTCTGTCGAAAATAGACTCGCAGCATATTTGAAATGAAGTGTCACTGGTGGCACGCTTCAGAGAAGGACGTGGCACTGACGGACCGAGTGTGTGGATATTGGGGGTCATTGTTGCTAGGTTACAGAAGGTAACTTCTACTTCCCTCTGTAATGTCTATTAGGTGTGTTTTAGATCGCTCGGTGTATTTGATGTTTGCTCTGCATTCAAGGAAATTTCAGCAGAAGCTCTACACCTGGATGTGTACCCTTAAGAAGAGTAAGACTAGAGTCCATTTAGTCTGCAGCTTCCTTTGTATTGTTCTATCTACATCACGTGTTTCCTCCTGAACCCTCACCTGACAGGGATATTCTTCCTCTGTGAGGTGGGTGAACAACCAACTCATGAGATTTCAGACGCAGCCTGTCTTGATATTTTCATTTTCATTCAGACAGCCCCTGAAATCTCAGGAGTTGGTTGTTCTCAAAGTGACAGGTGAGACTCTGATGTGTTGTACCTGCTAAAGAATTAGAAACCAACATTTCCAGAAGAAATGGAAACATTTTACAACAACTACTGCAGTGGCAGTTCACCGCGCAGCTACCCTGTATTTAAACAACAAGTGGTCAAACATGATAGATGCCAATAGATTTAAGGCTGTTGGCTACAGTAAAGCAACAGACCAGTGATGGAGACTCAGTGGATGGCTTTATTGGACGTTATCAGCCTCCCCTGAGTCCCACAGAGTCAGTTAATCATTGACAAGCTTGCACTCTTCTTGCCGGCTCTAACACATGGTGAGCGGGTGAAGTGTTGTCGTAGCATTGAACCTTTATGGTTCCCCGCAGGACAGAAGCAAATACTGATAAGTAGCTTTAATGCACTGGCATTCTGCCACTGTTCTGACCTGCTGATTGTGATGATTTATTTTTATTTTGTTGATTTTCACGCTTTTTAAATGTTGAACTTAAGACATTACTATAAACTGACTCAACACCAAAAAAAGAGCTTTGATAGTTTCTGCCAGTCACAGCTTGTAAATCTTTCTCAGAGCCTATTCTTAGGACAAAGTTATTTTTCTAAGTAGCAGCAATCAGAACTCTCTTAATAATTTGTTATGACTACTGTACTGGTGTATTCTGTCTGACATATTATTGAAAAGGCCGGAGATAAACTCACTGTTAAACCTTGTGTTAGCATAAACATCCAGCCACATCATGAACATTGTGTACTTGACTGTGTGTGACTCGTGCTGCTGGAGGATACCTCGAGAGGGCGCACCAGAAAGCTGAGGCCATGTGCAGGATGTAAACTACGGACATGGCCGACACTCGAGGAGGTAACTGTTAATGCTAAGTCTGAGAGAAAGAGTTAACATCACGTTGACATCTGTAATCAATAGTAACATCAGATCAGATCAGACTGACCGGTGAACAGAACACACCGTCTGCACTCTGTTTCTCAAACATCTTCCTCTGTACATGGGTCCCAGTGTTTCAGTTGAACAAGTCATAACAACTATCATAAATGTATTTCAATTAAAGTGCTGTTCATAGCTTAGTAAAAGACACTTTTCAAACTATTTAAAAACTGGTAGCTTTGAGTCGAGTGCTTCTGTAGATGTCGTTGTTGAAAACAGAAAGAGTCCTCACTGAATGTCTCCATTATGGCTTTCACACTTGCAGAAAACTCCTGAAAAACTCCTGATATTTCCTGGAGGAGCTGTATGTGATGACGCAGGATTTTAGCAGTAGTTTAGAAGTAGCATCATGGATTTTTACTGATGGTAAGTCAGGGGCCCTCCAGAGCTTTCCTTTAGTGTTCCCCGGTGTGGAATAAAAGTAGATCGGAGGCAATCTTCACATTAAGGGTCATCACAGTGAAGCAGTGAGCATGGACAAGTCGTAAAATGACTTGAATATTGGTTTTATGCATGTTTGCATGAATGTTGTGCAGTTAATATGTTTGAACTACTTAATGGTGTAGAGGTGGATGCAGGCTGCAGACTCTGTGGGGAGTCCCCCCCCCCCCCTTGCAGTTGACGTCTTGCTAATAAAGACCTTCCCCCTCAGGTCACTTCAATTGCCTGCCATGTTTTGTCTCATAACCCATCCCCCACCCACACACACTTTCATTGATGGTGCTTTGTGTGTGTGTGTGAGAGTGTGTGTGTGTTTATTCGTTGAGAGAGCCCAAGAAAGACGAGTTGGAAAGTGTGTGTTTCGTCTTTATTTGTTTGACTTTGATTATTGTTTAGAAACCCTACACCCTCTACACCCTCACACAGCAGCCGCTTCTCACCTCTGACATCAGGATGGAGGTACAGAACCTTCAAAGCACACGAGCAGAATGAGGAGCCACTTTCTCAACCTGGCTACTTTTAAATGAATAAAACGTCAGAAACATACAAAGTGCAAAAAACAACTCCCTCGTGCAATATGACTCATTCTTGAACTTTAATAATAATAATGATTAGGAGCAATGTATAGGTACAGCGACTCTCGTTTAAGAAGTGCACCTCAAAGTGCTTTACAATCAGAAAAATCAAAGGACACGACACAGAACAAACTTTAAACACGGACAGAGTTCCATAAGAAGGAAATAGAAAGCAGAACATGAAATTTTAAATTATCAATCAATCAATTTCTATTTGTATAGCATCAACTCAAAATAGAGTTTACCTTGGACGCAGAAGCATCCAGTTACAAATGCACGACTTTCATCAATTCACAACAGAAGTGCCAACAATTGACAGGTTTTTTCTTTGGAACTTTCCTAAGAACACATTTAAGAAAAACCTTAAGATATTGGTGAGTGAGGCCAATGGCTAACAATTGAGTTAGCAATGTAGCTTCGACATGCACGTCTGGAGAAGGAAGAGATTTTTGCTGGTATAATGTGAAACACCTGCAGCACCTCCCATGTAATGTGTAATGCTCTGATATAAAGTTGGTGGGGCGAAGTTTTTCCTCCCCTGATCCACCATGGGAGGAAGCAACAGATGCATAATGGAGTTCACGAGCCGGCGATGTGTAACAGCGCTGTGTGTGTGTGTGTGGATGAGGAGCTCCCACTGTATGTTTACACGCTGTGCAACTCCACACACTTGGACACCAATATTACACCGTCGCGGATGCAATATGGAAGCACAAATGTGCCTTGACGGGGGTAACTAACCACTCTGTGTAGAGGATTATAACGAAGAACTCTAATTGTTTGATTCCTCTTCCTGGTTCTGCTCGTTAAGAGGTTTGTTGGTTTTGCATGAATTTAACCTTAAGACTAACTTTTATAAGAGTCCGAATCATGGTGCTATTTTATCTATAGCACATACATTTACAAAATTCAGACTTGCAGATGTGGAGTTATTACCCTGGTGGTGATGGATTAAAAAACAAAGGAATCATAAGAAGTCATTAGAAGTCATCCAAAGACCTTTTTTTCATGTAGCTCAATGTGACAATCCAACCTCTAGTTGTTAAAATACATTTCCCATCCTATAGGAGCCATGTCACGCTGATGTCAGTACATTTTTGATGTATTTTAAAACATGTTCTGTTCTTTATCACGGGTAAAACATGTTTGATGATCACCAGGAGTAACAGGTGAGCTATGTCAAGGTAAACAAGAAGCTTTTGGTAAATGAAACAGCATCTCTAAAACTGCAAATGACCGTTTCCTATATTAGAAAAATGTTTGTTTAGCAAGGTGCAGGAAGACAAGAGGCAGGTGCAGTCTTTTTGGTCCATCACTGGGCTGTGTCTTCACACAGTATTGTGTTGGACCTTTGTGTCCAGTCTTAATTGTGGGTCTCTCAGCCCTTCAGCACAGATACGTACATCTTTAGCCACTATATTACTCTCACCTCAATGGTGCCAAAGACCTGTTCGATAATAACTGCCCTTCTTGCTTTGAGTTGAAAAAGAAAACTGCTTTTTGAGTTGCCTTAAGTGCTCCTTTGTCAAGCGGTTAGAGTAAACATGACCATCCTTAAAGAGCTCTGAAATCACTCATCAACCGCCGGGGACAATATAAGCCTTAGTGATAAGAGGCATATTCAAAGAAGTGGTCAGATGCTTCAGGGCCTCACCACCGGTCTGTGAGTACACTAAAGACTGACGCTGGATGTGAATACTGCTTTTAACCTTAACACAATAACACTAGTCAGAGCAAAAACATGGACTGATACATAATGCTTCTTTTAAGGTTTAAAGAGCTGACCCCAGAGGTGAACGCTGACAAGCAGGTGAGTAGACAGAGAGAGAGAGAGAAAACAGCTGACTGACTTCATCTGACATTAACACCGGTCATTTTAAAACGTGTTTATGTGTGACAAACAGCGACTACAAAATCACACCAAAACAGAAGATAACACTACTACTAACTTGTCTAATCGTTTTTTCTCACCTTTATCCAATCATAACTGTCTGATGATTCTGCTCTTTCTTTTATTCTTTATGTACATTTGCAAATGTTTAATCACAGCAAATCTATCTTTCCATGTTAAAACTAAGGACATACAGATCAAACTTCATTTTATGTCTGAGTTATATTTATCATGTCGTTTATCAAGAAGCCATAGATCCTTGGTCGCACAGTTAAAGGTACAAAATGTTGAATTTATTAGAATCTTACACTAAAATATCTAAATGAATTCAAATTGAACTAATCCTTTTATACATATTTATTTTTGAAAACTTACATTACCTCAAATATTTCCAACAGTTATCAAAGCCAGAGAAATCAGTCGTGGCGGTGCTATGATAGAGACAGACACAAAATGTTCATCGTTGCCAAGGAAACACCAGATGTTACGTCAAAGACCGCTGCCACTTTTAGAAATTCCCCCTGTTAAAAAACGGTGAACAACTGGCAGTAGGGTTGCCAGGAAGTTACTGTAAAATTAACGGTATATTGCTGTTGCTGAAATTTACAGTTTTCTACCGTTTTTGTAAATACAGCAAAAAGCTGTTATTTTAAACCTTAACAGGAAAATACCGTTGAAAGAATTAACTGTTTAATACTGTTTATTTACAATTCTTCACAAGAGGTATATTTGCAGATTTTTATTGTGAATTGTAAATACTGCACGATTCATTTCCTTCTACCAAAATGGACACAATATATTTATTTTCTAAACCTAGTGATTTGATAAATGATTCCTTGCATGTCAGGTTATAAAACACCATGTTTTAAAATAATAAATAAACAGTGCCTTTAAAATTGCAACTTAAAATGTTAAGACAAATAATAAAACTTCAAAGTGTCTTCTCAAACCACGTCTGTTTTTATTAAAACTGTAACAAAAACAAAGAAAATACACTTTAAGGACATGAAGGTTAAATAGGCAAAAAATCTAGCACAAATATTAGCAAGACATTTAGCAAAGGCCATTTCCAATGTATATAAAGTGCATAAAAGAGTTTTGGTAGATACATGTTAAACAGAAAAGTGAAAACAATTCTGTTATAGTTTCATAACTGAATAAACAACCTGTCCTCTGAGGGAAACTGGGTCCCTGGACCTGCACCTCCCTCTGATTTCTCCTTCCAGACTGAAACTGCCACAAGGATTCTGTAAAGGGAAAAATCAACATTAGAACAAAAGCAGCTCCAGCTGAACAGTGAACATTAACATATGGACAATCCTTTCTGAATATTCTCCATATACAAAGAAGTAAAGTAAAAGTATGAAGTAGAACTAGTATGAATGAAAATAAGTCCTGGAATTACTTTAAGTACATGAATTCAGGATGTATAGCAGCAGCTTTATGTGTTAAAAAACATGCTTCAGGCCAATTCTGACAGTCTCACTAAAGTTTCCTTTTATACATTTACAAATACTTTATATTATACTATTTATACTATGGCCATATTGCCTAGTAGGCCCAGGTAATCATCATTTCTAATTCAATATTTAATCAATTGTCAGTGTCAGTTGAAGCTGAAACAAAGAGAAAGTGACTTTTTTGTTAGCTAACCTTACCATTCTAGTACCACCAGGCAATCAAGTCAAGTTCATTATAGCCCACTGAGTTAACCACATTACAAGAAAATGTTTTGTTTTTTGTCCCATTTAGCAACTGTTAAGATCTGTATTTCAAGCTAATGTTAGCTGGCAAAGAATTCACTCACTGCGTGTGTGTCTCAACTTCTTTTTCCCAAAATGCATTGCAAAAACTATGGTAAATTATTGTTTTGTTTCCTTCAAGCAATAATACAGTAAAATATTGTTATAAACCGTTATAATACAGTAATGTCCTGTATTTAAACATAACAGGATCATACTGTTGAAATTTCCTTGTAAATTTACAGCAATTTCTTAGAGAGCTGCTGCTGAAAGCTGCCGTACTGTTGCTGTATGTGCTGCTTTGATAAAATCCTCATGTAAATTTTGGTCTGTTTCGCGTCTTGACTACGGGGGTGGGGGGGGGGGGGGGGGGGGGGGGGGGGTCACAAAATATGATGAGATATATAATGAAGAGAATTATTGTTTGATGAAGTAGCTCTTCAAAACCTGAAAAATCGGGGTGGAAAGATGTGCAAAAAGTGGAATATCTGTTTGTTAGCATTAAGTTTGATGTGTTTAAGCTTGCTAGTTTTGTCTCAAAAGCTTGGAAAAGAAGATATGATAATCAGTTTAATTTGTGTTTCTCTTACTTTGCTTTCTCTTTCAGTTATATGACAATGAACAGACCTACTCTGCACTCCAATCCTGGAACATCTGAATTCATGGTGTCATGTAAGCCCGTGCAGGCTGGGTATGTTTGACACAATGATAAAATAAAAACTTCAAACGTCATGCACCAGTCAGTCTCCTAATGAAGTAATTAAGTGATAAATGTGGTTCAATTGAAACTGGATGAAAAAACTGAGAGAGAAGGATGTGATAGAGGTAAGACAACACTCTCTGTGCCAGTCTGAGAACAGACTGCTCATATATTGGCTGTAGGGAGATGTTTTCAGTCCTCCCCATCACCTTCAAGGCAGTCTGCACCCGATGAGCAAGAACAGAGAGATTACTGTACCACACTGACATCCTCTCCAACACAACCTTGTGTTACCCCCTGAAAAACTCAGCTGCAATTTTAATTAAACACACACACACACACACACACACACACACACACACACACACACACACACACACACATATCATATATGAAGAATGACACATTTTCATACAAAATTTCATTTTGTCATTTTTACACATCACCTTCTTAAAGAACATCAAACATTTCCTTCCTTTCTCTTTTTTTTCTCTCTTTTTTTACGTATTTGCTAATATTATATATATTATAATATTATTTATTCCTGCATTCTTTGTGGATGTCTCATTATTGTGCAACTCTGCTCACTGTCCTCCCTCACTATGTTTGATATGCTCCGGTCGGGCCGGTTAGTTAATTGTTCATTTTAATCGACTCATTTGTCTGAATATTTGTGTTCTGTCACTCTTGATCTTGACTCTGTTAATCTTAACTATATCGACATCATTTTGGTCTGTGGGTTAGCTTGCAGAAATCTCCTGAAAAACCAAATGTTTTGCTCAGACTTCACCTGGAGTTTCTCCTGCCAGCCCCCTAGTATTTTTTCAGCAGCAAGTCCAAGTGGGCTGATGTGAGAATGCTGCAGGATATTCTCCGGAGAATTCAGCTCGAGCCAATAAGAGGGGGAAAGACGGTTAGTCTCCCGCTGTGGGGAGCATATGTGAACGGCTAGGTCGGGAGAATCTCCGGAGCGGTCCTGCTGTAATTGTCTAAATATTTTTGCATATGTGAAAACAGCTCTGCTGTGCTCTCACATCAGCTCACTCGGAGTTGCTGTGGAAAAGAAAGAGGGGCCTGGCAGGAGAAAATCTGGGTGAAGTCAGAGTGAAAAATGTGGCTGTTTGCGTTCACATATACAGCTCCTCCTGGAAATATCAGGAGTTTTGTAGGAGTTTTCTGCAAGTGTGAAAACTCTAATAGTGTACATAATAACCTGCTTCAAACTAAACCTGAGCATTTATAAAGTGAAGTTTATATACAGAGATTCAGATGGCACATAGGTACTAAGTACTGTAATTGAGCAATACAAATGAAAATGGTTGAATTTTACATTTCAGATTTAAAAAAATGAATAAACATTCAGTTGTGTCATGCACATGGGGAAGTCTTACATCAGTACGGTTTCTTGAAATAAAGTCTGTGCCTGGGTTGATTTCTGACAGCTATGTAGACATGGGACAGCAGAGTTCAGGCAGAGAGCAGGGTTAACACGTCACCTATGACCTCTGTGTCAGGAATGTTAAAGACTACCTGTCTCTTAAATACTTAATCAGCAACACCTCGCAGGCTGTGATGGCATCATTAGAGCTATCAGACCAGGACAAAAACAGACACGGGCTGCACACACAGACGGCTCCCGGCACTATTGATTTTGAGTTAATGTATGACTTCTGGTTCAGCTCTGGATCAACACTGGGGGTCATTTGTCAGGGTGTCAAAACCAACACTTCACACCAACACCAACACAGTGGATTTCAACTTGGAGGATCTTTAAAGCATCGGTACTAACATTGGTAACCATGCATACATTCATTCTCAGCACAGAGTTAGCACCATACTTTGGGCTTTTTTGGGGCTTTTTTATTGCTCACTAATTTCTAGCTCAGTCATGAAGTGATTTAAATGATTTCTTATATTCAGATCATTTATTTTCCAAAGCACTTCTCAGGAAGTGCCCCGATTTTAATGAACGTAGAATGGGCAACGTTCAAATGTCAACATCTTCTCTATTCTATCATCTATTCATCTATCTTTCTCACTTTATGGATATTAAACAGTTACATTTCCTTTAAAAAATCATTTTGTTGCAAGCGGTAAAGTAAGTGGAGTTAATTCAAAGTGCTATGCAGTTTAACACCCAGATGTTTATGAAGCTGTGCGGTTCATGAGCCATAAGACTTTTAAAAAAGTTTTGAAGTTTAGACACACTGAAGCTTATGAAGAAGTGCAGTTTAGTCCCCAGACATTCATAGAGCAATGCAGTTTGTCCTTACAACATTCATCAAGCTATGCAGTCAGGCTCCTGGTTAAGACCCTGTTCTTTGGAGTTAAACTCCAAAAATGACGCCCTGTTTTCTGGTGGTTTGATGAATAATTCTGGCTGTTTTAATCACTGTGTTGATCACTTTAAGTTAGGAATAAAAGGTTTATTTTTGGGCTTTTCATGCCTTTATTTTAGAGATAGGACATTGGATAGAGTCAGGAACTGTGGAGAGAGAGAGAGTGGGGAATGACATGCTGGGCTTTCATGTTTTATGTAAATTATTTATGCACTTAATTTTAGTTGGATTATTTCTTAGTGTTGTCTATGTATTGTATGTTTCCGGCTGAAAACAAATTTCCCTGTGGGGACAATAAAGATACCTTTGACCTTTGACCCTTGGAAAGGAGCCAGGGGTCGGTTTCGAACCCAGGAAACACGTTTGGGGCATGCACACTAACCACTAGGTTACCAGTGCACCCAACAATATATTTTCTAATCTTAGCCAAGCAGTTCTCATTTGCTGAACCAAACAGACCGTTTCATGTCAACCACTTGTGAGAAAACGGACCTTGAAATAAGCCCCAAAGGAACCTGCACACATCATGATCAGGAGCTTTGTGTGTCCCTGTAAGACACCTTTGTGGAGCCAAAGCATATGTACTTAATGAACAGGAAAGTGTACTGTACATGTGGAGAATGACTGAATTATTAGTAAGAAATCAGATGAACCATTGTATGATAACATGAAGCTTTTGATTTATATTGTGCACATTCAGATTAAGCAGACAAACACCCACAGTTGTCTTTTTCAGATTCAGTTAATGAAAGACTCAACGGTAGTGACTGTTGCAGCTGTAGATTTGCAGCTAATCGGGCAGAGGATGCTGTCGAGTCTATTGTCACATAGAAACACCTACACATTTACTGTCTTGTCTCAAAGCACAAAGCACATCAGGGACCAACAAGCAGGAGGCCAGTCTGTGTTTTTTTTTCTTCCACTCGGACTCTTTCTTCTCTCAGACTGAGAAAGAGGACTGAGGGTTTCACTGTGACAGGCCCGTCTCATCCACAGCAAAACACACAGTGACAAAAAAAAAAAAAGACGCCCACAAACACTCCCAACCATGGCTAATGTGACAGCCCAGGCTCCTATTCATTCTCACACTGACACACACACACACACACACACACACACACTCATTTCCATGCACACATACACACACACTTTCTCAAATGGAGTCAAAATCACGCTCACACACTCACCCCAGTGGCACTCAAAGCCTTTCTAACACATGCTTTCACTCCAGTTGATAATGTGACAAGAAGGTGAAGTGAATCCCTCCCACACCACGATCTCTCGCTGACATTGTTCTCAGTGTCGGCTGGATATCTGGATACAAGTCAGCCTACAACACAAATTAAAACACTAAAATTAAAGAATATTAAAGAAGACGTAGTATTCCCCTTCTCAACCTTTTCAAACAGTCCCCTGTGGTCTAAATGAAACATCTGTGCTTTGCTTTGGTCAAAATATAACATGAATCAAGCACCAGAGGAGGTTTGTGACCCTGTACAGACCAGCTCTCTCAGAACGCTCCGTTTTGGTGTGTGTGTCTCTTTAAATGCAATGACCCCCCTGAGTTTTCCCCGTAGACATCACTCCTCTGTAACAAGAATCAAAATGGTGGACCTGTGAAAAAGTTTTGCTCTAGGCTGGGGGTGGAGTCCATTGATGGAGATATCAGGGGAGGGGAGGGGACAGTTATTTTTTAACCAGAATCCCATTGTGACATCACAAGGAGAGCAAATTTGAAACAGAGCATTTTTCTTTGTGTTGTAAGACTTATGCAGACCACAAACAAAGGACCGGGTGGGTTTCACATTTTGTGGGTTGGTAGACACTCAGGTTACCCAAATAAAGTATGTGTTCAAAAACACTGTCAAAGTAGATTTTTCATAATATGTCCTCTTTAAATAAAAAAAATGAAAAGGTACTTGTGCTTCAATTCAGCAAAGTTGGCCACAGCTGCTACAATTCCGAAGTATTATTACTCTGTGCAGGTTAACCTTTATTAAGGTTTAAACATGTTGTAAAATAGTCACACTCTCATGCAGATGTCTTTTTATGATTGACAAAACAAAAAAAAAAAACATTGATAAGACAATTAGCTTAATTGTCAAAAGGGAGTTTGTGATCCTTTCAGAGGTGGCCAAAGGCTAGGACTTTGTTTTTGGGCTTCAAATCCGCTATAGAGAAAATGTATACTAGCGCCACCTTAGCCCCACCATTGAAAAACCATGGTGGGCTATAAGGTGGGGCTAAACTACTGATCAAAATAAGCTAGCCTGATCCATTTTTGATTTACTTTTCAACGCTATAGAGCTCAATAGTGAATACACCCTTTTTTTGGCGGTTCTGGTTCCAGTAGTAAATTTCCACGTTCATATCGCCGTTGACCTTGGATATTTTAATGTTTTTAATCCTGGAACCAAGCCAAGCAGCTACCAGAATAGTTGTGACTATAAAACATTTGATTTGGTGAAAAAAAAAAGAACGATTGGAAAACAGAGAAAAAGACAAAGGTACAAGACTGTGTACTTCATTTTTCTGGGAGTGAAGGAACTACACAATCCACTGTGATTTCCAACACAACCCGACAAATGACTGTAAAGCACACTTCTTCCTGGACATTAATGGTCCTTCTTTCTACATTTATCTTTCTTGTAGTGTGTATATTGTAAATACGTTTGTTTCAATATAGTGTAGTTAGTGTGTTGAACCTCTGTGAACTTCAGTGACAGCAGCCGACAGCAATCAGAGATGTTGCTGTCATATAGGATTATGGGTAGTGCAGTTCTTTTCCCTGAAATCGCGAATAATCATGTTTTTCTTAAAACAATGTTGATATATTTATGAACTTGTGTCAAATCTGCTTTGGAGAAAATGAATTACATTTTTACCACAATGTTGAGCTCTACACCGCTGACCTGCTCCGACAGCGCCTCCTCATGCGAGCAGAATGAAGCTGTGGAGTGAAGTGATGCATGAATACCAAGCGGCAACCTCCAGTGTTGAAAAATAGAGCCAATTCAGAAGTGCAAAATCCTGCAGTTTGTTGAGTGTCTGCTTGAGGCTGACTCCATGTACAGTAACACCGTCACATACACACCCCATTCAAAGACCCCATTTTTGGGGCTTTTTGTGCCTTTAATGGAGAGATAGGAGGGTGGATAGAGTCGGAAATCAGAGAGAGAGAGAGAGGGTAAAGGAGCCACAGGCTGGATTCGAACCTGGGCCGTTCGCCGCGGTTCGCCGCGCACTAGCCACTGCCCCACCAGCGCCCCAGAGAAGACAGTTTTAACGCATAAATGAACATGTTTACTTCCTGGTTCCAGAGTGTTACCATAGTGTTAGGCGCCTTGTTGATTGACAGGTGGGCGAGGCGTAACGGTTTGTCATAAGGCTTAAAACACGCCTCAGCTCCAGCTCTGAGCCTGTCGTTAGGTTGACTGAAAGTTAGACTGGGACAGGACTTGCCACCCTAAGAGCTTCTTGAGCCCCCTGCCAAAACAGATGGGTGACATCACTCAGACTTTCGTCCATTAATATTTACAGTCTATGGTTAGTACAGCATCACACCTTACACTGATCTGCCATTCAGTATCCACCTTTGTATTCAATGTCTGTCCCTGTCTAGAGATCATTGTCATGCTTCACTCTTCTGCACGTCACTACGTCACTTACGTGAGTACGCCTTGCTAGTTTGTTAACAGCTACCGACCTTTGTAGGAGTTAGGGGTTAAATGTTTAATTATTCAGGAAATTGTGATATTACTCTATAGGCTTTCTGCAGCACGTCAATCAATAAATCAATCAGTCAGTCAGTCTTTATTCGTATTGCGCAAATTCACAACAAATGTTAACTCGTAAAGCAGGTAAAAGACCTAACTCATCGCTATATTACAAAGATGCCACGCTAATGCACCATGAGCACTAAGAAGCATTTAGCAAAGATACAGTGGCAAGAAAAAAACTTCCTTTTCAGAGGCAGAAATCCTGGGCAAAACCTGACTAATGATGAACATCTATCTGCCGAAACTGTGCCGGGCTGGAATGGGGGAGATGTGATAATATGCAGGAAGAAGGATAGGGCACAGGGGGGTTCTTTTGTTTTGGACTTTTGCATTTGCTTTTAAATGAATATTGCTTCTGAATTTGGTGCATGCTTTTCTTTATGCAAATTGTTCAATCGTTGCTGAGCCTTTGCGCGTGTCGGGCCAGCGTAGATAATTTAGAAACTTTGAAATCCCATCTTTCCAGATTAAGCACTCATTGCTTAAAGCCAAACAAAAATACTCTCTTCCATTCTCATGGATTTTTGTATTTCCTAAGACAGCTGATCACTTCAAAGCTCCTGTGAGGACTTGTGGATGCGGGGCACTTCACTGATGATGGCCTGTACAAGTGTTTTCTGATGAAATATCATCTTACTTTCTTTTAACAGTCGTGTCACTCAATGATGAGCTTTGCTGTGGATAATGTCAACAAATGCTGTTCTCTGGTGCTTGAATGCTTTTGTAGCTTTTATAGAGGCATCATTGTTAATTTCATATCAGCTAAAAACTCCTCACATGAGCTTAAGAGCCTGTTTGTTATTTAGGATATCCCCTCCTCATCTCATGATAAAAGGAACTACTTAAAGAACACTATCCCATTGAATTGATTGGATGCGGAGCGGGACGGGAAGATTTAACGTGTTGCTGTGTGATCTGGCGAACTGACCCTTTAAATGACTTGACTTTCTTTAGTGTATAAAAAAGCATGGCTGCCTGTGAAAGCGCTCCATCATGTCTGTGTGACAGTGGGCTGGCTGCTGCTTCAGTCCTCCTGGTCATTACAGCTCCATCTGAGTGACCACGGGCAGATTGAAGAAAATCAGTTGTTCCGGGGTTTGACCTGCCCTGCCCTGACCTTCACCTGCTCCTCTGACCACAAGCTTTAAACCAGACCACCATCCCCACCCCCGCCCTCCCATCCATTCACAATACTGGCCGAAGGTCCCGAAGAAAGGCCAGCGCACCCATTCACAGTGCAGGACTATGGGCCATGAGAAAGGACAGCGCCTGCCAGGTCGCCCTCCGCTCTTTGAAGGGGCTGAGACGAGCGGCACAGCGAGCACTGGAAACACAAACACTGCCATTCACAGGGAGGAGCCTGAGAATGGACCCAAAACACACAATGAACGCACAAAGCAACGCCTCCTCAATCAGAATATAATACACTGGCATGTTGAACAACGTCTTTATTCAGTCACCAGTGATCCATTGATTTGTTACAGGGATGATCATCAGGTTTGTTGTTCATTATCGGAGGATTATTTGACATGATGACTGAACCAACAACAAACAGTCCTGAAGCCTGAACCTGTAAATGTGCAGACACACTGACGCTCTGCATGAGAGTGACCACCATGTTTTTACACTGAGCTGTTGAAGGACACTTTTTGATTACACGTGGCTACCTTTTCTAGATTTATAATGAACACTGTTTTCAGTTGTACAAACAGCTGCATCTTCTCAAGCTGTTTTCACACATGTGCTAGGTGACATTTCTTAAAAATTTCAGGCAGGCTGAACCCACCGTAAGGGCGGGGGAGGAGGGGGCCCAGGAGGTGGGACATGATGTAAAAAGGAAGTAGTGGAAATGGGAAATAAAGCTGTAATTAAATGCTATATGTATTTTGACATTCAAAACACATGATGAAGCAGTCTCATTACATGCAGATCGCATACAGTCACATACAGTCACATACAGTCTATGGTCGTGTGCCGGTCCCAGGTTCAAACGTCATCACTCTCCATCCCTCACCCCAAAACGGGTGATTTTTTTTTCAGAATATTTCCTGCTGCATTCTCGCATCAAGTCACACAGATTTCACAAAATGTAAAAGTTACCAGCGGGCAGGACACAAGTGGATAAAGTTGGAGTGAAAATTATGTCTGTTTGCGTTCACACATGCAGCACAGGAGTTTCATGCGTGTGTGAAAAGAGCTTCTGTTCACCGCTTAGTAACTGCTGGGTTATTGGTACACTGTGGGTTCTTTTGTTGTTGTTTTTGTTTCTTTGCTCTTGGCTGCTGTTTGAAACTAAAATTGTCCAGTTACTGGATGAATACAGGTTCATATTATCTTATTAATTATGGTATTTTAATGGGAATTTGTCTTTCCTGGTTTAATTAATATTCAGGTCATTTTTACAGTTTTTGAGTGATTTCAATGAGGTTTTATTTTCATTGCTGGTTTATGATTAGAAATCTTTGCACACTGGGAAACCTTTCCTTTATATTAACTTTGTGTTGAGTTCAAAGTGTGAAAACGTTGTTGAGCATGCAGCACAACCAAATGACTCCAGTAACAATGCAACAGACGGACAAAGGGGGGAAAAAAAGCCCTCAATCTGTCCCCCTGCTGCATGCTGGGACACGAGTGCACTGATAACTTGCTAAATTCTGGGAAACAGATCAGCTTGATGAGAATAAAGAAGACGACATTATTCTAACAACGTGTGACAGAATTTATGAAACAACATTTGAAGAACACGGCCCAGCACATTTAAATGCAAAAGATGAAGGATGAGTTAAATGTCCTGGGGCACTGGTGGCATAGTGGTTGGTGCGTGGAGGGGCTTTGGTCCTTCGGGGCGGGAGGCCCAGGGTTCGGGTCCGGCCTGTTGCTCCCTTCCCAGATGTCATTCCTCACTCTCTCTCTCCCTGATCCCTGACTCTATCCACTGTCCTGTCTCTGCATAAGGGGCACAGAAGGTGTGTATGTCCTTTTTGATGACACTCTGTTGTCTCAGGGATCATTGCTTTGTTTTGGTTCCTCTAATCCCACCATACTGATACTGACTCATTTATTTTCTCATTCTAGACAGCATGTACCAAAACCACGGTTGTCAGCATTTTGGATTCTTTACATACCACATGTTTTTAAGCGATGCCCTGAGCGTTGTTTTAATGATCCATAGTATCAGTATTTCATACAATAAGTGAAAACACATCAAACTGACGCATCCATATTCATGAATCTCTTGGTGGTGAATTGGTTTCTTCCACTTGTTTTTCTCTGCGGAACATTTTGACACAAACAGTTCAAAGTTCACCAGGTGCTCGTCCCGTTAAGCCGTACTCGTCTCCTCCAGCTTTTCACTCAGCCAATGAATATTCAAACATTCAATGACACGTTAATCTGTCTCCTCAACACACACACACACACACACGCACACACACTCACAAGAAAATGCACCGAGGCGTCTTCTTCTCACCTCAGCAGGATGTTCAACACTTCCCTAAAGGAAGGAAAAAGAAGAGAAATATTAGTTTTTTTATTGCAGCCTTTTTCGCATGAACCAATGAAAAGTCTGCAGCCTCAGTAGAAATACAGATGTTACTTTATCTGAAAGCATGGATCCTTTAACTTTTGAGTAGATCATGGTATTATTATTTTTTTCTTCAAAATGTGTTAAATCAAGGTTTCCACACAGAAAAATTAGACCTTCAAATCTTTTGACTGATTTAATTTTATACTCTGTGGTCATGCTCAGGACATTGAATACTGAAATTTGTCAGATGGATTTTGTGTATTTAGGGCCGACGTACTGCCGAGCCAGCAGCAGGGACATAAAACATGCAGCTTTACAAGACGTGGTCTGTCAAAAACGATTCTATAGCAACGACATACTGACAGCTAATCAGAATCAGAAATACTTCATTTATTCCCAGGGAGAAATCAGGGCGTTATGGTTGCTTTCATAAACCATATAGCAGTAAATATAAAAATATGACTGAAATAATAAGAAATAAAGTGCAATAAGTACAACAAGGGCAGAGTATTGAAGACATGAAGCTATAAGTCCAGAGATTTTTAGGGAGTATGCAACATAAACATAATTGCAGCAGAGATTATTGTTAGAGTATTGCACATAAACTCAACTTTGCTAAATTGTTGACTGGTTTTAAATTGTGAAATGAGTTCAGGGCCTGACAGACAGTTTGATGGCTACAGGCAGGAATGACCGTCTGCGGCATTCTTTGGTGCATCGTGGGTGGGTTGGTATGATCTCTGAAAATGTTAATTTCTTTAATTAGCTGTTTAATATAAGTTAGAATCACTTTCCGTAGCAATTCTCAGCGTTTCTCTCGCTTCCTACTCTAAATTGGTCTATATTTGGTTGTATTGCAGGCTGTGATAAATCAATACTGACATTCATGGAGGAAATCCTGCTATTATTTAATCTTCAGGATGAAATGAATCACATGTTCAATTTGCCTGTTGAGCCGTTGACACCTGGCTGTGTTCTCCTCTGGGCTTTGATGAAGTGAATAAAGAGCAAAGATCACGGCTGTGTTTCCTCCTGAGGCTGCTGACGAGGAAGCCGACCTGGAAGCTGAGTCAACTGCATTAATCTGCAGCCTGATATTGACTCAGTGATAATTGGTCTGTGCTCTTAATGAGCTTAGCTTACATGGTTAGCACAGATAAGCCCGAGGGGGAGTTGCCCCCTCCTCCACCTCACCCCCGCCCCACCCTGTCAATATGGAAGCTCACACCACAGACTGCTGCACAGAAGCCAGCCCATTAATCTCTACAGATTGCACCATTGTTGTTGGAAAAAGACTCTAAAATGTGTCAACAAGAGCATCCTGTGTGGCGAGGAGTGGATCAGAGAGAGCTCAGGGGAAAGCTGTTTGTGTGTGAGTCACAGAGCAGACTGTGAGGGGGATTACATGGCAATCACCAAGTTGATTCAATTATATCAGACCACCTCGAAAAGAGCACGGCACAACTTCAAAATAGAAAGAAAAATGGTGTGATCCAACAACATTTGGGGGAATAGATTGTTTTTTTTTGTAGTTTGAGAAAAAATTCTAAATGTGAGGAATAAGTAAATGTTAGAATAACATCAAACGTCCATGTTAATGTCAGGCATGAGAGAAACAGCTGAGGTGGGGTTCACACTGAAAGATAATCCACATTCTGACCATCCTAAAGTCCTGTTATGATGATCCTAAAGATGATCTTGACAGCTGTTCCTGTTGAGTGAGGTGTTTTTAGAGTGATCTGATCTGATTGGAAGGCCACATCGAGCACACTTTCTGTGGATTGTCAAATGATGAACGAAATGACAGCCGATTGGGCAGCGAGCTGACCGAAGAAAGAATCACAATCACAATCGCAGCAAATCGATTTTTACTCACAGCTAGCTCACTCTCTAACATGTTCATGTTCATGCCGTCTCCACGACTTTGTCCATTTACTTTTATCTTTGTGCATTTTCAATGAAAAGTTGTCCAAAAATGTTAGAAAATTCTCCCTACCGTCGTCGGCCATGTTTGTTTAACGGGAGAGATTTTGTGAGATTTTTTGTTAACAGTGTCAAGTAATTGTTGCACCCCTAGTGTCTGAGAAAAGTTTAAAGACATTACAGCTGCAAGAACATCTGTATTGCACCTTGGCATTGACGACTCTGAGCTCTACTGAGACGTGAACAGTGGTGGACTCGTGTCCAAAACTTCAGGTTTTACATTGAATTCCTCGAGTAAACCCTAAATGTGTGCGCAGACACTTCCTCTAGATCTCGGATGATTGATGCTTCATTGGCCATCAGACCTCCCTCTACCTCCTTCTCCACACACACACACACACACACACACACACACACACACACACACACACACACACACACACACACACACACACACACACACACACACATACATACAAATATCAGCCATCCATCACTGTGTGCTGCCTGTGAACACAGCTGTGTGTCTCTCAGTCAAGTAGAAGTCAACAGAGCTGAGTGGGGGCTCTCCAAGAAGCGATTGGGTCCTCCGTCTGTCCCTCACACCCTGAAAGGACCCTGAGGACACCCTCAACTTCACCCCCCCCTCCCTCTTCTCCTCCACACACCACGATACTCAGCTTTGGTTATAACCTCATATCATCCCATCCACACACACAATCACACACTCGCCCACCATGACGCGAGCATGTGGTCTCAGGCCAGGTCTCAACCTTTCCTCCCCCCCCCCTCCTCACCCCTCCTCTCAGCTCATAGATCACCGCTGACACATCAGTAATTGAGCTGGGATAGATAAGACCGAGCGGACTTGGCCCCGGGGTCCTGACACCGCTGAAAATCACCAGAGCAAACTATGAGTGTGTGTGTGTGTGTGTGTGTGTGTGTGTGTGTTTCACCACATTACACCTGTTTGAACCTGGACTTTGATCTCAGTTAGGACTGCATGATGTTGGTCAAATTGATAATCAGGATTATTTTGATGAATATTGAAATCAGGTTTATTAATCAGGATTATTTTTTTAATTAAAGGTTCTCTTTTAGTGTTTATTGTTTATTTGAAAAAAAAACATGTATCTTGCAACCCACTTCTTGACAGGGCTGGACTGGGACAAAAAAATGTGCTCTGGCGTTTTTGACCCACAGAGGCTGCTAACAATTGTTCAAACATAAGGCAGCAGCAGCCCCCAGAATACCCCCCACTGTTCCTCTGTCACAAGATATCAATACTGGTAAGGATCATCAAAGAAAAAGATCTAGTGTTCAGTATTCATCCTCATTTAAGAATATATTGTATTTATGTTTCTTTGATCATAGTAAGTCCAAACTCCCCATCATGGTTAAAAAAAGAAATGCAATGAATTGTGCTTTCTAAACTGAGCGGTGGTGAAATGAACACATCACGTCTTCAGTGGTGGTATTCATCCACGTCATCATATCTCTGCAATGAAGCCGATCAGAGTGGGACAGCTCAACCGTCTACCCCTGTAATACTTGTATGACTTCTTGAAGAAGCTGCCAGTGTTCAGTCGTCACCATGCTGCACCTTCTCACACTCCGAGCCCAGATAGCTCTTCTTAATATTTAAAACTCTTCAAAATATCACTTGTGCTTTGAGTTACAATAATCAGGCATTGAGAAGTAATGAATGGATTTACACTTGGATTTTGGCACCTGCTCTGTGATCAGTGCATGTTGTTAGTTTCAGTCACATTTATTCATTTCATGTTATCAAGTAGTGAAGACGACTTTCATTTCAGTAACCCAATCACAAGTGAGTTTGTGAAATAGCCTCATAAATTTAATTTCCACGCACTTCTACACACTGACACCATTTTTCTCTCTTTTTTTTTGTGAAAGTCTGCACAGTTTGAGATTTAATGACCGGTGGTCTTTGTCTGAAACAAGTCATGCCTTTCATGCACTAGAAGTCTCTGAAAACACTTTTAAAGGTCTGACACCCTTGATGGCAATCTTCACCATTGGACTGAGAGCTGCAGTGCATTGTGGGGCTGTTTAGTATGACCATATGCTCCTGTTTCATACTTAAAATTTCTGGCTGATCTAGTATTCATCCTGTATTACTCGCATACACAAAATTTCATACTATAATCTTGTCATCACATACTCAATGTGACGTCACATTTAGAATGAATAGTATGAAAGTATGCCGTTCGGACACAGCTTAAGACTACAACTGAGATGATTTCCCAGCATGCACATGGTGGAAATTTCCAACAACAACTTTTGAACAGAAAACCAAAAGGAAGGATAAACCGATGGAGTCGTGGAGGAGATGATCAAACTCGACTATCTAGAGGTTGTGAAAGTCGTAACAAGGTTTCCATAGGTGAAGCTGTGTAAGGGTCATTACAGGTGAGTATATGCTATAGGTAGCTATAAGCTAGCTGTAGAACAAGGGATTTCAAGGTCCGCAGCAATTTCTGTCCAAATGATTTCCATCTCCACTCTATCATGGTACAAAGACAAAGCTGCATGTCACAGGCCGCCGCTCTACTGGCCCCATCATTTGAGGATGATCAATAATCGAATATCGAGACAGTAAACTGTGTGATGCTTCAATCTCATGCACATGGGTTCAGCGAGTTGGGTCCTCAAAGTTTTTTTTATTGTTTAAAACAAATTTGAATTATAGCTTTTAAAAGACGACTATTTGAATTTAGTTTTTGTTGCTGTCAGAATCAAACAAACAAAGTCAGAGATTCAACACTGAAATATCTCTAAACAATCCCTAACATGAATCCATTGACCCAGTTATTCATATTCTTATTAGTTGCTTCTATTCTGATCCAAACATGTACCCGTGGCTGTATGGGCATGTTTTCCCATCAGACTCTGGGCTTCAAACGCTGCTCGGGCTAAAGGAGGATCCATGTTTCAACAAGAGGAGAGGGAGAGCATGTTGTTAGCAGGACATACAAGCGTGATAAATTTGCGTTGGTCTTTTGTCACTGAATACGTCTGGGCCCATATGCTGGACTACAAAGCTACGTGAAAGCAGCATTTAAAAAGCCAGGCCTACCACATTAAAGCCTATAACAATCTGTGTTCATGGTAAGTTATCACTCTCAATTAATCACCTCCCACAATGGGATTTCTGATGTGTTCAAGCCCCCTGAAAGCTGCAGGTCAGGCCGAGGGCAGACTGACTCTCAGCTCCCCATTCTCCGTCCCCCTCAGTCTCTTTCACTCCATCACAGCTCTCCGCCGCTGCCGACTGAAGCGCCTTTACATTTTTGTCTTATTGGTCCGGGGCTCTGTGAAAGAATGACAGAGCGAAGCATCACGCACTCCAAAACAAACAGAGAGAGAGAGATAGATGTAGGTATGGAGATGTGGGCCTCTGTAGTCTGACGGACTGATGGACTGGGAGTCTTTCTGCTGCCTGATTCAAACCCCTCCCTGCTCATTCCACTGCGCCTGTGTTAGCCTATGAATGGTTTTGTATTGTTCGGGCTCTGCCCATTCCTCCACTGCTGAATGGGTTTAACCACTGGTTTAGATTCAGTTACACGGTTTTGGTTGAAATTGTCCCCCTCCTACCGCTTTGGACTCCATGGTTCCCTTGGCTGACCTGTTTAGAAGCTGCAGTGGAAATGTCATGTCGCCCCTCCCATGGGCCGGACCCGACATTCACTTTGATAGGTGACAAAAAATGACTTGGGAAGGGATTAAACCAATGGCTCTTTGTGCAGCCCACTGAATTGTTAAGTCTATAACAGTGTGCTGATGGAGGACTTTGAAGTGGAGGATGCAGTCTTTCTTCAGCACATAATGGACAGGCATTGGTGGAATGTTAAATAGTCACCACAACAGAAACACTCTCTGCAGAAGACAATCACCGCTGCACAAGTAAAAACCTGACTTTAAGAATACACATGTAGATAAGAGAGAGAGAGAGAGTGGTTTTGATTTGACTGAAGGGCTTGGGAGTGAGTGGAGAGCTAATGCATTCACACAGACGTTGTTTGTTGTTTGCAGCAGAATGCACATTCACACATTCATTGCACTCAATGTTTTCAGCTCTACTGGAGTGGAAAAACAATGTTAATCAAGCAGGAAGTTAAAGAAAACACACACTCAGGGTGAAGGGGAGAGTGTGGGGCCCTCAGCAGGAGCCTTCAGTGTTCATATGCATCGGGGTTCAAAAAGCAGTGACTGGTGATGAATTGAATCTGCTCTTGTAGTCTCACATGTCAAACTCTGAGGATGAATCTGCAACAACACAGATGTATATTTATATTTATGATGAGAATGAAGGGGCGGAGGAATGCGTGTGTGGTGCATCAAAGTAGTGCTACAACAATATGGCTTGCCAAATAAAAGACTTTAGCCATTCACATTAACATAATTTTAATTATCAAAACATTTACGCTACAAAAAACGTCTGTTACATTTCCTTTCTCTGACACACAGACAGTTTCTTCTGATCTTTAGTGCAGCTGAAGAGCCCGTCGCTCCACACATGAACAAAGGAAACAACAATGACTTTCAGTTTTATGTTTCTGCTTCAAGACTGCCTGCAGTTTGAAACATTCCTGGAGGAGATGAAGGTTGTATATCTTTATTTTATGCCTTTAAAAAAACACACAACAAACACGACTGTTCATCAGCATAAGTGTGAACTTTGATACAATGGTGTCAAGGTTTCTCTCGCAGAGATCAAATTTTCAAGACTGACGACTTATGCGAAGCAGAAATTCAAATGCAGACCCTCAAACACAAAAAAAATATTCCCGAGTCTCTTTTTCCCATCAGTCCCCTGGTGTGTTGGAATAGGACAAGCCTATAATCAATTAGCTGCTCCCTCTCCGTGTGGCTGTCAATTAGCCTGAGCAGTGATTGGGCTTATGAGTGCTTTATGAGCTGAGCCAGCTGCTTTCTGCATCACTTGACAGCCAGTAACCTAATAACTCCACTTTTACAAGACGTTGATTAGACTGATAAGGCCTGAAACAGCTCTCAGCGTGATATGATGTCGCCTCGATTAAACCTCTCCACTTTAGGATGAAAGAGCCCTCCTACAGGCTTTCATCAAATATCAAACGTGCGTTAAACACGATCACATTTTCTGTCAGGCGGTGATGTCAGTGTGAACAATCCTGTGCAGAGAAAGTGGAGAAAGTACACACATTGAGGAGTTTTAATAACATTATGAAAGCAACAGAAATTAACACTAATTCTTCTAATGCAAACCAGATGATCAGCAGCAAGACTGGCACTATGACTTTTTTTTATTTTACATCTGTTTCAGCATATCTTTACAATGAGTTATACCTTTAACTGTTTAAAATCATGTTAGATTTTTGTCAGAAAACACAGTCAATGAGTGAACAGGAGAACAGGGACAAAGGAGGATGATCGCTTTGTCCACAGAGGGCGCAAAGTTCAACTTTTCAAAGTTTGAGCTTTTAGTAACTGTGCAGATATTCAACAGAAATCAGTCCTACTTCGTGGTGTGATATGTAGAATTGATGGTTGCTCACTGTGACACACTACACAAGATTAAACGATCAGTTTTAGGGGTTGACAGGTCCAGAAGACCTACGTCTGCCTGGTCGGACTAAAGGCATGGTTATAATGTCTGACCTCGGCATCATAGAGCATCCACCAATTACCAGAACATAGAGGGTCTGAGACACATTTAATAAGGAGGTAATATTTGGTGGCATGTTGCCAATCAAGGCTTTATAAATAAATAAATGAAGCTTTCTAACGTTTAAATCAGCTGGACAGTCCAATGTGTTCACCTACAGGTATTATACTCAGATAGTGAGGAAACAAAATTCTGATTGAATTAAAAAAATGTCTTCTGTGTGACAAAGATACATGGTATGATATATCAGAAGAGGTCTTCGAAAAGTCATCACAGTGAAGCTGGATAATGAATCTTTAAAGACTAAATCAATTATATCAAATCAATATATAAGTATGTTCTTCTCTCCACTCCTTTTCAGATTTGTACACCTTAATCATGTTTTGTTTTGTTTTGTGTGCATAAACACTGTGACACAACAGGTAATGCAGACAGTAACATGCATCAGAAAAAAAAACCAATACTTTAACTAATAATAACCCTATCTTCTAACTTCTGGTTTAGAGGGGCTGATGTTAAAGCTCTACACTCACAATGTACAAAAAAAATAATTAAACTGGAATTACTTCCTTTTTTAATGTATCATTGGCAACAGAAAATCCGAAATGCTGCTTTTCTATCAGATGATAAAAATAATCATGTCATTATTAAAACGCTTAGATTGTGATTAAAGCCTCTCTCTCTCTCTCTCTCTCTCTCTCTCTCTCTCTCTCTCTCTCTCTTTCTCTCTCTCTCTCTCCCTCTCTCCATGGAAACTGACTGTAGGTATATTTTACAGCCTGTTGAAGCAGCTCAGGAGGGTTTCCTACTTCACGTCTGCCTCTCCTTTCACACCCATACTCTATTGGTCTGCACGAACAACACATATAGTGTCGGCGCCGAGGCCAGCTCTAAAAGTAATTGGTTTCATTGGAAAGTGGATAAATAGCAGCGGCTGGTTGTGGAGGGCGTCCTGCAGAGTTTGACCGCTCCTGGGTTAATCACAGAGCGTCTGAGGCTGGAAGCTGTCCCAGTCGGCTCTGGCCACCAGCCATGGAGAGCTGCGAGTCACTGCAGGGCCGGCCGGCTGCAGGGGCTTCAGCTGCAGGGAGACAGCAGAGACAGGAAATGAGTGTTATTCCTCTTGTTACATTGACACCATCATTTTTACATGGATATGTCACTTCACTGTTTCCACTTGAGTTTTCAAGATTACAGTTTTGTACTACAGTTGTACCACTACACTTCAATCCAAAGTCCATTTTAAAATGTCAAACCTTGATGATGTTTAGATATAAACAAAAAGCACAATGATAACAAATCAAGCTAACATGACAGTCAGTTAAAATAATCACTCTCTGTGTCTTAGTTTGTCTAAGAGAAACAAAAGTGTCAAAGGCTAAAAGTCCATTTTCTTTAAGTTCAGATAAGACTTGGAAATGTCTTTGATTTAAGATTCTGTGAGCTCATCGGGACAAATATGAAAACATCTTACAGACATGAGCCTGTTTGTAGAGGCTGACATGTGAAACAAGAACCGCAGTGAATCGTTTAGACAGGCAAACAAAAAAGAATAAATAAGAAGGTTTGTGATTCTCAACCCCACAGTGCCATACTGCATACACTCATCTATGTATGCTAACCCCAGTGCAATAGTATGTGAATACATGTCTGTATATGCAAACTTGGTGCAACAGGGCTATGTGCAATTTACATCATAACAAAATCATGTTCAATACTCCAACACTTTTGCACTTTCATACTCCATCACTTTTGCACTTTCATACTCTGACACTTTTGCACTTTCATATTCCAACACTTTTGCACTTTCATACTCTGACACTTTTGCACTTTTGCACTTTTATACTCTGACACTTTTGCACTTTTGCACTTTTATACTCTGACACTTTTGCACTTTCATACTCTGACACTTTTGCACTTTCAAACTCTGACACTTTTGCACTTTTGCACTTTTATACTCTGACACTTTTGCACTTTCATACTCTGACACTTTTGCACTTTCAAACTCTGACACTTTTGCACTTTTGCACTTTTATACTCTGACACTTTTGCACTTTCATACTCTGACACTTTTGCACTTTCAAACTGCATCACTTTTCCATACTCGCAGCACTTTTGCACTTCCATACTCGCAGCACTTTTGCACTTTCATACTCTGACACTTTTGCACTTTTGCACTTTCATACTCTGACACTTTTGCACTTTCATACTCTGACACTTTTGCACTTTCAAACTGCATCACTTTTCCATACTCGCAGCACTTTTGCAGTTTCATACTCCAACACTTTTGCACTTTCATACTCCAACACTTTTGCACTTTCATACTCGCAGCACTTTTGCACTTTCATACTGCATCACTTATGCACTTCCATACTCGCAGCACTTTTGCACTTTCATACTCGCAACACTTTTGCACTTTCATACTCCAACACTTTTGCACTTTCATACTCGCAACACTTTTGCACTTTCATACTCGCAACACTTTTGCACTTTCATACTCCAACACTTTTGCACTTTCATACTGCATCACTTACGCACTTCCATACTCGCAGCACTTTTGCACTTTCATACTGCATCACTTACGCACTTCCATACTCGCAACACTTTTGCACTTTCATACTCCAACACTTTTGCACTTTCATACTGCATCACTTATGCACTTCCGTACTCGCAGCACTTTTGCACTTTCATACTCTGACACTTTTGCACTTCCATACTCGCAACACTTTTGCACTTTCATACTCCAACACTTTTGCACTTCCATACTCGCAGCACTTTTGCATCACTTAATACTTTTCCTTTTCATACTGCATCACTTATGCACTTCTGTACTCGCAGCACTTTTGCACTTTCATACTCTGACACTTTTGCACTTTTGCACTTTTGCACTTCCATACACTTTTGCACTTTCATACTCCAACACTTTTGCACTTCCATACTCGCAGCACTTTTGCACTTTCATACTCTGACACTTTTGCACTTCCATACTCGCTAAACTTTTGCACTTTCATACTCCGACACTTTTGCACTTCCATACTCGCAGCACTTTCATACTGCATCACTTTTGCACTTCAATACTTGCAGCACTTTTGCACTTTCATACTCTGACACTTTTGCACTTTTGCACTTTCATACTCTGACACTTTTGCACTTTCATACTCTGACACTTTTGCACTTTCAAACTGCATCACTTTTCCATACTCGCAGCACTTTTGCAGTTTCATACTCCAACACTTTTGCACTTTCATACTCCAACACTTTTGCACTTTCATACTCGCAGCACTTTTGCACTTTCATACTGCATCACTTATGCACTTCCATACTCGCAGCACTTTTGCACTTTCATACTCGCAACACTTTTGCACTTTCATACTCCAACACTTTTGCACTTTCATACTCGCAACACTTTTGCACTTTCATACTCGCAACACTTTTGCACTTTCATACTCCAACACTTTTGCACTTTCATACTGCATCACTTACGCACTTCCATACTCGCAGCACTTTTGCACTTTCATACTGCATCACTTACGCACTTCCATACTCGCAACACTTTTGCACTTTCATACTCCAACACTTTTGCACTTTCATACTGCATCACTTATGCACTTCCGTACTCGCAGCACTTTTGCACTTTCATACTCTGACACTTTTGCACTTCCATACTCGCAACACTTTTGCACTTTCATACTCCAACACTTTTGCACTTCCATACTCGCAGCACTTTTGCATCACTTAATACTTTTCCTTTTCATACTGCATCACTTATGCACTTCTGTACTCGCAGCACTTTTGCACTTTCATACTCTGACACTTTTGCACTTTTGCACTTTTGCACTTCCATACACTTTTGCACTTTCATACTCCAACACTTTTGCACTTCCATACTCGCAGCACTTTTGCACTTTCATACTCTGACACTTTTGCACTTCCATACTCGCTAAACTTTTGCACTTTCATACTCCGACACTTTTGCACTTCCATACTCGCAGCACTTTCATACTGCATCACTTTTGCACTTCAATACTTGCAGCACTTTTGCACTTTCATACTCCAGCATTTTTGCACTTTCATGCTCTGACACTTTACCTCCCGTAGCAGCATTTTAAACACTTTTATTTTGAAGGTCACTTCTTTGTGGTATGTTTTGACCAACATCGCACATCAGAGACTTTTTATGCTTGTGTCTCTGTCAGCTAATTTACAGTTTGTGTTGTTGTTTGTTTTGTTTGTCATTGTGCTTTTATGTCAATTTGTTTACGACATGTGAACCACCAACCTGCCAAGGGACTACAGATAGAAATTAGCCAATGGCTGCAATCTGACATATGTACACGTTTATGTTCACTAATATGCAATGTCCCTATTTTAAATTAATTAAAATAAAATAAATAAATCATGACTTCATGTTCATCATGAGTCTGGTTCTTGTCGAGATTTCTGCCTCTTAAAGAAAGTTTTTCTTTGCCACTGTAACTTTACTGATTGTTGCTTAGTGCTGTGCTCATGTTGGATTAATGTTGGGTCTTTGTAAATAATATACCGTCATAGACATAAAGATTGATTGACTGATTGTTTGGTTTGAGTAAACCTATATGTTTTGATGTTTTAGTTAAAAATATTGGAAACATGTCAGTATATTTGTTTAGCAGTAACAAGTCATTCATGTAAACCTGTTTGAAGCCAAGTAGATTATTGATGCATGATAGCAAAATCTAATTCATCAACAAATCATTTGATTTAAAATAATATCCAGTGGACTCCTTCTCTCAGGCAGGATCCAAAGACACAACTGGAGCACACAGATCTCTAAGGCTAATTAGTGCAAAGAGCCAAACGTTTTGGTTGGTCCTGCCTGAGAGAGAAGTCCACTGAATTATATTTTGAACGTTTCAGGTCCTTCTCTGAGTTCACAGACCTCCATTTGTTGAACAGCTGAAACCCAAGAGTTTCCTTTTGAATCATGTCATTTGTTTGAAATCATATTCTATGATTATAAAGTGAGGGGGCATGATAACACTACGACAGCTTTATGATGTTTTCCTGTTTGACATTTTTATGTGACACATTTTATTCACTGTCATAGATTAAGTTCGTACAAATGTACAGGGTAAACTTGATTCCACTGTGTTGTGCATAAATGTGTCCAGTTCTCCCTATTGTGTTTTATATATTTCATTCATTCATTCAAAAGGGACACGTAATGAGTGTTACTTCAAATGTAAAATATAAAGAAGATGCCATGCATACATGTGTTTTTGTGCAACCCCTGTCCTATTTCTAATGTTTTTTTTAGACTTTTTATGAGTGCATGCAGTTCCACATGAGCTCATGTTGAGCGGTCTTTGTAGATGAGTTATTTAGAAATCAAAGATTGAAATGTCCTTCACAAAGAGCATTAGTTTACTTTAGGGTTATTTCTGATTTTTTAGGAAAAAAAAAATGTCACGCCTTTCACTGAGTTATGTTTTCTTTCATTTCTACACTTCATGTTTGTTTGCACTGCTCTTTTTAACTCTAATGATGATTTAGTAGACCACATCACCCCTCCTGTTTCAGCATTTAAACTTATTTCTTGTCAGTTTTATTTAAATATTCAATAAACTACCTTTTTTAACTATTCAGTAAAACAAACCAGACTTTCAGACAGTTTTCAGCTTGAAGAAAGTGACAGCGCGGATAACCGCTTAGAAAAAGGGAATTTATTTTGAAGGAACTAAAGAAGTTTTTTACGCTTTACAAAAATAAGCTGCTATTTCAGCTCCATAAACTGGGCACTATGTGTATGGGAGGGGGGGTGGGGGGGGGGGCTTTTGTTTTTGATTGATTTGACGCCCGCATAATGCTGACTTTCTCCATGCCATCGGCTGACTGAAACGGCCTTTTTGTGCCACTTGACTCCCTCACACTCACACAGCTGCATTTGTCTTGCAAATCCATCCCCGCTGTGCCGCGTTCAGACGAGGAAAAGAGAGCAGTCGGACATCAGTGAAGTTCAAGCCAGCGAACAAGCGGAGAGGCTGTTTCATAGCAGCCGCTTTTGTCGATATCAGAAGGGAGAGCTGGTGAAAAATGATGCATGCTTTTACACCTCTGAATCCTGGCAACTGACAGAGCAAGGGATGGGAGAGCATGGGGGTGGAGGGGTGGAGGGGGTCAAATACTATAAAAAAAAAGAAAAAACTTTTCCCTGGAGGCTGAAGTCAGTGCTCGAGTCGAACAAAGAGCCCCGGTCTGAACGGGTTGAGTGTCCTCTTGCGCACGACGGGGATCAGCAGCGCAGAGTGGAGGAGATGGATGGAGACGCACACGTACAAAACGGCCGTGACAAAAAAATTAGCATATTTGTAATTTATCACTTTTTCTAGAGTTATTCAAAGTTTTATAGAAAAAGGAGAAAATGGATAATTTGTCACTGCGCTATGAGCAAAGATAAAGCTTCCAGACAGAAAAACTCTGCATGAAGTAAAAGCCTGAGATCACTTCTGTTCCGCTCACTTCTTCAACAAGTGCTCATTTTTACTATTTTCACAGTCATTACTTTATTTATCGGGTTTTGTCTTCTGCCTTTAAAATCCGCTCGGGGATCATCTCAGTCTGCTTCATTTCCATATCTTTTCATGGCAGCTTCCTCGTGAATAGATTGTAATATTTCATGACGGGGCACGCAAAAGCTGTGCACAATGCCTCTCATATCCACTCCGCTTTCAGTCGCAACAAAGATCATAGCGAGACGTCTTTATGGCTAATTCAGTCAAAGGAGCATCTCCCGTCCTCTGGCGCGGAGGTCAGCCCGCCGTGTTTCGTCCACCAGGGGGGTTCTTCAGGGGCCAACTGGCTCACACACACACACACACACACACACACACACACACACACACACACACACACACACACACACACACACACACACACACAAAAAAAAACCACACACACTTATTATATTTCATTTCTATAGAGCAGAAGGCAGGGTTTTTTTCCGATCCTGTTTTCAGGAAGAGCAGAAGGACACATGTCCAAACCTCATCAAACGTTTCATCCAGTTAAATAATTGATAAGTCTGATTTTGAGTCTATGTAGACTTTGGCAGACTGTGGTATTGATTTTGTGAAACAGTTTCATTTATGACAACATTTTTAAAACAGTATATATTTTTATTTATATATTTGTATATATATATATATATACATATATCTATATGTATTGCCCTTCTCTTTTATTTTAATATTAAAATGGTAAACTAATTTCACCTAATCTCCCAGTTAATCTGCCACGCAGAGTGTGTGCAGTTTATGTACAGCTTCCCTGCAGTGTGTCTTGTCCTTCCTCTCCTTCTTTTGTTGCATATTTCCTCTGTTCGATGAATACCTCTAAAGGGCCAGAGTGGAGTTAATCTCGACAAATCCTTCTTAATAACTCCCAGTAGAGCTGTTGTGAACATTATCTTATCCAATTTACGTTCAATGAATCCTCGCTGAATGTGACATCGGACCGAGCTTAACGATGACTGATGGCTGTAATAGATGAAACGTCAAAAATCGAGCTCTCCATCATTCCGACCTGTCACTTCATACTCAACCTTCCTCTTAAAATCGATCAGCTGATCTGCTGGTCCTGTTTGTCTATGCTGCACGTCACTGTCTATGGGGCTCTCGTGGTGGGAGAGAAAGATGCAGCCAACTGTTGACTGCAAGTCCTGACGCGCAGCTGACGCAGATTTACGCACAAGACAAAACTCGAAATACGACTTCAGCTTTACGCACGAACGAACTGCAGCCGAAATCAGACTAAATGCAGACCATTTCTTTTTTTTATTGGACGTTTCGAGGTTGAATTTGAATGTTATTCATTCTAACACATCATCTCTCATGGAAACTCACATTTCACCTGTATGCTACACCAAACATAATTATGGCAATATCTTGATAAGTATGTATACAAAATAAAATGTTGCAGGGTGAGATTTTGGTGTCACTGAACTCATCTCAGTCACGCATTCAAATAGACTTTCTGTGAACTCCATGCAGACTAACTTCAGTCTCAGTCTCTTCGTGCGTTTTCATGGATATACATGTGCCAAAAAACAGTCTGTTGGAACGATTCCAAGGTGGCACGCGTTCCCTTTTGCTCAAAATTATAAGAGGTGTTTGCGTTTCTTAAAAATCTAAATCTAACATAGCTTATGCCTTGAATAAATCCTCCACTAATGATCTATCCTTTGATTATTTTCTCTTGTCATTCTTGATTCTCTCCATTGAGAAAGCTGCTCGTGCGCGCCGGAGCCACTTGTTGCCGGCGCATAAAGTTGGAGCTTTTTGAGAAGTTAAATATCCCGGAAAGAACACAAGTTAGTATCTAGAGGGCTTGACGGGGACAAAAGACCAGCGCCTTAGCACCATATGCTTAATGGCTACAGTCGTCCAGCCTTTATTAAAGGCAAAAAGTGGCCCTTTAAAAGTTGGAAAGGCTCTTTTATTTGAATTAGATGGAGCACTTGCGCACAAAACCAGAAGCGCGCATTGCCATTGACTCGCCCCCTTTTCTCTTTCTTTCAGGAGTCTGAAGCGGCCACCGTCATCGCCCGTTTCACTCCAACATAAGCTTTTCATCACCCGGCTTTGTTCGTGGTGAAAGTAATGCTGCGAATCAAAGACATGACAATATTTTCCATCAGCTTGGAGACCCTGGACAAGAGCCCTCGAGCTTTGGCAAAAATCAGGGCCGGTTATTCATCCTGTCACTCCGCACCTGTGGTCCCGCATTCAAAGTATACAAACTTGTCCCTATTAACATTCATTATTCACAAACAACACAAAGGCTGAAATAGAGCAGGTTGAAGTCTGTTTATGGCTCCTAAATGTTTTATTCCTCTGAAGATGTGCCCAAAGCTCTTTTCTCTTCCTCGCTCACCACCGAGTGCCCGTCTCTCTTTCAGCCTTGAGTAGCCCTACATTTGGATGTCACAATCGCAGCATCTGCCAAATCTTGCGGATGAAAATATGAAACAAAACGTAGCTACAAGAGGATTTGTTAAATCCTGATAATGAGTGATCAGCGTGGGGGGACAATGGCGCAGGATAGTGAGAGCCTTATGGTTCCGGGGGCAGCAGGGACAGTTTGCTCTCTTGTGGAGAAAGCGCCAGGTGATGGCAAGAAAATCGCCTTTTCCGAGGAGAAGAACACATCAAACCCACCTCCTTTCTCCCCTTGAAAAAAAACACAAGACATAAATTTAATTGGCTTATCAAGGCGCGGCGAAAAGAGCTCGCTGTTAATTGGCTGGAGGCGCACAAAACAAACGCAGAGACACGTTTAGCCTGGCTGGCCCGCGCTGCGCTTTCAGCCCGGTGTCACATCATTGAAAATGTGTTTTATTATTGCAAAACGTCATGCTTTACAGTTGCCATATTGTGTCCTGGACAAAGGCTGATAGGACATTAAAGACCGAGAACACGGTGCCAACCCGTCTCGAAGACACTGCGAGGGCCTCTCTCTTTGCTTGCTTTTAGGCAGCTGCTGTCCAGGGCGCAAGGACATGAAAAGAGACAAAGTTTGAACTACCAGGTGCATCCCCGGAGATCACGAAGGAGACCGATCCACCCCGGGACAAGGAGCCGCTCATAAAGATGTAATTTAGGCTGGAAGGTCACGTCTGAAAGAAAAGAGCGCATGTCTACCTCCCCTCCCTGCCGCACACCTCCTCCCGCCTCCTCCTCTGTCACTATGAGCTCTGCAGCAGACACCTGTTGGTTACCAGCGGCTCACACAGTAAAACAAAATCATGGAGCTGAGATCTCATCTGACCGTAAAAAACCCGACAGTCAGATGTAATAAAAATGACTCCGTGGGCTTTTTTTGTTGGGGCACATCAAGCCGCTTTTGGAGCTGAACTTTTGCGTCTCCCCCGGCGCGCTAACATGCGGGCTTAGAGCGGATTTACCGCATTAGAGACGAATCAACCTCTTCTTCTCGTCGCGTTAAGCTGTTTAACTTAAGCCTCACACTTTCACTGCTCATTCTTTTCATTACAACGTAGCGTTTCCCCTCTTTGTCGTTTAGCACTTGTTGATTTGTTTCCAGCCATGGATGAATCAGACAAACAAGCTCACCGGTGCGTAAAAGTGCCATTCACTCCATCTTCCGTTTATTAAGACATCATGTCTTTCATCAAAAACGACAAGATCGCCAAAAAATACATGACACATGTCTCTGTGACAGCAGGAAAATGACTCTTTGATATATTTTCTGGTTTTGTTCACATTTAAAGCCACGGATCTCCTCCACGATGAGTGGGGAGCGACAATTTAAATCTAACTTCAAATCGTTCCTGTTCATACCAACGATTGAAACCATTACAACTTCTTATTTTGGGATTTGGGCGATTTGATTTAAGAGTTCAAGTTTCATCATTCATTCAAAGGTCAAAGAAAGCAGCAATCTGGTGCAAGAATTCGATGATGGTTTATTTCATAATAACGGAATCTGGTAAATGAAAAATGAAACAAGTGGAAGCTAATTTACAACATTTGCATCGCTGTTATTTAAAGTATTTAGACTTCTTATAAAGAAAACAAATGAAGACAAAGAAATATATATTATCCACATCACTGTGTCACTGTGTCTCAGTTTGTAAAAAAAGTGTGAAATGTCAAAAGTAAATAATGAGTTTAACGAATGATTAAACTGGCTGATTATTAAACACACTCACTTGAATGTAAGACTTAAAAAATGAAATATCTGAACTGTTTCTTTTTTACTTTCTGAGATTTGTCAGAATATAATTTAGTCAATCTACAGTGATCCATTTTATCCCCTCTCGTTATTCCAACTTATTTCAGTAATCTTTCATCACGTTATACATTCATCAGACCCGGACAGCATACTGTAGGTGGTAAAGCGCGCTGTGTATCTGTGAATCAGCGGCCTGTGAGCCTTTTCAACCAAATTAAGCTTGGCGTGGTCCTCCAATGTCCAGGCCCTATGAGCTCCAAAGAGAATAAAACCTGTCTGACAGTAAAAATGGCCGTGTTTCTTTTAAGCCCTGCCAAGACCGTATAGCCGGAGTGACAAGATAGCCGGAGTGTTTTAGCTCATCTATTCCGCTCGGCTGCGGCCGCACCAAAGCGCTCTGCACTGCGCACTAAAAACCGTCAAGTGCACAAAGAAACCACAAAGCTACTAGTGTTTTAACCAGAGCCCTGCAGCGTAATCAGAGTGGAACCGGCCCAGCATTGACTCGCCAACATTTGACTTTCTAATGGCTGTAATGGAATTACATGGTGCTGTCGCGTCGGTAATGAGCAGCGGACGGACTCAGTCACAGAGTCTGCAGCTCTCTCAACTCATCAAATCATTGAGGTTCAAAAGCAGAAATATTCGGCATCCAAGAAATAAACTTATTTTCCTAAAAAATTAGAAAACACGAGAATCACTGAAAAAAATAAGAATCAAAATTGATAGAAATATTATAAAACCCACCTACGATGCTTGAGGTTTTAATAATCCATATTTTCATAATCCTAATCCGGCTTTCCCCCCTCTGCTTTGCATGTCGCCTCCGCCATGTGTTTGCAGCTTTCGGGCCCACATGGTTCATATATGCGGCGGCGGAGTGTCGGTGGAGAGGGGGCGGCCGCAGAGGAGGCCGTGGGGGGACACATGTTGGAGGAATGCCGCTACCACGGGAAAATCTGTCCCGGCAGCACCTGGCAACACAGAGCCGCATTCAACAGCCTCTCACCATGCTGCTCCAAACACCTTCAGCTGTTGTGGGTAAACTGTGTCCGCTCGTTTGCATAACATTAGCATATTTATGTCACATTATTAGTGTGTATTAGTTTGGGTTAACTGTCCTCCTTTAATTGTGACGCAATCTGCACGAGAGTTAAGATCTCACGTAGTGTACTTCACATGTTAATATCATGTGAGAATGAAGCTTCATGACATGCTTCATGTGTGCACCTGCTGACACACATGTGAGCTGTTAACGGACAGTGAGTAAATAAAGATCTGTGCATGGAGCATGATCACAAAGCGAGTAAAAACTATGAAGATCATTTATGCAGCTCATTTTTATTATAGCCTAAAATTGTTTTATAGAATATAAGCCTGACTTTTTTTTTTCAATGGGAAGTTGAGTTTAAAATCTATTATGCAAGACCTGATGCATAGACTTATCCCAACATTACTTCAATTATTATGTTATATGACATGAGATATTTGAAATGCCCTGCTGATTTTATTATGAGAAAAACTGTTAATAAAGAGAAGAAGAAAACATGTCTGACATTGATTGGAAGTGTTTATGTCTCGTTTATTTGGACTGTTGCCGATTTGCCTCTGGTGATCACCCTGTAAGAGTGCATTATAATAATAATAATATCAATATAATAATAATAATAATAACAATAATGTCATGTATAAATATAAATGTTGCTTTATCGTGTTTGTGCGCAGCCGCTTGTATCATTTGATTTTAGATCAGTTTACAGTCAGTGAACTTGTGTCTCAGTTTCAAAGGTCATGAATAAACCTCTCAGGGGAAATACTCCGCTGACAGTGTTATTTTTCATTTTTGATCAAATAACAACAGTGACACGAAACGATCATTTTTCATCAGTAAGTGCTTTTTTATTTGCAGTGAGTATAAATATAAAATGTTGCACGACAGTATAGATTTCGTAATCATTAAATTAAAACATATATTATCACTCGTAGAAAAAAATAAATACACGATTGCCATTTGCCTGAATTACAAAAAATAAAATTATCAACGTGATAAAACTATTTACAACATTGAATTCAACATTGGAAACTGTACAGTCAGCTCACATGGTGTCCTCACTGTGACGATGCGCCTCAGTGCGCATTAACACACACACACTAAGACACACTAACATAACCCGCTTCATTACCGACACATTCACTATGTGCGTTCAACAACAAGAGTCTTTTCATTTTAAGCCACCAGGCCGAAAGGAGGCTCGTTTTCGATGTCTGTCAGGCCCGGCTTGTTGTGCAGTTTTCGGGGGTCCTCCGGTGTCCAGACTTTGGCGGTGCGGATGATGTTCTGCTCCCGGAGTTGCTTTTCATCCGACCAGGACAGCGAGTGACCGGCCAGGGGAGGGAGGCCATAGTCAGGGTCACTAGGAGAAGGAGATCCTGCAAAAAAAAAAAAAACGGAAGAAGAAAAAGTTTAATAACAGTTCTTTATATAAACATCATGCAGATTAAATAAATCCAAATAATGCATGCGTAAAATCTGTGGATGAGAGATTCTTGGAGAGACGGAGGAATAATCTAGAAATGGACCTACTTGTTCCTCTGTGACAGATGATGACCTTCTTGGGCTGCGCCTGCGCCTCGCTGCTGGAGTTTCTAATGGGTACATCAGACTGCACGAGTTCTGCGAGGAAGTTGATGTATCCGATGGCGAGCCGCAGGGTGTCCACCTTGGAGAGCCTCTTCTCGTAGGGCAGGGTGGGGATGTGCGAGCGGAGCCCCTCGAACGCGTCATTGATGGACTGCATCCTCCGCCGCTCCCGCACGTTGGCCGCCTGCCTCAGCTGCTGCATCTCCATATCTGACCTCATCCTCCTCCTCCGCTTCATCATACTCATCGGCCCGCCGTGGTGAGGGGACAGCTCCGAGGTGCTGTCTGCGCAGCCGTACGAGAAGGTGGAGGACGACGAGGAGAAGGACAGGTTCCCGATGTCATAGTCTTCTGCGTCGTGAGGCGCTGCTCTGCCGCTGCCCTCTTTGCCGTAGTAGTCCTGGAAGTGACTCGTCAGGAAGTCCACGTCGTCATCCAGAAAGTCGTCGGTGTCAAAGTGTCCGTCCCTCGACGAATGGTCGGTGAAGAACTCGTCATCGTCGAAGTAAGGAGGGGAGGAGAAAGAGTCCAGTCCGGAGAACGGGTCCAGCACGCTGTCCATCCTTGCCTCTGCTTTTTCCTTCTATTGTTAGTTGGTAACAATGATTCTTCTTCTTCTTTTATTGACTCTGTGTTCACTCTCCACAGCACAACAAGTTAGTTTTAGTTCAACCGGCACGCGAGGCTTCTTTATAGCGACATCCATAGTCGCGTGCCGTTTGCTTGGAAGCGCCAACCAATCACAGCTCGGTCCGCGAGGCGCATCTCGAGATAAGCCCCTAGAAAGACACGCCCCCCTGTCCCCTGCCCCCCCCTCAACTAACATCTCAACTCTGCCCTGACACCGGCTGCTCGGCTGCATCACAGCGCGTTTAGAAAACAGGTTCTTTTATATTAGTTTGTCATAAATCTGAAATATTATCTCCCACAGGTCTGACCTCAAAGAATATCATTCTCTTCCTCGACCACCGCCATAACTCCCCTCCTTCTTTCCCCTACTGAATATGACGACAATACACCGATAAAGGATCAATAAATAAATATTTTCCACCTGATATTTCCCGTTTGCTTTCAGATTAAAACGATGTCTTCACCAAGAAAGTGCTGAACTGAACACTGATAAAACATGAAGCATTTAAGAGCACAGCTTCTCCTCACAGGTGGTTGTCAGGGTCAAATATTGCACGACTCGTTGTTGAAATCTTTAAGAAACTGTGCAGCAGCGGGTTGCATAAATCGAGTTTTCCTTAACGATCAGAACACAAGTCAATTAATGTTCATTTAATGCTTATGCTGTTGACGTTGTATTAAATGGACTTCATGATCTTTGGGATGTTGCATACAACATCAAAAGAAGCATATATCAGAAATATCCTTTTTGGGAACTGAAGGTCAAAAATTGACACTGCAATGACATTTTATGGGTTTATACGTTTTATTGACGCTTCTTGATGACAAATCAATTATATGGAAACATGAATGACTCGTGAACATTTTTGAGATTACAAATGCTTTTGATGTGTGGCTTTCCGCAGTGGATTCAATTAGAAATGTTGAGGGGAAAGACAGAGCAACTCTCAAAATTGAAATAGTTATCCCACTTGGAGCAGTGCATGGCGTGGACATGTCTCTGTGAGTGGCTGGAGGCTCGCAGTCCGCCTGCTGGTCTGCACAGAAGCCCCTCAGCTCGCTCATTTATTTAGCGGTAAGTGGGCAGCGCTGCTCCATAAAGAGCTGCACCAGTTAGAGTGGCCGATGCACCACTTGTGCCAGCCAGTGTGTGTTTTTATTGGGAGAACTGGTTGACAAATAAAAGCACAGTGGTGGGCCTCGGAGCGCACGCCTCTCTGACACCTCATATTAGCGCTCCCCGGTGTACCGACAGAGACTGCCCACCGGTCTGGACTCTGTAAGTACGCATCTATTCAGAGCATTCAGTGAAAGGACTCACTTTGTTCTGGAGACAAAGTGGACCCTTTTTTTTTTGTTGTTGCAGGAGCTGCCTCGGTGCGCGGTTAGTGGTGGTGCGACAGTAAAGCTGCATCGCGGGGCCGTGGCCGTGGGAAGAAGGCCACTTGCGTCCTCGTCGCCAGTCAAAAGCAACATGTCGGGTTATAAATGAGGCTCGCGCTGCTGTCAACATAATGAAGCTGTCGCTGGGAACCCGCGTGCATTAACAAAGACACAATGCACGCAACATCCCGGTACCAACCAGGTGCTGAACACAACACCAACCGCTGACAGGACCCTGCAGAACTGTGCATCAGACCCCGAGCTGCAAACACCTTCAAGATAAATACAGAGAAACATTATTTGCAGCTGCATGCTTCTCCTCGCTCCCGTGTGCAGACATGAAATAATGTCACTGGTTGTTTCTCTAATCTAAAAAAGAGCCGCACTGTTTACTTTAACACAGCGACGGAGACTCAGAGGTCAGTTATTTATTAGCTATCCAATAATCCCGAGCCAGTCTAGGATAACAAGTTTGATGTTTCTTTTTTTTCAGTGACTTTTAGGAGCTGACCTTTAAACATTTTTTTAGATACATGTATAGCTCGCTTTAGGGTAAAATGTAAAACAGAACAAAAATGTCACTGTGACAGGTGTGATTTCTGAATGTCCTAAATGGATGTTTTGTAATCGTCTGTTATCGGTGTGGGCCAACACTGAGCCACAGGTTCATTGTGTGGAATCAGAATATGGCTTATCATTAAGGAGTGGGCCTTTTTGTTTTAAAGCTGGATAATAAAAGAACAATCAAAGTCATCAGAAGAAATATGTAAACACACTTGCTATGATGAAATAAACAAAAACGAGTTCACCACATCTGTTTTTGAATTATAATACAAATTAAGATTTAAATGTCGCTGCTGTATCTGGCTCATTGTCCCAGTTCAATCTAACAATGATTCAATTATTTCGTTTTAAATGTCTTCTCTTTTGCGCATGCAGACCCTGTTTAAAAAAAGACTTTAGGCCTATATATACTCTTCATGCATACACACATGGGGAATACTGAAGTACAACTTGTGTTAACTCTAAACTTAATGCATAAATGTCTCCCTGGCTGTTTTGTTTCTTTAGAGGACTTTATGGGAGCTCTTCAGGGTCAAACAGTGCGCGTCCACAGGCTGCACCAACATGTCAGAAAAGTGTGTGTCCCACCCTGGTCCCACCCCTCCCTTTGCTGAAAACCAGATGATAATTCGAACCGTGCAGGTTTTTAACGCGCCGTGACCGCGCGCTCCACGCAGTCTCATTGATGAACGTGCTGTCTCTCTGAACGGAGCGACCTGCGCGAGCGGAGCAAGTGTTTCTGTTCCCATGCTGCCCCTCGGTCTGCAGCATGCAGCAGGCTGGACGGTGCATTAACACCGGCCTCACCGGTCATGGTGCACACCAGCGGGGGTGATGGAGGAGGGTGTAGAGGTGGGGGCGCACACACACACAGACACACACACACACACACACACACACACACACACACACACACACACATAGTCGTTTGTTCCTAAATAAAAGAAACACACCAAAAAAGCAAACAGGTGTTTCATAAATTAGTGGAGGTGATAGAATTATTTGTAATTAATTAAAGTTGGTCCTTGTGACGTCATCAGTAAAAACAGACCGATTATTTAATTATCACCCATGTGATTAAAGTCTCAAAAGTTTCATTTAAAAGGTTTTATTGTAAAACAGATTCTCCTACAACCTGTAATAACCATTAATGATCTAAATATAAATAAATTAATAAATTAAATGGCTGGGCTTCATTTAATCTAAATATAAGGATCAATGTTTATTTTAAATTAATACAAAATAATTGAAATGCAAAGAGGTTATTTCGACTTTCAATCTCTTAAAGTAGCCTCACATTTCTTTATTTACATCACATACATGATCACACTATCAAAATAAGAATTTGTATCAAATCACTGTTTATACTCCTTACATTAAAAAAAAAAACATTCAATTACAGAACATGTGAATTTGAATAATTGTAATGAGTCATTTATTATTTGATACTTTATATTTCACACAAATTGAATATTAGAATATTAGACAGAGAATAATAGAAAATTCACAAAATACGTATAAAATAAATACAAATAATAATAATAATAGGAGGTATATACAGAGAATATAAATAGTGAGGTGAACTATACAGGACAATTAAGAGTTATGTGCACTGAATGGCAAGTTAAATATGACCAGTGATGATTTAAAGTGACTTTTGTGATCAAAGTTATATAAACAGCAGTATGATGTGCAATAAGATACAATACTCTTGTCTAATATATAGAATAGAATAATGACATATAATTATATGATAATGATCTCATATAATATAATAATATTATATAACATATACTATATATCAATCATAAATAATATTAATAAAGTGGTCTGGCATTCATTTGGCCAAAACAGACAAATTCAAATAAATCATTACTGTTTGTGATTCTCATAAAGCCTCCATTAAAGTTTCCTTATCCACCATAAGTTTCACACACAGAACCAAGCCGTCACAACGTGAAAAAGGAAATCCAGAAAGTGATCTAAAGCAGACAAATGTTTGGATTTAGAGCCACAGCTAATCCTCCTCACTGGGATTCATAATCCCTTTAATCTCTGGCTACAGCGGATTACCCATCTAGATTACTCCGACTAATTAAAGGGATTTCAGGATAAATAATTGAACTACTTGATTTGATGCATCGTGTTGTCCTGTTGGTCACTTGAAAGTATTTGTATGACTTTTTGATGTTACGTTTGAATTCATCCATCATCGAGGTCAGTCGTGACAAATGTGACGTCATTATGAGTCCTTTAGACATCCAATCAGAAGTGGTGACAGCAAAGATAAGAAATCAAAGCAACATATACATTTTTATCAAGAAGCAATATGACATAGAGGAATCATCTGTCACCGGTCAGAATTCAAACTCTTGATAACAGCAATTCATTTTCCACTAATGAATATTTGACCAACAATCAATACATTCAGCCGAGTTACCATTGACTTCTATCCAAAATCTAACACAAAAATCTAAAATGACAAGACCTCAACTTGTTGGGATTTTGACTTGTTGCATTTCTATTTTCAAGAATTGCATTTCAGATGTACGGAAGACCTGAGTAAATAAGTCAAGTTTATTCATATAGCACCTTTCAAGAGCAGACGTCACCATAAATGATTAATAAAAAATAAAAATAAAACTTTCTGGAGATCTGAACTGATTCTTCTCTTTATTGTGGGACAGAAAAGTTGGTTTTCCCAAGATAGCCACATCATTTCTCAAGATTAAATTTAGGAAAAAACAGAGTTTTAAAAAAATGTAGTGATGCAATGTCCACACAGGGCTTCCGTACAGATGCATCAAGTCGTAAATTTATCAGAGCAAAGTCATAAAACTACGAGAATAAATTCAGACATTTACAAGAGTGAAGTCGTAACTTTAAAAGAGTGAAGTTGTATTTTTACTAGAATAAAGTCATAAATCTATAAGTTAAGTAAAATTTAAAATAATAAAGTCATACATTTATGAGAATAATTTGTTATTGAAGTTGTATCAGAAGAGCAGCCGCCTCTACAAAACGAGGAACGTGGAGCATGTTGTGAGGTTACACTTTAGTAAAGGTTTCACAGATAAGGCTTTCTTTATCAGCATTACATTGTCATAAGTATCAGGACAATGTAAGGAAAAAAAACATACTGACTTTTTTCTCTTTTGTGGTCGAGTAAAATGGCTTTGAGGGTTCAACTTTCATCATTTTTGCAGAGGCAGATGTCTGCTCTTCTGATACAACCTGTCAGAGTCATACTTTCAACCATAGCCTAATTTAAATCATTTGATTATTTTTTTATAAATTTTTTTATTAATCAAATATTAATGATGTGATTCTTGTAATTGTAGAATGTTTTTGCTTTCTTTTGGGGTGGCAGTAGTATAGCTGCCTCATCCTGAGGGGCTGTTATCTCATATTTATCACAGAGGTTTTCACGTTCTGTCAGCTGTATTAAACATCAGGTTTGGAACGCACTGGATGATTGATGCGCTCTTTGTAGTCCATTTTCAGCAGAGTGTAGTTTTTTACACAGCAGTGCAACATGACATATTGTAACATCTGCCCGTTGTAAGATCAGTCTGATTCTCTTATCTTTACCTACATCGTCTTATTCACACCTTTCCTTGATCATGTGATGTGTTTCATCCAGGTCAAGGAAAGGTCGATCGGAAAGGACTCAGGAGGTGACTTTTTAGGGCTTTTCTAATGTAGGCCTACACCAGGGTTGTGTCCAAAATCATACACTCATTCCCTAAACCTTACTTCCAAAGTAGGATTGGTATTGATACAAAACAAATGCTAACAGGGCCTTGACAGAGAAAAATCATACCTGTTTCCATGACAACAGCCTTCTCAGTTGGTCTTCAATTTTGGCAGGAGCTCTTCCACAGCCATCGGTTCAGGGTCCTCGATCATCCAACAAAACTCTCCTCGACATCCAGATCACCTGCAGCAGCCAACCCATGCGTGTACACTTGGTGTGTGTGTGTGTGTGTGTGTGTGTGTGTGTGTGTGTGTGTGTAGGAGGCTTCATCACAGTTGCAGCTACCAGCCAAAATAAATAAAGTAAGCATATGTAGCAGGTTTCTTGTAGGTAAAATGTGTCAACTCACTGTAATGGTAAAGTGTTTCAAAAAGTTACTTAATAATGCTAAAAACACATCAACACATCAGAAAAGTCTCCAAGGGGACGCCAGTGGCCTAGTGGTTGGTTTGCACACCCCATGAAGAGGTTAAAATCTGACCATCATGTCAAACCCCACTCCCTCTCTCCTTGATTTCCAACACTATCCAGTGTCCCGTCTCTACAATAAAGGCATAAAAAAAAAACGTTAAATAGAAAAAAAGTATGGAAGGGTCTTTCCATTCATCGCTAATTATCGCAAATTATTGGCCCCAAAAATATTGTGTCGGCTTTTATTTGTTAAACTTCATGTAATATAACTGGTCCCTGTAAATTATGAATGTAAGCATTTAAACACTTAACTTATGGGGTGTAGATGGCCTAGCGGTTAGGTCACCGCCAATGTTCAGAGGCTATAGTCCTCCGAGCGGGCGGCCCCTGGTTCAAGCTGGTGCCAGGAATGAAGCCTGTTCAACAATCGTCTTATTTCTGACCTTGGGGACACTCTTAAGCCTATCACACTTGTGTTCTGCAGGTCACTCTGAGACAAGACAATGGACTGTTCTGTTATAGGTGGAGTCTGAGCAAAACTGAGTCCATTACCCAGGAGTCATCATGTGAACCATCCAGAGGTCTTTGCTCGGAGTCTGCAGGTTCTGTGATGATGCCACGGCCGACTGAGTGTGCTGCTACCAGGAGGAAGGCGGTGTAGCTGATGTAATCTCAGCATCGTCCTGCCTCCAGTTGATGGTTTTATGCGCCCCTCACTGGCAGTCCAATATTCTTTATTTAGCCTTGGCCCCCCTTTTCCTTGACATGGCCGGAGGCTCCACAGGCAGCTTCATAAGACAGAGTATGTCGTCCTGCTGCAGCCCGTACTGAGAACACAACAAAATGATGCTACACTACACCACAGTGCAGCCGTCACCAGCCGCTTCTGCCTGCTCTTCTGTCAGCCTAGGAAGCATGTTGGCAATTTGCAATTCCCCCTGCTTTGTTAGTAAAACGATGAAGGACCATTAACTGTAAGTAAAATTACAACAGAATAAATTGAAATAATCTGACTTCACCTCAGTTTCACTAAACTAATCCTAAATACGTTTTTTTTTTCATTTGCTTTGGTCTCATTTCTCCCTGAAGAGCTTTTGAAAGTTAAAGGACACCTTGACCTAGGCTCTTGAGGAGGAGTAAGGGGGGGGGGGGGGGCGTCTTTGACCCTTTTCCCCTGCGAGACTCTCCTAAAGCCCTATTATGCAGAGTCACCTTTGGGCTTCTTTTCCTGCTAATCAAACACCACCCTCATGGAGTCTCACAAACACCCCTCTTACTTCCTTTCCCCTACAAGATGTCAACACTAAACACCACTGATGTCTGGATTATAATCCTAAAAAATCCTTGAGGGTTGTCTCTGGGTGGGTGTGGCGGGGGATGGGGGGGCGGGTATTGCCTCATCTGTTGCTGGCTGTAATTGATTTGGGCGTTAATCTGGTGGTCTCAGACTCGGAGCTGGGCTAATATGTGAGGGGACGGGAGAGAGTCCAGCTCTGCCCCGGGGCTGTTGACAGTCGCAGGAAGGATTGGAGAAGATTAAAAGAGATTTCTGAGCGTCCTGCTCAAAAGAAACTCAGCTCAACTGTTTGTCTGCTTTTCTCATGAAACTACAACAAGGGGTCTCAGGGAAGTCCTCTATGTAAATTCAGATTGGCTGTAATTGAATCAAAATCTGACTGTTCATTACAGATTTTTTTTTTGGGGGGGAACGTGGGGTCGAGGGGGCTTTTGGAGGTCCTGTAAGGGCTCTCAGGAGTCCCTGAGGAGGCTCTGGATACCCCTCAGGGGGTTCAAATACTGATTTACTGATTTTAGCGATAATTCTTAGCCGCAGGAAACAGGACTTAAGCTTAGTGATTTCATGGTTGAAGGTCATGTTGGTCATTTCAAGAATCTTAGTATCAAGGTTTGCTGCATGATGCATTTTAACGAGAGAGCAACTATAATCAGAGAGCGTGGGTTTGAATTCTGATTTGAGCTCTTTGCATTGAAACACATGAATAACTCACACCAATGATTGTTGTTTTTTTTAACCTGAGAGTAAACGTTAAAAAATATAAATCAATTGACTTACACCAGAAAGTGACTCCAAATCCTTTTTTCAAGTACAGCAAAGTCTCAGTATTCATATTAGAAACACTCCACTACTATGCAATTGAAATGTATCCACACATTCATGAGATCCAATGTAATGGACAGGTTTTTCTCCAAACCTAAAACCAATACTTGGACGTTTAAATAAGACATGTGTTCATTAGTTGCTACTTGATATTAAAAAAATCTGCTGGGTCCTGTAGAGGAGCAGGATTGCTGAGCTGCACCACATGTCTGATCTTCTGTCGGTTATCTTGATTTTGAAGAAATCTTTGGTACACTTGGGCCAGTAGGTGGCAGTGCTTGAGATGACTTGCTAAAGTGAAGCATCTGATGAGAAACCATTCCATCCAACCCCGTGCATTTAGTAGACAAAGTAATTTGAATATTTGTCCATTGCAGTGACCAGTATGTGTGTAAGAGATGAAGTTGCTGTCTGTCAACAGAGTTGATTGGCGTCTGTAGTCTAACTGATTTTTTTTATTTTTGAATGGTCAAATGGTGAATGGCTCTCTGAGCTTTTAGTCTTCTGACTACTCAAAGCACTTTTTACACCACATGTCACACCTACTCATTCACACTCATCACAAACTGATGGTGGGCTGCTATGAGAAGTGTCTACCAGTATTATCTAATCCATTCCTACACATTTGCACGCCGCTGACGCAGCAGAAAGAGCACATTGGAGTTCAGTTTCTTGCTTAACAACACTTGCCCAGGAGCTAGAGATCGAACCCTCGACTTCCTAGTTGAGTGATGACCAACTCAACCACTGACCCACAGGGCCATAGAGAGGATGTGTTGCTTCTTGACTGGGTTTAAGCTGGTTCATTCTGGGGTATGAGAACTTTGGCTCTGGAGGTCTTGTATGATGTCTATTCTTTCCCCCTTACACAGTCTGTGAAAGAAAGATCATTCATGTGTTTAACTTTACATTTGTGTTGCAAGAATACACCAGGGGCCTTGACAGGATTTCTGGGCCCCATGGACAGATATTATATTGGGCCCCTCCACCACAGCCTCAGTCAACCTTTTAATAAAAAGGGAGATAAAAAAACACGTCTATTATATCAGAAAGGTGTGTGAGAGTATAAAGAGTCCATCAAAATGATTGAACAAATTGTTATTTCGACACAAACAGGTGTGTGGATGGTTATGTGTAAGGACTCCTACATTGTTGCTGATGACATTTGAATTTCATTTTCATTTCACTTAATGATATTTTGTTGTTTTTATTTGAAATTGAACTAATGATTTGTACTTATACTTAGAACAATGGGTCAAATTTACAGTTTTAAATTATTTCAAAATTGTATTTTTCTTTTTTTAGGACATTTCACAACCCCCCCTCTTGGTGTCTCGTGACATGGTATCATTACTTTATAGCTTAGTATTACACCCTTTAAAAGGTTGCACCTCATGTACAGAGGCTACAGTCCTCCAAGCGGGGAGCTTTGGACCTGTGGCTCTTTTGCAGCATGTCATTCCCCACTCTCTCTCTCTCTGCCTGTTTTCTGACTCTTTCCACTAACCTGCCTGCTCCCCCCACAATCACGTGTTTGTGCAGAAAAAGTGAAATTAAATATTTATTCTTTCTCATTTCATAAATTGTCTCTATAATTAAACTATTATTAAACTAAAGTCTAATTTTGAAATTCTGAATAAAAATCAAACTAGCAAATTGAATCCTACATCCCTCATAGATAATAAGACTGATGACATCACACGATAAAGTGACCCAATGAACGCAGGGTGAGGTGAACAGGCAGTGTGATGAAGTTTGTGTCTCTGATGTAAGGGTCCCCCTAGAGGACAATCTACAACCCTGCTTCAGATGTAGGTTATGAAATCCTAAATGCAATACTGCCACCATGTGGTGACAGGATAAAACACAGTCAGATGCAAGATGCCTGCTGATGGCTGCATCATGTGCAGCCACTGTTCCTCACCACCAAGACTTTCTGTTTCCTGCAGTTTTCATTCAAAATAAAGATTTCATTCAAGAGAGAGGAGTAATACTGTATCCACCTGACAGACTCGTTGTGGTCACAGCTTTGGTGAAGTCATTTCATGTAAGTCAAATAGATGTAAACCTTCTTTTCATTAAAAAAATAGAAATATTTAGATTATGGACTGAACCCTGCTGAACTCTAATCGCTAACATTGCATGTTCAAAAATAACCAAACTTTAATCTCACCCACAGGTCACGATGCGGCTGTGCTGCAGGGTTTTCATCTTTTAATCAACAATTATAGGATTCATTGTTGATTTCTATTGTTTTCATTAATGATTGTTAGTAGTAGGCTCAGTTGGTAGTTCGATCCCCAGCTTCTGAAGTCATATGTCCGATGAGTCGTTGGGCAAAACACTTAACCACTGTTTTGTCAGCGGTGTATGAATGTGTATGAATGGTATGTTACTTCTGATGGTCACTTTACATCAGTGTGTGAATGGGTGGGAATGTGTGACATGTGGAGCTTTGAGAAAAGCACTTTACAAGTTCATTTAACACCATCTGGGAATTACCAGGCCAAGTTAAACTGACAACTCAAAGTTACTTTCACTATTTTTTTTAACCAATATTGCATTGAACAACTAGAGCTTTGGCGTTGTTATTTAAAACTGTGATTTGTTTGGAGGGGGGGTCAGTTGTGTTGTTTCCGTACAGAAATTCATTTTCTGCTTTTTTCTTTTATTATAATAGAACAAGGCATGCTGGGATTCCTCCAAGTTCTTCTTAACAATATAGTCACAAAACATGTTCCACCCTTGTTTTGCTATATGGTATTAACATGTAAATGAAGGCTTGCAGCGTACTCTGCTGGACGGTCGGTGCAAATACACAAATATTACTGGAATCAGTCAGATGGATGGAACAGATGGTTCTCATACACGTCCTCAGGTATTCAAAGATACATATTTTGTGCCTCATTATGTTTGTGTCTATATTTCCTTGAATTCTTATTTTTAGACCTTTTTCTGTTATTTTTAACTTTCTCTCAGTTACATTTTCTTTGACTTAGCAGATTATTTTCATGAGACAGGTTGACAGGAGAGAGAGGAGTGGCTCCGGCTCCCAGTGTCTTACCTGCCATTTGTATTTATCTGCAACGATCTTCTGACAAATCTGCATTGAGCGAACTGATTGTTAAGAGTGTTTAGTAATCTTGGATCACACAATAGAAAGGAATGATGACAGTCTCCAATGTCATACATGAAGAATACTTTCTGCATGGTAACAACTCATGAATGTGTCCAGACATATTGACTTTCTCTGCTTTGGTTGCATTGTTGTGTTAGCATGCTAATGTTAGCACACTTGGTTAGCTCGTAGCTTCATATTGCACATACATTGACACAGAATGACCGTGATCTAAAGACACTTACATGATATCAAAATAAGCAGTGAGTATGTTATTCTTCTTTTTCTCTAGTCCTTGACTAAAACAGCTGTATACGCAAGGCCGTCCCGTCCATGTAAACACAGTGCTGACAACAACACAGCCGGGGGGACTCGAGCTTCTCACTCATTGTAGACAGTCATGACTCAGAGAGACGGAGGATAGACTGGGCTTCTGCTGTATTAATGTGCACATTCTTCCTTTAAGACAAATCCAACCCCATGAAAAGTGAGTCCATGAGTCTTTGAAGAAGAGTCGATAGTTAATTTTATTATGGGCTCATCAATAGTTATGGACATATAATCATCTCTTTACAATACAACAGAAGATCAGAAGAGCATGACAGACCACTTCAACAGAATTTCATATTAAAAAAGCAATAAATAAGACCATAAATAAACCAAGTACATGTTTTCAAATCAGATATAGATTTATAAGTACTAATATTGTGTCTGCATGCGTCATGAAACACCCTCAACCATCGTCTGTACAAATACAAGATCTGCTGTAGGTTATATGAGGAGGGTAAATCTACAGAATGACTCTATGAGGCTACTCGACCGTACTGAGGAAAGGCCCGACATAGAAAACAAGGAAGCACTTTAAAGAGACCTCACACACACACGCACGCACACACACACACACACACACACACACACACACACACACACACACACACACACAGACCCTTACAAACACACACACACACACACACACACACACACAGAGGCATACACAGCGCATCTTCCATGATGATTATATTTACATATGATATGCATACACACTGTATAACACTAAACTTTCACACACACACACACACTCACACAGCTTGAGTAACAGACTCATGTCTGGGACACCCTGATTTTAAAGACCATGTTTTCTTTCATCACATCCTGAGAACAAATAAATAAATCAATAATTAAATCAATCAAAAGCCACAGGCAGCTGAAGCACGCCATTGGTTGGATTCTCACGTTTTATCAGCACAATCACATCCAATCCTCTACGTAAGATCCAGAACTGCAAATTCAAAACATTAATCATGAAACAAAATGTGTGATATCCCATCAGTTTGTGCTTCACACGTGACTAAATCTAAATGTGATGTCTCTGAAGGCCGTAGTGCAATGAAACAGTGCAAACCTCTCATAGAGATCACGTCTGTCTGGCTCAAACGGAACGGGCGGGGGGGGGGGGGGGGGGGGGGTTACCTAGGTTACCTGCTGCATTGTGTCTTTGACCTTCTTTATTCTGGTTTTCCAGATTGTCTTTAAAATGTCTTTCATAGTTTGAGTGTGTTTTAAGGAGGAGTACCGAACTAGTCTTTGACTGATCGCACCGTGCTGTCATTTATAAAGGTCACATAAGATTTAAACTTTATTCATCCCAGAGAAAACGATGCTTATTAGAATTTATTTCATTCCTACATAAAAAAAAAACATTAGTGGTGCAGTGGCCAGTGTGCGCACCCCATGTATGGAGGCTTTAGTCCTCCAAGTAGGTGGCCCAGGTTCAAATCCGACCTTTGGCTCCTTTCCCGCATGTCATTCCCAACTCTCTCTCTCTCCCCCATTTCTGACTCTAGCTACTGTGCTATCTCTCCAATGACTGCCCAAAAAGCCCCACAAAAAGTATTCATAAAAACATTAATTGACAAAAAAGTATAAAAAAGGAATTAAAGAAGGATGCAGAAAGCTTCCGAGCAACTTTGAAAGGGAATTTCAAATGTTGTTAATAAGGTAAATATGAAGCAGAACTTTGCAAACTCTAGTTTAAAATTTCATTTTGATATCCTAGTTTCTGCAAAATTAAAGTATCTCTTTTGATTTGATCACAGCCATGTTAACCTTTGGAGCCCATGACGATTATAAATCAGACAAGTTATTTTAATTCCTTTAAGGGTTTTGCAACGATTTCAGTCTTGACCTTTTTAAAAATGCATCCTAGATTTAGCCACAGATGTGCAAACCACAAGTTTTCCAGCCACAAAGTCTGGGAGACAATTTGTATTGCCAACACGAAGGCTGGGGGATCAAATGTCTAACAAAAAAACAACAACTCTCAATATGTTCATATGAGAAGTAATGATCCCTATTACCATCCTGCTCCCTCATGTTGTTGTGCTATTTCTGCTCTCCTGTTCCTCCCCAACAAACACACACACACACACACACACACACACACACACACACACACAAAGCCTGCTACTAAAACACTAAAGAAATGATTCAGTAAATGAGTACACAAAACCTCGCAGGATCTGTATGGCCCTTTCCTCTGGATAAAAAGGATAGTTCACATTAAATATGGCTCACTGTCATCGTCACTGTCATCGTTATATGAACACAGAGGTAATCAGCTCCTGTACAAAATACCCCCCCACCCCCGCCCAAACACACACACGCACACACACACTCACACACACCCACAACTAGTCTTTACAAAAGAGGAAAATAAATACAGAACACTTTCATCATCATCATCGTAGTAGTAGAAGAGTTTGTATAATCCTGTGACCGTGTTTCCTTTAGATAGTTGCTCTGCAGAAATAAATGGCAGTTATAGAGGTCGTCACAATAACTGTTAATGGCATACGTCGTAGCTGGAGTATAAACATCACATGTAAACAACATGAAGTTCTGTTTGAAGAAAAATCATCCCGAGATGTTTCCTCTTTCAGCATCTGTCTGGTCCAGCTTTGGGTTCCAGCTGTGGAGGATGTTGTGATCTTAAACGTCTCGTTTGTGGCACTTTTTTTTTTTTTTTAGCTCTCCGCTTAGTGACGGACAGCGGCGGCTCCTCATTGGTTGGGAGAGTGTTTGTTCACCTCTGCTGTCATGTTGAGTTATGTGTCCGTACATAAAGCACTTTGGTACATCTCTGTACCGGACGCAATGATTGGTTCTTAGATTTGATATTTCAGCCCAGCAGCTCACCCCCTTCGTTCTTACACTGGCATGCGCAGGAAATCAAAAGGAACCCTTTGAATACAGCAGAGTGGAAACTTTCCACATTGAGTAGCCAATGGTTATTTATGTCAGGGGGCTGCAATTGAAGACTGATCACATCGCATGTGTCGTGCCGATACTAGTTATGTAAGCTAGTGCAGGTTCCACTGCCGAGGTTGCTAGGCGACAGACGCTTGAGAGACTCTAGGTACCGAAAAAGTTGACCAATGTACTTGTGCAGTTTCTCTCTCTCTCTCTCTCTTTTGCTTGCGACAGCTTTTGGTTAAAGTATGACTGAAAATCTGAAGAGTTCTCAGAGCTTTGGCACTTTTTGATATCATCCATCGTTAAAAGAACAGAGGTTGTATCTTTTCAAAACACGTGGCCAACACAGCTGACTCTTTCCTTTAAGAGTGGAGTCTAAAATAGAAGATCAGAAGATGTGATCAACGCACACTGAGAGGCGGACTTTCCTCTGCTTTTCTTACAGAGCTGTTGGTCAACTGGTCTCATTAATAAGTCTGTGAAGGGAATATTCAAAACTCATGGAAAACTGTTTTTTTTCCTCTCTCATGGAGTTTTTCAGTGAAAAATCTCTGTAAACAAGTATCAAAGATTCACCGACGCTCCTGTCCTCTGAGGCGGCGGATGCTGCTGCTGCTGCAGAGCCTCAAAGGAAAGAGGCCGGCCTTTCAGATCTGCACGCTCCAAACAGTTCATTGCAAAACATGAAAGTTTGGTCTGTTGCTCTACACTTCAAAATCTGACGCGCTTAGTTCCCCTTCACCATCAGAACGTGTCCTTCCACCGTCCTTAAGTTATTCATTTGGATGGAGAATTACGACGGCTGGTTTCCCACCCTGAGGTACATTACTTCCATAATGTTCTGAAGTTATTTGGGGTTTGTTTTTCATCCCAAATCATGATCTTTACCTAAATCTAACTAAGCAGTTCAGACAGCAGACTCTTCTCCTCTTAACAACTTTGAGCCTGTGTTAACTGTAGTTGCAAACATATTCTTTCAGAGCTCATAAACTGAACCAATCTCAGCATGCTTATTGAACGTTGTTGATTATTGCTAACATGACTGTCGAGCCCTGCAGGAAAAGAAACTCAAGGAGTACTCAGCTGATCATATTTTAAAGTGTTGAGCAACTGACCATGTTGTAGATAGTAAGATCATGTTGTAGATGAGATCATCTGAAGCCCCGCCTCTAATCACACCGACATGTGAAAGAATATATAAAATAATACATTACCAATAATAATGTCAGAGCTTCACAGACATCATCTTGAGCGACTCTTAAAGAGTTTGAACACGGTCAAAGATCCAGTGTAGCTCAAACGAGTCTCATCTCTGTACAGCTCGTTGTTGTCCTCTGACAGAGACAATCTGTGACGATAGCTCTACGACACATTTGTCACATTACACTACAGACAGAAGTGTAACATGACAAAATGTGAAGGTTTTTACTGATGCCAGTCGAACATAAAGATTATTTTGGGCTGCAAATGGGGCTGCGTTCAGACTTTTTTTTTTTTTTTTTACTATAAATATCCATGATTTACCCTTTCCAACTTCACCAATAACATCTACTTTATAACACAAGATAATTGGTTTTAACATAAGTCCCGCCTCTGACAGGGCTAATAGCCAATCACAGTTTAGGATTTTTGGGGTGGCCAATCAGATTTCTAGGGGGGGGGGGGGGGGGGGGGGGTCCCATGCCCATCCCTGGCTGCCCCTCTGGACACGCCCCTGGCTGCAAGTCATGCAAAGCTACTCTATAGGTTTCACAGAGTGACAGCATGAAGGGTGAACATATGGATCTTTAAGGTTAGTATAATTTGTTTGTTGTTATTTTTCATTGCACAACAAAGAGCTAGAGAAGAGATTCATGCTACACTGCATGTTTGATTCAGTCTCCATCTTACTCATTATAGGGTTTGTCACTCTCTCCACTAAGTATTGCTTAGTTGTTCATGTAGGTGTGTAAGTGTTAAAAAAAGGAAAAGGGATGAAACCAAAGAGGGATAAAAATAATAATAATGTGTAACCTGCACGGGCAGCGATCAAACAAACATTCACATCTATTCATTTCCAAACATTATTTGGCTCAGTTCTCTCTATAACACCGTGCGGCAGACAGTGCCAGCACTTTATATTACTGCACTCGATGGCTTTAATGGTGAACAAGTATGGTTTGAATACAATTCAGTTTTTTTACTTTTCTTTTGTAGTTTTGGTCATCAAAAGTTGGGTTGCTTAAATGCATTGGGCAACAAAGTCACCAAACAGGCTTTAAAAGAAATGTTTTGTTTCTGAGTAACTGTTTTACACCTGATGGCGCCTGTATTAAAGCGCCCTCTGGTGTCCCAACAATGAAACTGTGGGTACAAAGTTATCACAGCCAAAAGGAATGATGTCCAAAACGTATTTAAAAAATTAAAAAAAACAGAATCTGTTTCTTTGAGACAAAGAGGAAGATGAAGATAAACAGTGATCGTGTTGTTCTCTTCTCCACAGAAAGAAAAAGAGAGAGAGAGAGAGAGAGAGAGAGAGAGAGAGAGAGAGAGAGGGACAGTATTTTATATTACAACAGCCTGCAGGGTCATACTGCCTGACACAATCCCCTATGAGTGTGTGAGTGTAAACCAGTGTGTATGTGGAGTGTTGTCATGACATGTTAATGAGTGAGTGTGAGATACTGTGTGTATGATTGTCCATCTCCTCCATACAGGTGTGTGTGTGTGTTATTCATGAGAGACCTGAGAACCAAATGTGAAACTCAATGGTTTCTTCTGCTCTGTCCAAAAAAAAACCATGTTGGTTTTCTTCAAATTTGAGCGATAAATGATGTTAGAATGAACCAACTTGCCCTGTCACAATCTTTCTAATATGAGAGCAGAGTCTGTAGGCGAGGGGGGGGGGGGGGGGGGGACTTTAGATGTCTGAAGAATATGTTTTTTCTTATTTGTAGTCCAGTGAAAGTGTCTGAGCAGGCGGTTGTATGCAGTATGAAAGAAAGTCCTCATGGAGAGGAAAAGAGGCAGAATTGTTTAGCTTTTGGAGCGCTGACGGCCTAGCAGTTATGTTGCGCGCCCCATGTACAGAGGCTATAGTCCTCGTCACAGCAGTTGTTTGTTTGAGTCCGGCCTCGGCCCTTTGCTGAACGTCACCCCCCCACTCTCTCCTCCAAACATTTCCTGTCTCTCTTCAGCTGTCCTATCTAAAAAAAAAGGCAAAAAGGCCTCTCAAGCTGCCTGATCACTTTGTGTGAACAGAACGATATTGAATAACCTGTTAATGTTTTGAATCTGCACGAGCTGCACCTGAATATTCACCATCAACCCCCACATGGCAGATGGTTGACCCCCCCCCCCCCCCCCACACACACACACACACACACACACACACACTGTTTTTCCAGTGTACAAGATGCACCTCTCTTTTGATATCAAATTTTTCATCTAAAAAGTGGGCTGCGTCCTATATACTGATGCAACATAGCAGTATATAATGGTGAGACATGCCCTGCCATGACCAAAAGCTCAGCTGCCACCATCATCATCTGCACGCCACCTGACACGACTCGCTCCCATTCATTGTGTATTGCAAGCGGCCGCGTGCTGGGATACATAGTCACGCGGACCAAGCTGGCAGCAACGTTTTTAAAGCATCTTTTAACCGACTGCTCATTGCTGAACACAACGGAAAACATCACACAGGAAGACAGTTTAAACCTCTCCCTCTTAGAGACCCTCAAAAAACAGACTGCGACTTATTTACCCATGTGACTTATATATTCTGGATTTTACTTCAGTTGTAGTTTTATCATCTGTAGACATCAAACTTTTCTTCTTTTGTTCAGCCAGTGTTTCATTTACTCATAACTTATGAGAGACAAGAGAAAACAGTTTCCTGTCTAGTGTGGCAGATTGACCCCCAGAATGTCGACACAACAACCTCGTCGTGATGAATCCTGCAAAAATATTATAGGTTTTGATCTTTGGGCGAGGGGCTCATGTCCATTATGTCAAATCATTCCACAGACTATAGTGTTTAACAGACATGAATTTAACTTTAAGTCTTTAGTGTCATACTTTTAAATGTAGCTTTCAAAAAGTTATAATGTACGTCACTATGTACCTATTGTTGTCAAATAAAAACAGGGTATGGAAAAAAAACAAAGCCGACAGGAAAGCTGATGTGTCTGAATAAATAGAAAAGAAAGACTGAGATCTTAATTTGTTTGTGTCTGTTCAGTGTAGATGATCTCTGCACATCCAGTTAAACACCTGTCCTGTACCTAGGTGTGGACAACCATACACGTGTGTGTGTGTTTGTTTGTGAAGTGCATGTCCACCCTTTGTGCGACCCTGCAGTGTCCTCATAGTCGTGTCTGAGCCTCGGGGATGTAGATTTCGATGCTGTCAGCGCTCTCCGTGGCGGAGTTTTGTCGTACCGATGCGGCTCTCTTGGCCGCCATCAGGCGCTTCCTGGCCTCCTGCCGCTGTTTCTCGGAGCTCTCCAGGGAGCGGTCTCTGGCCAGAGGTGGGTGGTGGTGGGGACCCTTGGGTGGCTTTTTTGGCACTGGAGGAGGGAGCCGCCTCTCCTGGTGGGAGAGGACGTTTGGGGGGAGGGGGGAGAACATTTCAGGAAAAAGACACACGTCTGTGTGCGTGTGTGTGTGTGTGTGTGTGTGTGTGTGTGTGTGTGTGTGTGTGTGTGTGTGTGTGTGTGTGTGTGTGCGTGTGTGTGTGTGTGTGTGTGCACTGTATGTGCCTGTGACGCTCATCTGATGCTTTTAGTTTGATTTAACATGTTTTAATTGCATTGTTGAACAATGTCCTATATCTAAAACTATCCTGCTCTACATTCCTATCAAAAGCTTTCATGTGCATGCAAGAAGGTATTTAACTATAACAGATACTTTTAGGTAATGTGCTATCTTATGGTACGAGCTGTGCCTGAACATGGCTTCAGTTTCCCTCTGCAGACATCCTGCTCTACATTTCAACTGAGGTCACACATTTTCTTAATATGAATCCATGTATCTTAAAACTGGGAGAATATTTGACCTGTTTTGGTGTTTGGCTGTAATGGCAGCATGCAGGTAAATGTGCCTAACCCAACCATGTCAACTTAATGTGCTTACAAAAGGATTTCAGTACTTTCCTTCAATCACACACGACTGTGCTTTAGTTATTGTTTTTTAACCTGTTTAAACCTGGGAAACGACTGCACATATCAGACACTTCAACATCTATTAGCCTGGTGCATGCAAAGGGTTAAATGCTCCCCTAACTGAGCTGCAGAGCAAATAGCATCAGTGTGCATCTCTGTATCTAAAGGCGCTTTTATGTAATCATTTTTGGAAACACTGGCCCCTTGCTTGCAAATCAGCCTCAATATAAAAAAAACAACAGCGCTTACAGCCACGCACAGTTAGAGCAGTAAGCTGAGAGTTGGTGGAAACTGCGCCGCAGTATTTAACAGAGACGTCATGTGCAAACTTTCCAGTGATCGGGAAAACAGTTCCACCAACCGAGTTCATTTAAGCTGTACTGTAACAAACTGCCACCTCATAGTAGGAAACAATCCTGATCTCAATAATGTAGAAAGAGAAAGCTCCTTTGGCTGTGCAAAGGATGTGGAAATAGAAGATGAAGTAAATAAATAAGAAAAGCTTTTTCTGATCTCAATAATTCCCTTTTCATGTTTTGTTTTTTGACATCATGTACATCTTTGTAGTGAATGAACTTCATTCAACTTGATATTATCTTATTTGAGGTCACCTGAGACTGCCTTGTAAACTGTGAAATGCAAACTGTAATGTATGTATTAAGAAAGGAACATGAGTGACGCTCCCTGACGTCACTGTCTTCACTCTGGAAGCAGCGAAACGCACAACAAAAAGTCACTAGTGGTGAGGCGGCGGCTGCAGGCGGCAGCAAGATGAAAGGAAGGAAGGAAGGGCAGAAGAAAGCATGGAGATATGGATGGAAGGACAGACATTATGGATCTACGGTGGCCCAGAGGTGCCAAGGCCCCCGTGGTGCTGTTGGCATTGCAGTTATGCTGATTGATGCGTGGCTGTTTGCAAGCGCCTTCACTGTCGACACAAAAGAAGCACAAGAAAGAAAAAAAAGTACAATAATGAGAGCGAATGAAGAAGCACAGTCAATATTCACAATGATACAGAAGCAGACACAGATGCTGACAGAGCAGGCGATGGACACACTTAGCTCTGCAGAAAGAGTATCTGTACTGCCGGAAGAACATTTGATACAAGCTGAGAGCTTCTGTATGCGTGGATTTTTACATTTGCATTGGTGATAGTTGTCGTTTAAAGCTTAGAAAGCCTGATGGATATTGCTGTTCAAAGCTGGTGTGTGGTTCTTGAAAAACTTCCCTTAACACATTGGCAACAACCTGCTAATGCACAACCAAGCTAACGTTAGCTTCATTTGTGTCCCTGTGGCTGTTCGCTCCGCTGATATCCAATCATATTTATCTGCACAACCTTTGTGAAGGTTTTATAGTCGTGATCTCATCAACAACACACATACTGTAGTATTGAGCAATCTTTTCTGGAATTGCAGAATAAAACTTTTTCAAATCATCACAAGGTCACACTTGGCTACTATTAGCATTAACAGATGATTCTGTGCAGGCTGCAGGGCTTTTTGGAATAACTGTAAGGGTTTCTATTTCACATGCTGGTACGGTAACTCCCATGATGCTTTGTTGCAAAAAAAAAAGGTCAGTGTTGTAAAAGCATTTGATTTTCTTTATAAGATCTGTGTCATGGTGACATTATTTCTGCATATTTTCTTTATTGCAAAATCTGTATTTGTGGTTTGTACTGCTGAGATATAAGGTGACTTTCTTGATTCATCTAAAGTGCCAGTAACTGGAGACAGACGGACAGACACTCACTGTCAGGCTCAAGTAGCTGAAGCGGGAGTTAAGTTCATGCAGACACAGTTCCTGCTGTGTGTGCCTTCAGAGGATGTTATGAGCGAAGACACAGCAGAGTTTAGTATCCGTACATATCTGAATGGGGGGGATGATCGTGGGTTTGAATAAACACCAAATGAGGTAGTGACAAAAAGTAAACCCATAACAGTAGAACAGTGGAGCAGTGAGATATGTCTTTGTATGCAGGGAGCCACTTTCTACATGAGACTTTCATTCAACCCATTCATAGGGCCAGATTTGAAAACTTCCATATGATACAAGTAAAAACTCCAATTATATTAGTACCAGTTTTGATACCATGGCAACAACAATGGAAGTCCAAGGAATCAATATTGAATCATTTCTTGTTTTTAACCACTAAATAATGCCGTTGGTCAAAATTGCACAAAAACTGTGCCGACGTCTTGTTGCAATCTTGACAATGCTCTCTCCCTCTGCAGGTTTCGATCCTTTTTGATACTATAGATCATTAAAATAACAGAAACTGTATTGTTTTGAAACACGTGGTATCAAAAAAGTATCAAAAAGTATCATAGTATCAAAAATTCTGATATTATTTAGAAATGTATCTCATTCATCATAGGCAATGAGTGAACTAACACACCAATGAATTCCTTCAAGATGGATGCTGGTGTTTGTCCAGGTCAGCCTTGTGGGATACCTAAACTTTTGTGTGCATGTGGGGGTCTGGGTGTGTGTGTGTACCTTTCTCTCTGGGGGTTCCAGGGGTCTCCAGCCATTGGCTCTGATCTGATGAAGCTCATCAAACTTGAGGCTTACGTTCTCGATGGACAGCTGAAGCATGTCCCAAAAACCAGCGAGGTCTGAGGCCACAGGGCGGGGGTGGGCGTTCGGGTTCTATTACAGCAGGGGACAGAAAAAATAACAATTAATCAAAATCAAAAAATAATGAATTGGCTATCAATTGTTCTCTTTTTGCAAAAGATAGTGCCCCTGAGGTAAATGTGCTTCATCTTTTCAACTAGATAAAATAATAATGAATGCCTTCATCCCACATGCACTGCTGCAGAGGAGCACACCAACACATACCAATCATAAAATACTGTAATCTGTTTATAAATCAAAAGTTGAGTCTATAAAACACACAAGTGTAAGGTGTGACTTTGGTGTTTCCGACTCACCAGGTTCTCCTCACACAGCTCCCTGAACTGTTGAAACTTCTGAGATATGAGAAGTTGAGCGCTTCCAACAGCACTCCGCATCTTTCCAAGGACTACAGCAGAGACACACAGTTTAACATCAGACACGGCACCAGCAGTGACACATCACATTCCTGCAGAGAGACTCCTACAGGTAAAGGTTTATGATTCATGGGGAACAGATGTTACATTGCTCAGTACTTTTACCAGCTGAGGAAGCAGTAGACATGATCATCATGATCTGAGAGGTTAGTTTGTCTGACTGGGGATCTTTGGTGTTTGTGCAAAACACATTACAAGAAAAACTCAGAAAGTTCAACAGATCTTTGTCATTTGTCGACTAGAATTAACTGAGTTCCTGTTTTGCGTTTGCACCCACTGGACCTGTACAGATGAGTCAAAATGACACAGTCTAAAGCAAAGGGTTAAATGCTCTCCTAACTGTGCTGCAGAGCAAAGAACATCACCATGTGTTGAGGCTGTTTGTGCGTATTTAAATGAGCCATCATGCAGTCATTAGGGGAAAAATGGCCCTTTCTATGCTAGCTAGCCTGATTGCAAAAACTGTCTGAATCACAAACATTGGTGCTAACAGCCACACACAGTTGCTGAGAGTTAGTGGTAACTGCGCCGCAATGTAATAAGAGATGTCACGCTCAAACTTTCCAGTGATCAGGAAAACAATTCAACCTCTGTATGACTTACAAATAAATGATCTGTAAACAAAGTCTGTAAATATAACTAGGGGTTCAATCAGCCCGGGGCTGTCAGAGGTGGAGAGACGCTCTGAAGCATTACTCGGGAGAATTTCAAGATATTTTTTTTTCTTTTCTTTTTCAAGTTGTCATTTCTGCTACATCCCGGGAGAAAACTTTGTTTAAAACGGTGAAACTCGTATCACATTTGTCAAGTCAGGCATCCCTGAAGAAGTGTCCTCCCTCCCGTCCCAGCTCATCATCTTTATGTGGACTGCAGGACTGAGCTCTTTCAGCATGAGAGCACAGCTCCGTGCAGAGTCAAGGTGCAGAGAACTTCTCTCCACAATCACGTTGCACGGAACAGGACAACTTGTACCTGTACGCACACAACCAGTGCAATCCCTGTGCACGTAATGAAACTGCTGCATTATGGTTTCTGTTGGCCAGTATGTTCTTCTCCACTCTTTTGTGATTGTGTCGAATTACAGGCAGCATAACGGTATTGAGGCAAACATTCTCATTATAGCATCGTTTTAGTGCATCGTCCGCCACTTCTATATTTGAAATCTAAATGTCCCACTCCTATAAGCGCAATTTCAAATAGTAAATCTCCTCGTCATATCTTGAGATCTTCCTAGGACCCCCACTCCCTCCATTTCATCAGGGATCGTCTCCTGCTGTTAGGGACATGTACAAAAAAACAACTTAGGGAGATTTCATGGGCAGTGTAGCTGACATTTTCTCAAAATTTTCAGGAGTGCATGTGTGAAAACAGCTAGAGACGGATCGTTTTGAGCTGCCATGGGAAGGAATCAACTAGAGCGATCCAACTGAAATACTAAAACATACAGTCATTTAGACTCTGTAACATGTAAAAATACAGCAAAGTTTTAAGTTTCCCACTTCCCCTGTAAGTGTTGACTTCACAAACACACACACAAACCCTTACTATCTTCTGGCAGTTCATTCTCCCGCTGGTCGAGCTCCATCTGTCGACACCAGCCATCCAAACGGTCGGTCTCTGCCTGCAACAGCTTCAGAAACCAGCGTCCGTCTCTTTGACACACCGACCGCTGCACCGCCTGCCGTTCAAAAACTCAGACTGTAAAACATGTAGAGGCTCCTCCTGCAGAGGAACGACTGTGCAGCAAAGCCAGTGAAGTGAAACAGTTTGATTTGTATCTCATGCACAAGGACGAGGAGTCAGCATCCAGACACTGTGATACACAATCCTGCTGCTTCAGTTGGTCATGAAAATGATGAAACAAACAAAACAACTTGACAGGGAGACATTTAAATACATTTAAATATGATTTAGGCTACTTAAATGGACACCTGTGAAAACAGATTCACTCTAAAATTTCAACAAGCATTGTGCCATGAAACAGTTTTCTTACGTTTTTTTAATGGTATAATCTAAATCACAATCTGTCAAGACATGGCTGAGGGTCTGGTTAGAAGCCATAAAAACCAGGAAAGGGGAGGAGAGCGGTCTCCATTGGTTGCAAGAATGTGTCTTTTGTATAGAAATCTATAATAGAATGACTGACAAAGCAATGTGTGTCTGTCCCAGTATAATAATCTGTTATCTCGTCAAAGGTAAAGAAATTTAACATGGTCGCCACTGTGAGTGTTGTTACCAGGCAAAAATAAAGGAGCAGAAAATATTGACTTCTTCTTGTGTTTAAACGTACAATGTGTTGAATTTTATTAGACTGTTTACATCCAAATATCTAAATTAATTAAAAATGGACTAAATTGATTTTTTTTTTGTCGAGTTCTTACATTAGCTCAAACATTTCTGACAGATATCACAGCAAGAGAAATCTGTAATTTTATAGTTGTAACGGGGCGTGTCTTGTTGTGGCAGCCGCCATGATGAGCCGCCATGACAGACACGGTGTGATAATCGAGGATGACTGGGAGTTGGAGTTAAAAAAGTACCGTCATGCTTAAAACCTTCCAGTGTTCATGACAATAGTTCCAACTCTGGGTAATGTTATTTTTAATTATAGATTTATCATTAAGGGTTAGATCAGTCACTTTGGATCTCTGAACATCCGTGCTGTCTCCATCCAGGGAGGAACATTTTTTATAAATACCTGCAGGACTCTTATTTGAGCTGTTTGGTGCTGGGAACTAGAGGTTATTCAACTCTCAATGCTTTAACTGAAAACAGGTGAATGAGGCAGGTTAAGTTTATTAAGTTGAAGGGACTTCACGAGATGACTGGGACTCCAGAGTCAGTGATGTCCTTATGTTAGTTAATCCCTACAAGCAGTTTTTTCATATAACACGTGCTTTCTAGAGTATTAGGAAAGCCTAAAAAGTGAAATGAATGCTGTGATTATCTCATCTTGAACCTCCCTGCGTCTGTTCTGAGCGGGCTCCCGCATACCTCAAGAAGAGAAGAGGTGTGGAAGTTGACGTCGAGCGAGTCGTCGGTCACACTGTCTATCCAGGGGTCTGGAGGGGGGAGGATGGACGGGTCGAAGCCCACATCGTCGTAGTCATCAGAGGTACAGGCGTGGTAGTGGTTCCCTGAGCCCTGGATGCTGACGGTGGACGTGGCAGCATCGCGCGAGTACTGTCGAGAGAGGGCACCGGACGACAGGACCTCCACGTCCGTGTCCGAGTCTAGAGGGGTGTCCATCGGGTCGGGCAGGTCCAAATCTGCCTGGAGAGAAAAATGTATCCACCTCAGTACCTCTCTCAATGTGAAAATGTTGGTTTGAGGGATGCAGTGCTTTTATTTGTGAGCAGCTGATAATCAATGACAGATTTTAAAAGTCAAATCAGTTTTCAGATATTTTTTTGGATGATAAAAAGTCCCCTGGATGTAGCAGGAGAAGGAGTGTTATTAATCTTTGCTGAGTCACAGCAGTAGTAGAAGCTTACCTGTACAGCGGCCGTCACACTGTTGGAGCGCTGGAATCGCCGATACCTGACCACAAGAAGAAAAACAGTGAGTACAAAACAGAGAGATTATTATTCCACCTCCACTCCCTGACTGTTCAAAGATTCAGGATTTATTTGACCAACAGTCATATTGCTTTGGTCATGATGAAAATACGATAAAAATGTCCTAATAAAGCAGAACTGGAAAATAGGGGTCCTCTCATGGTTCCAGACCTGGGAGGGTCTGAGGCCAAGCCTTGATCCCTTGAATCTGCACTGAAACAGTCTGACAGAACAAGGTGCTATCCCTTGGCATCAGTATAGGCTCAACCAAATATTCCCTCTGAAAGTACACTGGAGGAGAGGGGCTTGAAGTTGTCCTGCACAGGGCTCTATGGGTGCTGGGAAAGTCACAAGCCCCCCATGGTCCTGGAGAGGAAACGGAAAGCTGCATTGCCGAGACAAATGAGTGCCATTGTAGTTTTACAGATTCACTCGCTACAGCGATATAAACACATCAACAAACACACATACGGTCATTGTTCTGGACCGTCAAAACAGAGTGTTTTATTCTGAAAATAAATCAGATGTTTTAATATTGCTTTGGTGTCTGACTTCCTGTCCCGCTGGATCTTTTCTATGAATTGATGTGCCATGCTCCAGCATCCAGCAAAAATAAAAGGTTGCATATCTGTTGCAGAGGGCTCCAGACCGCTGGAACGGGGACGGAGCTGAGACGCAGCGCAACGGAGCCAGTGGAAACACACACTGAATAAAGTAAAAAACAGCTCCGCTTCAGCATTGAGTAATGGACCAAACACGCATCTGGTGGAATTTAAAGGTCAGAGCAAAGCATGGAGCAAAGTTGTAGGAGATGCCTGGTGGCGCCCTGTTTGAACAGCTTTTCTCCCTTATTATGTCAAAAACATACATTTAAAGGAAACAGGTCCGAACATACTACGACGAGGTGGAGGGACAAGAAACAAAACCCTATAAGAGATAGTGCTGCACAGAGAATCAAGATTTATATGAAAGACTTCTCTCAGCTCCTTCCAGAGTCCTCCTACAGAAGTTTATGTACCGACAAGCTGGAACAGACAGATCTCTGGAGTCAGTGAAAAGTGTTCTCAGTCACAGTTATTGGAGTTCATCACGGAGGATAACCTTGGCTGAGGAGTGTGTGGGTGTTTGTTGTGACCAGAGAGAGAGGAATAATGACATGACAGCCGGAGATGACTCAGCTACACTTCCTGTCTCAAATCAGCAACACACACCTTGTGAAAAGGACTTGCCTGTTTCAGATTAATATTAGTTTGAATTATCATGAACTCATTCATCTTGGTTAAATGAATGTTAGTCTGTTTAAGTCGTAATATGCTGCCGATGTGTGACTTCTATCAATATGTGGCAGTCAGTCATGTTGAGTTTGACGTCAGTCACTACAAATTGAAAATTCAGCTACATATGTTAGCTGGGGCGTCTACAGGATTTCTGGGCCCCATGAAAAAGAATGAATCCCCATAACTGCAGCCAACCCTGAGATATTGTTAAAACCAAACCTCAACAGATGAACCATTATGAGCTTTAAAGGTCACATATTATTCTCCTTTTTAACAAGTTTGAATAAGTCTCAGAGCTCCCCAAAACATGTCGGTGAAGTGTCTTGTTCTAAATCCACTCTGATCCTGTATTTGATCATGACTATAAACCCCTCTATTTCAGCCCTGCTCAGGGTTAAGTTAATCAGTTCCGCTGTGTTGCTGACTCTAAGATGCAGGCTGGCACTAATATCTGACCTCGTTTTTTTTTTTGCCATCTCATCCATGCAAGTCTCAGTGTGATGACAGGAGTGTCTTCATTTTGAACTCTGATTGACCATGCAGGTGGACATGAACAGGGACTCTAGACGAGGGAAAGACCACCATTCAGAGTCAGAAACAAAATCAGGTTTAACGCCAAGTAGGTATATAGAGGCAGAAATAAAGTGAACAGCAGTACTCCTACTGGCAGTGTAGAGAGTCAGGGTGGAAGATATGGTGGTGCTCATACACAATATCTCAGGTCTTTTTGGGAAGTGAAAAAGATCCAGCCAAGAAGGACGGTGTTGTACCCAAGAAGCTTTGAGGGTGCAATGGAATAAAAACGCTATACAATAGTTAATAAACGCATTCTTGCTAATGTTCAACAGGTCAAAGTGATGGTAGTGTGGAGTGTTAAAGCGGGGTAAACACCAAAAAATCAGGTCGATTTGTCGGCCCAAATTCCCCCTTCTGACAAAGTAGTTCTAAAGATTATGTTGCCTGATGTTCCTGTGGTATGAAGTTTGTTAAGAGTGACACGATCTGCTCATACGGACGTCCAGACTGCCAGGATTTCTAATCATAAATACTAAACATGTTCAGTATCAGATCACCTGTTGTGTGGAGGACCCCAGAGGACGGTCGAGCACGCACTCAAACCAAACGAAGGAAACAGTTTGCCCAAAGGCTACAACTTTCCTAGACTTTCCCAGACTCCATGGATGAGGTGATATTTGGTTGGTTGTGTGTTGGTTGACGGCCTGCCAGAACAACCCAGCCCCCCCCCCCCCCCCTCCCCCCCCCCGCTCTCTATCCCTCTTACTGCATTTTATCCCATCTCTCCCCCTATCCCTTTCTAAGCCCGCCGCAGTCTAGGCCTGTGAAGGCTGTTTCGTCATGAGCCGGGGATCCAGCCGAAGATTTCTGCCTTTTAATAAGGCAGTTTTTTCTTACCACTGTAACTTTTGCTGCTTTGCTAAAGTGCTCATGATGGATAGGCTGGGTCTTATAATATAAGTATAATAAGTAAGGTCTTTTACCTGCTTTTTGTAAAGTTTCTCGAGATAACACTTGTTATGAGTTTACGCTAAACAAATAAAAATTGATTGATTGATATTTGCTACATGAGTTCTATGTAGATGACTTTCTGCAGCAGGTTGTTTATCTCTTTTTATTTTATCCCCTACTTAAACCTCTGGAATCACACCAGTAAGTTAGTTTCTGTTGCCAGTATCAACAAAGATATCAGAAGATGAAAACTGGTTTCAGTGTTCTTACAGACACCTTTGTTTAACTTTGATTGACTCTGTCATTTATTAATCCAAATATGAATGTTAATTGATTTTACATGCTTACCCTGGAAACTTGTCCTGCTTTTGCAGATACTCTGCAGTTATTAAAGGGTCAAATATACTGAAAAATAAGAAATAAGAAAAAGAATAAGAAAAAAGTTTGCCTCACCCTCTGTCATCCTCCACTTGAACCCCTACAGAGGTAAACTTAGACGGGTCCTCTGGATCTGGATCGTCCTCTGGTCCATCCACCTATAGCAGACAAACAGGATTAAACCCAGGACACTCTAACAAATATGTCTGAAACACATGTTTTTATTTTAATGTAGTCTAAAGGTTAACCATGACTTTGTATGTCTGGCTGGTTTGACTGACAGGTGGATGTGATGTAGCTGTTTGTCAGGAGGCTTAAGCCCCGCCTCTGCTCCAGCTCTTTGCCTGTTTCGCACCTCAAAGCAAATTCATATGTGCAACTTATAACAAGAGTCAATGGAGGCCTGGAGTGCTAATTTTAGCGCCCAAGGCCAGAAACACGTCGCCAATCAGTAACTTCAGAACATTTTAAATCTACATTGCAAACAGGTCCAGTTTAATGTGTGTGTATGGTTCAAACTAAGTAAAATATATATTTCATGAAGGTCTGTAAGTCTCCATGTGGGAAGTGGCTGGGTGGTCCTCTAGTGCCCTCTATTGAAACAGCTGCCACTGGTATCCTCTGTGTCTCTCCACCCTGACTTCAGCCTCATAAATACCTGGATGCCTATGGAGAGACATTTCCCCTTCCTGAAAGCTTCTTTCCTGTAGTCATCCCGGTGGATTTCAACGACTGGCCCCCTGGTCAAGATGGGTGTGGGGATGTTGACCGTCATACTGTTGTTGCTGTTACTGACGTGCTGACTGGCTGGTCCATGGATCTACATGGACAAAAAAATGAAAACAGACATTACGTGCAATTTAACCACAGACTTCAAATGCTAGTTTGCATAGCAACAGTACACGTCACAAAAAACAATATAAAGCACCAACCTGTGCGTTAGCAGCTTCTATAGCAGCCGTCAGAGCCTTCATGCTGTCGATGCTCTCTGTGGAGTTACTGAGTCCTGACTGAATGGTCATGTCCCCTCTGGGCCCCTCCTCTTCCATGTATGCATCCTGGTTCATTAAAATAGAAGACAATTCTTTTAAGACATACATTTGTACCCAAGTCAAAATGTTTTCAATATAATTTTATCACTTACATTTAAATTAGCATGTTTAGTATGAAGTTCAAGCTTGATCTATTTGTTTTATCCTATCCTGCTGTCAGTCTCACTTCCCCTCTGAGTGCATGAAGACACTATGACAGAGTCTTAGGTCTCTCCTGATTAAAATATATTTAACTTTTTAAATCATCAGATATGTTAATGTTGGAGAGAAGGTGACCTCAATGTGTTAATCAGCTCTTTCTCTTTCTTTTTTTTTAAGATTTATTTTTGTGCCTTTATTTGATAGGACAGTGGACAGAAATTGAAATCAGGAGAGAGAGTGGGGTATGATGGGAAATTAGCCACAGGCTGCACTTTAACCCGGGCCATCCGCTTGGAGGACTAATAGCCTCCCTACATGGGGCGTGACCTAACCACTAGGCCATCTGCGCCCTGGTTACTCAGCTCTAAGTAAAAGGAAAAAGTTTGAACCAAGATCCCTTCAGATTAAATAAATTCCATTGTAGTATGGAAGATTAAAAGTCTTCCATACTACAGTATATGACCTCCCTCACTCTGTGCACAACTTTTCAAATGTGTGTGACAGAATGCATTTTCACTGATGATTTAAACTTTTATGAATTTGGCCGATACAACTTTCTCTACAGTTAAAGGCCAAAAACATACGATTAATGATGTAAATTTGCCTCCTTTAAAGAGTGACCTGACGATAAGTCAACTTAGTGTCTCTTTATCATTCTGTTGATTTTCACAGTGTTCATTAAGACAGAAGTTTTTGTATCTAGTAAATCTGCCCCCAAGACCAAATATCTTATTAAATAATAGTGATGTGACTGAACGTGGAGATACATTTATTCAGAGCTGTTTAATCTGCTCACTCTCTGTGAGGCACACACACTCACGCACGCACGCACGCACACACACACACACACACGCACACACGCACACACACACACACACACACACACACACACACACACACACACACACACACACAAAATATTGAACAAGTAGGCTACAGTTGGTGAATTCAGCATCATCAGTGATGACGTCTCATTTTTAAAACTCAGAAGGAAAATGAACAACGTGCCTGACACATGAAGGAGCTTCTACCACGTGTTATCCTCCAGTTTCTTCTTCTTTTGTTCAATAAAGTAACTATCAATAACTTCTTGTGTTAAAGGAATTCTGTCTTGGTTATTCCTCGTGTGGTTTGGTGTTTTTGACCCTGAAGGGAGAACAGGCAGCGAGCCCTGTGTCTCTCCTTCTCTTTTGTTATTTGTCTATTACTTTTTACTATTACTGCACATGAATAGGATTCTTTAACACTGCATTATTTTTTATTGTGTTGCTTTAAAGTCTGTTTGAATTGTGTCATATTTTACTGTTGATGTTGACCTTGTGTTTGTTGTCTTTCTGTGTGCTCCTGATGATAAACCGATTTCCACTTGTGGGACAACAAAGATAATCTGAGTCCAAGTCGGGAAGAGCAACCAAGCAGAAAGCGTAACAAAGCTCCAGCACACACATCTAAATAAAGTCAAATGCATCTATTCGGAGCAAATTTGACTCCTTATTAGAGTTTTTGCCCCCAAAAAAGTATACTATAAAAACACTAGCAGAACTATTTCTCCACCGGGCAAGCCTCAGGACACATCACCAACTCCTTTAGGAGAAATTGACACCCAAATTCTTGTATTTTTTAACCAATCAGATTCATTTGATGATGCAGTTTGGACCTCAGACACATTCTTTTTTTCCAGGCAAACATTCAAACCCACTTTAAACAGCACCGCGACCCACTTCTGGGTCCCGACCCACCAGTTGAGAGCCAATGCACTAACACATAAAAACCATACACAGTTAAAGTGAAAGTTATTCACAGAGTTTGAGGTAACTGAAGCTCATTATTATGATTATTTAACCCTCCCGTAACCTAGAAAATGTTAAATGTCAGTAATGTACAGTTAACTCATGACATCATTCTTATAATTAGGACATAAAGCAGTGTGGAGATTGCTGTGGAGATTGCTCTTGAGCTGTTTCCGGTGGCACAGAAATAACAGTTATGACGTGGTCCTAATGGCTGCTCCAGGGCGTAAAACCACTGACACTGAAACTAGTGGCACAGTCATCGAGTTCAGGGCTCACAATAACCTGGTTAAAGAACTAACACATCTCCTCTCAGCTCATGGAGTTCCTGCAGGCTGAAACTAAAAGACACATAACAAGGGTGAGTGGCACTAAACAGCAGATCTTTACATCTTCAGTAAGTCTGACCTTGAACGGGACAGAAGCTGAAAGTTTTGTACGAAAAAGGACACCATGTGTGTCGCTGCAGCAGGTGTTGGTACTTTCAGAACTGAGTTGGTGTTATTCTTTGTAATCCACACGACCTGAGCTGCGGGGAAAAGCTCTCCACATTTCAAAGTGATTTCTATGTGTGAATAAACCCTCAGGATACTTTCAACCTCACCCATAATGTCCATAATTTCACAGAGAGGTGTTCTGATGGTATGTAACTATATCAGGAAGTGGGGGCGGGGGGATGTGTAAAAACAGTGCAGTACCTGTGCAGACTCTGTGCTGCTCTGGGCGGTGATGGAGATGTACGGCTTGGAGGATGTGGAGCAGGTGGTGGTCCGGGGCGGCACGGGTGGAGGTGTTTTCTTATAGGTGGTGATGCAGGATGAAACTACACAGAAGAAAGAAGAGGGAGGGGAAAGAAGAAGGGAAGAAAATGTGTTAAATTCTTATGATATGTAAGTTTGACTTGCAGACATTGTACACAACTGTTTATAACACAGGACTGTAACTGTTTATAAAACTGAGGGCAGACGCTCGGGGATGTTTCATATCGCTCCAACCCTCATCAGAGACGGTCTGTTTTCCAAACCGCCTCTTACATACTATTATTCAACGTAGTATGTACTGCATATATGCCGGGGCTGTCTAGGCTGTTTTTCCGGGTCTTGGAATGAGGAAGTAAACAACAGTCCAGCTGACGGCAAAATCCTCTACAGTGTAGCCTCCACTTACAGTCTGAAAGAAGCTGACAAGAAAGTTATTCATGATTTTGAGAATAAAAAAATAAAAAGATCATTTGTAGCATCTTTTCGTGGTTTGGTCTGATTGTAATTATTTCCCCTGCACTGTAACGATGGCCGTAGCCATCTGTCATTTCCATCTCTGACATGGAGCCTTGCATTGTGGGAAACAGAATGCGAGGGAGACTGGTCTGATGCGAACTGTACCTTTTTTTTTTTTTTTACAAATTACTAGTACACATCTGGGTTATTTGGCATACAGTGGATCTTGCATTTGTTCGCATACTGCATTTTGGCCAAATCAGTACATACTACTGCTGTATCGTAATCAGTCCAGTACACCAGAAAAGGCTCTGCCAGAACTGCCCAAGAGGAAGAGAGTGATAGAAGAAGAAGAAGACGAAGAATTACAAGTGAAAAGTTTTCTAAGGACATGTTGATAAAAATCGGATCAAAATGAGGTCAAAACTCTTAAATGCCAAAAAGACCCGAAACTGAGGCGGATAATCAAGTTCATGGTGAAAAAGTCAGGATTCAGTCAACAGGTCATAGAAACAGCTTGACATTTTAAAAAACTGTTTTCCAGGACTGGGATGGTTTGGTAAAAGGCTTACCTAATGGTGTTAAGTGTCAGCCTGCCTTTGCTTTGTCTAAAGGTTGTGCTCAATAGTCAACGGCAACATTTCAAAAGATTGATATTTCTAACAGGTGTTACGGCTGCAGAACAAATCAGCTCGACTTGCGCTGCGACCTTCACAAGGACACAAGCTCTGAGGCTTACTCCTCCTGAAAACAAACGCCAAGGCTGCACAGGCGTGTGAGAGTGAGTGAGTGTGACAGAGGGTTCAGTGCGATGAACATGATCCTAACAGACGAGAGGACCAGGATGCAGAAAGCCACGCTGATAAAACCGACTCTTTATTTCTGTGAATGGGCCGGACCATGCGTTCTTTCCTGCTGAGAAGTATTCAGAAAATGCCCAAAAAGGCAGAAGTCAGGATTAAAACGATTATACAACAGGATTATTTATTTATAATGGTTGTGTTCAATATGAGACTGGTCGTCATGTATTCTGTTATAATTATTCTGCCTATTCTGGTTGTTGTTGAGTTTATTATCCCCTTTTCAACGTAATTGATCAAATCAGCAGCACAGTGTCACTGCCACTCATGAGGCATGAATATGATTCAATTGTTGAAATTCTAATTTGTTCCATTTCCAGAATTTACAAGAAAACACCCACCGATTTAATTTTTTTTAAATGGCATCCTGGTGACAACAAAACTATTTACAAGTGTAAGAGACAGTGAAAGTGAATCCTCCTAATATGATAAAAATTAGGATCACTCATATTAATGTCAGGTGAGAGAACAGTTGAGGAGAAAGACGTGAACTTCTCTGTGTGTCTTCTATGTGTGTCTGTTAATAGTTAACAGACATTAACTATGAATATGAAAGAGCATAAAAACACACCAGAATATAAGAATTTAAGCTTTTGACCCTGAACATTTCCTGGGGTATCAGGGAGCCGGTAGCCTTGTGGTTATTGCCCGCGCCCCATGTACCGAGGCTGTAGTCCTCCAAGCGGGCGTCCCAGGTTCAAATCTGACCTGTAGCCCCTTTCCCCACTCTCTCTCTCTCTCTCTCTCTACCTTTTGACCCACTGTCCTGTCTCTCAAATAAAGGCATAAAAGGCAGAAAATAAATCATAAGAACAAAAAATCCTGGGTGGATTCTGTTCCAGCCTTGATCCTTTTTTGACATTGGTGGCGTCGACTCGTGTTTCTTTTGCACTGCTTCCATGTCTTATGTAAAAGCACTTTGCAGCCTGATGAAGAGTGCCAAACAAATCGACTTTGTCTTGAGGAGAGAGACTTAAGGCTTCCTCAGACGCTTGCTTGCATAACCACTACTTTTTCAACCCATGTGTAGGAGGTCAGGTTGTATTGTGGGTAATGCTGGGGGGGCTGGTTATGTTAAAAGAAGAGCCTGTTTTATGACTCTGCTTGGCTTTGCTTTTACAACTGTTCATTATGAGTCTGCTTAAGTTGTACTGAAGGACTTAATTGCTAATTCAGTGCACTTTAAACTCCCTTTAAAAATGTGTTGTTGTTGTTGTTTTTGTAAAACTCTTGACAGGAGGGAATCAGTGAGTGAAAGAACCTCCACCGTCGGCACAAACACAACAGCACAACTTGCCGGCGTCTTTCTGTCTGCTTCATTTTCTTCTGCTAACTCCGGGGTTGAAATGTGATTTGCTCTCCGATTAGATTAAATCCTTCAGCTGATGAGTAAATTCTATTTTGCAGTGAACGAGATACGAGAGGAGGGAAACATTAGCTTCATGACGGTTATCCTCAATCAATTGAACTATAATTTATTTAGTCGTGTGGATAAGTGAAAACCTGTTTGGAGAATTGTCGCTTTGAAACCAGAGAAAGTCCTCAGCAGGCCCACTGTAACTGAGCGTGCACAGATCCAGATCCAGATATGTCTCCATCTTATCCCCCCGCCCCCACCACCACCACCACCCTGTGGACACTCCGCTTTTTTTCATTGAATCCTTATCTGCATCGTTTGATGATCTGTAACCACACTTCTTGTTTAGCCAGTGGCTCCAGAAAAGCTCATAAAAAGACATGAAATGGCATTTATTCATGCTTGTGTGTCCATAAATAACACGAGGCCTGAGGGGGGATAAGCCACCTTGTTAGTTATGCAGCTAGCAGCAGATGAATCTAAATATCAATGCCCTGCTGGAAAGAAGACAGAAAAGAAAAACAATAGCCAGCCGCACGCAGCAATCAAAACAACGAAGCTGTAGCTTATTCTCTCAAATGTTAACTCTTTATTATTATCAACACACGGACGGACACGACTGATCGACATCATTGTGGACTTTAGAGAGATACAAGTGGCACATTGATCCGTCTCGATGTGAAGGAGAAGAGCTGCATTGATTCATCTTGATCAGTTCTAATAAAAAATATCAAACACTTTCTTGCTTTCTCTTCTTTCTTTTGGGTCAAACCTTTTGTATAGAACTGTATGTTTGACCAAGAACAAAAGCTATTTAAGATGTTACTTTGTGCTGTGGGAATTTATGGATGAACATTTCTTTCAACTTTCTGACATTTTGAAGTACTGGAAGTTACAACTATCCCTAAGGCCTGTACTGAATTGGGCAAAAAGGGCTTTCAAGTATGCTGCTCCCTCTTTTTAGAATCATTTGCTCTAAATTTTCGAGAGCCAGTTCCCTTGGATGTTTTTAAAGGACTTCTTAATGATCTGGAGGCGATCATATCTGGCTGTAGATGTTATTAACTGACTCATATTGCCCCTTTCTGATCCCATGTTGTTGAGGATTTATGACAAATTTTGATGAATGTTTCTTATATTTTGTGATTCCTTGATTTATGTTTATTATTAAGTGTTTTATGCCTGACACCCAGTTAGTTTTGCTGCTGCCTGTCTTGGCCAGGGTGCAAATCTTAATCCCAATGAACTTTTCCTGGTTAAATAAAGGTAAAAAAAGGAAAAGAGAAACATCCCTACAGCTCCCCCATAGAGCATCATCACAAACCGCAGCACAGTGTGATATGGAAAACTACAGAATACATCACTGATTGCCCGCTCCGTTTGAGACTGCAAGACGTTATGAAGGCTGCAAGTCATGCACACATTTGCATAAAATTTGGGCATGTCTGAGTTAGGTGACAGGTGGATTTGTTGTAGCCGTTTGTCAGGAGGCTTAAGGCCCACCTCAGCTCCCCCTCTGTGCCTCAATCTAGCTGGATAAAGAGCGAGGTAGAGATAACATTTCCAATATGGCGACTGCCCTCGTTGACCTTCAAAACGCCCACCTCAGAAACTTTGTCCATTTTTAGGCAGTATGTTAATGCCAATAAAGTAATATATTTTTGTCTTAATGGCTTTGTGCAGAAAATAACATGGCTACCTGGACTGTGTTTGAGAGCTCTGCAGCTCACGTTTTGTAAGCACGATTTGTACTGCAATGTAACTTGTAGGAGAAATGTTAAGTGTGATGTAATCACCAGAAACACCTCTGTCATTAGCCACACCTGACTGCAGCCTCCTCCGTTTATGTAAGGCTTATAGACTTTAAGTCTAACAAACGTTAAGTATTGGCTGTAGGGCAGCCTGAGGACTACACATGGTGAATAATCCTTATATAGAAGGAGTAAGATTAGCAGGGAGTAAAAGCCTTCCTCCTTCTCCTCCGTTGTGTGTCATGCCGGCTCGTTGTATTTCCAGTGTTTCAGCAGAATGTTCTAGTAGCTTTTGGACAGGGTCAGGTCAGCTCGTCACTTGTTTCTGATGCATCAGCAGAATGCTAAAGGTTCACTGGGGCCTCCTTTGAAAAGAGAGATCTTTGGCCTTTTGCTCTGTGATGTCAGCTCCTTTGACTGACGTAAAGTGTGTAAAGAAACTGCTCGGCTGCGTTATTTTGTCCCTCCGCAGAGTCTCATTCTAACACGTCCAGCTCTCCACGTCCAGCTCTGTCTTCTCCCTTCTTCCCTCCAACTCCCCACGCCTCACACCTCATAACCATCCATATAAGTACTCTCGTACTCTCTCACCTTTCCGCATCAACAGACTCCCCCACATATCTTTACATCAATGATGTATTCAGGGAGATAACAGAGGGAGGATGTCGCTGCTTCCAGCAAAGCTTTTTTTTTATGATAATTTCCATAGGCCTCGATACCTAAATATAACTTTCACACTACCTTTTTGTTTTTTGAAGCGTCAGCAGGATGACTGAACTTTGTGTCTTCACATACATGACATGATGACTCTTAAATGGTGCAGACACTTCTTTTCTCTTTTAGACTTGCATAAAGTTTAAAGTCTTTGAACATGACCTTGCGCAGACCGTCAGTAACAGCTGCACTCGCCGGTCTCTCCAGCACTCAGACACATTTATCTCTTACATGGCCAGGTGCCATCAGCTCACCTGCCCTGCATGGCAGCATCAATGTCAGATCAATGTCAGCTGCTCTGCCACCTCTGACTGCAGCAACCGCCGGTCAGCTGTAACATTTAGTTGATGTGTGTAAAATGTTGTTGTTTATTGGAACTTAAACCCACCCTGCATCACTCCTCAGGAGACTCCAGCCCCAACATTCAGACTCACATCGTCAGGGAAACAACTCCAAAACCATATAGCACGCAAACTAAGGACATTTGGAGCTCCTGCTGCCCATTTAGCCACCATATGGTGCTCGCAATGTGCATCATGGTAAAGCGCCTTTTGTCAAATTTTGACAACTTCAATAAAAACTAATATCTATTTTGAAACGATACAATCTCTACAAACCGTACCCAAGCTTTAAAAAGCTACAGATCTTCAGTCATTTTGAACTGAAATCTGCCTTCAAGAGAGAGAGAGAGCACCAGACAAACTCCTGCACACTGTCTAAACTGCACAAATAAATTGGTCCCTAATGTTGCTGCCAACATATTTTTGCAATTTAGACAATGTGTAGGAATTGGCCTGTACTTTTTAAATAAAGCAATACATTTTTTTTGTTGGATTTTTGTTACCATGGTATTAGAACCGGTATTTTTATCGTTAGATTTTTCCAAGTTTAAAGTTTTGGCATCTTGACAACCTTAGATTTTAGTAATTGATCTTTTGCCGTGTGTTCTTAATTGGCTGAAATTTTGTATGTCTCAGAAGAAAGTTTGTGGGGATTCACTGAGAAAGGGTTACAGTTGCTAATTGCTCCTGCTATCATGTGAAGGTGTAGTTCACATGGCATATAGCTCTGATGATATTAAAACACGTCCAATAAGTTGTCTCTGCTCTGTACTGGAGCTGCACGCTCATGGTGACAGAGCTTCTGTCCACATAAAGATGATGAGCTAGAGGAGGAGGGGGAACAAGTTTATTCTGTTTACAGACAAAAAAAAAGTGATATGAGGTTCACTGTTTCAAACAAAGTGTCCTGTCTGAATGGAGCAGAAAGAACAATTCAAAGGAAAAAACCCACTTAGATCATTGTGCTTAATGGCTCCAGAGCGTTTCCACACGTGGATGAAATGTGGAGCTGCTGACAGCCCGGACTGATTCAACCCCTGGTTATATTAATATTGTCAGTCACATTTACAGACTGTATTTACAGATCATTTACGTTTCAGTCATACAGAAGTGGGATTGTATACGTGATCACTCGAAAGCTTTTTATAAATACTGCGGCCTCTCTACGGTCTCTCTAACTGTGCGGCTGTTATAGCATTGCTGTTCATGAATTAGACACTTTTTGCATTGCAGGAGGACATTTTTTCTCAAATAACTGCATGATGGTTCATTTAAATACACACAAACAGCAGCAGTGCACAGAGACGATGTTTGCTCAGCAGCGCAGTGAGGGGTGCATAAACCCTTTGTGTGGGTTTTTCTGAATTAGACGCAGTCTTTTTGACTAATTTGAACAGGTTTAGAGGGTGCAAAAACTGCACAAACCTCTCCTGAATCAGGCCCTCGGTAATTGCATCTGTACATGGCTCCAGGCAGTGATATTGACAGGGGTTTGGGGGGGTCTATTCCCTGCTGCTGGGTGTATATGGATAAAGGGGATTGGTAATGTTTTTGCTAGAAAACCTGAATGAACTTGATCAACAGTCTATTAATATCCTGCCTCCTAGTCAGAGTATAGAGCCACATTAAACAAAGGTCAAACCTCACTCAGTGAAAGCGCTCCACAGAGGCTTTTTTAGAGTGTACTGCATGAAGGCTAATCTCTCAGGGACTTTTCTTTATGTGAAAGTTATACAGCTGATGTCAAGTGTGCCCTCAGCGGCTGAATGCAGCACACAGAGAGAGAGAGAGAGAGAGAGAGTGCAGAATCTGTGAGGAGGCACAAAGAGAGGAGGTGATTAAGTGAGCTTAGACGGCTCATCAGCCTGCGCTGCCTCTACACACGCTGACCTCTTTTTAAGTTTTACTACTGAAACCTCAGACAGTCTCTGTCACTCTTTCAGTGGGACAGATATTCAGTATTTCACTCCAATCTTTGTGTTTTTGATTCTATTTTTGTGTTTTTTCATAATCTTGTTTGAGCCTTTTGCACATCTTCAATCTGTTGCACTGCTCTCTCTCTGATCAAAAGTTTGTTTTAATAACACTTTTTTTACACTTGCTATCTATAAGTCGTTGTATCTTACTGGGAACAGAAAACATAAAGAAGCAGTTTCATTACATGCCAGGAGATCGCAAAGGTCACGTACATACAGTCTGTGGTCTTGTGCTGGTCGCAGGGAATAAATGTCATCACCCCCCCTCCCACTCGCTTACTGTACATCTTCCTGTATATTCTGTATTTTGAAGCAGAAACTAAAGAGTTAAAAGCACATTTTGCTTTTATTATCAGTTGAATTTGGTCAGCTGAATCTGCAACAAGTTAATGTTCTCAAACCATAAAACTGGATACTGTTACACTTTGGTTTAACATGTGAGCTATAAATATATGAGAATGGTTAAATATGTTTCCGTTGAACAGAACCGTGCTAGCTTTTAAACCACAGACTGTATGAAACATGAACGGCGTCTCAGTGACTTCACCTATTGTTTTCTGACGGTGGTGTTTTGAAGACTGAGGTGTTGCCATCATATTGCAAATGCTGACTCTTCCTAACTTTAGATGAACGTGGGAACAGGCTAAGAGGTGGAGCTGAGCCGGGCCTTTAGCCTACTGACAAACAGCTACACTCCACGAGCACGCAGTCTGCTCAGCCATTCCTGTAATTATGAATAACTCTTATCCTTCATAAAATCAAATAAGTTATTAAAAAATCTGCCTCGGTACAGTGTGTGCCAATATAGACATGAGCTATTCAAATCAAACGTGTTATTTATACCAGGCTGTGAACATGTTAATGTCTGCTGTAAAAACTGGCTTTTTTAAATGGGTGTGTGACTTCCAGCTGCTTCTGCAGCCAGCCTCTAGTTTTTTCCACACCGGAGGTTGCTGCTTGTTTTTTTTAACCCCCTATTTGAGTCTTCATACTAAACTTACCTAAGCCCCTGCTGGCTGTGTTGTTATTTTCAGTGTGTAGACAAGAGAGTGGGATCAAAAGACAACAGGAAAAGAGAAAAGAAGCAGATTTCCCCACAAACAGCGTCAAAGACATCTTGTCATAGTGAATGAAGGGTACAAAGGAGAGCCTGACTGACTGCTGTCAGTCTTTCAGAGATATACTTGTGTTGTGTTGATATTTAAGCTTACTGCTTGAACTTGCATGAACATTCTTTAACTGAATATTTAAGGCAGATAGGTGGTCTGGGTGAAGGTGACGTCTGGGGTGCAAGCTTTGGTCAACAAAGCCTTTAAAAAGAAGCAGACATTCTCTCGAGGTCAGAGCTTAGTGCAGTGAACACAAGAGCATCTTATATGGAATCTAAGTGGCTTGCTGTGAATTAAGGCTTTTGTAAAGTGTAAAAAAAAAACACGGTTAAATCCTCCATGGGGCAGTGTCTACCCATCCTCTCCTGCCCCTCCCTGTCCTCGCCATTGGCTGTCTCAGCGCTCTGATCCGGCTCTGGACCGCCATGGTCAAGGCCTCCAGGAGACGCTAGAGGAGAGAGGTTCTCTTAAACGACTCTGTTGCAAAAGAAACTCTGGGGTTTAGTTACCCTTTAAGATGAACATTTGTCCTGAGTGGATACTTCATTAGGTATTGGGACGGTGTCTTCCAGCTCTATTTTCAGTCATGTGGAGCTAACCATCTACTGTACAGTGTGGCCGCAGTGTGCATGACTGAATTATATACATACACTTATGTGTGCTTACATGTATCCTCTCGGTTAACCGTATAAGAATCCCCAGAGAAGTGGAAAATGTAGGTCATCAGCAGTGAGGCACTTTACAATCCTAATACCCGCCCGCCGACACTCTGCAGTACGCAGAAACTTACCCTGCGGCATCCTGTGTGTTCTTGTCTCACCAGGCAGAAGGTCCGCCTTTCTTGGCTTATACAGGATTATCTTTATGAGATTTCTGCTTCATTGTTAGAACACTGCAGAGTGTTAATATACTGCAGAGTGTACATATGCACCTGAATGCATAGTCTATATCAGTTCAAAAACTAAGTGTATTGATCGGCCCTCATATCGAGGGTAAAAGTAAACAATGATCTAGTTTAAATAAGTCTCAGAGCTCCTCAAAACATGTGTGTGAAGTGTCTTGTTCTAAATCCACTCTGATCCTGTATTTGATCATGTCTATAAACCCCTCTATTTCAGCCCTGCTCAGAACAGACTGTTTCTGTGTCTGTACCTTTAAATATGTAAATGAGCTGTGTCTGACCACGCCCCCTCTCTGGAAGGGCTTGGGTGGCTCGGGCTTTCTCGCTCCATGCCCTATTGTTTACGGTGAGAAGGCAGACTCAGAGGGCAGAACAAACACGTAGCTGTGGGAGTGTCACCCACCTGGGGGAGGGGTTACTGCCCTTTGTGATGTCATGAAGGGAAAATCTCCAAACGGCCTGTTTGAGCACACATTTTCTGAAAAGTGGAGCAGGCAGAAGACGGAGAGGATGGACTTTTCTCATAATTGTAGTCAGACTAGGGAACACATTAGTGTTAGAAAAAACAGTGTAAAGTTTATTTTTCACAATATGTGACCTACATGTTAAGGATTATGGCTCTATTTTAACAGCATCTCATACCAAGTTTAGAACATTTTACACTTACGATGGCTGATAGGTGCCAAGGCTCGGCAACAGCTGAAACAACTTATAGTATAGAGATGCTGCACATTCAAAAGCAAAGACAAACATCCAAAACCAATGTAACAACGCGCTGCAAAAGAAACAAACACGCTGCAAATACAAGTCAAGTTAAAATGTTTTTTTATGAGTGGTCGGTTTTTACTGCGCTGATCAGACAGCAGTTTGATTGACACATCAAATTATTTAACATGTTTCTTTTATTCAAGAAGCCAGCTTAAGTCTCAAAAATTGAGCTACAGATGAGCATTCACACTTTGATAACAACCTGGCTGAAACACTGTTATCCTCTTTTTATTTTCCCAGTCTGGACCATCACCCGTTTGTATTCAGAGCCAACACATCCCATCTTCACTATACTACACTGCACTGCTCTGCTCTTTTCTTTTTTGTCCACACCCTGAAAATATCAAAAGCTGCATCAGAATACTCTTAGCTAAGCGATCAAAACCATCTCTAGCATGAATCTTAATGACAATCGTAGAACTTTTGTAGCACACCCTGCAGCTCAATATTTCCTCACAACAAGGCACCAGCCAGCGGGCATTTCTCCACTGAGAAGACGTCTTTAAAACGTCATGTTGATGCTTAAACCTAAGTATTTGAAGAAACGTATTTCTTTAGACCAGATTTCACCAGGAAATCTGCTTCTGTCACAAAAATCATCCTACACTTACAAAGGGCGATTTTCACGATGCATCCCATTTTAATAGCGACTAAACTGATCGTATAAGTGAGCAGCACTTAGTTGTGACCTTGTGCGAATGTGCCACACATACATGACATACAACACAGACCTGTTTGTTAATCACAAGGTGTTACAAGGTAATATCAAATATCTCCGCCCTATAAACGAGCAGAAGCAGATGTGTTTTCTTCAGGGAGCTAGTTGAGACAAAATTCATGTATGATATTACATTTCTTGACAGGATATATTATGAGCTGGCATGAAATGTTCACAGTCCAGAACAGGAGGCCTCTGCAGTGGGACATTAAAACCTCACAGAACATCAGCCAAACTGTGAGGTGAGATAGCCCAAAGAATACATCAAGACAAAACGACAACAGCTTGTTCATGTAGCTCATTAACAATACTTAAGTACAATACCTGCTATCAAACCACCAGACTGCAGAGAAGTATCTTTCTTCAGGCTGTCTAATACAATCCGCCATAGAAAAGCATATCAGTAATGTCTGGAGTATTTGCTGGTTGTGAAATGAATGCTGATTCTTTCATATGCGAGAAAGCCAGACCAATGAGACCATCAGGAAGATGATTTACTATTTTCCAGAGTTATTTTTAAGTCCTCTTACTAGCAACACCGGGTGGGTGTCCAGTAAAGCAGTTTACAACATTCTGCTGAACAATGAGAATGAAAGCAGGAAGAGAGCATTGAATAATACTTAACATCATCAGCCATGAGAGAGAGGTTCAGTTGGTCCACAGGGTCTGCAAAAAATCTCACAAATTGTGACTTCTTTACAGTTGAGCCTGGCCCACATTTAAAGTATTTTTAAATTTTTTACAGATTTTGGAATGTGTGGACAGCACCAATCAATTGCTGGCGATGCTTTTCTAGCAAAACGTCTCAGTGACAGATTCATGCACCAACAACCACAGTCCTGATACTCAAAACCGGAAATCTCACTTCATATCTCACGGCCTATAGCGTGACTTTAGAGAAAACAAACATGGAGGACAACGGGCAGGGATACATAGCATTCATCGTGTTTGGACTACTGTTTACGGAAAATTCTTGAAGAAGCTCTGGTGAAGGTGTGAAGGTGAGTAAAAATTCAAGTAACAATCCGTCCTTGGTGTTTCCCCCACATTACAGTTGATTGGATCGTCTCTATTAAACATGTAGAATTGTTTAGGATCACTCTGAAGACAGCTCATGCCACAGTAATATCTGGCAAGATCATCTTAGAACCATCAAAAAATCAGGACTTGAACAGAACAGACCTGACCCCTCTTAAAGTCAAACACTCCAAAGAATGTGTGAACATGCTTCAAAATTCTAAACCATCCCTTTAATATCATCTCTTTCATAAAGAGCTCAGGGTCAATGATTCCCTCTATGTTTTTCTGGCATGAAAGTTTTGCCACAACTGTATTTAAGTGAAAACATTCAGCCTCATCCGTTATCATTCATCAATCCTTGTGGAGCCTACCTGTGCTGCTCTGGATGGTTCTCACGGTGGTGGCAGATGTTCTCGGTGGAGAGGAAGGCAGCAGGAGCAACGGCCTCCCTCCCTCTCCTTCGTCCTCCGACGCACAGCCCTGATCGATCGCCCTCACGTAGCTGTGGCTCCGCATGCGAAAGCATCCAGGCATGGGCAGGGTGTCCATGGTCTCCAGGCTGTCCATGGCAGCCTCCATGGCCTGGGACTGCAACGCATTGTAGACCTGTTCACACACCTGCTCGATCTGCCCGTTTAGCTCCAGCTCACTCAGCTGGAGGGGGGAAAGGTGAAGACAACAGAGGAAGAGCACACAGAGGGACAAGAGAGGAGACACCATGAGGGGCATGCTGAGGGAAATGAGGAATTTTAAGAACCTGTATTTTTTTTTGTTGGGTCTGTCACAGAGGAAAGCTTGTTGCCGTTACAGAGAATGAGGTCAATGGAAGTGCCAAACCCTGCGGCTGAAAGATGAAACCAATGAAGAGATGTCAACAAGTGTAGTTCCTTAACCAACCACTAGAGGCATAACTGAATTAATGGCCATTCATCTCTATAAAGAGAGCTACACTTAAAGCAGGAATAAACACATGTTTAAAGTCTATAAACCCTTAGTCATTCTCTTTAGGCGTTGAGTTGATTAAAGTTAAAGACAGGGCTGCTTTAATTCACAGATTAGTGCTCCTAGATGTCAGTTGATCCAAGCCACTGAATTTTACATCTAATTCTCATCATCTTGTGCATCAAATTGTTTAAAGAGACCTTCCACACTGCAAAATCTCTAAGTGCATTTGGCTCATTTTAAGTCTAATTACACTTAATGTAAGTCACATGCAGCTGACGAGTCCAGATAAACTTCTTATTTCCATAGAGAAAAAGCTTGAACAGCTTGTGATGACTAAAATAATTTGCCAATGCAGTGAGCAAAACTGACTTGTGTTTCTTAAAAAATTAGATGTGCGATGGTCACTGCCTCACCTTTTCCCCTCAGGCTTCTACTATCTGGTTCTGTCTCACTTATTAGAGGAATCAGCTATACAGTAGTCCCCTATAGCAAAGGTTGGGAAGTGAGGGAAGTTCAGCAGCACAAGTCTCTTGAATTCATGTTTTGATGCCTTTAAAGACTCGTTGGCAAGGATCTCAAGGCAGAGAACACATTTTGGCACACCATGGCCATTCAACTTGCTGCTGTAAAGCCATATTTTACTCATGTATGCTCATACTGTAAGTTTTTAGATGACATTGTTGTATTCTGTAATGTGTTCAGTGTGGTTGCCTGGTGTTCTTTTTCTTTTTCTGAGAGTGAGAGTGGGGAATGACATACTAGAAAGAAGCCATAGGTCGGACTTGAACCCGGTGCTGCCCACTTTGAGGACTATAGCCTCCTTATAGTGCTCACCTCACCTCTATAGGCTATCTGCGCCCCGGTAACTAGTTTTCAATGGTATAGCAACCTTCTGATATATCAGTGTCATTAAGAGCGGCTGTTTGATTCTGATTGGCTAAAGTCGTGTGTTTCTTGTTTTTTTTTAATTAAAAGCCTGGCATTGAAAATTAATATTACTGTCACAAAATATTTTTACAAGTTTATTTTAATTTTTGTTCCATTTCTCCCCCTCTTCCCTCCAAGTTTCCCAGACCCCGGAGTTCCCAAAGGGGGTTGGGACCCTCACTTTAAAAACTGTACTAAAATGTTTTAATTCAATACACTTGATGATTTTCACTTATATTATCTTAAAATAAAATGAGGTTTTCAGTTCTCTTTTTCAAACTGTTGCATTCATGGCTCCATGGTTTGAGCATTTCACTCCAAATTAAAGATCCTGCTGCAACTAACCACTGACTGCTTCCAAGCAGGGGACACAGCCTTTTTATTTCAAAAGTGAAGCCAGTTGAAAGTGCCTTGCATTCTCTTTTCATAACCAGCAGGAGAAAACCACACGGGTTGCAAAGAGAAGTCTGAGGGCCTGATTTACAAAAAGATTCCACAGCGCAAAGGGTTAAGTGCTCCTCTAACTGCGTTGCAGAGCAATCAGCGTCTGTGGGTAGGCGCTGTTTGTGTGTATTTAAATCTGGGGGTCTAATTGTCTTTTTTCTATGCAAATCAGCCTCATTGCAAAAAACTTCTCATTCACAAACAGCTACATGCAGTTTGAGCAAAGCAAAATAAGTGTTCTTGAGAGTTGGCGGTAACTGCGCTGCAGTATTTAAAAGAGGTTTTAATGCGTTAACTTTCCAGTGATCAGGAAAACAATTCCACCTCCGACTGACTCAAATGATGGGTAAATAAAGTCTATAAATATGACTTTGACATTTATGTTATTTATTCAATTAGGGTTTCAGCTATGTTGAACATGTAAAAACAAAAAAGAAAAAAAAAAAAAGAAAAAGTGTAATAAAAAAATAAATAAAAAATAAAATAAATACACAACATGAGAAAGAAAAATCAACGTCCTTCATTCATTCTTACATGCCCAAAAAGGAGTCCACATGTGTGCAGACTCTCTGAAGCAGTTATGCAAGAGGGTGCAAGTTTTCTTTTTTCTGGCTTCGCTGAAAAAGTTCCCCGTCCCGCTGTTCTGGCTCATCGTCTTTATGTGGACAGAACTGAGAGTGCAGCAGCCTAAAGGTGCAGACAGCAGCTTCTCTCCTCGAAACAAGAGCCGACTATACAGAACAGGAACATTTCTGAGCGTGTTTGTGCCTGAATATCATTAGAGCTTTATGCTTTGTGAATTAGATCACAAGATGGAGCAGATAGTGGAGGCAAATGATGTGCAAGATCTGAAACTATTAGTGGCAGATTGTATTGAAGTCTACCCAAAATAAGCCTTCTTTGAAGTGGATCTGCTTTCCTTTATTTAATAATTTTATGGACTCAATCGCTAGTTTTAAGTCTTCTTCAGCACAGCTTGATGTTCTTTTGAATTTGTTTGCTTAACTTCAAGGCCATCTGTGATTTACAAGGTGTTACCATGGCGACATGCCAACATAGAGCCATATGAACGTGAATCTACCTTCTTTTCCAAAAATGGCACCAAGATGGAGATGAATTTGAGAATAAAAACTCATTGAGATTCAAATGTTCTTTTCCTCGAGTCCTCACCAAGACAGGAAGCAGCATAACAAAGTGTCGGACAAACAACGAGCAGCCATACATACAAATATAATAATATAATATATTACACATTAAATGTGTCATTAATTATTTCAGAATTTTAGGCTGAATAAAACAGAAAGTCACAGATGAGCTATATCAGCCAAGAACATATGCAGGGTGCAGATTGTCTGTAGTTTATCTTTTGGATTTCACAGAGTATGATACAAATTTTAATTATGAAGGATTAGATTCAGAAAGAAGAAGATTTATTGTCACATAAATGATTTTGACCTTCCATGCTTCCTACTCCTGCAGGTGAAGGATGTTCCTGGTTGGAACAATAGTCGATCTTATCTTTGATTCCACTCCTCAAGTTATCGACTTTGAAAGTGTCTTCAGTATGTACTCAAAATGAAACCCTTCCAGTAATGGATTGATCTGAATGGCAAGACCAAACCTTCTGTGAAAGGAATCTTACGGGGTTTAATGGTTGGATCCATGCAGGGGAGGACATTTCAGCTGTTCATCGAGGAGTTAAAGGGCAATTTAATCTGTTAATGGTGGGAGCCGGGTCAAGGGGGAGTGATGCATGCAGAGATTCAAGGTGAGGTTAAGGTGGGATGAATGAAGGCTAATTGGGCCCAGCTTTGTTCCATGTGCTATATATCGCTTTAACAGTCGACCAGCAGTCGACCAGTGTAGAGTAGAATTCATAGGAGGCAAGGTGGAGGAGCCTATAAAGGGTGAGTCCAGTATTTTAAAAATCTTATTTCAACATAACTTGGAGTCTAAATGATTACAACGTACAAAAACAAATCAAATGTCAACCAGAAAAGGTTAAGCCAAAAAAGGTGGCTTGATGCCACTGAGGCTCAGATTGTTATTTGCAGTGTGTAGTGGATCCCTACAGATAAAAAGAAAGAGTATCATGTCTTTTTTAAGCTGAAACTGTTGTTACATTACAGTCTTCAAAGATTCCAGACACCTTGGATTAAAAAAAACTGTGATTTCACCACACAGAACATGGTGCACGCTTCATAATTAAATCATAATTGTTGGGGCGGCTGTGGCTCAGTTGGTAGAGTCGGTTTTCTCTCGAGCGCATATCAGCCTCTGCCATCAGTGTGTGAATGGGGTTCCAATGTGTAGGTGTGACCTGCAAATAAAAAGTGCTTTAAGTAGTCGGAAGACTAGAAAATTCTTCGGACTACTCAAAACGCTTTTAACACTGCAGGAAAATTCACCTCGAGCGAGCAGGAGGGGGATTGTGACGTTTCTGTCCTGTGACTAGCTTACGACCATAGACTGTACATGACCAATGTGATCTCTGTAAATGAACTGAAACTGCTTCATTATGTTTTCTGTTCACCAGTCTGTTCTGAGTCGAACCGCATATGACGTCGATATAAAGGCCATAATTCTCATTATAGTGTTGGACTGTGTTGTCCATCTGCCACAATACCCACCGTTCTTTTTACCTCACGTCCTGCCTCCTGTGATCCCGAACCACCCGGCCAACTGTCTGACTGAGAAAAGCCCCCCCGCTGTGAGTTAGTGAACAACCAACTCATAGAGATTTCAGGGGCAATGTGTCCAGCAAGCGTGTACGTGTTCTTGGCTATAAAAAGACTATTGCATGTTTTGATCAATGGTTGCTTTCTTGAGACGTTTCAAAAGTGTTCCTGTTCAACAAACAAAAAGACCTGACCATGAAAAGGTCCACCCAATGTGTTGATTTGTTTTGTAAAGTTGACCCCAAAACTATATTAAATTGGGAACAGGTTTTGAAAATACTGGAATTCCCCTTTACCTGCTGCTGCAGTTGGGTAATGCTGAGTGGGCATGTGAAGTATTAAATCTAATAATTTATGTGTCGGTATAGAGTGACCGCCTCCTTAAGAGAGCTTATAGTGGACTGAGCTTCTTCAAGGGCCTGTTTCCACTGACGCCATTTTTTGTGCCAAAGTTCAGGTCATGATTCATTCACATTATTTAAATTTTTTACTTGGTGATAGTTCCTCAAATAAAAGAGAATATTAAGCAAAACACAGCTATTGAAAAAAATAGACCTAAAGACCACCAAGAGAAGCTGAAGTTAGCTTTTGTAACCTAGCAACAGTTAGCTGCGAAGAGAAGCGCTCAGAAAATGGACACAGTAATGATAAAGGACACAGGCCCAAACTCTACTCTTTAATTTATATTGAACAAATGTAATTAAAAGTCAATGCTACCGTGAAGATATTTTCATTAGGACCACTCACAATATAACTGTTGGCTTTCTACAGAAATTCTAACAGAATATTTTCAAAGTATAAAACTTTGATCAATAGACTGAAGCAAAAAATTAATTAATTAATCGACTGAAGTATTCATCTTTTTTTTGTTGAAGTTCGTCTGGTACTTCATTTACGGCCAACAGACAAAAATGTCGGTAGCCTGCAGTTAGCTGTTAGCATGTCACAAGCTTCTGTTTCCAGACTGCGCTAACTTTTGAACAGAACCTGAAACGCTCACATCTACCCGAAACCTTTGTGCATCTGCTAAAATGATGGAGTCAGGCATGCTGTGAATATAAACTCAGCAGTGCTGGCAACCAACCTGACTGATGGTGCTCATGGCCCGCATGTAGCTTTCATTGCGTGAGCGGTATTGGGGTGAGGACAGCAGCGATTTGGGGTCGAGGAGGGTTTTGGGGTCCAGGGTATCCAGGCTTCTATTGATTGAAACCTCACTCACCGCTCGCAGGTAACTGTGGCTCCTGATCTGCAGCTTGGGGGAGTGCTCCGTGGAGATCCTGAGAGAGGTGACAGACGTGGAGAGTTAGAAACAAGCTCATCTCTGAACACAGTCGACATTTCTTGATTTGGTTTTACACAAATCACAAGTTTTGACAAGATGGTTTGTATAAACGTGGCTGTCAAGAATTTTGGCAGAGCAAGCCATTTCCTTTGCTAAATTGTTGTTATCGTAGTGAGACGGGATTCAAGACTGCAGAGCCTCTTTTGTGCCAATCCAACATTTGGTAAAGATGTGAAAATTTAAAGAGGAATGTCATAAGCCTCTGCTTGCAGGACTGGGTCTTAAAAAATCCATCTCTTTAAACATCTGTAACATCATCTAACAATCTGGCACAGTGTACACTGAGGACCTGCTTTACAGGAGGATTGTGCAGCTTTTGCACTCCTTGTGTTATTGAGACAAAAAAGACAACAGAGCAAATAGTGTCTCTTTGCTCCTTTGCTATGTACATTCATTTATATACATAACGCACTATGCATAGTTTACAAACGACGGCTCTAACAGCCACACACAGTCGGAGTGATATTTTTACTGTCTGCTAAGAGTTGGCGGTAGCTGCACCGCAGTGTTTATATGGGATGTCATGAACACATTTTGAGTGATCAGGACAGAAATCCTTCTCTATGACTTACATTTTAAATCATCTGTAACTAAAGTCTATAATATTATTTTGACATAATTAGTTTTGTTAAAAGTAGGGGTTAAATCAGTCTGCCAGAGGTCTCACATACACACACACACTTTTACAGAGTGACATCACCCATCTGTTACAGCAGGTGGCTTTGGAAGCCCGTCCATGGTGGTCGCCATGCTGTCTCAACCTAACATTCAGTCGACCTGACGACAGGCTGAGGGACTGCAGCTGAGGCGGGTTTTAAGCCTCTTGACAAATAGCTGCACGCCAAAGTTCTTCAGGAAATCACAATGCATGAATCCAGAGATATTCACCCCTGTACAGTTTGCGCCAAACAATACATGAGCTAATCAGACCAGTTTAGTTTTTTGAACCAGGCTGTACACATTACATTTCTTCTGTTTTTAAAAATTCATTTAAAAATGAATGGGGTGTGTATGTGACATCCGATGCTTCTGACACACTGCAGGATTTTGCACTTCCCCATTGGCTTCATTTTCAACAGCGGAGGTTGCCACTTGGTCATTGCAAAAAACAGTATGGTAGTGTTCTTTTTTTGTTGCAGGGAGAACACTTTCTTTAAAAAAAGACCTGACTGCACATTAAACTGGAAACCTTTCCCCTCCCCATCCAGCTCCTTGTCTGCGCCTACATGTGGAGATATATTTTTATACTCACAGCCCAGCTCACAGCTCACAGCTCAACTCCACAATCAGAAACAAAACACGAGGAGACTGCACAGAGCAGAACATCTGAGCGTTTTCGGTGCTTGATTATCATTAGCACAATCTGCTTTGTGAAATGGACCTTGAGATGGGGCTGATAGTGAGGGCAATTGATGTACAATTCACGGAGCTATTAGCGGCCACCCTCCATTCTCACTGAATTCCCCCATGAGTTGTTTGTAGAAAAGTAGACCCGTTCCAAACAATTCTCCCTTGTAGGCTATATACACATGCTAATCAACAACAATGCTAGCTGGTCCATTCATGAGCAGACAGGGGGGGTGTGCAACAAGAGGAGACACTGTGCAGTCTGACTCCCTCACTGTAATGACTCTCTTTCTATTTCCAGAGCTGTGAAAGCTTAATTATACAAAGCCGATGTTTCCGGCTTCCTGCTGTCGATCAGACAGAAAATTACACCTCCCCCAGGGGCAGAATTACCCAGCATACCTTCAGCAGAAAGTCAGGGCTGCTTCAACAGAATGATACTTTAGTTTACAAGAGAAGTCTCTTGTATTTTATTTGTGTCATTAGCAATATAAGTAAAGGTTCATTTCACTCGGTGAGCTCCATCTGTGTCTCTATGAGCTCCACAGTGTAATGTGAACAACATCTCCTGCTGCAGGCTTCCTCTAATTGTAACACGACCGCAGTGAGAAGAATCCAATGTGTTGTGCATTATTATAACAGTTGACTAAGGAAAATATTACAGTCATGATACCTTTATGATCACTGCATCTATACACTCTTCTGGCCTACTCTGCGTTGAGCACTTATTCTGTTCCTGTAGTTTTGTTCTGTTCACACATGGTTTTGTTTGTTCAAGTGGAGCATGTCTTTGATAAAATGTGTTATGAAGCTCAGCTCATCATAATAAATTCACAAAGACCTACATTGGAAAAACAAAAGGGCAATTCTGATTCACAGACAAAACTGTTTAAATCGTTCTAAATTTTATCAAAATAAAAGACGAGAAAAAATCCTCCACACATGCATCTTTAACACATGCATGCTTTAATAAGAAATAAATCCCCAGTATACCATTTCCCCAGTTCCATCCTGCACTTTGCAGAATGCAACTGTCCACACTGCAAAAAGTGAAATCTCTACAAGTGAATTTGTCTATTCTACACTAATTTCTGTCCCTATCTTGTCTAGAAACCCCTAATAATGAGAAAAGTCCATCCTCTCTGTCTTTTTCCTGCTCCACTTTTCAGAAAATGTGTGCTCAAACAGGCCGTTTGGATATTTTCCCTTCATGACATCACAAAGGGCAGTAACCCCTCCCCCAGGTGGGTGACACTCCCACAGCTAGGTGTTTGTTCTGCCCTCTAAGTCTGCCTTCTCACCGTAAACAATAGGGCATGGTAAAAGAAAGCATACCACCCACCCAAGCCCTTCCAGAGAGGGGGCGTGGTCAGACTCAGCTCATTTACATATTTAAAGGTATAGACACAGAAACAGCCTGTTCTGATCAGGGCTGAAATAGAGGGGTTTATAGACATGATCAAATACAGGATCAGAGTGGATTCATAAGAAAATTCACAGACATGTTGTGGGGAGCTCTGAGATTTATTTAAACTTTTTGAAAAGGAGGATAATATGTGACCTTTAATATAAGCCACATTCACCTGACAAGTCAAGATAAACATCTAATTTCAAGATATTGAAAGGCACAAAGTTAGGCCTAAAATGCTTGAAATTGGGGAAAAATAGCTGTTAGTGCAGCATGCAAGATTGAATTATTTTTGGGCTTTTTGCCTTTATGGTACAGGACAGCTAAAGAGAGATAGGAAATGTTGGGAGGAGAGAGCGTGTAATTATTGAAGTGTCTTGAATCAGCCTGTGTAACACATTATCTCATTTAGGACATTGCATCTCAAGAAACTAAGAAAATGTAATGTTGGAATCATCTCGACTTGCCAAGGTGCCACTCAGCTGAAACTACCTATGTTCCAACTGAAGGGTAACAATAAACTCAAATAGAAAAAGAAGTCTTGTGATGAGCATAAATCATCTAAAGAAGGTCAGGTCATGGAAGCTTACTGTAGAGTAGTCATCTCGGTCAGTGATGGTTGTGTGGCTTTCAGGTAGCTTGCCCGGCGTGCCTGGATCTTCGGTGAGGGTTTGGGACTCCCGTCAGAGTCTCCACTGTCGTCCTCGGCCATGGCCTTAACGTAGCTACCGCTCCTCATCCTCCGACAGGGGATGTCGTCCTCCTTCCCCAGAGGAGAGAAGCCGCTCCACTCGTCCTGAGGTACCTGGTGAGCGGCCGGAGAGGACAGAGAAACACTTTCAGGAGGATCCAGCCTGCCGCCGTCTGAGTCCCAGCCACCAAACTGGCAAACTAAACCGTTCTCATGGTACATGGTTAAACACTGAACTGACATGCAGCACAACAATGATCATAACACAGGAAAACCCATCATCCAGAAACACAAAGTGGACTACACAAATGGCTGTGTTTTTTTTTTCTCTCACACACACATTCATCTCTACGGCTCACACGGCTGTGTAATTAGTGTCTCTCTGGCTAATTCATACATCTGCTTTCAGGAGTCAGCTCAGTTCATTAACACAGAACTGTGTCATTAATTCACAACAGCAGGAGAGGGAGTGTATGTATGTGCACGTGTATATGTGTGTGTGTGTGTGTGTGTGTGTATGTGTTTCTGTGTGTCTGCACTAATCTGACCCGAGGCTCTGCTTGTTAACTATCAAGGTCTTATGATAAGGAGTAAGGTCTGTTTTACTGACAATTATTGCAAAAATATGGATGAAAATAGTTCAAAAGAAATAGAAAATAATAGGAGACAAAGAGTCAGAACAAGGGGTTTAAGTTTTCCAAAGTGATTAAAAGGTTGCATCATCAAAATCATGAAAACCGAAAACATAAGAAAATGTCGTATATATCCACTTTTTCTTTTTACTCCAGATGTTTTGGCCTTTCATGTTTCATTTGAAGGTTAAAATCAATAGAAGAAATATGGTCATCTCACAGCTTCCAAACTGGACAGAAGCTGAAAATAGAGAGTGAAAATCTGGTCAGGTGATATGTCAACGTATTCGATAGCATTTAGCCATATCCTCACATTAACATTTCATAGTATATAAGACTAAGTGTTGGGACTAAGGCAACATGTAACAGATTACTTTCCAGATTCAATAATGCCATCTCAACTTTAGGCTCTGTGTAACAGCTGACAACAACACCAGAATATGGTTTATTGACAACAATTCGACAGGCCAGGTTACGCTAACGTCAGCGCGGTAGCATCCCGAGAGAAAGAACGTCGTGCAGTAAACAAACACGGGCAGGTGATCATTCAGCCGTGAGCTTTCTGTCTCGGGAAATATTTTCCCCTGCTCCAGTCAAACGGCTAGAAGGTGTAGGTAAGGTGTGACCCGCGGTGGTGTAAAAGCACTTTGAGTAGTTAGAAGACTGGAAAAGCATCATATGAGCTCAAGTCCAGTTCACCATTTACAGTTGAACAGACACACTCAACAGACTGTAACCCCAATGGGCCTCCATCAAGACTAGGACATTAAAAACATTTTCACACGTTTGACCATGCCTGCCACCATAGAGCCGATCAGCCTGTTGTTCTAGAAATCTTTATATATCCTGTACTGGTGTGGTCTAAAATCCTCAAAAGCTATCCCCTGCAGAAGACGACGTCTGGTGGAAACTGGTGGAAGTGTGAGAGCATCTCTTTCTTTTCGGACAGTTGGAATAAAAAATATCCAGCACATGATAAAATTGGAAGTTAAATTATCCATATGTTCCAAAACTTGTGTCAGTGAAAATATTCTAAGTTTGACTTTTGTTTTTTTCCACATGACTTCTATCCCAGTATCCTGAATTGAGTACCTGTATTGTTGTTAACCATCCATTCCCCCCCCCCCCCCCCCCCACCACCCACCACCCCAGTGAATAATCTGGCTCTATGACGCAGGTCACCTGTCTTTAAAAAGGCTTAAATGTTGGAGGCAGGAAAATACCTCCCAAATCGGTCATTTGTCCTGGCTGACATTTAATTTTTTTTGTACCAATGATCATGATTTTATTCATGATATTCTGTTGACAGTTAAATGAGTCTGACAAAAGGTGGCAAATCCTGATGTTACCGTTCATTGCCTCAGATCCTCATGAAACCTCAGATAAATGTGATCTCTGCTTCTGGACACAGATACAGTAAGACCTGAAACTTCACCAACAATAACAGTGTGTCAAGCTGTGATAAAGCTCCATAATGTCTGTAAATGTAGCCTACATACACACAACCAACCACAGCTCATTATTTTTAATTAGCCACACCTTCTTTTTTTTTTCAAGCCAGCTGGAGTAATTGCAGAGCCGTGTGTTGAGCTTGTGCGCGTTCACCGCCTTCAGACGAGAGGCCGGATTGAGACTTTGACAGACAACAACAGAGACAGAGACTTCTCTGAATAATTATATATGAATCACTGAGGGAGAGAGGAAGAAGAGGCTAAATGTACTGTATCTGTGTGAGTGGAAGTGTGTGTGTGTGTGTGTGTGACGTCAAAGCGACACAAATGAGCAGTTTGGCTATAAAAAGAGAAAGCGAGGAGAGGACCAGCTGCAGTAGCATCAGCAGCAGCAACTCTCACCCACGCACAGCCTCACTTCCCCTGCAGCTCGCTCGTCTCTGTGCTGTAACGGCTGAGGACAGTGAACGGGAGCTTTCTGTGCTGCACACGGTCATTAGAACTGCTGCTGTTTGTTCGAGAATTCATGAACCATTACTCCATCTGAGTGCCACTGCATTAATGTGACATTCACACTATGTACAGAGAATAGACTGTATGTTTCTTATATTACAGTCTATAGAGCGTTACCGTGGCAACACACGGCTATTTCTAAGGCTTGAGGAAGCAGCAGCATTGGAAATAACAGGTAGTGTAAGAGTGCAGCCAGCAGCCGTGCTGTTGAGATGCTGGAGATAATTATTTGCAGATTGAACACATGTAGTCGAGGGAAGCTTTTTTCATGTGTTTTCTTTTCACAACCTGCAGCGGCTCTGCTCTGCTGCTCACAGCTCCATTTCTTAACACAATCAAAGACGACTTAAACGTTTTGTTTTTTTTCCTCGGGTGTCCTTTTCAGGCTTGGCTTTTGAATTTTTTATTTTTTTTGCCTTTATTTATTTATTTTTCTTTGTGCTTTATGTTTGAAGAAAATCTTAAAACTCTGTCAAAGCACTGCTCGTTCTGTTTACTAGAGACAAATTAGGTTTCTGTACAATCTGCAGTTCAGACTTCAATGATCTTTGTCGTGTTTGATACAACGTAAGGAGCATGTGAGCATGAACACAGCCTTATGTCCCTCCCTGTGGCCCTGTTAGTGTCCATTCTGATATTCAGACTTTAAGGGAGAACCTCTGGGACACACATTACTTTGACTTTTCCTCAATGCATCTCCTTCCAGTGTCATGGTTTGGACTCTTTTGTCATTTTTCTTTTTTTGTGTTATATTTTTTCTTAATTTCTTGCTCTCTTAGGTTAGGGCTTTTATCTTGTTTGTTTTTTGGCTCTGTTCTTCCTGTGTTTCTGGTTTCAGAGGTGTGGGTTGGTCCTGAGCGCTGGGGCCTTCAATCCGAGCTTCAGACTATTTGGCTCATGAACGATAGCATTTATACCCCACCTCGTCTTCCAGCAAGCTGCCAGATTGTCTTTTCTCTTCTTAGTGGTATATCGGCCCCTGAGGAATCCTTTTGAGTATGTCATCGTGCTTTCTTGATTCTAAATATTGTCGTTTTGTCTTTCTTTTTCCCTGTGCCTCGCTCTGGTTGTCCCAGCGCTCCTGAACTCCACCACCCTCACCACCATTCAGTACACCCACTTCAAGTCGCAGTTTGCAATCACCGGGATGATCCTTTTCCCTCAAAACTCTTCGACCTACCTACAGCAACACAGAGACTGGGTTTCTTCCCTGCTTATATTCATAGCATGCAATAAAAACCTTTTGAACCTTTTATCCTCTGAGTTTCACTTTTGGATTCAGGACAGCTAAGCCGTCACATCCAGCAGTCCATGGATTGTCTGTGATCTCCATCTTTCCTTAAATCAGCCGACACTGATACAAAGATCCTACTGTCAGCACGAGGAGCTCTACAGAAAAGTCAGTCGAGAAAACACGCTTCTGTTCAAATCTAATCAGTTAAATCTCTGTTCTTCAGATTTTTAACTGTTAATGTAATTGATGTACTAAACAAGTAAACATCATCAGCCTCACTAGCTGGAACCAGAAGTACTTTCTTTTGATCGCATTGATCGCTGCAATTAGCTTTATTATTGCGCAAAGTCACCGTCTGTTTCTGTTTAAAATAAAAAAATAATCTTCCTCTGACAAGAAGGTCTGTCTCTGTCAGTGTTGTCTGAAACGTAGAAAAACCATCTTAGCCTGTCAGTGACAGAAACAACTAATTTTGACTAGTCTCGCCAAATTGGCAGCATCCCCTCAGTGGTTCGAAAAGGTGGGGGTCAGGACCCCTGGGGGCTCGTGAGACACTGAGAGGGGGATCGCGAGATTCCTTCCAAAAAACATGTAAAAATTAGAAATGGTTTCAAAAATGCACATTTTATCCAATATTCTGAAAATTTACAAAAAAAAAAGTGGTTCAAGAGATTACATGTGTTCTTCTCGCATTTCTTACAAAAGATTTATAAATGTATATAGATATAGATGTTTTTTCTTCCTCCAGGGACAAATGGGGTCCCCAGTCACTAGCACAGTTATTTAGGGGGTCGCGGGCTGAAAAGTTTGGGAACCTCTGCCCTTAAAGATTATTTTAGAGCCAATACAGCCCAACAGTGAACCATCCAGACATATTAGAAGACATTAAGAACTAAACATAAATGCTGCTATCCGTCTGTGTCATATTCCTCACATCATTGCACTATTTTGTAACGTCTGTATTCATATGAGTCACACCGGTGCTCATTGAGACTGTCAAAATGCAAAGACAGAGAGGGTAGAGAGTGGATGTGAAACTGGAGCCATTAGATGATCTCTGTGTCTCCTGCCCACTCACGTTTATTAGATCCTAGAATACAGCACTCCTGATGATAAACTCATAATGAACTAAGTTTGAGCCTCTCATGTGTGAGCACTCGTTCAGGTCACACAAAAAAGAAACAACGGTTGGCTCCTGTGATATTCAAAAAGCGCTGCCTGAAAACTAAAAAGTTCAAATAGATGGTAAACGTGTGTGTGTGTCGCCCTCTCGGCATAATATGTTTGACCTTTTAGTTTGACGTTTGTTTGTCATTCTATGTCACTTCCTGTTAGCTATTTTTGGGGAAGCCTGCCGTAGACACCACAAAGGTCCAGTTGAGTGAATTGATACATATTTCATATTTGAAATTATAAGTTAAGGTTAAAACATTATTAAAATCCAAAGCATTTTGTTTGGTGTGATTAAGAACAATACATGTATTTACACTGTAAAAAAGCAACATGTGGTCTTCTAATTATTGTATGTTGTGTCTCTGTATGAAGCTGTTAAGAGCCACAGTAAACAGCGAGTAAAGCTAACTATGACTCAATGAAGCAAGGAAGAGTTTAGCTGGTTGGATAGCCGCAGCTCCTACGCTGCAGTGAAGATAATGTGAGAAGAGAAATGTGAGGTCAAGTAGAAACTGAGGTTAATAACCTGTCACTAGTATAGACCTGGTTCTCTGTGCAGGCGTGTTGATAAAACTGACGGGCAGCATTCCTGAGCGTATGCTACGTCCACTGGATGCTCATGCTTATGTTTTGTGTATTTTATACATGACTCATTTCACTTTAAAAAAAAAAAAATCCCTTATTTTTCATCATCTTCTTTCTAAATAAAAGGTTTGTATCGAAACAAGATGTATACCCTTAGCTTAAGGAAGAAATACAAAATAAAAGCATAATATACTTTTTTGAAATGCAAAATAATGGAATTTCAAAAACACTGTTAATGACAATAAACTCTTGAATTTCAGTGATTAATCCCCATTTTAAAAAATATAATCGTTTGACAGCCCTAATTTTTACATGTTGGCCCTCAAATGTTATGCTCAATCTGCAATACAGCCGTCCACCACTAGTTGTGGCTGTAGACATAGACTGGCTCCTGTTAAGGGTTCCTGCTCTCATCGCTCTACTACCTGAATGTAAACAAGCACAGTGGAGAGATAGCATCTGGTAACAGCATGGTTCGGCAGCATCTTGGTCCAGAATACTGAGGGGGGCAAAAATGTGGGAAAACTCCTGCACACTGTCTACATTGCACGAATGAGCAACTTTTCTGTCACAAAAAGTTGCACAATTAAGACAGTGCCTTTTATTTTGAAGGCAGCTTTAGGTTTTAAAAGACGACTGAAGAAAAGGTGTTTTATAAAGGCTTTTGGACTTTTTGATACAATCAATCAATAAAAAAAGATTGTTTCTTTTTAAAACAAGTGGTTTTGAAAATAATCAAAGTATGGACAACCCTAAAGCAACAAACAACCCATCGATAATTCCTACAGCTCATGACACTCGTTCAACACAGGTTATTCCCGCACACCACGGTGAAGCAGACACACAACACACGGCAGCAGGTGCTGGGGAGGCACTCTCAGGTTAGACTCGCTATTAGACTTCTCATAACCATCTCGATTCAGAATTATTTAAGGCAGCCACAAAGGTGCAACATCTGTATGAAGAATATCTGTCAATAAACGGCTCATGAACGGTTTGTTACAAAGCTAAAAAAAGATGCAATCTTTTAGTTTCTAAGGCCTCTTTTTAGTCTTCTTCTTCTTTATTCCAAAGGTTTGGGTTGAGGAGTATTTTATCAGCTCTGAACCCAGTATTATTTCTATTTAATCCTAACCTCTGAATCCATCTCAGTTCTGTTTTCAGCATTTTTAAGAACAGTTAAAAATAGGCCACAGTCAAAAGTTCAGCCTTGTTTAAAACATTAGTTCACTTTGAAGGAAGACACAATGTTCTGTTTGAGTGGCAGCTTAATTACTGTCCACTGCATTAGGACATGGAAATCAAATGATAGAACATTTTTTATATGTGTATCATGCTCATTGAATTAACAGATATGACATAATTACTTTTATGCACCTTTTTTCATTAACTGAGCACAGCGGAGCATTTTACAACACGTCTCACCTGTTTAGCTTTCAATGGCTGTATAAGGGTTGCAAGTGCCCAAAACCAGCAGTTTATCATAATATAAATGTTTTTCTGAGGTTGTCAGGTGATGTACACATGCATCATTTTGAGGAAAATGAAAAAGCCCGTGCTGCAGCTCCTCAGTTTCACTGTGTGTTATAAAGGCACCTTGTCTCCCTGTCAAACCAACACTCTTTGACAGATAACAGACAACAGATTCCATGTATAACTTTACACGTTATTATCTGTCGGCCGATGGGCATGTTAGGGGATAGATTTGTGTAAATTAGGCACAGCTGACATGATGTGCTGCTGGTGATAGTTGTCGCTTCAGTTTGAGAGTTGATTTGACAGCAGCTGCTGGTGGAGATTCAACGCATGACAAACTATGAAATCCATAACAGAGCTTTTTTTTCTGCGACGGCTGTTGAAGGAATCATAGCAAGACAGCGATACAGCGGATGGTGCTTTATTTTTCTGTTTTTCTGCTGAAGAGAGATCCGTCTGTTTCAGCCGTGCTGTGCAGTGATTGGCCGAGACACAATAAGGTCACAGGACATTCACAAAGGAGTCAAATGTTCTTTTTATTGCCTAAACCTGACCAGGCAGCACACCTCAAAAAAACACTGTCACCTTCCTCCTCTGTCTCTCAGCCCCTGTATCAAACAGTACAGCGATGGGCTAACTGGCTGCTTTGAAGCTGAAGGCTTCTTTGTGAACCAGTGCGGTAATACCTCTTGCACTTCTTGACAAAGTTACAAAGTGCTAAAAACAGGCGACCAGGGCTGTTGGGTCTCTCCAACATCAATGCCATTCCTCCTATTGAAAGTTATTGTTCCTTTAGATCGACTGTGAAACTTCTATTTTAAGGTATAAAAGTTACATATTGTTGCTTTAAGGAGGTGCACAGAAAACACCTACCTGTAGCCTTCTGCACGATGACAACATTTTAAAAATAATTTATAATGTCACCATGGAATGTAATCCATGATGAAAGACTCCTTCACGAGCGAGATCAAAGCTAAAGTAATTTATAATGCAGATGTGGTCATCGGGTGTTGAACATATTATTGACAACATTTTGTCAGAATATTCAAAATCATAAAAACTACAGAAAGTGTGAATGAAGTAGTCAATTGAACTTTTCTGACTAAAGTTGTAATTCATGTTCTATTCTCAGGGACTCCATTTATGTATTTGAGGGTCTTAATGGCTAATGGGTAAAAACATGTTTCTAACTCCTCCAGTTAATGTATTCAGCCTGCAGCTGCAAAACAGGCTATAAAGCTTTCAATGAAACCTTTGGAGCAAATGCTCCCATAAAGGTGTGTTTTTGAGTGGTGTAAAGATAAACCATTAGTGGATTATAGAGCCCTGGATCAGTAAAAAAAACATGGCTATAGTACTAACTAGGCTATGGCCAGATTTTAAAGTTATGAACCGGTTCATACTGAATCTCCCCTCAGAGATTAATAAAATATATCAAAATCCAAAAAAATAAAAAAATTACAGTTTTGCTTCATACATTCTATGGTTTAGTGTATTTAATCTGGAGAGACTCTTGACCTTTTACCTTCCACAAAAGTAATCGCTGTAATCTGTCTGTAATCGCCACAGTGGTTTACAGTCTTCCCGTCAGAAAATAAGTCATGTGGATTCAATATAAAGGAAGATTAACTTTCCAAAAGTCTGCCCGTCTGTACACTTTGCAGAAAAGTGATTAAATACAGAATCTCTACCTGTTAAGATGGCAAAGAGAAACCTGTGCTACAATGCTATCATTAACAAGAAGAAGCCGTAGCAGACCAGAATATCAAACACTTTCTATAAACCCCACAACTCACTGAGGTCGAATTGAAGCATCTTGTAAAAGGGAGATGCACACACATTGTGTTTTCTATTGATAAACTCAAACTGTTTTGTCTTAAAACATTACAGACGAAACAAGCACTTTGAGTTACTTATTGGGAGAGGGCAGCAGCCGACTGATGCAGTTAACTGGAGCATTTCCAAAGTTTTTGTACCATTCAATTGTAAAAACAAAAAAAAAGGAAAAGAGCCCAGGTTGAAAATACGAGAGTAAAGTTTCTGTCAATAAATGTTAAATCGTCCTGTACAGATGTTCCAAATGAAAGCCTCCCAGCAGCTTCAATGATATTAAGGTATTTTTGACAGATGCAACAGCTGTGAAAATCAAGTCTGATACTGATGTGAAAATAACAATCGAGCAGATTGCTGAGAGACGCTCAAAGACTCCCACATTGGCGACATTTTCTTTAACGCTTAAACATGAAAACAGATCAGTTTGTCCAACAGGCGACTTCCTCTGCTCAATGAAAAACCTTTGTATCAGGCAGTAAGAAACACAACAGATACAAGTCGGTGTCTGACAATGGTGCATGCCAAATTATTTGCAGATGGGCCAATCTGTCAACAGGCTGGAACTGATGTTTAACTGATGCATCGTGCAGCCATTGGTATTTGTGTTTTACTTTCTGTATGTAATAGAACACCTTCCCAGCACAGCTCAACACAACACATCAAAGAACACAGAGTACAGCACGGCACGGCACAGCACGGCACAACAACAAAAAACAGGGAGGAAAGGCGAGATAACTGGATAAAACTCAGGAAGGGAAGCGGTACTAAATAAAAAATGAAGTCTACAAAGAGGAAAGGATGCCGTTCTCCATGAGTTCATGTCAGTACCTAGCATTCAGAGAGTAAGGCTGCTACTGGCTCTGCACTTACTTCTTTCTTCAACTCAAAAGGAGGAAAGAGGAGGAAGAGGAGAAGGAAGAGGGAGGCTCTCCAGACGAAGAGGAAGTAAAGGAGGTGGAGGTGGATTGGTGGGTGGCAGGGGGGTTGGGTGGGTAAGAAGCCTGGGGGTGAGGTAGGTGAGTGGAGGAGAGGCAGGGCGGAGGGAGTGGTGGAAAGAGGGAGGAGGAGGCAGTGGGGGTTCTTTAAAAATTGGTGGAAATTCTGGTGGTAGGGATCAATGTTCCCGCTAAGGCTGTGGACACACTACAACATCTCTAGATGGCTTGACACTAAAATAAATGTCTGAGAGTTCATCAATAAACACTACGCTTCAGAGTGTAAATCTTCCCGTGTTATTTAAGGAATGCTTGGATTACTTATGCTCTGCTTGTGCTAATTGTCTGAATTATACCTTAAATCTAACGATTTGTGGTGAATGTGGCGGAGTTACGTCAACAGGTTACAGTAATCAAAGGGTATTTAAGGGTATTTAAGTTCTTAATGAATATATTAAGTATTTAATGAATGCAACTCGTCTTAACGTATTGTAACGTAACACAACAAGATTTAATGTAACGTAACTTTATTTTTACTTTATGTAAGTCATTCATTAATTAATTATAATTAGCTAGCCATTCATTGTAACTCAAAGTCTTTTTGAAACAAAATGAAGTGACCGATATGAAAATTTAAATTTACTAAACCAATTTGTTGATTAAGGAATTAGTAACACAAAATCTAATAAAAATCTAAATCAAATAAAAATTAAGAAATCACAGAAACACTTTCTCTTTTTCTGGCTTTTTAAATGGTGAATGTTGATTGTTTTTTTCTTTTCCACTGATTGTTCACAGATTATCGATTAGTTTTAGAGTCCCCATGAAATTAAAAATACATTTTCTCACTTGTACACCAGCGTTTCTGTGTTAAATGTTCATTTATCTGCCTGATTTATTTCATTAAAGCATTATCCCAGTATTTTTAACATATGAATAATTTTGTTTGGTAGTCCTGTAAAACATTTCAAATGTCTGATGACTCATCCTGCACTCACAGGTGTTTCATAATTTTCGACAAATGAAAAAGCTTTGATGACGCCATCAAATTCACGCTGGTTCCATCCTGTTCCAGTAGGAAATACATCACGACACAGCAGTTACCTCTAGATTCTGTTTCATGGGAACTTTAAATTGTTTGAAATAAAAATGTCATGATATCATTTTGACTTTTAGCAAATAACGTTTGATTGGCAATGTTTTCATTGTATCCTGATATTTTTTTACAATCAATCAATTCAATAACAAAAATGACTGTAAGTTATATCGCTAATGGAAATTAAATAGATTTAATTGGACATTTATAGATCTAATGAGCCCTTTTCTGACAGTGATGTCGGAAACAGGGAGAACATCCCTACAGATGTTATTGACTTTTACCTTCTTTTTTTATATCATACCAAAAGCACTAATTTTTGCCGCTCTAGTGTGTCCCCAACCTCTGTCAGTGATATCCAGGGATAGTTTCAATCCGTGTAAGTCTGCAGTTATCCTTCCTACCAAACACTTTGTTAATGCAGAGAGTGTGTGTGTGTGTGACTTGAAAGTAACAAACTGGGATGCAGATCCACTGAACCCCGACAGGGATGCCGTGTAAAACGTATTCTAGCATGAGATGCCTTGAACATAGACCTTTTTATTATACATATTTTTGTTAATTAAGACAGCATAACTTGTTTTGACAAAGAGTCAATAATTCTGCATAGTTTCATGAGGTGGGGTGACGCGTTGACTGACAGGTGTGATGCATTGTAGCATTTCATCAGCTCCACCTCTTTACCTGTTACAAGACTGATCGAAGGTTAGGTTGAAATAGCATTTCAAATAAGTCAACCGCCATCGTTTGGCTTTGGAACACCTCTTCAGAGACCAATGGTTGATGTCACTGAGACTACATGTAGGTTTTATAGTCTCTGGGTACAACATCATTAACTTTGTCTGGGATTGGAGCAACATCAACTTTTTCATTAAAGGATTGTGGTTATTGGATATCTCATGTTCCTCCAGCCAAACACAGACTGCTTTTCTTTGAGGACAAAGATCCCATGGTAGTGTCATGGTAATGATCGATACCTATCAGTTTTACTACATTTTTACTGTGCAGTTTTCTTGTCTGGTATTTTATTTTTATTTTTAGGTGAACAACAAAATCTGTGTGTTATCACTGTGTACACAGTCTAGATATGTGACAAACCAGTTTCTTATCTTTTCAAGCTCAAAACATTACAGAAACCAATTGCACATACTTGTAAGAGGATGCCTTTAAAAGCATTTTATCATGACTTGATTTAATTGGTGATGTTTGTTTGAATGTATTTTGTCTGGAAGTCCCTAGAACTTTGAATTTGTATTGCTGTAATGAATTGTTTTTGTCCTTTTCTTGGGAATGCCTCATCTCCTGTCTGCACGGCAGATTTACCGCACTAATAAAGATACCTTGAACATTGAACAAACCAAATATTTATAAAGTTAGTCATAGTTGATAACTTAAAAGTTATTAAAAATGAAAAGTTTGTCAAGGATGATGGATTATGACCTAGTTAACTTTTTTTTTTAGTTACTTTTCTTGCATTAGCAGCACATTTTACTTCCCAGACTAACACACACACACTTTCTTTAGTCTAAAATCATCAACTAACTAACCTATAATACTTTACAACCAAAGACACTGGGTGCAAAATCATAGTATATCTGTTTTAACCAACACTGTTATTTATTTACACAGAGTATAGGCTCATCAAGCTAAAAGCTAACTAGTAAATTACCTTAACTTAGCTAACTTCTTCATTCTTAGGTGATTCATCCAGATCCACGGATGTAAATTAATAAAAGCTGCCCATTCTGGTTGTTTCACAGAGGAGACCACTGCTTGTGTCCCGTGTGTACTTGGTTAGATTTTAAAAAGAAATCCATGAAAAGGACTGGCACCCTAATAAACTACATGGATAAATATTTTACTTCCTTTATAAAAAGCTTTTATTTAACAATTTTGTGTCTCATTTCCGAACATTAACCCTAATTTTGTGAGATTGGAATTCATCGTGTTGATGGCATCTTTTTAAGGGAGCCCCTAAAACCACTCTTTGATTAAGTCTAACGCTCTCACATTGCTGAAGTTGTTCTTCAGTGTGGTCAGAATGGGAAAGTGTTTGGTAGGACTGAGAACCTTACAGGACTGGACATTACTGAGTCAGCAGGAACATTGGTGAGGAAAGTAAGTTGTGGAGAAAAGGGAAGCAACAAAGGGGAGAAAGGTGAATCGACTGGTTTTGGATGGGTGTCAGGGAGAAATTATTTACCTGTAAGAAATGGCAAGTGCGCTCCTGCTGCTGACTGCCCTTAGATTTGACTAGAGCTCTATCTAGGTTTAGGTTACCGGGTCCTGCGCTGTCTCGAAGCTGGTTGTGGCTGCTGTTGTTCGTGTAGACCTCTCGGGCCCTGCTCACCGTTAGGCTCGATGACCATGCCCCTTTCTTCACAATGGGCCCGTCCACTAGCCCCATTGGTAGCAAGGAGCCACTTCCTCCACCGATACCGCCACCGCTGTTATTGCTGCTGACACTAACTGGCACACATGCTGACGAGGCCGAATACTTCACATCGTTGTTGCTCCGGGAGACTTTGAGTGCAGGATGGTGGTGTGTGTGGCCATGGTGTGCATGGGTGTATGTGTGCTCGTTGAGTGTGCCGTAAGGGTCCATCATGAAGAACTGCTGGGACTGCGAGGAGGAGAGCACGGGGATGGGAGATTGGGGGAATTTGTCATGGTTGTTGCCGGGGTACCGGCCCATTGTCATGGCGATGGGCGAGGGGGACATGGAGGGTGAGGGTGAGGGTGGAGGTTGGTGGTGATGAGGGTGGTAGAGACACAGCTCCCGTTCCAGGTTGTCATCTGAGCTCCAGTAGCCAGAGCCCGGAGCGGACGCTGAGCCATGGAGCTGGTGGTGTTGGTGGTGGTGGTGGCTTCGGTGCTTGGGCTCCGCTGATCGACAGCGCTCGCGGCTCTTGCTGCGCTTCCGGTGGCGCACTCCTGGCGGAGTTTCACCTTCTGGGCTGGCCCTTGAACCACCACCACCACCTGCTCCACCACCACCACCACCATTAACGCTCCCATTATTGGCCCCCTTGGAGGACTGTGTGTGGTGTGGCCCCTCAAGTGAATGTGACTTGGTGAAGAGTTTCTGGACCGAGTGGACCAGGTGGCGGATTCTCCCCGGACTGTCGTTGTTGTTGTTGTTGGCCACCGCCCCCCCACTCTGGGCAAGCACTCCTCGTTTGTACTGCAAAGTGTGGTAGCCATCTCTGGAAAATGATGGCTGACGCTCATACGGGTCCGCAAAGTTTGCAGGTACCCGGGTTGGTGTTTTACCTCCATAGCCTCCTCCACCTCCTCCTCCTCCACCTCCTCCTCCTATAAATGGTACCATGGCCATACACTCATCCTTTACCTCAGGATGGTGAGAGGAGGAGGTGGAGTGGCACCTCCTTGGGAAGGTTCCGTATGGGACGATGCTGTTGCTGTCAGAGGGGTACGGGGTTCGCTGAGCGTTGTAGTAGGACAGCTCAGCCGGATGTGGCATGGGGATGGGCACATGCATGTCATTCTGACTGATCAAATATGGCTTGCGGTCAACGTGGTGACCAAGGGGATCATATGATGGCTCATAGGAGATCACGTGATGGTGACTCCGACTACTGGACAGGCCTTTCATGACGGGGGAAGGATGGGTGGATAGAAAGATGTGGATGATAGTTGGCAGGCAGGCCTGTGACCAGAGAAGGGCTGCAGAGGACTGTCCCTGAGAGGAGAGCTGCAGACTCTGGAAAACACAGAGAGAGAGAGAGAGGAGTCAATAAGGTCAACTGGTCTTACAGAATACAAGTCATACAGCAGAAAATACATAAATATTACAATTAAAAAACAACAGCAATCTCCAAAAGAAATGGTTACTCAGTGTTCACATCGTGCGGCATTTATACTCATTTTGTGCAGTATCTGTAGAGGCTCTATATATCTTCAATAAAAATGAAAATAATACATAATGTGATCTCTTTTTTTATTACAATTAACATTACCAATTAAGACAAATTTATTACACAACAGCGTAATATTGGTGTCCCAGTATGTGAATTCATTGTGCTGTATGGAAGCGCAATAGCTCACAGCACAGCGGGAGCTCCTCATACACACCAACATGCACGCACACACCGCACTGCTCACCCCCCCCCCCCCCCACAATTAACTAGTGGACCAAGTCCAAATCCAATCCCTCTCTGCAGCGTGTCTGATAAAATGAAGCTCCTGACACACTCTGCAAGTGATTAGAGACAAAGAGACTAAACTAAAAAAAAGTTAACTAGGTCATAATCCATTATCCTTGACAAACTTTTCATTTCTAATAACCTATATGTATTTAAGTTATCAACTATGACTGACTTTTTAAATATTTGGTTTGTTCAATGTTCAAAGTATCTTTTTTTAGTGCGCTAAATCTGCCGTGCAGACAGGAGATGAGGCATCTTTTGTACTCCCCTCCTGTTCTGTGGGGAACACTGTATATCTCTAAATTTCTTTATAGAACCGGTATCAGAGGGTCACTGGTATTCAGCCAACAATCAAGTCTAGTTTTCTAAACAAACTGATAACAGAACATATTTCACAAGTATGAAATATGTATGAATAGTATGAATGACTGGTCTTTGGTGTGTGTTTTCAGGCATTTAAGTTTGATAGGACCATAGTTCTTATACGGTAGTGAAATGCTTGTAAGAATATTGTGTTCTCCACTGTTTTAAAAAGAAAACAAAAGGAGTGTGGAAATAGCCTCTTAGTGTAAAAAAGGAGGCAGGTGTAGGAAGAAGCCGAGGCTTGAGGCAACACAAACGTCCATATCAGTTGATCAAAGAGAAAAGGTGTGTTGTGGATTCAGGACGAGAGCTGTGCACTTGAAGCTGTTTAATACAAACACATCAATCCAATTAACTTAAACACACAAAAAAATGCAGCATAAGATGAAAAAGATTTTTAAAAAGAGGATGTATTATTCATCTGGAGGCCGGTCTTTTTCATTGGTACTCAGTGTGCTGAACAAACCCGTCCATTCAGCCGGCACTCATCAGAGCAGGTAACAGTACTGTAAGAAGTCCCCTCTCCCCGCCCTTACATAACTGTGAGTTCACATCCCAGGAGACTCTGGGGAAAAGGCTCCAGGGATCAGACTGCTCACAAGGCAGTTTCACCACAGATGAACAGACACGAAGGGCCACAGCGCGTGTGTGTGTGTGTGCTGTGTGCAAGGCGTGTGTGTGGACATGAACTCTTGCATTTGTGGTGGAATTGTGGGAAATATACGTGTGTGTGTGTTTGTGTGTGTGTGTGTGTGTGTGTGTTTGTGTGTGTGTGTGTGTGTGTGTGTGTGTGTGTGTGTGTGTGTGTGTGTGTGTGTGTGGGTGTGTGCGCGTGCATGTGAGCGTGCATGTGTGTTTCTTCGTCCTACTTGGCCCATGACAAAACTGCTTAATACAACCTGACAGCTCCACTGGTAGAAGGACTGCTAACAAGCTACAGTAATGCACAGTGAGCTGGGACAAACCAAACACACAGACACACAGACACACACACACACACACACACACACACACACACACACACACACAGAGAGAGCGTCAGCACTCCCACTCTCTCTTTCTTTGGCCGTCCATTAGAATAAATCTTTCTGATATCACTGACTGCTTCCTTTATTCCTGATGATTTCTTTTTTAAACAGTTTATATCCCCGGAATCTTAATCACTTGAGCTGAAAGGTAATGCAACTCAAAAAAATAAATAATATTGATGAAAGTGCCTCATCCAAAGTATTTCATCCTTTTAAAAAATGCTAAATCTGCTATTCTTTTCCTCTAGTTTTGCTAAATAAAGAAAAACAAAAACAGGTAAAGCTTCAAAACAAGCCTGAATATGTAAATGTGATGAACAATTATTTTAGACTTCATTAGTCATTTAAACTATTAAAACTTTGAGGTTTTAATCACAGGTATACACTTTTTGAGCATTACAGACATACATAGTATGTTTAGCATTTTAGCTTCTTCCAAAAGGTTAAAGAAGTGATGCTCTGGCTGTAATGAATTATATCTTAGATTTATTGAAACGGGATTATTCAAACAACTTCATCTGCTTTCTTGCTTGGGACTTTCTTCCTTGAGCAAACTCTCAATGCAATGACGAAAGAAACCCTAACCCTAACTGAATGAAGACTAGAAATTTAAATGATATCTTATAAGATTAATTTGAACAGGGTTGAGCATCAATGATCTGCTTTGGCGGCCTGTGAGAGATCTTTTCTCACTGCGTTACAGGGAATGTTATGATACATGTTTTACCTTTGTAATCTTTGACTTAGGTTCTTTGCTTTTTAGCCATGGAAACTGCATATTAGGTATTTCATGGCAGGGAAAAAGTGTCCTTGTGAATTATTGTGTTTCATTTGTCAGGTCCATGAGTACAGAACTTGTAACTTTTAAACTGTATGTGTTAAAGGACAAATCAGTAAGATGTTTACTGAATTAAATTATACAATGACCTTATTATATCATCAGACATTAAGGAAACATGTTATGTTGAAGTGCTATCTTCTCTGACAACAACTCAGCAGTCAGTATGTCCTCCTTCTAAATTTAGATTCCGGTCCTGAATGCTCTGGATTTGTTTTGAACAGATATGAGACCAGCTATCACGGCAAACCAACAGGTGTTGCAGCGATGGAAGAATGCAAGCTAACTAGATGGATATAACTGATTCTATAAGCTCCACGAGTAGAAACGTGCTCAAACTAGGATCAATATTGGAGATGCTTTCTAAATTGGAGAGAGGTTAGAACGCAGTCAAGTTTCCAGACTGATGCAGAGCTGGCTAAACACTGAAGCTTCAGTGTCCAAGACATGGCAACCTGCGTGCATGTTGACTCCAGGGAGGAGGGGGCGGGGGAGACAGCTCTCTCCAAGGTTTTGAGTTTGCAACGCAGTCCCCTTTTTAAATACTAGGGGTCAGAGTTGCATATTGCTCTATATTTAGATCTAAAATCAATACATGTTAATACAAATAAGATCTTTATATAGATAGTTATGTCTAAAGAACACGGTAACATATATGAATGTCCAACCATGAGTCCCCTTTTACGTCCTGTCTCTTCCAGTTTGGCATTCTGTCTAAATGATGTTGACAGACAAATTTCCCCAAGGGGACAAAAAGTGTATCGCATCACATCGTGCAACAACTGATGTTTTCTCTGTGAGCTCTGACAAAAGCATTAGAGTGCTGAGTAAACTAATAAAGTATCTTAAAGATGTTGTATATATTGTAGTTACCTTTTCCCTTTAAAAAGTAACACAACTGATTGCCAAATTGAACTTTAAGGACTCAAAAAAGGGTTTGTGTCGACATTTAACGTATTAAAAAACACAATGTGCTGCACTGAAACGCCACTAACAAAGAAAAAAGTTGATTTTAATATAAGTTCTGCTTTTGACGTGGTAAATAAATAATAGTTGATTATATTTAATTAAGTGAAATGGCCACCCACCCCCCCCCCCCCCTTTGATCCCCCTTGGTGAGGCTCTGCTCGCTGTTGTGCAAACTCTCAATTTAATTCTGATGATAACTCTGGAAGGTGAGCACAGAGCTCTGAGGCTATGGATGCTGTAAGCACTCAGCCATTAGTCTTCCCTAAGTGTATAAACTAGGAATTACAACTTTCAATTTCTCTATCACAATAAAAAGTCTATTATGTTTCAGTAGGTTGTATTTACAATACAGTTTTATAGCAGGTGAATGAAGAAGATCTCTCTTGTTTTGTCTTTGGACATTCCCTCCTGCTCACCCGTCTGGAAACCCATCATGTTTCTGAGCCTTTATATTCTAAGTTTGAGATAGAAATAAAAATACTTCATCTTTAATGACTGATATATGGGACATGGGTCAGTACAGACATGAGAGTGGAGAACAGAACGACTGCTCTGTACTACATGTTCTTTTTCAACAGAAGAACTGGAGTCAAACTGTGAGTCCTTAAAAAAGAGAACAAAAAAAAGGCCATAGGACTCACTTTTAGTCTGAAAATGAAGTTATTATTCAGATTTTATTTATTCATGTGTAAGTTTCTTTTCTGATTTTGTTTCCTTCTGAATGTACGTGTTGATTTTCTTGCGTCAAGCGTTCATGAATACAGCAGAATCCTAATGACAGTTACCTTACATTTAGGCAAGAGAAGAGTTGACAAAAACCTAAACATTACCTCAGATAACAAAAGATAAGAGATTGATTACTGAACCCCCCCCCCCCCAACCAAAATAAAACAACCTCTGCCCGTCTCTAACCACCACCCCCCTACTGCATTCTTCAAAGAGCCATATGTGCCAAGCAGGCTGGGTTAATGCTGTGTGTGGGCGGAAGGAGAAATGAAAATAGGGCTGAGATCAAGTTATTTTGGGCAAAATGGAAGCAGGCAAACAAAAAGCCTTTGAGTCATGCTCTGAGGGAGGATACCAGAGCCGCAGTCAGACAGGATACTCATTGCATGAAGCTTCAATGGTAATGTCTTCTGTATCAGAGACCACAAATAAACACTACTACACACACACACACATACACACACGTACACAGGATATACCTGTTTATCAACTTCAGACATTTACTAATTATGTGTCTATAAAAGAAAGGTTGCATTGTGAATGTTTTCTGTATTGTTTGTACTCAGAGGACTGTGACACGTTCATACGGTTCATCAGTCTAACATTTTTTTATTTACTACAAATTCTGCATTTGTCACCATTTAAAAATGATACCATTACCTATTTTACAAAGGCAGCCTTACCTTTGAAATTATTATTTTTTAACTAACTTACTTAGTTGTCTAATGGCTCCCGAGCGTCCCCTTGATCTTTTGAGACATCAGCTTTAATCAGCCACACCATTGGCGACACGTTGGGAACACATTGGGGTGATATTGGGGACTTTTGTATATCTGTTTTGTTTTTTTCTTTATATATATTTTTTTGTATATAATTTATTTTTAAAAACATTTTTATACTTAGCTCGAACAGTGGTTCGGAGAGAAACGTTTTTTTTGGGGTTTTTTTCTGATTATCCAGCATGCATGGAAAAATTGACAATTAAGATGACTTGACTTTTACTTGACAAGTTGGGAACATGTTAGTGATACATTAAAGAAATTTGGGGGACACATTAGGGACACTTTGAGGACTTGTTGGGAAAGTGATAGGAACATCTTTTTTTAATTTTTTATCTTCTCTCGAGTCCTCCCGTCTTGTAAACTAAGCAAGCCATGCATGTGTTGTATTACGGCGTTATAGACAAGAGGTAAAGGTTCTCAGGCCCGGTTAGTCCTGAAGCAGTGTGAGTGCAGGCCAGCGGGGGAATGGGAAGGCGGGACAACTTTGCTAGTGTGAGTGCGCCCTTAATCAACACAAAGTTCTGTGGTGATTGTGCTATTGTTAGCTGGGTTTGGCACCCTCTAGCCAAGACAGATCGAACTCTATGGGGATCCTTTTTTGATGACGACTTGACTATTTCAATGCTGATCTGTCACTAAAACATTTTTCATTGATTCTACTCATTCTTCTCATTATGGGTCTAAATTGTTCTTCTTGTCATCCTGGCAGGTGGTGAAAACAAAAGCTGAACCTTCATGACATGAATTCATTCACCTGTGGAGACATTAGAGACTTCACACTGAGACAGTTTAGACAGGTTGTGATCGCGGCAGGACTTCTTCTCTGGTGGAAACAGTAGATCTGCCCCCTGCTTGTTACTATAATGCTAACATCAGGTGTCGCTCAGCTGCCTGTTGTGTTCAGATCATCAGGTTTCAGATTCTGATATTGATTTCTACAAAAGCTGTAAATCTAGAGAAAAAAGGCTCATATGTATAATCCGTAATGATCTATATGATAATTATAGAGATGATGTTTAGATGCACCAGCGCTTTTTAGAAGACCATCAAGATGAATCGATGAAAGAGAATCAAGACTGAATAGATGTTTAATCTCAGATCTAATGGTTGTAGCTGGTCCCTGGTGGGGGTCTTTAGATATTTTTACCGTAAGATGTTGGTGTTTTTTGGAGTTTTATTTCTGCTCTAGTTGAAAAATACAAATGTCCTTGCAAGAGGAGCTGCAAAAGTCATGTTCTTACGTCTTTCACAAAACTAGAAAACACTGGAATTTGAATGTATTTATACTGAAATGATGTCCTGTATTTGCTGACACCCCTTTATAATCTATAAATGTGTACATCATAGTCAGAGTTTCCTTCTGGGACAAAGACAGCCCAGATTTAAACACATGTCAGAGAGATATAGGCTTTACTTGTGCAGGATGAGCTTAATGACAGGTAAAATGATAGTCATAGACTTCACTTAAAGGACCTGCTATTGTCAACTATTCACTGCTCAGACAACAACTGGAGGAAAATCAATACCAAAATGGGACAAAAGCCATTGAAAAGATCAGATAGAGCGCTGTGCAATGTATTGATTTTCTCCCTTTGACTCTTTCTAATCTCTACTTCTTCTCTTTTCCCTTAAGCTAACCTTTAAGCCTTTAGTTATCTGAGTTTCCTTTGTGTCAGTGCTCGTCTCAAACACGTAGAGTTTTGCTCCACCTGCAGTGTGGTAACATGTCTTATGTCGTTGGCAGATATGGAAAAGATAATGCAAGCTGTTATTGAACTGTTTGAAGACAACAGACTACATTTACAGAGTAGAACATCTATAAACTAGAAAAGCATGGTCCTCTCTAAAGTCAAACTGGATTCATGTAGTCACATCTCCCCCCACTGGCTTTACAACTCCAGCCTCCCGACGGTCCAAAGCCCAAATGACCAGTGTCAAGTGTAGGGCGTCAGTTAGCCCTACAGCTAGATTCTGATACCCGGGGGCAGGTCAGACAGAACCCCTCCATCAGCTTTCTCCTGCACGTGTCAAAATCATAGACTGTAAATATTGATGGACAAGGCCTGAGTGACGTCCCAATGCTGGAAATCCTGTCTCAGCCGAACTTTCAGTCAACTGAACGACAAGCTAACAGTTGGAACTGAGGCGGGTTTTAGGCATCTTGACAAACTGTTACATCACGCCTGCCCGTCAATCACGTCAGCCTTGCGCCTTACTATGGATAACGTATATCCTTTATGAAATCAAAACAGAAACAGTTACAAAAACAATACTCCCCCTGCACAGTGTGTACCAATAAAGACAATAACTACTCAGACCCAAATCGTGTTTTTTTAACCAGGCTGTAAACATGTTCATTTCTGCTGTAAAAAACAGGCATTTTTAAAAGTGGTGCATTTGTGACTTCTGGCTGTCTCAAGTGGACACTGAAGGAACTGCAGGTTTCTTCACTTCTGTGTTGGCTTTTTCAACACTGTAGGTTGCAGCTTGGTCATAATCCAGACCAGACTCACAATGCATCTGTAAGTCTTCTATAGTTGCTGTAATGTTATTGTTACTCTCTGTCATAAAACTATGCCACTTTCCCATTTAATCAATAATTAACCTTCTCGCCCCCCTCATTTACTTCCCGTAAATAATAAACTCTTCCAAAGAGAGCCCCCTACAGGCCTGGAGCACTTCTGGATTTGTAGTGTTTGTCTACTAGCATGTATCTTTTTGATGTAGTATCATTTATGTATTTTCAGAGTGTTTAATGTTAATGCAGTTACTTTTGCTTTTTGACTTTTGCATTTGCTTTTGAATTTATATAATTTCTGAATCTGCTGCATGTTTTTTCAAATGTACGCTGTTTCAGCCGCTGCAGGTGAGTTGCCCTTGTGGGCCACCATATAATAGCACTAGCTGTTCCGTTCCTGAGCGCCATCCTTTCCAAACATGGTCACTTCTGATGAAACATACCAACCAAGCTTAGATATTGATGACAAGGTAGCTACATCCTCTTCCTAAGCTGTTTTCACACATGCAACATTTTCCTGGCAACATCCAAAGATTTCAGGACAGTCTGCCCCACAAATCTTCCTAAGTTGCTTATTCACAGTTGGAAGTCTTCGCTGTCGGAAGAAAGAGAGCCGGAGGATACCATCATGCAGGTTTCCCCCAAACATATCTAGAAATATTGAGGAGTTCAGTGCATATGTGAACACACCAATATATACAGTCCATGATGTTGTCACACCATATGTGTGAGTGTGAATTAGTTTCAGGGTTCCCCGCTTGAGTTGCAGCATGGAACAAACAGTACCACTGTGTGACAGAGGGAATAACATTACAGCATCACTTCACATAAACATATAGGCTATGTGTGTGTGTGTGTGTGTGTGTGTGTGTGTGTGTGTGTGTGTGTGTGTGTGTGTGTGTGTGTGTGTGTGCGTTTCCCATTTTTTCTTTCCTGTTCACTTGTCTCTCTATCTCTTGCCCTCCTCGACTAACACGTTATTAAAAAGATAATGGATGTGTCACCATGGTAACCGCAGCATTGTGTGAAACAGACACAAGTGAAAAGAAATCTCCTGCATTCCACATCATTTAGTGCTCTCCTTCAAGTAAGATACACACACACACACACACACACACACACATACACATAATGTATTGTATACTGTGGATGTTATAAATACATGCTCAGTCAGTACCATAGAAACGGCGCTCTATAAACAGCAGAGGCAGGAGGCTTTTCCTCACACAGCCCGTTTGAAAATGAGCCATGATTCTGATTCATGATACTTATGTCAAACAAGCTTTAAATACTGAGGATAGATACTCTTCTGACTGGTTGACTCACATTCTAAAATGCACACTTCAAAATCTACTGTATGGAATCATTTTCCTCGGGACAGAAACCATTGAGCCTTTTTCTTTCATAACTGCACTCCTGAACATTTTCTTGGATTACACTGTCTTGAGCGGCAGTAGCTCAGTCTGTAGGGACTTGGGTTGGGAACCGGAGGGTCGCCAGTGCGGACCAAATATGGAAGTTGGTCTGGTAGCTGGAGAGGTGCCAGATCACCTCCTGAGCACTGCCGAGGTGCCCTTGAGCAAGGCACCGAACACCCTCCCCACCATCAGCTCAGGAGCGCCCGCTGTGCATGTCCATAGGATCCTGTTTCTGCATGTGTGTGTTCATGACTTATAGAGTGTAAAAACTGAAATTTCCCCTTGCAGGGATCAATAAAAGTAAATCTTAATCTTAGTCATATTGACCCTCACTGCTGGAGATCTCCCTGTCTAATCCAAGATGGTAGATGAAAGACAAGAGTCCGATGCTATGATGTCAGATTTTACCTTTATATTCATGCTACATGAATGTATAGTGTAGCAGTGGACGTATTCAGTGTCACAGAGTGGAGATAGTGGAGATTAGAAAAGATGGTGTTTCATAACTTGCATGAATTCCCAGCAGGTTCTCACCAGTCGCAGGATATAATTGCATCACCCCCTCCATCTCCCTCGAGGTGATTTTTTTTCTGAATATTTCCTGCTGCTCTGAAACATCAGCTCAACCCGACATTAAACAGAATCTCATTGAGTTTTTTTTCCTATTTAGTGTTAGTTTTATTTTCTTTCCTTTGAACCTTGTTTTACACTTTGTGGCTTCTTTACCTCCTTGGTGTCCGTAGCTGTGGGATGGCCAAACAGCTCTGTTTTGCAATACTAAGGGTTACAGTTGTATAATTGACTGTGAAAAAGTAAGCTGTTTAAGTTGTACATGTAATTGGTTTTCTGATGATATTACAATGGCTGATTTCATTTATAAGTCAAAGTTGATTTTTTTTTAATGTAGCTTTTTAGATGCCATTAATAACACATCATATTACTCAGTGTCACGTGATTAATAGGGGCTCAGATAAGAGACCAGGGCCCTATTTCAAAAAGGAGGAAAGTGAAAATTCTGAATATGTTAAACCTGAATTGAGGAAACTCCGGACTTTTCGTTTCAGAAAGGGTGGTCGCTCAAAACCGAGAAAGAGGGGTAACTCAAGCTCCTTACAAAAAGAGATGTAACTTTAGCTCTGAGTCTGTTACTATGGTAACTGAGTCTGTGAACCCAACCTGGTTGGGGGGAGGTTTTCTCCAATGAACCCCGAGTTTATCTCTGTCTCCTCCCTCTTTCAGAACCAGAAACGCTGTTTCATTTCCTAATTTTCTTTCATTCATTCTGCATCACGTGTGTTGTATGTAACTATGACACTTAGTGTTTAAAAAGGGAACTGCATATCAAATTGAAAACATTGAAGGGAGCTTTGTCTCCCCCTGCCCCTTCCTTACTGATCTGCACGCAGGTTGCTATGTAGCGGACACTGAAGCTTCAGTGTTTAGCCAGCTCTGCATCGGTCTTAAAAACCTTGCTCTAACCTCTCTCCATTTTTCAAAAGCATCTCTGATATTGATCCTAGTTTGAGCACGTTTCTGCTCGTGGAGCTTATTAGAAACATGCAGAGGCTTTTTAGGTCGGGTACAATCACTTCTATCTGAACCAGTTCTCTTGCCCACTTCCATCGCTGAGACACCTGTTGGTTTGTCGTGTTCCTGGCAAACCAAAACCAAGTTCAGAGCATTCAGGACCAGAATCTAAATTTAGGAGGACATACTGGCTGCTGCGTTGTTGTCAGAGAAGCCAGCATTTCAACAAAGCGTGTTTCCTTAATGTCTGATGATATAGTAAGCTTATTTTATGATTTCATTCAGTAGATATCTTGCAGATGGGTCCTTTAACATTTATTTCCAAATGAGAATGAAAAAAAACATCCTCATTTTAAAAAAGCGCTGCTTTTATGTTCTTGTCCTACAAATCACAAACCCTCCACAACATTTCAATGCCTTCAATAATCCATTGCGTACAATTTAGCACAGCATGAAATCTGATTTTCCATCTTCATTCATTTCAGTGTAAAAAAAATAAATAAACGGCTTGCAGGGACTGAGAACTGGCTCGGGCTGTGGTTATTCACCACTCTCTGGATGAGAGGATGGAAGCGTGTTAAGCTCTGCTGCAGGAAAACAAAGCCTCAGAAACAGGAAGAAAATGAGCAGAGTGGGTTATTAGATGTGTAGACAGAAAAGCTAATTACTTGATACTTCAAAAATATATATGTTTTTCATTGGTTCTACCATAGTTAGATCTCTGAGATCGTTTTTATCTCACACTGTACTTCCATATCTGTCTCTGTGTCCGATCTCAATGTAGAAAATAAGCAACCATAACACAGAGAATTTCTGAATTTGATCAGTCACAAGGTAAAAAGTCCTTGCTTTCAGTCACATGAACAGCAAAGAAGTTTGGAGGGCAAAAATAATTATGAAAAGTGGCCTCCATCAGTGAAGACATTGTGGATTTTTAATCCCATCTCTTCAGAACGACACGTTTACTGCAAGTTTAGGGCAGATTTGACTCTTAAATAGCACACAGGACACTGATTCAATCATTAAATCAGTACAGTCCTCACCAGGACGCATATTAAAGGCAGGGTTGGTAATTTCCTTTTTTTTGATTTTGGTTGAAATTGTCTTCAGGTCCTGACAGACATTAATAATTAATGTGCTCTGAAAAAAGAACAAAGAAAATCTGTCATCTGTAGCAGTTGTAACCCTGTAAAAACTTTGACCAATGTCTGTCACGAGGTACCAATCTGATGAACCAATCACACCTCGCCTGTCTCCCTGCTCGTTCTCTTCCCCATGCATGCACAAGCCCACACTCAAAGCATGAGCTGAGATCCGCTTTGGACCAACGGCGCTGGTGCATGTAAGTGAGGGGGCGTGGCTTTTGAGGGAGCACAGAGGGGAGGGGGTGGGTGCAGACGGAGCACTGAGGGAATGCTACTTTCAAAATCATGCTAGTTTTTTTTAAAATAACCAACCCTGCCTTTAAGTAAAGAATCCTTCCCCTTACTGCCAGGATAAAAGCCTACAAAAGTATGGACAGCTTTATGTATTTTTGATGTGGCTGGGGTCGATAATGCTGCTGTTTGGGAAGTGAAGGTCAAGACATTCTTCATCATCCCAGCAACAGGGAGTGCTAATTAGCTAACATTAGCAATATATCGTTACCTTACGATCGTATCAGGATCACTGTCAGCTGTCACTGTTAAGGCAGACATATGTTGATCAAGTTAAGACATTATTTGACGTCAGGATGAGGAGTAGTTTGTTCTTTTCTTCCCTCACAGGGTCAGCCGAGCGTCTAACAGCATTAATCAACAATCTCCTCCACTTTGGGTTCAAAGATTATATTCTTTATTAGAACAACCCGGGCTCGTCTCCATCGTTTGTTAGTGCATCACACTGAATAACAAACTGGTTGAAATTCCTAGGTGGTAACTGAGACTGATTACGTCTCCGTAGAGTTTAGCAGTAGGAGGCCTTTCTTGTCCGCCAGGTGGGTGGTTCCATAAGTGTGTGATGTCACATGAAAACTATGAATGGACTCGTTCAGTTCACTGTTCAAGCAGGTACATTGAACAAACTCATGTCTGCTCTCTAAGCATGCTAAGAATGTGATTATGTGATATGTGATTTTTTTTTTGTAGTTCCATCCAGAAATCGTCCTCATTTCCTGAGTTCAGATAGATGTGGCTTTACTTTTATCTTCCATCACTACAGTCTTCTTGATGAGCTGCGTGCTTACATGTGTCCGGGTGAGCTCTCCTCACTATCATTATTCATTACACGGCTGTGATTGGCCAATTACACACAGCAACTGTCCTCTATCCCTGGAAAGATCACCCTCGTTAAGAAGAACACACCGTAACTAACAAACTCTGACTAATTCTAGGGACACTGCTCAGGGAGGATGTAGAGCACAGTGTTCCCTTTTCTCTTAAAAACAAAATGGCTTGATCTGTTTCACAAAAATGAAATGATTCACATTCTGGATTAGCCGGGCCATCGAGTAGATGGAGCTTCCCCAACCTTCAGCGAGGTGATCTGGCACTACTACCACCCGACGTCCCTGACGCACAGCCACAACCATCGATCTGTGTCGTCCCCACAACCACCGCCGTCCTCATTCATGTACGGCCTGCTCCGACCTCCACCTCAGCGGCAAGGAAGTCAGGAAGTCAGGTATGCGAGGACTACAAAGGAGAAATCCTTCCTGCATCTATCCCATCTCCCCCGATCCCGTTTTTCATTTGTTACATAACAATGAGTACCGCTCTTTTGTAATATTAAATAACAAAGAGTAAGGTCTTTTACCTGCTTTTTGTAAAGTGCCTCGAGATAACATTTGTTATGAATGGGCGCTATACAAATAATGATTGATTGACTGATATACATAAGCTCTTACATAATGAAATCAATAAGTGAAATCTGAGACCTGTCTCTCTTTGCTGCTGAAGTCTGAAACAGACACATTGAGTCTGTAATGTCCATCATGTGAGTAAGAACTTAGCTAAAGTTTTAAAAAAGCATCATAATGGTGGGTACAAACTGTTATCCTTGTACGCCCAGACACAGTGTAACACTGACAACAGTAGGCCTAAGGGATGCACGAGATGACTCAGAGAGGGACAGTGGATTTTTTTTTTTTAAACTGGACAACCAAACACAGGGGCAGAGGATGGGACGTCAAAGAGAAATATGACACACAAACAGCTCATCATAGTCCATGATTCAGGGGGCTGAAGATGTTTATATAATGCTGATCTCAGTTTGTCACTGCTGACAGACTCCAGTCTGCAGCGTGTTTCAGAACACCACACAACTGTACAATGTAACCGTAATAGGCTACATGACAAGAGAGAACATTTTTTTTTTTTATCACTCTGACGCTTCAGAACATAATCACTCTCTCTGTCTCTCTTCAATGACCAGAGTTCGTATCACAGTTCTTCATCAATTGATGCTCTTTCACATGCATAATGTGAGAAGAAGTGAGATCTGACTGCAGGTAAGCTCTTCAGAAACATCTGGAGATGAAAAGTGCAGATGTAAACATGATCAAAGTCCTTCCATTCCTGCCTGTGTCTATCTCTAAATCATTATTTGGGTTGCTTCCTCTTCCGGTTACCATCACAGGTCCAGTTTCAACCCTGTGAAAAAGGGGGAGGGACATGTTTTCATTCAGCTGTGAAGATCTCTTACACGGGGGCTGTCAAAAAAGGACTCGGGATAAAAGTTTGGTCCGATTGCATCTTCGGTGTCAGCACTTCACTCTACTGTACACTCATCCACCCTCCCGCGGGTTTCCTGTCTGACTCAGCGTGACTAAGATGTCTCTGCGTGAAAAACTCCGCAGAGAACCTCGGGACAAAACAAAACCACCTAACCTTCAACTGAGAAGGCTCGGCATGCACGGCGTCTGAACAGGATCTACTGTAAGTTAGCATCTGTGCCGTTTGTTTTCACTTTGAATTCCCTTCATAGGAGAATGGAGATGGACCTGAGCTGTTTGACAAACATGACTAAGCTTTGTGGCATGACTTGTGTCAGAGTTAAGAGAACTGTAAAAGCCTACAGGTGTTACACTTTCTGTTGTCACATAAGACGGTTGCTAGGAGACGGTCGGTATCTGCTCTCTGGTGTCATTACATCTCTCTAAAGGTTCTAACATGAGCTGCACACAACATATAGATGACGGTTCTTTACACGATGAAGGCAGGCCAATCAGAATTGAGCCTGGTGCTGTGAAGTCAGTTAATCTTTACCTGAGAAAAAATAAAACACCAAGGGCCTGATTTACTAAAGAGTCCCAAGAGTATTAAATTGCGTGTTCACTCCAAGAAATTGCACATTTGGTTGGTGTGTGATTTGGGAGTGATCTACCAAGAAAATTAGCATGAATGACAACAGAGGCAAACCTTGTGGAGGCGGTTGTATTTAAGTTAGTGTTCTACTGGTTTACATCACGGAGAGTTTGGACGGAAAGCAGGATGACTGCAAGCACAAAATAGGTATTAGTGGAAGAGGCAAATCAACGCACAATATTTTTGAGTTATAGCAGGTAAATCTGAATATTACAAAAATAAAATTTGGCTTATTAGAAAACCTGGGCATTAAACAGGGCCTCTCTTTTCTTCCCTTGAATGAATTGTCATACATTGCGCAGGAGGTGCGAGCTGTAACCTCTGTGGCGCTCAGGTGCTACACTCGGGCCGTTGTTGCGCACCAGACAGCTGGCCAGCGCTGTGTCTGATCGGACATAAATGCTCTGGAAAGAGGTATCGAAGACGGGGGCACAAGCAGTGGTGAGGTCCCCCAATCCACGTGTCAACTTTGCACACGTTTTAAGACACGCAAACCTTTAGTAAATCAGGCCCCAAGTTTCTACCTCAGGGGTTAAAAAAAATAATGCTCAGGGTGCTGATGGACTAGCAGTTAGGTCACACCCAACGTACGGAGGCTGTAGTCCTGTACTCCAAGTATGCGGCCCTGGGTAAAGTCCAACCTGCAGATCTTTTCCCACATGTCACTTCCCACTCTCTCTCTCTCTCTCTCTCTATCTCTCTCTCTCTCTCTCTCTCTCTCCATGATCTCCTACTCTATCCACAGTCCGATCCAACTAAAGGCTCAAAAGTCCTCAAATAAATCTTAAAGGATAGAAAATTGATGCAAATTCAGAGTTGACAAAAACTGCAGTTCCTTGAACAGCCACTTGAGGCAGGCTCAGAAATAAAGTCAGTTCTTTTGGAGCCCCATGTTAAAATATCCAACTAACATTAGCATGGCACCACACCACCTCTATTTTTTAAGTTTCAGCACAAAGGATGCTATAGATCAGCAGGGGCAGCCTTTTTCTACTTTGTTAGCATTGTTGCAACTATCTATCTAGCTAGCAAAACTACAACTTTGACTTCCTTCTCGTCCAACTTCAACTTCCATCTGTGGGAGTTATGAAGTAAACTTTATTGACAATCGTCAATGCTCTGTCCTGATTTAAGACGTCAGCACATTACTTGTTAGCTTTGGATGTGCGTGTTCACATTTAACTCACACAGTGTGAGATGACATTCCACTGTTACCGTTTTAAAATCATTCAGTGTATGCCCAAGCTTAGCTTTTTTTTTTTAATCAAATGACTCTACTTAGCTAGCACCTAATGACTGTATCTTATTAGGGCTGCTTAATTTGGGCACTGTCAAATGTGCTAATGCTTACTCCTCTGCAGATATGACGTGCCTAGGCTTTTTTGGTCTCAAGAGCATTTTTCCCTTAGTTTCAGCAATGATCAGTCATGGATTAGGGCAGCAGTACACAGCAAAGAAAATATGTCTAAGTTCCTCATAGCAAAACGGGAGAGCTGTTTCTTTGGTGCACCTCCCTGCTGGGTTCAAAGGTCAGCCACCCTGGAGTTATCTGGTTAAGTGTTTGTGTCACATGAATGAGCGACAACAAGGAAGAGTAAAGAGTACCTCTAGAAAGCTTTAAGAGCTTTTTCACAGGCAGCAAACATTGTCTGGTTTTTTTGGGGATGCTCACTAGAAGCTGGGCGTTTTGCAGAATGTCACGGTGCTATCTGTAAATGTCAACATCCTGCCTTGACTCACATGTTGTGTTTTGAGCTTTCTCTGAATCGTGTAGGAACACAGCGATGATGCCGAGGGATAACTTTCTCTTACTGATTGAATTCTTTGAGAGCTTCCTCTCATTAACACATTTCTGACAAATCTATTCGCCACAAACACTTTGACGCCCTTGACGCCAGCATTTGTGACTGAATCTACTTCTGTGCTCATGAAAGTCATCCAGCTGGAATACATTTCTTAAAGAGACAAAGCAGCGATTAAAATCTTGCAGAGAGAGAAAGAGATTGAGCGACTAAGCACTGCTGGAGGCTATCAACTATACTCCTTCTCTTCCTCTTTCTCCCATCATCCGTTTAATACGACCCCCAATCGACTAGAGATGTACGTCAGAATCTGCGTGGAAAGGATTTTTTTTTTCTCTTTCTTTTCGCCCACTGACTGTTATGATTCAACTCAGCCTTTAGAACAAGGTTGAGAAGAGAAGAGCGTGGGCTTACCCAGCTTCTCCCGCTGAATGTGTGTGTGTGTGTCTCTCTCTCTTTCTCTCTCTCTCTCTCTCTCTATCTTAGTACCTGCTGCTCCTCTGCACAGAGCTGCAGAGCTGCTCTCTTATACTCAGAAATTAAATCCTGGGTTTGTGCATGCCTCCGAAGCCTAAAATATACAGACAGATAGAAAGGAACAGCTCAGTGGTGGGATGTGTGAAGGAGGTGGGGACCGAAACGACCAACCGACTGTGAGAGAAGCGTGAATCATTCCTCTAACGCCTATCTTCTCCTGTCATACTCCTCGAGAATGATATGAGACAGATTATATACTTTACACTGCAGGTTTTATGGTTGTTTTTTTTACAGCATCTATGAGGAGCTAGCAAGTCCAGTTCTGCTGCTGACAGTTGGGTTCACATTTACTGTAGTTTTCCATCATAGTCCAGTTAATATTTTGTTTCTTTGCATGACAATTGAACAAGATAGAAACGTTAGAAATACTTTATCAAGGTAGAAATAAAAGACTTCCTGTTCCTGTCACAGTTTTTTTTTTTTTTAATTAATGGAAGGTCATTATAATTAAAGAGGATCATGTGTGTTTGTGGGCTGCACGGTGGCGCACTGGTTAGTGCTGTTGCCTCACATCCTGGTTCAAATCCCTGTTGGACAGGAACCCCGTTAAGGTTAAGTGGTGACTCTAAATTACCCGTAGGTTTGAATGTGAGTGTCTGTCTCTGTCCGCCCTGTGATTGGCTGGCGATCAGTCCAGGGTGTACCCCGTCTCTCGCCCAATGACAGCTGGGATCGGCTCCAAACCCCCCGCGACCCCGAACAAGAAAAAAGGTTATTGATAATGGATGGATGGATTGATGTGTTTGTAACTTGTAAAGCAAGAACCAACATAAAAAAAAGATGGTTTCAGTTTTGGGAGTCAAACTATGGAACAGCCTTAGTGAAGAGTAGTTCTCTTTGGAGTTTTATTGCAAATTAATAAATGATTACACCATAAAATGTTTAAGAATTAAAAAAGTTAATCTGCTTTTGTTTTTTTCTTTGTTGTACTGCTGATGTTCTGGATTATATTAATGATATAGGATAGGCAGAAATTAGCCTTAAGGGCTTCAGCCTATTCAATCAATCATCAATCGATCAATCTTTATTAGTAAAGCGCCAATTCATAACAAATCTTAATGCCTTTTACAAAAGAGCAAAGACCTTTGTCTTTGTTATATTATCTACAGAGACCCAAAGTTAATGCACTTTAAACACTAAACAACATTTATCAAAGTTACAGTGGAGAGATTAAAACGTCCTTTAAGAGGCAGAAACCTCGAGCAGAACCAGACTCATGATGAACAAAAATCTGCTAAAACTATGTTGGATTTAAAAAGTGGGATTAAGGGCGATGCAGAAAGAAGGATAGAGACAAACACAATGGCAACAACAACAACAATTCAAACAATCAATGAGCTTTTTTGGTCCATTTTCATTTCACATGTGGTCTGATGATTAGATATTTTCTTTGAAAAGTAGTCTCAGAGTAAACAAAGCTAGATTTCTCCCTCAGGTGGCTCTGCTGAAACGCAACTTTAATCCATTTTCTTTTTTGTTAATGTTTAAGACTTTTCAACTTCTAGCATGCAGCCCTAATCAACACTGTCTGTAGAAGCCACTGATCTCTCTTCAAGGCCAATTTCTCTTAAACATTTAAGCTCCGGACTAAAACATGGAGTTGTCTTTAGGCCATCAGAGATCTGTGGCTGGAGAGCTCAGACTCACTGGAAACACTTTTTTCACTGTATCTTGTGTCAGGAATGTGAGCAGAAAAGTCTAAACTCCTCTACATAATGATGTTAGATTATGTCACAGACACAGACTGTTGTTCTGTAACACTGAACTTTAAGATCCATGTTTTGTTCTGTGTGCACTCTGCATTTTCACACAACTGTACATGACAGAAACTAATTCTGTCAGAGTGGATTTAAAAGGATCAAAGCCTCACCAAGGTAGAAACGATGAACTGAAGTGTAGTCAAATAATACATTTAGGAGAGTTCTCACTCACCTCTTTTAAATTTCCATCATTGTAGAGCTGCCGCTAACTGCAGGGGACAGACATCTCTGTAACACTGCTCTCACATTTACCCCAGCTGTGTGGAAAAGGACACACACGCACGCACACACACACACACACACACACACACACACACACACACACACACACACACACACACACACACACACACACACACACACACAGTACAAACAGTTAGTACCGGTCCAGTTCTTTATTCAGACACATCAGACTCCAGCAGAGCCTGATCATGTGTACAGAAAAATCATTTAAAGAGAAAAATCCGGTGAGTTCATGAGGCAGCCTTTAGTTTATCACTTTACAAACTAACGGCAACTTACATGCATACTTGGGTACCCCATATACTGCATATAAATATATATATTCACAGCATATATACAATTCTTTAGTCAGAACCTCAGTCGACTGCCAGTCTCAGAGTCGAGCACAGGGATCATTCCTTCCAGCGTTATGGGGGTGTTTCATGTCTAATTTGACATAAGTTGTCGGTTTTCTCCAAATAATTCATGGCTCATAAATTCTCTTGGTATAAATATCATCTTTTTCATACTTTTAATGCTGTTCTGAAAACCACTTTAAATCAGTCTCTTTAGTGTCTGCATGAAGAAAAAAAACCCAAGTGTTGATAGAAGCAGCACATCCATGTTTGGAGAATTTCATTGGCTGTGAGCAATGTCAGTCATCGGCACTGACGTCAGAACAGTGGGAGGTACCTCCTTTTCAACAAAGGCTCTGATTGGCTGTTATAGGCTGTAATGAGGTGTCATCAAAAGGTCAGTGGAGTTTTGGTGGTAACTGCGCTGCACTACTTATAAAAGATGTCACGCTCATAACTTTCCAGTGATCAGGGCAACAATTCCACTCCTGCATGACCTGAAATACATTACCAGTTAACTCAGTTTGTAAATATTACTTCGACGTAACTATTATGAATACAATCAGGGGTTAAATCAGTGAGTGGCTGACAGTGGCTCGACTCTTCATGAACATGTGTGGAGGCGGTCTGGAGCCGTTAGCACAGCTGGTGCTCAAGTGCTTGTTGCTGTCCGAGTTCCCTTGCTTGCTCCATCATGGGAGAGGCTTTATTTTTATTAAACCAGGTACATTTAACTAATTCTAACACATTACATTTTTTGAATTAGTCTCGCAATTTAGTGGTAAGAGTCCCCTCCCCACCCTGCTCATCAGGTGGATGGAATGAGCTCTGTCAGCGTAAGAGTGCACCTACATATCATTAAGGTCATATCTGTGTGAATCAGACCTCGAGAGGGAGCAGATACAGGGAGCCAATGACGCACAACATGCTATTAGCGTCTAAGTTAGGATAAGTTAAGATAAGTGCATTTAACACGTCAATATAAGAAATAAATGTAGCCACTGTTTTTGAAAGTGACGCTGATGCATTAGTATCTTCATCCAGAATCATCCAGGAGTTACAAATTAAGTCTGAATGTTCGAAAATGGTCCTACTCGTCAGTTCATTTGTTCCCTCAGTAAATATTTTCCTAATGGGTTCCTGGTCTCAATCTATTGTATCCGTCTTCTTCAATACAGCTTGATAAAGACAAAACATCAACTATCCACCCCCGAATATGTACCCCAACAACACAAAGATGGTGATGAGCAAAATGCAGAACTCCAGCTTCCACAAAAGAGATGACACGATCCAAAGGGCTAAGTCAACTTAACTTAATACATTTTTTATGATCAGTCTACAAACAAAAGAAAGTTTCCTGTGTACAATTTATACACTGAGGCTAAATAATCACATTTGTCGTGTTGTGGCCGTGCCCACTCCCACATCTACTTACGATGAATCCCTGTTTGCTGATGAATTACTCTGGACAGCTAAAGAAAAACACAGATTTTTAAACTACATTAGCAACGTTTCAGTACTGAAACAACATTTTCAACAACAACCTGTTGTCAACGTATTTGTATATAGATGGAATATCCATCTATCCATCCAGCCATTATCCATACCACTTTTCCCATAAGGGTCACAGGGATCACAGCTGTCATTGGGCGAGAGGCGGGTACTGGTCGCCAGTCAATCACAGGGCTGACATATAGAGACAGACAACCACACACACTCACATTCACACCTACGGGCAATTTAGAGTCACCAATTAACCTAAAGAGCATGTGTTTGGACTGTGGGAGGAAGCCGGAGAGAACCCACACATGCACGGGGGGAACATGCAAACTCCACACAGAGAGGGTCCGCTCCGACAGGGATTCAAACCAGGAACCTGCTCACTGTGAGGAAACAGCCTGGAACAAGAGAGTTTTTTTTAGATCCATATGTAGAGCTGTGAGAGAAAAAAAAACCTCATGTGTGTGAAGCTGCAGGTCACAAGAACAAATCAATAGTTTCTTGGAAGCTAAATTTCACAGCATCATATTCACACATCACACATTTTGCACTCAAGGTAAACACGGCTTCTCATTGGAAGACATTCTTTACTACAGTCGAAGGGTGCTTCTCATTACATGCATTTGCACATCCTCTCACCATGATGATCTCTCAATTTCTGGCAGCTAAAGGAGGAGGCAAGGATGGAGGAGGCAAGGATGGAGGAGGCTCCTGGAGGAGCTCAGAGCCTCCATGGAAGTCTTTTGACCAAAGACCTGACATGATTGGTGTGGCTTTTGCCGAAACGCAGCACTCAACCTAACGAGTGAGAGACACTGGGCAACACCTTAGTGCATCAAGAAAGAGCCTAAGTCTTTTTTTTAACAACTGTATTTCTTTAATAGTAAAACAGTTAAAGCTACCTGTCCTCCTTGAAAGCTGCCGTGCTCCATAATCAAAGACTTCCTTCATTAGTGTCAAGTACTTGCCATACTTATGCATCCACACAAGGATCAATTACTTGGAATATCATGTGAACTTAACCTTCTCTGACAGTGTGTGTGCATGTGTGTTTTGCACTAATGAAGGATGTGCACAGAGCTTTGAACTCTGTGAGATCTCCTCTCATGATGCTGACTTGTGAAGAATTTCAAACATAGTACGACCTTTACTTAGCAGCATAAAGGTCACCAACATGAAGCTTCTAATTTGTTTGGTGAAGACGTTCATCCAGGGCCGGTTGTTCAGAAGTAATCGAGCAGGATTTAAGATATCAGATGGATCATTAAGATACATACAAAGACGCTGTTTGCACTGCGGTGCAGTTTGGGACATATTTAACCCTTTGTGTGTGTGTGTGTGTTTTTAATTAGACAGTGTATCTTTGAGTCATACAAACAGGGTTAGGGGTAAAGCGGGGCCGATATGCCTTTGTGGTGATTCGATTACATCACATTTCTTGGTTGCCAATATGATTTATATTGCGACTCTAAAGTATTACGATACAAGTACTGCACTTTTATTGTATTTTTTAAGCAAAAATAAGTGGAATCATACAAGAAGGGAGAGAGTAGAATATCATGAGTGATATTAATAAAAAGTTATGTGCATCACAAGTCAGTCAGTATTAACATGTTTGGACATCTTTTGTTTTTATTATCAAACACTAAGCTGCAACATCCAGAGCATCTATTCCTACTAATTTACTTGTTTCCTTTGTTAAATTGGCAACGAGTCCTGCCCCAACTAGTGTACCATTGGCTGTCTGGAGCATCGACATCAGCACCTTACTTAACCGCAGAGGTTGAGATGTTTCAGTTTTAGCGCCCACAGCAGCTGAATAATCACCACACAATCACTCTGAGCGCTCCTTTTCAGATTTGTAATCGTCCAATGAGAAATCAATAAATTGCGATACTTTAGTGAATAGCGACCCTTTACTTTAGTGACCCTGACTGGAAGGACATTTTTTTAAAGAATTCCAACAATGTTGATAGTTTTGGGCTAAACAAAAAAGAGACTAATCAACAGGAGGAGGATGAAGAACAAGAATGAAACACTGATGACAGTTATAAGCCAGCAGCAGCAGCCAGCCTGTTCATGAAGCGATTGCTCGCAGGATCGGAAAAAACATCTAATCAGTAGAGTCTCTTTGATTATGATGAAGTTAATGAGCAGTTGCTGTATGAATGTGTGGATGTGTTTTTTCTATTTAATAAAATGGCCCTGAAGGTCGAGTACAACATTTCATGGAACATAGAAATATTTCATGATATGATTGTAACGTCTAAATGTGTAAAACTTTTGAACAGATAGTTTGTTTATTGCAACATGTGCTGGTTCATTAATAAGCAGCAGGGGGGATGATGACAGAGTAGGGGGGTGTCTTGCTCAAGGGCACCTTAGCTGTGCTCAGGCAGCAAACTGACACCTCTGCAGCTACCAGACCAATTTCCAGACTTGGTCCGCACCAGGACTTGAACCAGCCACCCTCAGGTTCCTAACCCAAATCCCTACAGACTGAGCTACTGCTGCATACAGGAATTTTGCATTTTTCTATACTCTGAGATCTTCCAACATGCAGTGTCGGTAGCATGCCAATTACACTTTGGTTTGATCCTCGTCCCTGTTTATGTTTCATTTCATCATTCATGCAAATGTTTAATGTATAAAATATTACACTGAATTAAAAACAGCAGTTCAAAGAAGAGATATATCTGCAGGCTGAGGACGATATGTCACCAAAAACAACCTCAAAATAACTGCTATGTTCAATCATATGTGTAGTGTGTTTGTTGTTGTGCGCATCCTTCAGTCAGGATTTCATTAAAGCTTCATATTAGAAACGCGGCAGGAGAAACAGTGTAGGATGTTTCATAAGCTGCAGGGCACTTCAGTCCTTCAGAGGCCTTTATGTTGTCTGCACAGTGATGCCTTCTTTAAGGTGACAGAGTGTTTTGTGTGTGTGTGTGTTTCAGGATAAGCTTTGGTGTGTGTTGACTTGTTTTGGCTGAGGGCAGGGATTAAAAATCTTTAATGGATTATCATTTTAAACCGCTGAAATGATTGGCTCCCAAAAGTACAGCAGCTCCCAAAACAAACATGAAATATTCACTCTGTTTGACAGGAAAATGTCTGCAGGTGTTGCATGAGGTGTAGACTGATTATTTTCTTTTCAGTAGTAGCTGAAGTAGTTGTATTTGTTGTCCTTTCTAACAATTTTTCTTCTATGAACTCATATTTAAAGGTCGCATATTATCCAAAATACACTTTACCATGTTTTTCTAACACTAAAATGTTCCCTAGCCTGTGAACAAACCTCCCAATTATGAGAAAAGTCCACCCTATCCGTCTTTTGTCCCATTCCAATTTTTCAGAAAATGTGTGTTCAAACAGGCTGTTTGGAGATTTCCCTTCATGACATCACAAAGGGCAGTGACCCCTCCCCCAGGTGGGTGACACTCCCACAGCTAGGTGTTTGTTCTGCCCTCTGAGTCTGCCTACTCGCCGTAAAAAATAGGGCATGGTGCAATAAGGCCTGAGACACCCAAGCCCTTCCAGAGAGGGGGCGTGGTCAGACACAGCTCATTTACATATTTAAAGGTACAGACACAGAAACAGCCTGTTCTGAGCAGGGCTGAAATAGAGGGGTTTATAGACGTGATCAAATATAGGATCAGAGTGGATTTAGAACAAGAAACTTCACACACATGTTCTGCAGAGAGAATCACTCCCATGATTCCCAAGCAGCCTCAACGTCTTTTTTGTTATTTTTTTGATTGAGAGCCCCCTGGTGGCCGAATTTACATACTGTCATTTAAATACATGAAGGAACTAAAAATATATGAATGAATTCACTTTTAGAGGTTACAGATATTAGGGATCGGGGGGATTAAATATTATTATCTGCATGTCCACTAGGTGGCAGTGTGAGCAAGGTAGGAAAGAAACACTGCCCGTCAAGGTCAGGTAGATGTGCACCTGTTATGCATTCACGTTTATACAGCCTCAGCTTGGTTTGTGAGAAGGAAGAGAGAGAAGTAATGCAGTTTGTCTGAGCATGTCCACTTCTGATGACAACACCAGCGAGTCACCTTATGTAACAACACCTCCACTATCTGATCAGGTAAGCAGACGGGCTCCACGTCTCCTGTGGGACTACTACGCCTCCAGAGCCTTGACGCTGATGTTGAACATGCTGACTTAACTAACCCGTATACTAAAGGTGCTACAAGTTAGTGACATACACGTGGCTTAACACTTCAGATATATTCCGTACACTCAGAGATTCTTGTGTTTTTTTTTCAAAATCACACTGAATTTGACCAAATATTTATACAAAATACATCTATACATATAAACAACCTGAACATTTTCAATCATTACAACTTCTTTGCACACATATTTTTTACATCAAAGGTTGTTAAAGGACATGTCACGTAAAATAGCTTAGTGTCCGACTTTGTTTTCTGAATTATACTTTCCACTGTTTGTAATTATTATTTATTTTCTGTCTGTTTTTTATGTTCACCTTTGTCTTATCTTACATGTTCAGAATAAACAAATCAAATCAAAAAAAGGAAGAATGTGCAACATGTTACACATAAATACAGCAGTATATCCTATGTAAATGTCTCTCTGAGTCATGACTGTCTACAATGAGTGAGAAGCTCGAGTCCCGCCAGCTTTGTTGTTGTCGGAGCTGTGTTTATATCGTGTTTACATCGTGTTTACATGGACGGGACGGCTGACTCCTCCCCTTGCGTATAAAGCTGTTTTAGTCAAGGACTACAGAGAAGAAGAAGAACACTGCTTATTTGGATGTCACCTAAGTGTCTTTAGATCACTTTCATTCTGTGTTAATTTAAATGCAATGTGACGGTACGAGCTAACTAAAGTGTGCTAACATTAGCATGCTAACACAACAATGCAGACCACAGGTAACTGCAGATCGAGCTAAAGACAACTTTGTCTGCTGCTTGCGCTTAATGCTGCTTAATTATGGTGCGTTGTAATTCATAACTACTTTGTGGGAATGCGAGGGCATAGGGGTTGGAGGTGTTTCTCTGGAGGAGAGCGGAGGCTTCAGAATAGCCGAGGTGTTACCAAACAGCAGTCTGTTTTGGTTTCATGCTGGTTTGGTATCACGACCAGCATACTGTGGTATATGTAAGTCCTTCACCTGGTTTGGAAACATCCCTGTCCCTTTTGCTTGCTTTAAATTTAAACAGGACCTGACAACAGGAAGTACATACTGTACATGGTGTTGTGTTTGCTTTGCACCTGATCTTCAGCAAAGAGTTGAGTCACAACATTTCAGACAAAGTGAGAAACTACACAGTTTGTCGGTTTAGCATAAACACATTGTTTTTTATAATTCTTCTGCTTCTCTCATGTTGTAGAATTTCTGATGAGTGTTTTTCTTGTGTTTCCCTGCACTTCAGCACAGTGGGTGATGTGTTAAACTGTGAAGGAATTAAAGTGTTCTTAAAGTGAGGACTGAGTCAGTGGAGCTTCACTTTTACGGCTTGGAGTCATTGCTGTTGTCGTTTGTCGACGTGTGCTTTCTAACCGTATTTGTGATCACTGATCACAGTCAGAAATCTATCTGCAATTATTCTTATCTCAACTAATTTGATGTTGATTCTTGATTTTCAGAGTACAACAACTTTTAAAAGAATAGTATTTAAAGAAACTAGTAAATGAAGTTTAAAATATACACTGACTCATTTACATTTCTATAAATATTTGATCTTATTATTGTTCCTAAGCCAATAGTTATATGGCTAGGCCAGATGATTGAGAATAGCTAAAAGTGTCAGAGATCTTGACACAGTGTTTGTAATGTGTTTGTAGATTTCAGGTGCATGATAGTAAATCATATCAGGCTCTCCAGTCCACACTGTCTGTGTCGATACATGCAGCTAAAGCTTCCACCAAATGAGAAGCGACTGCCTGGATGATGCACGAGCTCTTTTTGTCAAAACATTTGCATTTCTATAGCTCACAGCATTGTCACATTGCCTCACCCAGTACAAGAGCCAGGAGGGGGGGCTTTCTCACCTTTTACACTTCCGGCATTGGGTACATTCCCTTTCTGTCAACATTCTGTAGTTTGTAAATTTGTGTGGGAACTGGTAAAACTGTTCTGCCCCTTGTAAATTTCTCTAAGTGCTTGTAAAAGTGTTTCAGATCTTGTAAAAGTGTTTTGGGTTTTGTAATTTTGTTTTAAAAAATGTAAAAAAAGAAAAAATCAAAATTTAAATTTTGTAATTTTTTTTGCACTTCCCAGCCACAGGACTTATATCTGAAAACTCGTTGAAAACTCTGATAATATGTCAATATGATTTGTTATCAGTTTTCATGTGAGGTGGAAGGAGGGTTTTTAAAACCTGATGGTCTGTGTTATATTATAAGAGACAAAGGTATATAACATTATACCAGATGAATGCAGTGTCTTTTTTATGTTTATCACTTTACATTTAAATCAAATAATGATCCTTTTTATTGTTTAGGCCTTCAAGTCTTGTATTTCAAGTCTAAATCCCCTCCAGTCATCATCACACACGGGGTCCAGCCCTCTGACACACACATGGAGTAGGTGGATGAGAGGTGGAGAGAGAGCAGGCGGTGCGACACGTTTCTTAAGTTTACTCCACATGAGCAGCTCCGTTGATTTAACTTCTAATCAAACCAAAGCTCACCTTCTTGAGCTGCTTGTGATTCACACAAACAACGTCACCGTGTGCGCTGCAGGTGTAGCGGCTGAAGTAAACAATCAGCAGCACATCCGCTCCGTTAACAAAAGGTATATGTGGCCAAGGCGTAAACAAGCACTGGGACGCCTGAACATTTAAACACGCCTCGGACTACTGATGGTGATTTCAGACACACTTTTATTGTAGGTTAGTCACAGAAACGAGAAAATGGCGGTTTTGGTCTGCATTAAAAAAAAAACACAAAAGAGGCAGCATGATGTGCTTCATTTCACCTGACTGAAATCAAACGTCCTGCAATGTGAATTTAGCGTATCTGCATCGCCATGGTAAAACGATACATCGATCAGCCCTGGTTTGAAGTTTGTTTTCTTTCTTAAACCGTCGTCTCTCATCTGTCTGTGATTTTCAACAAAAGACATAAAAGAGCAATGCTGAGTGCAGTGAACACATCAGACAAAGTATCCACTGCATGAAAAGCTGGGTTTTTGGCAGTCATTGTAAATGGCTGTGGAAGTTCAAATTTACAGCTCTTCACAGGAATTTACAGTCGAACATCGATAAACGCCTGTTAATTGCTTGTAAAAGGGTTTCACACTTTGTCATTTTGATTTGCACTTCCCAGCCACCGTAAGTAAGCCAAACTTTGATTGAGAGTATTTTGTCAGGTATCCAGTAATGTTCTGTTGTAACAGAGCTCAACGGTGCTGTTCCAGAAGTAAGAAATCTCATTCATTTTCTCCATAGCAGATTTAATTATTAGCCATAATGTCATAACCATCAGAGGCAGATTCATCACGAGCTACCTGAGTGTGAAACGATGGTTTATGCTCCTGTTGAAGACACAAGTTTGAATGATATCAGCCTCGTTTTAAGAAAACATGGCATGTTCGCGATCTTGGGGAAAAGAACTACACTACCCACAAACCTAGAGTGTCACAGCATGTTTTGTAGTCATGAGTATTTGGGTAGCTGGCTGGCTTGGTTCCAGGATTAAAAAAACACTGATACAAGGATTTCTGAAATGTCAGTGGAGGACTTGAATTGGGAAATTTACTTCTGGAACCAGAGCCGCTCAAGAAGTGGGCGGCCCTTGTTGAGCTCTGTAGTGGCACACATGCAGGCAAATGCAAGTCTATGTGCCATCACTGAAAATCACAAGTTTCTGATAGCTTTGTTAGCACGTTAGCTGTGCAGCTAGCAGTCTCTTCACCTCTGCAGCTCTGGATCTGTGGACCGCCAGGAGGACAAGGATTCAGGTACATCTCTGCACAAGAAGCTGAATACTCCCTCAGGCATAGGTATTTAATTTTAGTCAGACTGTGGCTCATGTTTGTACCCGTATACATCTCGGTAAATCAAATCTTCAGAAACCCAGAGTGTTTCTTGAAGCATGGCTTTAACATGTAAATGAGCTATGCATGTATGCGCTGCTAACAAAGCGTTTTGAAATGCAGCAGCCCTCTGATCCCGTTATCACACAGTTTAGGCTCAGATAAGCTTAGCGCATGTCTGCCATTCAGATTCTGTCGCTGTGCACAAGCCGCATGTTTTAATGAGCCTGTTTCCAGGCAACAACTTCATCAGGGTTTCTACCAGAGGAAAAGAAGAACAACCTTAATGGGACCCCTGGGTGTCATTTCCCATCATGAGCTGTGGGACAAATCAGAGACGATTAACAAATTAATGTGAGAAACAGAGCAGGTAGAACCCCGCAGGTTAAACATTAAGAGACTAACTGGAAAAAGGTCAAATAGACTGGTTGGTGGTAAATCCTGTTAGCAGGATGTGTGTGTGCCGTGGAGATACACTTCAAATAAATCTAATTTTACATAAACTCAAACTAAGTATTGCAGCTCTGTGCTCGGCTTCAGAGACAAAATCCAACAAAGCCAAAACAAAGCTCCACATTTGGAATTTCCTGACCCCAATGTCCACATCTGTGCGGCCTGCCCCAGTGGTTCATTTCTGGAATGTGAGCGCAGCGGAGCGCAGCCATGAGCAGCTGTACACACATCACAGGAGAACTACACGGTCACGTGGGAATAAAGAGAAAAACATGAAAACAACATGTTGCTTCATCTTTCTGAGGTTGCTCTGTTGTTCTTGTGGTGCCTGTTTTGACTTCATTTTGATAGTAGTGATGGATAATACGATCGTGAGTATGTATATTGTGTTTTATTTTGAAATTGACCGGACGCTCTGTGCGTTTCTTTGTCTGACTTCCTGTCCAGGTCGTTCTATTCTGGTCAGCTAGATGCATGTCTGCAGCGTATTCCTTTGGAAAATAGACTTGCAGCGTTTTTGAAACGAAGCAGCGCGTAGTAGCGGTGCTGGCACACTGTGGAAACACAATCATTGGCTAGATTGGCATTGACAGGCTAAGACACGTTGTGCTCTTTGCTGATGGACAGCGGCGCGCACAGAATATTAGGAAATTGGGGATGACTTTCAATTTAAGTAACATGTCAAACACCCTGCGACAAAATCAGCTTGATTCCATTGATTTCTAAACAAGTGTCCTTTTTTTAACTCCACTGCCCCTCATCTATTTTCATTCCTGTTGCTTGCGTAGACATGGACAAGGAACAAGGGAGCAAGACAAGAGCCTGGTTGTGTCTGACAGGAACTTTTTTTTTGTTATTATCTTTCACTTTTCTCACTTAACAGATCTTGTTAGCTTGTCTTACAAAGTGGAGCCAGTTGATGATATCCATATCTGTGATTTAAATGCTGTGCTTTGTCAACCCCGGAGGGAAACTCTATTCTGCGAAAAACATACATTCATCAGTAAATATTCGAGGACCCTTCCACAAGTGTCCTTTTTAATTAAGCCGAAGAAAGCTAAAGAAACTGAGCTCCAATGGGGTTGATGATTCAGTGAGCTCTTCCTACAGATTACAGTCTTGTTTTGCTTCACATGACAAGAAACCGTTGAATAAAACAGAACAAAGAGACAGCTTAGGAAACTAATTCAGATGATTAATTTATGGAATTCATAGAAACTTAAGGGCGGCAGACAAATATCATCTTAAATGAAAGTCATTGGCACTCAGAGAGATCCCTCAAATGATCTTAATGATGTTCTGTGGACATGTCCTTCCCTACTGACCTCTAAACTGCTGCTGAATCATGAAGCATTGTCGTAAAAATACAGAAAAGTATCAACTGTATTGTTTTTACTCATTCAGAGTACACGTCGCTGTGAGTAGGACGCTTGAATGGTTTAATATGAATGAATTAAAGACTAGTGCATATACTAGAAACATCAATTCAGTTACAGGAAACATTTTTTTATTTTAAATCAGAAATGTCTTGTTTGCTGCAAAACAAATTAACAAGCTTCCTCAACTCTAAACAAGCTGCTCAGATATTCATATGATGTGCTGACCCCATGCATACAAAATAACCACATGTGCAACAATCATGTCGCCTGTAATTATGAGTTACATTACAGGCCTCCACTGTGACTGCACACACAGCCTACAGACAGTGATGCTGTCAGCGTCAGCAGTTTTGTGCTCGACTGCAGCGTCCTAGTGAAAGCTTGGTGGGCTGTGCCATCGGCTGACATCAGATTCCATCGCTGGAAATCATAAGTTAACGAGGTATGTTAAAGCACAGGAGGGGTGAATGCAAACCAAAGGGCTCATATGTCTTTTATCAGAGTTTAATCTTTAAATCCACAAAATACTTTGTGGAAAAAAGAGAGTGTTGGCTGACACATTTAGATATTGAAAAGGGAAAGCTGGGAGCTGATTAGCATCAACATCAGAATTAATAACTACGGCCCGACCGATATGGTATTGTATGGGCCGATACTGATATCGATATTGGGGAGAGAAACAATCTGATACTGATATACTGGCTGATTTCTTTCTTTTATGCATGTTCGATCTGTTTGAACACATTTATTGGTCGACCCCTCAAATGCAGTTATCAAACACTTAAAAAGAACTTGACACATCCACTAGAGAGTGATAATGCTTTTTGTAATCCATATAGCTCACTCTGCTGGTCAAAGAGAACTGCTAGTGTAATTCAACTTAAATGAAATGCTATTTGACTTTTAAATAGATCTAATAATATCGGCGTATATCTGCGATAAAATACCGATCGTCACTTGATTAGCTAATATCGGCCAGCCGATTAGTCGGTCTGGCTCTATAAATAACCATACAGACTACAGCATGTTAGCATAGCTTCACTCTCAATTAGTATCACTTAAAGATAAGGAAGTTCCTTGGTCGCTATTTTCCCATTCTGTTAAACAGAAATTTGAATTCGGACAAGTCGGCATGTCTAAAGGTAAGAAAACACCGTCAAGTCAAAATTGAGTAAAATGATTGAAAACTGTCAGCTGGTAAATGATGTCAACATTAGCAGTGCTAGTACCGTCAGCCTTCAGTTCTCCCTGCAGCTTAACGTCCACATGCCTGTTCTGAATGCGGTTATACATTTCTCAGGTTGATTAACCAGTTTCAGTTTGCCAATTAAGAACTTTATCTCCAGTTTCTAGATCAAAATACGACAAACAGCGCTGCTCCTACGAGACGCCATCCATGCACTGTGTTCGTTTACATCCGGGTAGTAGAGCAAGGAGAGCAGGCCATTTAACTGGAGCATCTAAAGGAACATGTGGTAAATATTAATAATTTGTTTAACCAACTAATCATTCTGGTGCAGACTAGTGAGGGTGAACGTTTGCCTGCAGAAGTGAAGCAAGCAGCTGTAACAAGAATCAGCACCACAGCAGAACGGACAGCTCCACTTCAACCCTAAAAGATTTAGTGTGAGTCCAGGATGAATTCAAATCAGTATGAGAGATCGTAAAAATAAGCCGGGAGTGTTAAAGTCTCCGAGGATTACAATGAGCTCAGTGGATAAAGACGTGTTTCCTTTGATATGTGTCCAGCGATTCAAACTCACGTGTGGTAAAACAAGAAAGAAAGGAAGAGAGAGCCTCCAGGAGTGAAGAATACAACAGTGTTATATTACATAACAAAGTGTCTTTAGGCCTGTGCTCACAAATAGATCCTTCTATTTCTTATACTCAGATCAATATGAAGAAGGTGTCAATTAGTTCATCTTCTGTTTGATTATTCTATTAAAGGTAAGACATGCAGACTCAGGAGTTCAGTATGTAAAATCTCAGCTTTGGTAAGACTTTCCAGGTAGATTTCTTTATCTATGATATTGGCCTACAGCCTCATGGTTTCCTGCATGTCGATGTTACTCTATTGGCATAGAGCTTGTATTCCTCAATATCAGGTTTTACTTCACACATGTAGAACAAGATTTATTCAGAAATGTGTTCAGAATTAAAACTCACTGTTGATTATGTAGAGACGTCTACATTACAGTTGTCTAAACAGTGTGCAGGAGTTTGCCTGCAGTTTTTGATAATTGAAAACAAGAAATGACCCAATATTTTGTTCCTTTTTGGCGTTGCTGTGATACTTAGACATTTATCGTTGAGTAGACTTGAGTCACATGACTTGGACTTGAACCAGAAGCAAGTGACACATTTGATGACTTTGGACTCGACAATATCCTGAAGGACTTTCAACTCAACTTAGATTTAAACACCATGACTCGTGAGCTGTGTGACTCGAATGAATGTGAAATGAAAGTGGAATCAACTACAGACTTGTTTGTGTACAGGAAGCCATGGCGACTTGGACCGAGGGGATAATGTTGGAGTTGTAGCCAATAGAAAGTGTTCTCACGTTCTTCCTTCGGAACAATTATCAAAATGGCAGCGATATCAGAAATCTTGTAATAGCAGGAAATACAATGCTTCCCAGCGGACCAATCACAGGGTCCGCATAATTTCAATGCATAGTTACATTATTTAGGAGTCGACCTCAGGCTACAAACAGTTGTAAGAAAAAGTATGTTAACCCTTTGGAATTTCCTAGTTTTCTGCATAAATTGACCATAAAATGTGTTCTGATCTTCATCTAAGTCTCAACAACAGACAAATACAGTCTGCTTAAACTAATAGCACACAAACAATTATATGTTTTCATGTTTTTATTGAACACAACATGTAAACACTCACAGTGCAGGGTGGAAAAAGTATGTGAACCCTTGGATTTAATAACTGGTTGACCCTCCTTTGGCAGCAATAACCTCAACTAAACGTTTCCTGTAGTTGCAGATCAGACCTGCACAACGGTCAGGAGGAATTTTGGACCATTCCTCTTTACAAAACTTTTTCAGTTCAGCAATATTCTCGGGATGTCTGGTGTGAATCGCTCTCTTGAGGTCATGCCACAGCATGTCTATCGGGTTGAGGTCAGGACTCTGACTGGGCTTCTGTTGAAGCCATTCTGTTGTTGATTTACTTCTGTGCTTTGGGTCGTTGTCCTGTTGCATCACCCATCTTCTGTTGAGCTTCTATTGGTGGACAGATGGCCTTAAGTTTTCCTGCAAAATGTCTTGATAAACTTGGGAATTAATTTTTCCGTCGATGATAGCAATCTGTCGAGGCCCTGATGCAGCAAAGCCATACTCCACCATACTTCACAGTTGGGATGAGGTTTTAATGTTGGTGTGCTGTGCCTTTCTTTCTCCACACATAGTGTTGTGTGTTCCTTCCAAACAACTCAACTTTGGTTTCATCTGTCCACAGGATGTGCCGTGGAACATCCAGGTCCTTTTTTGCAAACATCAAGTGTGCAGCAATGTTTTTCTTGGACGGCAGTGGCTTTCCCCATGGTGTCCTCCCATGAACTCCATTCTTGTTTAGTGTTTTACGTATCGTAGATTCGTCAACAGAGATGTTAGCATGTGCCAGAGATTTGTGTAAGTCTTCAGCTGACACTCTAGGATTCTTCTTCACCTCATTGAGCATTCTGCGCTGTGCTCTTGCAGTCATCTTTACAGGACGGCCACTTCTAGGGAGAGTAGCAACAGTGCTGAACTTTCTCCATTTATAGACAATTTGTCTTACCGAGGACTGATGAAAATCAAGGCTTTTAGAGATTCTTTTGTAAAACTTTCCAGCTTTATGCAAGTCAACAATTCTTAATCGCAGGTCTTCTGAGAGCTCTTTTGTGCGAGGCATGGTTCACATCAGGCAATGCTTCTTGAGAGTAGCAAACTCAAAACTGAAGTGTGTTTTTTATAGGGCAGGGCAGCTTTAACCAACACCTCCAATCTCGTCTCATTGATTGGACTCCAGGTTGGCTGACTCCTGACTCCAAATAGCTCTTGGAGAAGTCATTTGCCTAGGGGTTCACATACTTTTTCCACCCTGCACTGTGAATGTTTACATGTTGTGTTCAACAAAAACATGAAAACATATAATTGTTTGTGTGGTATTAGTTTAAGCAGACTGTGTTTGTCTATTGTTGAGACTTAGATGAAGATCAGAACACATTTTATGGCCAATTTATGCAGAAAACTAAGAAATTCCAAAGGGTTCACATACTTTTTCTTGCAACTGTAGGTAGGCTTCTATGTAGGTACAGGAACCTATGGCGTATGCTATGGTGTATTCCATGTGGAAGTTTAAAATCAGGTTTAAAGTCCTAACAGTCTAGGTAAGGTCAAATTGTCTGACTAAATGAACATGATTCTTAACTCTAAAAATACAAACCAAATAGAAAAAAACCTCTTAGAGCAAACACACACTAAACAATCCATACCATGCCTAAGCACGCTTCACCCCTAAATCCAGTTCGCTTGACTAGTGTGAGTTCTCTGATCTGTGCTCAATCATGGTACACTTCCTGAGGTGTGCGTCAGCAGGGTACAGTTGTTTATGCACAAGCACAGGTACACAACATGAAGTATAATTGAAGTATAATTGATCCCAGCCCCCATTATCGAGAAACCCTGGAGTGTTCTGGCTGTATCTGAGCAAAAAGACTCAAAATAAGCCACAAAGTCAGTAAAGTAGCTATCATGGTCTGTGTTGTTCTTCGATGTGCGGACGCGGACTCGACCACTTTTTTTCCCCTTTTTTTTCTTTTTTTTTGTCCCCGTCTTGTGAATTAAGCACGCTTCATGATCAACTGGGCCTACTGTGAGTGCACTCTTAGATGCTTAAAAACAATTCAAATGCCAAAAAGGTTCATAATCTTCATCATTTCATTCATTAATAATGTTTAATTTCAACTGCAAACAAGTTTTTTAAGGGTGAAACACAGTAATAGTTTGTCAAAGTATTTTAGTATTTTAATCTCGATATGAGTCCAGTAAAAATCGAATGATTTCATTACTATGGCAACAAAAATCCAAGTCCTAGGCACTCCGTATTGGGTACATTTGTTGCTTTCACTCATCAGAAATTGCAGTGCAAGCTCCTGTGTCTTAATTGCACAAATACGCTGGCAACATTTCAGTGCCAAAACGTTGCCATGGAGTTTGCATGTGATTTCTGATGGACTCGTTTTTCTCTTCTCTCAAGCATCAGTAGATTATCCCTGTGTTAGCTTTCAGAAAACGTGCAGGAAAAAAACTGATGGAATGAGTGCAGAGTACAGACAGAAGGCTACATCTGCATCTGTATGTGTGTCTGACGTAAGGCATAGATGAGCCTCAACAGTTACTCCCAGCATTTCTGTGCTAAGCTATGAAGCTAATGTGGCTTTTCAAAGCTACATCAAACAGTACTCGGGGTGATAGGATTGAGTTGAGCCCTAAAGGTGGAGCCACACCGTGCTGCAGCAGCTGCACCTGCTCTGAGTCTGAAAGTCACTTCAGGGAGATTTTTTTTTGTTCAGGACACTTTTGTGGATTAAGCTTATAAGAGCCACTTAAAGATATGTTCAAGTTCTTTCTAATGACACACACAAGCTTCTTTTCCCTCCCTATGCAGCTGAGGCGCCGTTCCTCCCGAAGCTCCTTTGCTCTGATTATTTACAGCCACGTGGCACTCATGCACCGCTCTGTAATCTCATTTGAAGTTGCACAATGTGTGAACACTGTAGGCAAAGGGAGGCTATCTGCAGGATTTATGATGCAGCTCGCCATGCCAGCTCATGTGGAGACGCTGAATTCTGCCTCCTGACAAATAAGATGCTAAGATGCTAACGCTAAGACTCTGCATGCAGTGCTCGTGTAGTTTTTGTGGACGTGTATTGTGAGAGGCTGTGAGGCTCCGAGTGCTTGTGTAGTCATCCAGAGAGCTTACTGTCAATCCAGCATGTCCTCTGAGGAGCGTTAGTATGCACTGTGCTGAGGAGGCAAAATCTTTGAACTCTTGTCAGCTCTGTGAGCCGACTGCTCCTGAGGAGAGGAGCGTATCCCCGCTCCTGGTTCCACTGCCTGTCAGAGAGGGTAAGACCACCACCTCTGCATACAGAGACGCTGTCTTATTGAGGCTGTAAATAGTGTTGATACTTTGAAGGCTGCAGAACGTAGCTCCCAATGGAGAAAATGTTAAGCAGCATGAAAACTGGCAACTGCAACAGGTAACAACTTCTGCTCGATAAAAAGCCTGAATCAGCAGTTAAGTAAACAACGTTATTGGCTCAAGTGTCCTTCAACAGAGCCAATATCATCAGATACTGAAGTTCAACTGATACATGGCCGCATCGCTATCTGTGACGTGCTGCTGATGTGGAGAATGAATAGAAAACTGACATTGGAATCTCCCCGCCAAGATCATTTCTGTGTGTGCTGTACATCGTTTACTGTCAAGCTGCACCTTCTGATGCATGAATGGACGACAGCTGACCAAAGTCCAAATCAGCTTCTATTGATCTCTATTGTAGTTCTTTCAGACCTGCGCAAAGTATTTTTTGACTCAGACTTCATTTGGAGTTTCTCCTGTCAGCCTCCTTAGTATTTTTTTCTGCAGAGAGTCAAAGTGAGCTGATGTGAGAATGCAGCAGGATGTATTCAGGAGAACTCACCTCAAGTGAGTGGAATGAGTGTAGATTTCAAAATAATATCCTGTGATCGCTGCATGAACATAGAGGTATGATCTCTGTGCATGTAATTAAACTGCCTCTTTACATTTTATGTTTCGACGGCATGTTCTTCTCTGCTCTTTCGTTGGTATTCTGATTCTCTCGAGCTGCACATAGCATTGATATGAATGCCAATACAGTATTCTCATAGTGTCTTATAGCGGATCTGTTGCTTCGTCCATCACTTCTGCATCATTCTTTTTTAAATCGTCTCTTGCCTCAGGGAGACTCCATTCGTCCATGATTAAAAATCTGATCAGAACAAAGCAGTTCATCAGAAGAAATAGAAAACAAGTTTTTAACTGTATGTATATTCACTCCCACATCTCTACACAACCCTGCAGGACCGAGCAGCACTTAGTGTGTGTCTGTGCTCTGCCCTCCATCACACACCTGCAGCTCTCCAAACATCCACAACACAGCTGACTGTTCTCAGTCACAGGTCTGCAGGGTTAGTAACACTGCTTCACACCATGATGGTTACATTTAGCAATCAGACCGTGGTTCATGCAGGCTGCCAGAGGGTGATCCCTGTGGACCACAGATCAACCACATCCAGAGATTTATTCATTCTGATCAACAGTAGTGACCACGGCAGCATCTCCTTCAGCGTGCACTGATTCCTTAAAGCCTGTTTGCTCCTGTTACCACACACACACACACACACACATGTACGCACACACACACACACGCACACACACGCACACACACAGACACACACACACACACACACACACACACACACACACACACACACACACACACATACACACACACACACACACACATACACACACACACACAAACACACAGAATGCCTCCCAGAAGACAAACGTCCTACATCTCCAGTTAGCTATCGGCAAAATCCTCCCGGTGGAACCAACTGTTTCTTAGCATCGTCACTCGGGTGCATCAGAGCTCATTTAAACAAACAGCATGATACATCGGAGCTATTCTAACTTTCCTAAAAATACCCTCTCATCTCATCTCCTCTCATCTCCTCTTAAGAAACACATCAACCTATCAGCTCATGTCTAGTTGAAGCGGTTAATTCAGCAGGCTTTACTCCGCTGGGAATCATAAACTCTTTGCATTTGCTTAGAGCTAGGTTTGTCACAAAACCAGAACTTGAAACTGAATATTATTATTGTAAAACCTTTTTGTTTTTACAGTAATACCAAAAATTGCAGGCGAACTCCTGCACATCGTCTAAACTGCACAAATTCACTGGAAACATTTCTGTACCTTAACGTATTCACAGAGTTTAGACAGTGCTCTCTCTCTTTTCTCTTACAGGACATTTTGGATAAAAAACATGATTCAAGATTGGATTTGTCTTAAAGCTTGGATACTTATGACACTATAAATCGTAAACGTAATGTTGGAGGTTTCATTTTTAAACTACGGTGGGCAAGCGACCTTTTTTCACTGCGAGTGTCTCCTCTTCAGACGGGATACTCCTCTTTTCCCCAGGGTCAGTGGGCAACACAAGTACCAGCTGGGATATGGGGAACCCTCTCTTTCTTTCTCTCTCTCTACACACACACAATACATACACACACACACACACACACACACACACACACACACACACACACACACACACACACACACACACACACACACACACACACACAGAATCCACTATCATCCATCAAAGTGATTCCATCTGGCTGGGCTTTCCCCACAATTCTCTTGTCCCACTTTCCATAGCAGGCACCCTTCCAATAAAACGATTCAAAGTAGGATTAGCTCATTGTTTACCCTGCGCACACACACACACACACACACACACACACACACACACACACACACACGGGATAACAAACATTTAAACACATTTTAATGTGTGCGTATCAGTTTGTTATCTGGGCCTGAAAAATGTTGTACTGTGTTTTTTTCTGCAGCTCTGCCTCATAAACTTTCACAAGCAGTATGTCTTTTTTTTTATCTTAAGCTACCTTTAATGATGACAATCACTTTATTTTCTCTGGCTACATCGGCTCTGAATGTACAGAGGGAGGAAGAGAGATGCACTGATTGCAGAGTTCAATTGTGTGCAGCAGCGTTGGTGTTTGTCGTTGCTGTGCGCTTGGAATGAAACTCGTGTGTGAGTCTGAAATCTGCACAGAATTTGATTTATTTAAGAGGACCTTCTGTTCACTAAGCACCGCCGATCAGGGCTGGAAATCATTTGATTCCGGTGGGCAGCCTCTAGATTAGATTTGTGTTAGCCACATGCAAACAGTGAGTGAGCCTTCATTTTGGGATGCGTGACTTGTGTGTCCAGTATAGGGATTTTTTTTTTCCCCAGAGTTTCAAATATTTACATTTGTGGAGGGGAGTGTTGTGTCAGAGCAGAAACCTGATTTCACACCCGCTGTGACAGCAGGGTGATTTTGATGCAGTGCCTGTTGGTGCCCTCGGTTGTCTTCCTCCTCACTACAGCTTCAACGCTCTATAAATGGGTTCATAGAAAGTAGCAGAGCTGTATGTGTGGAGCCCTTTAGCTCTAATATTTCCCATATAAGAACGAGGGGAAAGATGAGGATAAAAGCGTCAGTGCAGCAGAGAGCGGGGGCAGCAGGAAGGCTCTGGGCAGGAGAATCCATCTTCATCATCGCAGGAGTACCCAGGACCATACAGCCAGAGATGATCCATAATTTATCCAAGTACATCAGAAGATTGCCACTTAAGATAAGACATGTGGTGCAGGATAGAAGAAGGGGGTGGCTTGAGAAGAACAGACGCTGAAAGGACTTTGAGTTTCTCTGTGATGAGTTTTCACTTTCAGGACAATTCATAAGGAGTGGAAACAACATTTTGACACACCTGACTATTCTCATGATTCCAGATTTTTTAAACTAAGATATGACGTTAGCAAAACTTTAACAATAGCAATACCCATTCCAACACCACGGCCACAAAAACAGAAGTGCCAGGATCATATTGTTGACAATTTCTTGTGTCTAAAAACAGGCAATTGTAAGAACAAGAAAGTGAGAATCCCCTCTGTAGAAGCCTCATGAATATAGAGACAAAAAAATCACTTCAAGCAGCGTCACTATCCCTCATTCTGTCTGTTTCCATCCCGCTCCAAATGTCTGTAAGCCTGCCTAACCATATCCCTGCGACATGATTGGCTGTTGGTCGTCTTTTTCTTCCTCCCATTAAAACGCAGAATGTGCGACATTTTACAAATAAATACAGAAGAAATTAAATATATCCTCTGTAGATGTGTCTCTGAGTCATGACTGTCTACAATGGTAAATGATAAATAGACTTGTATAGCGCTTTTCTAGTCTTCTGACTACTCAAGGCTCTTTTGTACACCGCATGTCACACCCACACACTGACGGCAGTGGTTGCTATAGTGATACCATCAAAACTAACTGATCCTATTCATACACATTCATACACCGCTGAAGAAGCAGCAGGAGCACTCGGGGGTTAAGTGTCTTGCCCAAGGACACGTCGGACATGTAAGTGTCTTTAGATCTCGGTCATTCTGTGTCAATTAATGTGCAATATGAAGCTAAGTGTGCTAACATTAGCCTGCTAACACAACAATGCAGGACAATTGCAGCTCGAGCAACGGATAATCTTGATAATGGATAACTCCTTTGTGTGAACGCGAGTGGAGAGGGGTTGGAGGTGTGTCGCTGGAGGAGAGCCGAGGCTTCAGAGTAGCGGAAGTGTCGCCAAACAGCCAGTTTGTTTTGGTTTAGTGCTGGTGCTCAAGGGCGACATCTACTGGAACAAGAAGTCGCACAATCTTCCTTTAATGTCTTGTGGCAATTAGCATTTGAGACGCATCAGGGCCCCCCTTTCCCAGTGTTTGGTTGGTGTCATTACAGGTTTAAACTTTTACCGATCATTTGTTATATTTACATAGAGAAAAATGACATGGCAATAATTATCGTTTATCACGATATTTCAGTTACCCTGTCATCAGTTTGAACGCTGTGTCGACCTGATGGATCTTCAGACTCCTTCACGACACAGTCAACCTCAACGACTTCACTGTTTGACTCACAACAGTTTATACAGTGTTAGTTAAATTATGTACCACACCACTGTAGACCTTTCATAGTTATTAACATTACTAATGGTTGCCTATTTCAAAGTCTGTGTTTCTTTTTATTTATTAAAGTTAGCATTTTGAATGTTTATTATCAGTGAAAGAAATCTACACATTTATATATTTCATCTTCTCTGGTGATGTCACAAAGTACAAACCTTTATTTCTCAAGTGTTCCATGTTCACCCTGCATAGGTCCGACTATTGGTCGACTTTACTGAAAGACTTTCTGCGAAGTTTAAACGGAAACGCTGAGCCTTGAACAGAGTCCTTCATGACTGCAGTGAACATCACACAGTGAACAGTGGAGGAGTAACAGGCCGTTCAGACAGAACTCGTCATGTCATATTCTAAGCGTCAACCCGTGAATTGTGTTCACACGGGATGTGTCGTCTAGGCGGCACATCAGAAGACAGACCTGTGAAAGTACAAACATGGATCCACTCCGACACTCTGAGTGACTCAACAGCTAGATAATATATTGAAATAGTTTGAAGAAAAGTCAGAGACAAACTGTTCCCTCAGACTGCAACTCGAGAAAGCAACAAAAAAAAATGAAGAGAAAGAAAACGAGCCAAAGGGTTTAGAGAGAGCAGATGAATCATTTCTCTACAGCTTTTCCCTTCACACATCGGTCCTTTAGAGATATTCAATCTGTTGATCTGCTTTTATAATGACAAAAAAACAGAGTTATTAAAGTTAACAACTGATTGAAATACACCAGTAAAGACATCATGACTGCATTTTGGTAGTTTGATACATTTATAGTTTCAACTGACACCTGGGTTACGAAAACAGACTTCCCATCCCAGCTGTCACATCACTTTGTATTCCTTCAGAGGCAACACATCTGATTGTCAGAGTACAGGACGAGGTTCAGATCTCACTCAGACTGTCCATTTGACAAGAGCAGTTCAGGTTCACAGTCTGAAACTAACTGTGACTTAATACCACGTTATGTCTTTACTTTATTAATTAAGCATGGTGCACAATTTACAGTTTAATTAGCCTGGTTATTATTTGGTAACCTAAAATGTATCAAAGAAAAGTCTCCTGTTCTGCCAGCTCCTACATTCAGCTTTAGCTCTGTGTCGTCGCAATTAATTAATAAGTCCCAGACTCAAGCTTTTATTTTTTTTAATCACATTAATTGCCAGCTATTTGGGAAGCCTTCGGAAGAGTCTCCACCTTCTGACACAAACATTGACCTTTGTTACTGTTCCTTTGAGCTGTTTGACTTTAGTTTGTGATCCATAACCACTTCCTTTTTCTGTTGTCGTAACTTCCGATCTACAGGAAGTTCCTTAATGTATTTGAAAATAAAGCAGGTTTGTATTCAAACAGGAAGTACAGTACCCTCAGTCTTAAGACAGTACAAACATTCAAAACAAAAGCCTAACAAAAACGTTTTTTTTTTAATTAAAAATATTGGAATTTCAACAGCGATTCATGTGATTGATCGTGATTAATTATAGCAATTCAGCCAATAATCACAATTTAACATTGTAATCATTTGACAGCCCTAGTTTAGAATGATGAAAATTCCTCTTTTTAACAACTCCTGCTGCCAGAACATCAACCCCCACCTCAGTCTCTCTCTTTCTCTTCTTTATTTTTTACCAACAGGGAGGCAAAATAACAGGGTAACAGTTCCACCTTGAATAGGTGGTGAAAATAAAAGGAGCTCATGTTTCTTTGATGAGAACCAGAGGTGGGTTCTGGGCTGTGAGCCAAATGCTGCTAACATTAGCTCTCTCGCTGATCCTTTTACTAAAGGATATATTTGAAACTACAATGACATGAGTCATGCCTTTAGAAACCATGAAAGTGGTCCACTAAATTTAGTCCTGACACATGTGAGTCTTGCAGGTTTAACTCATGTAGGCTCATTAAGGAGTTTCATTTGGCTCAGAACTAATGACAAAACACAAACATCTGAATCAGGTGCAGCCTGAACATGGTACAAAAATCTACTTGTCCAAGAAAACTCAACGCTAGCTTAAGTGTTTGTGCTTAACTCTGTAAAGAAAAATAAAGCTTCATGAACACTTCCATTCGCTTACTGTCGCACTGATGAGCTCCGTTACTGAAAATCCCCATCTCTAGCCCAGAGATAATTTATTACAAGGACGAGCTGTTTATTTCATCTATGACCTCTACTAACAGAATACCATATTCAACGTGTTAGAAGATTAACAATTAACAGCACAGCCGAGTTATTCAGGGTAAACCAACTTACTGTTGTTCCCCCAATGCAGAATAATGAATTCATTTTAACACCCACCTTGGCATTGATGTATTGAAAGATGTTATAGTACCACATCTATGAGACTCCAATAAAAGGCACCAGTGGCGCCGGCAGCCGTAATGCTGTGCGTAGATTGTTGTTGTTTCCAAACTATGACCTCAGCAAAGCCCGTCTTTAAATCTTGTATCAGATCATTTTCTTTATGATAAGGTCAGTAACTTTTACCTACAAAATAAAATATAGACTTATACACAAGTGAAGCCACTCATTCATCACTTATTGACCTCCATATGTGGTGGTGGTGGAAACTGTCTGTCCTCTGCAGAGGAGTTTGATGTTTTGGTTGGCAGGGGGGCGTTTCTGGAGTTGGTGTGTTTCGCCCTAGCCAATGACAACGTGCAGGTGTGTTTAGTGGACGTGGACGTAGCGGCAAAGTAGAAAATAAATGTCATAGTGAGGCAAAATGCCATTTGAATAAGCTTGTTTTAAAACAAGGGGGGACCTTGTTGGCTTTTACCTGCGGACTGCTTTCTGTTGGACAGGCAGGCGCAAAACATCGATGGTTAGCTTGTGCTAATGCGCGGTAGCTTGCGGTGTAGGTACAAGCAGTAAACCTACACACTACGTCTTGCAGTGAGGGTGCACTTCTTGGGGCCATGAGCCCAGGAGGAGGGGCCTAGTGTTTACAATGCTGCTCCTGACTCCACCTTTAGTGCACTCTTTGGCTCCCTCCACACACTAACGTAGTAAAGCAGATGAAAGCCGGGGATTGGTGTTAATGTCACAGCATGGCTATAGGCTATTTTTTGTATCTGGATTGTTGATAGTAAATGGTGGAGGACATGTTGCTATAATGATGTGCTTATTTTCATCTTGTTTGCCGCTGTGCTTAAAATAATGTTACTAATTGATTAAATCAATTTCCTGCTTAATAATACTGACAGATTCTATTCACATATTCTGGACAGTCTTTAATGTATCTTATTATTGCCCATAGCTGGTTTTTGACTTTCAGGCGTGCTGGCTGAGGTTTAAATAGAAATACACAAAGTTCATCAGACTTTACAACGATGTTGGAAAAAAAAAACTTGAATGATCAATGTCACTCTGTGACAAGCATGGATCCAGACATTAGTGTGACTTTTACAGGTGGATTGTTACAACTACTCAGCATGTACAGTGAGCTTAATGAGCACATCTCAGAAAAGTACAACGTAAAGAAATCTTATAACTCAATCTTTTATTTGCGTTTCCATTCAGATATGTTACAATATCCTATTTTAAAACATGTTGTATAACTAGTGTTTAGATGTATTGCCTCCATTATTCTTGTTAATTGATGTTTGTTTTTATTTGTATGGATTGTAGGGATATTAGGGGGAAAACATCAAGAGATGACATATGAAGACACAATAAATATAAGTGTAGGCTCTGATTCACCACTTCTATTGAGTCCAGAGGCTTTATATGAATGACATCACTGTGCAGAAGTGCATAATAAGAAAATGTCTTTGAGTTCAATTGACGGTGAAAAAAACCGACATTATGTAATGAGTGCTTCTTTGAGTTAAACGATGAGAAAGTGATGCACTGTTGAACTTTTTTTTCATCCAGACTATGTAATACTATGGATGTGTATCCTAATTCTCCTTTTATTCTCCTCTCTGCTCTTGTTGAGCATTAAACCCGCGGGGCTCTGCTCGTCCTCTCAGCCACAGGCGGCTCAGACGCTGCGTCCTCTGAGCGCTAAACTTCTCACTGAGGCGGAAGACACGGAGCACAGAAACACACACACACACACACACACACACACACACACACACACACACACACACAATGAACATTTCTGCACCACACAGCACTCCTGACATCACAACGCGCCTCCTCAGCTCGAGCTCGGCTGATAATCGGTCAGTATAGCAACCGCATCAGCATCCGAGTCTTCTCGCCTCCATAGCAACCCAGCTTCCAGCTTTACGCTCAGCCGGCAGCATCCAGGAGGCACTGCGGCATGCGGGGGGACCCCCCTGTCACTGAGTGTGTCACACACACAGAGCAATGTCACGTCACATTTCTGACCATTTAGGGGTTGTTATAGCTCCTGAATCAGACCCCTTTAGTCTCGGGAGATTCTTTTATTTCTCCGTCATAATGTCGCCATACATGACAGCACTGTTTCTTCTTGGTTGATAGAGCTCTGGCTGCTTGACACGTTCATTTCTGCACAACATTTCCTGCTGTCAGTGTGTCAGTCAAGACACAAACTTTGGCTTGTATTTAAATAGCGTGCACAGACAGATAACGAAATTAACGAAATTCTTTAGATCAACAGGGACATTGTTCACGACATTTCATAGAGAAAAATGAGAGACTTTTTCTTTCCATTTACAAGGAGAAACAAACTGACAGAAATCGGAAAGGCGACAGTGCAGCGTGAATCCCCCCACGCACGATGGCACGTAGAAAGCTGCCGATGGAGCTGATGGAGCTGATGGAGCTTCCATTAACGCCACTGCAGCTGAGAGCATATTATACAGACCGCTGTCAGTGACGGCTGTTACAAAAACACACCGTGCAAAGAGACATTTCACTCCCGGTGCTCGGTGTCACCGGTGTGAGTCATTCCGCAAACCTGCAGCACTGGCATTGATGATAAGCTGTTGAATCCGCGCTCGAACCTGAACCGTATCAAGACACCGTTAAAGCTCCTCTTACCTCGAGCAGCTCCTCAGTCCATCGCTGAACGGAGACACCGGCTGCTAAATCCAAAAGAAGCACGTCCGTTACTGGAGGCGAGGCGACCACAGCACACAGTCACTGCTGGAATGTGTGTGCGTGAGGGTGCGCGTGTGTGTGTGCGTCTGTGTGTGAGCGTGAGTGGATGTGGGGGCATCAAGTGGCGCGAGCCTGCGGTCCGTCATCTGCGCCAAGTTAGACACGAGGACACCGGAAAACAGACGACTTGACTGTAAAGAATAAAAGCACAAACGTTTCAGATGGATTCAACAGAAAGGGGAAGTAAATAATCTAATTTAAAATATTTAAATGGTTTAAATACTCTGTGTGATTAAAAAACACCACTAAAATGAACTCAGGTTTATCTTTTTGATCTTCTGACTGTGGGGGGGTTTAGTCTCCAACATGTGTCACATTTTAACAACATGTTGTAAGCAGCAACTGTAGATTTAGGTTGATGTTTAAAGATGTGGAAGTATGGTGGCCCTATGTGGACATCTATATTCATTTACTTGAGATAACAAAGTCATATTGTATTTTTTCTCGAAATGTTGACTTATTTATCTCATTATCTCGGGCTAACATGACTTCTTTTCCGGGATGAGTATATTTCTCTAGAGCGCTGAAGAGATGCTGAAATAAGGTCTTAGTAACGGGAATACCAGCGTTGATATTAGGGCTGGACGATATGGACCAAAACTCATATCTCAATAGTGTTTAGCTGAATGGCGATACTCGATTTATATCGCCTTTTATAAACAGTAAGTTGCACGAGATCAAGATGTATATGAAAAATAAACTACCTGTTTGTGAAATTAAATACAATAATAATAGAAAACAAGAATGTTCATTAAATACAATAAAATACACACAGCTGTTTTGTTATTCATTCCAGAGAGGAGGAGCAGGGAGAGATGAGAAATAGGTGAACTGGCAGCTCTACAGAAGACGCGTATAACGTTATTTCGATGCGACATAAACTATATCGATATTAACGATATTGTCTTAGACAATATATTGTTTGAAAGTATATCGATATATCTTGAAAACTTGATATATTTCGCCCAGCCATAGTTGATATCCGTAAATAAACAAGATTAATAAGTTAATATCTTATGAAGATAATTTAAATGTAGGCTATACGTTAGCATGGCAAAACAGAGTTAAAGGAGCAATATGCAGCTCCCACACTAACCCACACTTGGGAACTGCAGTCCAAATACAAAACATTGTTGTTGTTTTTCTTAAAGCCTCAAGTGGACAATCGAGGTACTACATTTTTTTTTTCTGCAGTACTGCATTGGCTTTATTTTTGCTGCTTGCTTAGTATCTGCTTGTGCACTTCAGTTAAAGCAGGATAGCTAGTCACACAAGACCGTCGGAGAGAATTGGTTTTATAAGGTTTGTGATGACAATGATACACTCTTCTCTCGTTGACGTATTCTCCAACTGAAATGAGGAAAAGCAAGGTCATGTTTGGAGGGATTGGCTGTGACACTTCTCTGGTTGGATATTTTCATAATCTGAATCTTTTTCTTTCTTTTTTTTTTTTTTTACAGTTTTCTTCAGAAGTTTCCTTCCCTGGCTCAATAATACAATTTTTATCTTAGACATGATATTAGTACAAATCTCATGATACTGATTTTTTTTTATATACCACAGCCCAAAAATTCAAATAAGCATCAGAAATGAGTTCATTATTGGAATGTAATTACCTACAAATTGCAGACAAACTCCTGCACACTGTCTACATTTCAGACATAGATTGGCAACTTATCAGTGTCCAAACATTGCCAATCTATTTGTGCAATTTAGCCGGTGCTCTCTCCCTCTTTAGCAACTTTTGGTGAAAAATATAAAATGAAGATCTGTAGAAGTTCAGTTTCCTTTTTGATACTAGCGATTATTGAAATCATGGAAACTGTATCATTTAAATTATGTTGTATCGAAAAGTAACCAAATATGTGAAAATATTGACAACCTTAGTACTCCTCTGTCATGGACTCATGATGATCCTGAAATAAAGGAAAACTAGTTCATGTGTTTGAGGGAGTGGCTTTGACAGTGCTCTGGTTGGATACTTTCAAAAATCATACTTTATTTCATCTTAGTTTTTTCAAGTTTTCTACCAACTCTGGGTAGCCCACTCTAAAGCACAGAATGTATATGAAATCATTCCACTGACTCATGTTCCATCTCTAGTGTTGTAGTCAAGACCACTCTAACCGAGACCAAGACGTACCCGAGACTGGAGTGCTCTGAGATCGAGACCAAGACCAAGACCAAGATCATAAATATAAATGAAAAATCATCATCTTGTGTGCAGCGGGCGTGTCACTCACTTAGACTGTAACAACTTGAAGGTTGAGGCCGTAACCGGGGATAAGAATCCAACTCCAAATTAATTGAAGTTCTTTGTTCTTTTAGAAAGAGGCGGTTTCCTTCTAATCACAGTAATACCATCGAAAAATAGTATATCAGTGGTGGTCTTGACCCGTATTGATTATAATCCGGAGTCCTCCCAGTAGAAATGCTTTCTATTCCGAGACCTTAAAAAGTGGTCTCAAGACCATGTCTTACGTCCAAGACCGATTTGGAGTGCTCCAACACTTCCCATCTCCTCTCTGTCATGTTTGGAGGGAATACAGATCTTTGATACGTAACATACCTCATGTAGGATCAAGTATTGACAGGAACAACCGCAAATGTTGAAGTAGGATTAAGAACATTTTAATAATCAGGATGTAACCAGAGGATCAAAACACTCACCCACAAACTTTCCTATTTGACGCAGAAATGTCAGCTTTACAAACAAAAGAAACTCTCTGAAGGTGGATCCCAAAGAGTCTGTGAGGACTAAACAACAATTTGAAACACTTCTTGATAAAACCACTTAGACACGAGCAGGGGTGGACATTACACAGACTATTTAAGATGTTCAAAAGATTACAAACTATAAACTTCCTGCCTTTCATATGTGCAATATCTCTACAAAAACATACTTCAGGCTAAAGTGAATCGTACTGAAGGCTGGTTTAGATACAAATACTATAATACAACACATCACAACCTCCCCCATTCCAATGTCCAACTTGATACAATCCAGATTGGCCACACCTGGAAGGTAATAATGCGTTCATGTGCGCACGTTCATGAGAGAGCCCTCCTCAACCAGGAAGTTGACCTCTAAGAGAATTAAGATTTATAATCAAAGCAACAAAACAAGAAAACAAACTAAAATAAGAACATTCTCATTGATGCACATGTATTTATCAACCAAAGTGGATCATAACTGTTGCCGATTAAAACATATCAAACAAACAACCACATATACAACTTAAGCTCCAGATAGTTATTACTACACCAGAGAGCCAGCTGGTCCTCCTTCCGTCCGAATGTACTTTGCCATGAGGCATGAATGTAAAAGAACATGCACGCCTCATCCACGTCCAGCACAGGCGGAAAAGTGACAGCAAACAATCTCTTTTAAGATTAAAAAAAAAAGCAGGATTTGATTCTTAAATAGAAAACCCCGTTTCAGCTTTAACCTTTTTACCAACTGCTGAATGTGAGGTGTAAAAGACATGTTACAGCTCCCCATCTGCACCGAGTAACTCATTGACCACTCCAGTGAATCTTGTCTCTCAACTGCATTCTAATGAAATCGTGATGTTTGGTGATTTAAATTAGGACTTGCTTATGCCAACTTCCGATGCTCTAAAGGCAATGTTTGATTCTTTAAACTTCACACAGATAATCAATTCTCCTACAAGGCCAAAAATCAACACTCATTGATTTAGTTTGAACAAACGTGTCTTTGAAATAACTTACTTTTATTTACTATCTATATGCATTGCCTTGGACAGAATATTCCAAATTCTAGTTTTATGCTGATGACAGCGCCATTTACTTCTGTGCACCATACACAACCACAAGGTTTCTCAAATCCTCAACATGCATTTGGTCTTTATTCTAGTTGAAGTTGTCAGCTACAACTTGATCAACTCAACGGTAAAAAGAGCACTGTCTATGTAGGTTCTTACTAAACGGTTGAGAAATTGACATGGTATCTTCATTTCAATACTTTGGGTTTTTACTTGATGACAGCTTGTCCTTCAGGGCACACAGTCAATGTGTTGTTTTATTATAGGAATAAGTCCTGCTTCTTCTTTTATGTAAAAAATAAATGAGTAGAGTCCATCTTCTTACCTGTCCTGGATTTTGGCAATTTTTTCCTGCAGGGTCAACCTTCCTGTTTGATGCCACCCCACTCCCACGCCCACTCCCCATGTGATGTCACAACAATGATGACATGTAATGGTACTGCGTTTAGGGATCACACAAAAAAAAAACAATTCATCAGTCAAGAAAATAAACTTTTTCCATCCCCCTAAATTCCCCCTGTCATTAACATAATGAATATTGTAATGTTAAAGCATTGGTATCTTAAAGTATTGAAGTATTGAATGGTTTTACAACCTTTGTGATCTATAAAGAGATTGATATTAACAGCTTTGTCCAAACTCTGTACTCTCCCTGTTAGGAGAGTACAGAGCCCTAAATCATTCACATTTCATCCTGAGTGCACCTAAACTTCAGGCTCTATGCTAACATTGGCAAGAAAAAGGCTTTTATTTTGAAGGACAGGATAATGGGTCTGATTGTGTGACTAGATTAAACTTCACAGTGGCTGATTCATACGACTGACAGACAGAGAGGTAGAGGCAGAAAACAACGTTTTTCATCTCTGTGTCACTTTCACGATGAGACATGGTTTATTTATATGATTTAATGCTTTACGTGCATGTGTAGCAAACTGTACAATGAAGGAAATCTTCAAGAAAAGTGTTAAAGTCGATCTGGAAATCACATCATCAACTTACACACACTGCATCAGAGTCAGATTGATCCTCCTGGCATCTTTTCAAGAGGGAACATGGTTGTCAGAACATCATACTACAACATCACTTTGAAGGAAGTCTCTCTTCCCTGTGAGTGCATTTAGTCTGGTCTTCAGTGTTTCCTGTCTTATTTAGTGATGAGTGCCTCTTGTGTCATCTCTAGATTAACCTGTTGCCCATCTACTGTTTTACATTTGAGACCATGGCCCTTTTCCGAATTGTCACAGTTCAGTATGCATACTGCAGTATGCAGTATGCAGTTACGTACTATTCAGTATGGTGTTTCAGTATACTGAACTTTCGTGGTCATTCAGTATGCATTTTTTGGGTCCACCTCAGTATACTGAACATTTCAGTATGGATACTAACTTCAGGGTTTCATGCAGTATGGATCGGATGCGTGCTTTCAGGAAATTAATTGTATTTTACCACCCACAATGCTGTGCGAAATTAAACGTAAAACGTCACTTCACGTCCGCCTCCAAATCAAAACAAACGAGCGTGGATTAATTGAATACATTTTGAATCTAGAGTTAAAGTCCCGACTGAAATCACTACTTTTAATTAACAACAGAAAATATAACAAATGTCTGCATTATTATAAAACCTTTCCCCCTCTATTTAAATAATGATTTCACTATTTAAGTGCGTCGTTATTTGTTTATTTTACTTTATATTCTGTGTATTGCTGTCTTTCATTTGTACTTTCCTTTATGTACTGTATGTTATTTAGTTATTTAATCTGTCTTTTACTTGATTTACATTGTGATATTGTTTTGTTTACCTGACTGTATATGCGCATTACTCTTCTTGAATAAAGCTAAACAAAAAAATAAATAAAAAATGGGTGGATGCGGCCGGTTCAGGTAACGTAAATGATGTCACTTCCTTACTGAATGAATCAGACGAAGTAGGAACAAATATCTGCCTACTGTGTGTGTATACTGAATAGTAGGTACTAATAGTATGCAGCACGGATAGTAGGTACTGACTACTGCCTACTGAAAGATTGAGTATGTACTTGGCAATTCGGATACGGCCCATGTCTGTAGAGTTTCCTGTTTTATTTTGTAGTAGTTGTCCCCAGTGTTGTCTTGTCGTACTTCCTCCCTTTGTCTGGTTTCCCTCCATGTTGATTGTCCTGATTGTCTTCACCTGTGTCCTTAGTCCCACCTGTGTCTGTTTACCCCAGTGTCTGTTTAGCGTGGTTTCACACTCAGGACCCTTGCCCGGATCCGAGTACGCTTGACCCCAAAGTCTAGTTAATTTGATCAGGGTGAGTCTGCTTGAAGAGGTGGCCTCCATGTGTACTCCAGTATGGTATGTGGGAGATGTGAACACATCTGTGCTCAAACAAGGAAGTGGACGACTATGACAGATGCGATCTGCCTGCACCTCATGAAGCGGCTTTCTTCTCTGTAATGCTCCGTCCAACATTTCAGCGTTGTTCTTTCTACGTCATGTCTTGTCTCCTGCTGTGACAAACTCACTATTTGGGGGAAGGGAAGTTTTTCCTTTTTTAAACTAAATTCAAGGGCCTCATTCAAACTCATCCACTGGCCAGTCCTCTGGTTTTGAAGAGCCCTTGACTCGATATGACTCTTCAAAATAGAGGTATAAGGGGGTACGGGCTGAAGTCTTTTTCTTGGAAATGGGACACCATCTGTTATGTCATATTTTTCTAACTTTATACACAGGATTTGGATGACAGAGCAAACAAACAAAAAGATATGCAGAATCCTTGGAATCAACATAAAACTAACAACCCCCATTGGGGTGATTTGTACAACAGCTCACAGTAGAGAGGGAAAATGTCACCAAACAAAAGAAACAATGTTAAACAATCAAAAGGTGCTGAAATTATTCAATACTACAAAGAAGACATAAATGATAATAAATATCAGGGGTGTCCCCAACTGAGGACTTACATCGTTCCTGATTGGTCAGATTTTACCTCGTCAGCTTATTATCCAATGATAGCCACGTCATTAAACTGTTTGTCCTCTCATCTTGGAATAACAATTTACTCTATGATAGAACTTGTTCCATATTTTTGTCTCACTCATTAAGTCTTCATTACGGTGACATTACAATATAAATAACACATGCCCATTTACAAAACAGCAGGGACACATTGTGCACAGTGTGTGTGCAGATTCGACCACCACAGCATTTTAATCCATGGACCCTGACAGGTATTTGAGCTTTTAAACGTTTTTTTTTTTTTTTTTTTGGGGGGGGGGGGGGGGGGGGGGGGGGGGTTTGAGGCCATGAAGTAAAAGAACAGAGATTTATTCAACTCTCACATTCTATTTGTAATCAATACGTAAAACAATCTTGTTATATTATGATGTCAAATGAGCCCTGAATGTTTCTTTTACTATAAAATCCACATTCAGAATCAATAAATAACACATGTTATAGTTTTTTTATTTCTTGAATGTTCTTCCAGTTTGTATAGGTTTATATAGTGAACATGGTTAAACATGGATATGATTTTCTTTCTCCTGATAAAAAAGTCACATCTTTCTTTCCTAAGCCGTCCTTAAATCAGATCTTTAGTTTTGTGTCTGCAGCAGAAGCTTCTTCAGTCGTCAGCGTGTCACACACAGTGGAGAACACATGGATAATAACCTGCACAAATATTACCATTTGTTTGAGTTTGTTCAAAGCTTGTAAAGGACTTTCAAATCATGCTGTGAATACTGCTCTTCTGCTGAGGGATCAAGGGGGTTTTACTCGCGTCTTTGCAGTATTTGCAGTGAAATCCTGAAGCCGTCTGAACGAGGCAGAAGTGTGAGACGAAAGTTGGTGTTTATCCCAGAGTGTGAAAGGATGGAATCAGAAGCCTTAGTCACTTCAAATGATGAAATGTTTTAACTGTCATGTCAGATCATATCAAACCTTGATTAGTGTTACTTACCTTGTGTCAATCTTTTTCTGGTTTATTAATGGCTTCATCGTTTCTTTTAAGTTCTTCAGGGACTGACTCTGTATCATTATAAACGAGGGTTACCCATCAGTGATATCTGGAATATAAGTAAAGGTGAATTAATTCAAATGGGTTTTATCCTGAACAAAAGGAAACACATCTTCTTCCCTTTAATTCAACAAAATCACATCATTCATTAAACTATTTTATGAAAATAAGCAGTGAGGGTCATTGTACCAGATCATGAGATCTTGCATGATTTCAAAGGTAATCACGTGTAAATCAAAGCCTTGACAGTTGGATGGATTTCTGTTTCTACATGAGGAAAACTAAACGCATAACACCCTCTCTTCATGATGTGGAAATGGTTGTGAAACCGTTGAAAACTGGTCTCTCCTTTTCAGGTCGAGTTTGTAAACTATAGAGTCCATAATACAGATTTTTTTAAATCCTAAAAATATCAAACATGTCAGAAGTTATCTGTTCAGGTAGAAGACTGGATTGTAAAGCCCTCACATTACAAGATATTCTTTGCTAAACATCAGTCATGACATGTTACACAACCACTAAAGACACAAACATGACAAGAACTGTTTGTTTTATAAGTTCCAGTTTTGTTGGATCATTTTTTACAGACTTTGGGTCTGTACCACGAAGCAGGATTCGATGTTAGTGAGGTAACTTCAGGGTTAACCCTGAGTTTTCAGTCCTACGAAGGTCGTTCACTTCTTACCTGGGTCGCCATGGTAACTTATTATGCACACCTAACCTGCTCCAAAGCAGGTTATGTTGGCGATAAGAGGTCAACCTGGGAAAATCTCCGCCCACTGACCAATCAGATCCCTTGATAGTGGATCTCTGGGAGCTGATGAAGAGAGGGGGGAGGAGGGAGAGAGAGCCACAAACACTTCATGTGTCCCATATGATTTTACATTATAGATTATTATGAATAGCTTCTCATGTCTTTGAAACATATCTTCATATTTTATGTTTAGTGTCTCCATGCCCCTCTGTTTATTATCATCAGATTTGCAGCTGAAATATAACTTCTGAAACGCCACATGAAAGAGTCAGAGCAACACATCCATTTAAGGGAAAAAACAGGAGTTATTATCGTCAGTTCTAAGGTGAACTAACGATGGGATCAAATATAATAGGCCGTAGTTTGCACATTAATACTCGCCGATGTTTCTTTTTTCTGCCCATTGTCCTTCCTGCATTTGTTCCTGCGGCTGTGTAACTTTAGACTTTGGGAGCCTGTTTGTCTTTAACTTCTTCATATTATTATATAGTTTGTTCAGCGTTTGTTAGGTATGACGATCTGCTGACTCAGTGATGATTATGATAGGTTATAGGAACCTAACTCCGCCCCTTTTATGTGAATGCGGTCTTGGAAACTCTGGATTTACTTATCAGGTTGATAACAAGCTTCATGTTACTGTTAGGCACAATCTCTTATGTCAGGGTTAGTGAAGACAGAAAACCCAAAGATATCCTGGGTATGTTGAACTCCCTTCATAGTACAGGCCCCTGATCTGCCCCAAGTCTGTGAGACCTAAGGCAGACATGGGTGTGATGTTTATATTTTTAAGAGCTATCCTGTCCAACAGATCCCTGAGCAAAGTCTCTGAGGTTACAAAGGTTTGTGTCATTGTGGCTCCAACAAAAACTCTTACACTCTGATAAACTGTAGAGGTGAAGCTGATATAAGGCTAAACGCCTGTTCATCAAACCCAGGGTGTCTTTAAGTTATCAGGCTTCACTGAGCCGAAAAAAGGAGAGAGCACATACTGGTTACCAACAAGTCAGCGCAAAGTAGCCATTAGCTCGTTCACATTAAGGCTGGCTACACAGTCAACGATTTTAGGACCAGTGTGTGTTCAGAGGATTATAGTGTTAAAAATCGGTTAGTAAAGAGGTGTTTTTGAAGCATATGAACAATTTCTTGATGAACAAATGAACGGACAGGACAGGGGGAAATAAAGTTTGATATCATTTTAGACAAATCTGAAGAAGCTCATCACATCATAATCAGGCTAACAGCAACACAGCTGCAGCTGCCAGATGCAGGAAAGACAGCTGGCACACACAAAAAAAAAACCTGCAGAGTGTGAAAGTTACAGTTTATAATATCACAGCCTAAGTATCTGTGAATGAGAGATTTGACTGTCGTCACATCTGTGTATTCCAGAGAATTAATTTGTTTCTCATTAGTGTTCCTGGGTTGTGTTTGGACTTTTGGAGCGAGAGTGAAAATGTAAGTGAAAACATGATTCCAATATAAACAAGGTTTAGTTGTCTGTGTACGTTCTCAGTCCTTTAGGGTTTAGATATGTACATTATTGTTCAACAATAAGTCAGTGTGAACTTCGGTTCAAGACATGAACATCTGTCCACCAGACTTAGTAAAAAAAAAAGGTTGATTCAAACTTTGTGGTAAAACGTGTCACTAACAGTATTTTCTGTATTATGTATAAAAACCTACAGTGACTGTTTCAGTGAAAGTGAATTTTATAGGGTACATTTCTTGTAATCCATATGGGGTTCATATCTTATTTAGAATCTTTTGGGTGGGGGGGATCTGAGCCTTTAATATTTCTCAGTTAACCTGATGTGTTTTATTTTGCTGAAAAACACGAATCACCGGCCTAATAAACCTGCACGAAGCTGGGATAGAATTCAGAAATGAGCAGCAGTGTGAGTTTCTGCCGTTTCTTATTAAGCCACAAGATGGCAGCAAATCACTTCTGTATAGAGAGACTGTGTTGGTCAGTCATTAGTAAGGTGTCTGCAATGAAGATTTTAAAAAATCCAGATGAACATCAGGAGTCTTCTCAGATGTTTCTGTGCTGTCATACTGTCATTACAAATATAATACATATTAATATAAAAACATGGATAATAAAATCCATCAAATGCAGGCAGTATGTGATGGGAAGGATTTCTTCATCAACACCTTTGTGGGGTATCCTGGCTCCGTTCACAACACCAGAGTGTTGAAGAACAGCAGGATCTACAAAGAGGCTCTGTATCCTCCCTCAGGTGAGAGACTAAGTTAATACAGCCCAATCTCTTGAGAAATGTAGATACATTCATTGGTGGTTTCCCTCTCTGTGCAGGATTCTTTATTGTAGGTGATGGTGACTGAAAGACCTGTGGCCATCATCACCCAATAAGAGCCACTGGAAGGGAGGGTGTATAGAGCTGCTTCAACCAGGATCATGTTAGGTACCGCTCCAGTACTGAGCTCTTTCTTAGTCAATGTAAAATGTTTAATTTGATTACATCATGTCAAATACAGAAGGAAGAAGTGTCCACGTTGAATATAGACCTCTTCCAGACCATGCTCTGGTTCATCAATTTCCATTTCCCCGGCAGGATTGATTCACTTACTATGATTTGAGTTTTAGTCCTTTTTCAGTAATTTGAATAATGCAGCTCCATCATTAGGGTTAACACTGACACATGAATCCTTCACGTCTTAAGAAGGATGATTGGGACGTATTGAAAATGTTTACCTGTATGGCACACAGCATGGAGTGGAGACTTTGGCAGACTGTCGTCCTGGCGCAGGTGAGTCAATGTTACTATAAAGGAGCCGATTAGAGAAAGTTTTCATAATTTAACAAGATTTAAATTGTTAATAGACTTGATCCAAGACAAGTTTAAAAAACAAACTTTTCAAATGAATTATGACATTAGAACAGGGGCACAGATGGACTAGTGCAGGGGTTCCCAAACTTTTCAGCCCGCGACCCCTAAAATAACGGTCCTAGCACCTGACCGAGCTCAGGTCTGTCCACATAGAGATGACGAGCGTCATAAAGAACCAAGAATCCGAAAATGTGACGTGAGTTTCACTGTTAAAAACAAAACCTCTGCCTTGGATGGAGTGAGAAAGACAACTTAAAGGAGTAGTCATGTTGAAAGTAGAAAACGGTTCACCTCTTAGGACAGCTTTCATTCAAATCAGCAGAATTCATACTTCAGCTTGTCATCTTCCATAATGACTTCATATCAGTGTTTTTTAATGTTTATGAGCACTTTCTAAACGTCACAACATAGTTATGTGCAATAAAAAAAGATGGAAGTATGATTATAGTCCTTAGTATCAGTATAAGTGTACAGTATGATATGCATAATTATTCTGTTACCTGCTGTGTCTGTGTTTCATTGAAGCCTGCTGGCAGTTCATGTTCTGTTGCCATGGAAACATTCAACTGGAGCACTGAATGGTACAGGAAGGCTTATTTTGATTTCTGTAATACAGCTTATGACACAAAGAGCATCTAGTGACACATGAATCTGTATCCACAGGATTCATCAGGTGAGTAATTGTTCTTCCTACAGCTACTGTGTCTCTTTTTCTGGTTTATCCACTTTGAGTTAGCCTAGCCTAGCTACTGAAAACAATGTTGTGTGGTAAACTCATTAATTGGGTAGCATTTAATTGTTTGACATCATTTGTTTCAGAAACTTTAAGGCAGAAAATATCTGCATGTTGGGTGAGGCTATCAAGTTAGGCTATGAAGCCCAGGACTAGAAATGTCACGGTGTCAAGAGTAAACATGGAAAAGGAAAAATAGAAAAATGTTCAATTTGCTGCAAAACCAAATGTGACTCTAAGAGGACTGGATATTGTTTTGTTGGACACATGGCAGAGAGAGCAGGGGGTTGGGGGCTAGGTTAGAGGTTTCTCCCGTGGCCCACCTAAAGGCTTTGTCCGGCCCTGCACAGAGCCACAGGCATGCACATCCCGTGCCCTATGCATCTCTTCACAGCGACGCGCGTCAGGAGCTGGATAACCGAGATCAGTGAATGCTGGCAAGAGATGGAAAGAAAAGGTGGAGGTCAGGATATTGCGATGAAATCCGCTGCACGTCTGTCCGATTCTCACAGCTGAAAACTGAACCTGAGCTGAGCCTGGTAACGCAGAGAGCAGAGAGGGGGGTGGGGGGGTGGGGTATGTGATGGAGGAGTGTGGATGATATGCGCGGAGAAGACCGCCTCGGGGTTATAATTCAACACCCTGCCTGTGCATATTGTGACTAAAAGCAGGAGTGGAAGGTCAGAGAGAGGAGAAAAAGACGCCATCACAGCCCCCCGTATGTCCGCTCCGTCCTCCTGATGGACCGGCCCGCTCAGAGACCGGCAAGCCAAACCCACCAGAGTGACAGATATAAAGCCCCCGAGTGTGTCCTCAGATCAGCATCCTCCTCCTCTTCTGCCGCTGTCAGACCTGCACACTGACTCGGATTAACCATTGTGTTGTGTTACCAGGAGAGCAAGCAGACGGAGCAGCCATGTCTCATGGATGGGGATACGGAGCACATAACGGTGAGGATGTTTTTTTAATGTGCTGCATGTTAACAGGTTAACAACATGCTGCCTTTACCCTGCTTTATTTGGTGTAGTGAAGACAGTCTATTGTGATCATCAGTGGTGCATTAACAAACAACACTGTCGTTTCATAAAAGCCTGATTTACAGTATTATACACTGCAAAAACTGAAATCTTAGGTGTGTTCATTTTAGTCAAAAACAATCTGCAAGCAACATTTAAAGTTGAATTGAAGTTTTTTTATTTCGAACATTTAAAAAAGGAAAGAAAACTTAACGTAACGAGACATATGTCCAAACAATGACAGACATCATACAAAATAAGCTTTCACATATTAGCTACTTTAATTTACACCTCCCAAAGGGAGTGAGAACTAATCCTATCTCTTCTCCGTTCATCATTCATCATCCTCTCAGTTTCTTCTTTTTGTACAAAGCCTACACATTATTTTTTCTGAACTTGTCTAAATGTATTACTAATTATCTTTACCATACAAATGATATAATCCTTAATATTTAGCCAACATTCAAAATTTTTACATTAATTTGTGACATTTCTTAAAATTGAGATCAAAATCTTATTTCAACTACTTTTTTCTTGTGCCATTGGCTGACTTTTTTTTACTCATTACAAGAAATTCAGGTTTTAGTTTTTGCTTGTAGTCATTGGTAGTAGTAGGGAGGGGGGGGTCGACCACCCTGCAGGGCCCCATGGAGGAAGGGTCCATTATTGGTCCTGTATTAAATTAATAGTTTTTTGTTTCTCTCTAAGTCGTAGCTTTCATAAGGAAGGTTGATTCTGAACGCTTCCTTAACTCTCAGAATGAAAACAAACATTTAAAAACCTTTTAGATGCTTAAAGATAAAAGATGCAAAAATGACAAAGTTAAATTCATTTATAGGCTATAGTGTTTAATTTAAACTGCAATAGAGTCTTTAAGAGTGTTACACATTTTGGGATATTTAAAGTCGTCATGTACCAGACTTTTAAAGTTCAGTACAATGCAGATAAATATCCAACGATAAGTAGAAGAAGAAGAAGAAGAAGTAGTTCCTTACACAAGCCATCGGGTAATGTCTTACATCATGAATCGTTTCAAGGATGTCTCAATTTTGCACGCATTTTTGCAATTTAGACAGCAAGCAGGAGTTTGTCTGTCATTTTTGATGGATACATTCGTCTCTTACACACCGGTGTTATGAAATAAATGTAGTTGTTTTAAGTTAATAGGTACTTTTAGATATAGATTTAAGTGATCATTTTTAAATGAGTCCTTTAACATTTTGATGACCTTAATTTAAATACTTTAACGGGTCATATATTTGAGGTGTGGTTATTATCTCTGTGTTGACTGAGGCGGAGGTGGAGGGGCCCAATGTGGTACCTGCTCACGGGGTCTAGAAGTCCTGGAGACGCCCCTGCTTGTAATATCTTGAAATGAAATGTTGATCTGCGGTTATCAGGTGAATGGGTTTTATATTTAGTGTGATATTTTTCAATAGAAATAAGACATTAGAGTTTTTGTTGCAGGGTTGGACTTTACTTGAACTTAAGCACTCATACTTTTCTTTTTTTTTTCTGTAATTAAAAAGGTAAAACTGTTAATAACGGCTCTGGAGGTCGGTGTAATATCATGTTTAAAATGAAAGTCAACTCCTCCTCCCCGGAGTGCTTTTTCACCGTGATATTATAACTTTCATTGAATTAATTATCAGTCTTCAGTGTCTGGTAAAGGGGTGGGGTGTTAGTGGCCCCATGCGGCCCCCCTCCTCACTCAGTGCAGCTCGGGAGTCAATTTAAAAATCAATCAATAGTAAACATGAGGAAACCATGAAGGACTCAGTACAACACAGTGCACACACACCAAATGGATTAAAGCATTAAAAATAGAAATGTTCTTATAATAATATTTGACTATAGGATATAGGAGTTACTGTTTCAGTAAAACTCTTTTATGAAGACTTACTGAATGCTTTTAAAAAAGATAGATAGAAATGCCAGTGAAATTTACTTGGTCGTTTACATGGTAAATTATCAGTTTGTTGCACTGATGAAGTTTCTTAAATGTCCTTTCATTTAATTGTTTTTAATCGTGTGTTTAGCTTTACATGGATTAAGCATTGCTATTTGCGTTTGGAGTTAATAATATACATTTTGAAAAAACATATCTTTATTAAAGCTTCATAATGTTTGCTCCATTTGTTTATCACAAGACATTATAATTCTTGTTTTAACAGTTTGGCCCTCTGACATTCAGAACAAAGCTAAAGTTGTCCTCTCGGTGACCAAAATTGCCTTCCCTGGTCGAGAATATTCAATTTGAAATTAACTATGGATCATTATTTAAAGGTGGTGTCTCGAAGTGTTAAAAAATGATCGATCCGGTTGTCAGAATTAGCGATGATGCTTTGACTCTTTATGATGCCACGTCTTTTAAAATTATAAAATCTCTTTAATTTAAATCATGGATGGTATCGGAAAGGACAGAAGCTTTAAATTACCTTCATATTTAGCCAGAAGCTGTATGACAAAGAGAGCACTGTCTAAAATGTACAAACACTGATAGAGATTGGCAACGTATTTGTGCAAGTTATACAGAGTGTATTTTTAGCAATGAAAACTAAGAAATTACCAACTATTTGGTGTCTATAGGACTTATATTTCTGTTGCCATGGTAACAATCAGGTATCGATGTTGTTTGATTTCTTTACTGGAATTATATTGAAGATTGATAATCTGGTATCGTGACGACCTTACTTATTTTTACATTGCTCTCAGATGGACTCAAATTGCAACAGAGAGGAAGAAAACAAGGAAAAATCTTCATCATAAATATAGTGGTTCATTAAAAGAGGATGATGTAGAGATGATCTACTGATGTCACAAATAACATAAAAGTAATAACTCTGACGTAGCGTTTTTTATTCCCATAACATTCATTTGTAGGACCTGAGAAATGGGGAGAGGATTATCCCGTAGCTAACGGGCCGAGACAGTCTCCCATCAACATCGTCCCCAGAGAGGCTCAGTACGACTCGTCTCTGAAGCCTCTGAAACTCCGTTATGACCCCTCCAACGCCAAGGGCATCCTGAACAATGGACACTCCTTCCAGGTGGACTTTGTGGATGATGAAGACAGCTCCAGTGAGTACAGATCTGTGATAACTCAGAAACACAAAACACTGGTGCACACATGTAAACGTGGTTATCCTTGATTTTTTTTTGTATACTTGTATCATCCCTGCACCAAAAGATTATTTCTGATGCAACAGTAAAAGCTTACACAACATGGACAGTTATGTAATAGTGTTGGTAATCTGTATCTGTTCATCTGGTTCTTGCCTCCACCCTGCTGTCTTTTCTGAAGCAGATAAGACAGCATCTGATGGTGTCAGCGCTCAGTGGACCTCACTGTGCTGCACTCACACTTTCTACATTCATCCAGCACTGCTGTGATAGAAAAAGACAGTGTATTAAAAATAATGGCCTCGGAAACCTTAAGATACAATACATAAAGGAAACACTCTGAGATTAAAATCTTTCGCTTTCTGCTCCCTCTATCTGCTCAGTGACCGTCCCAAGGTTTAATTCACACAGCATATACAGTAGCGCTAATGATATTCAGGCACAAATACGCTGCGTGTAGTTTGCTCTGGTTTTGTCCCTGAATGTGGAGAGAAGTGTTCTGCACCTTGACTCTGCACAGAGCTGCACTCTCAAGCTGACGGAGCTCAGTCCTGTTCACATAAAGATAATGAGCTAGGGAGGGGAGGGGAATCTTTTAAAACTTGATTGTGAGGGCCGGACTTGAAATATGTGTACTATAGCACCAAATATTGTTTTCATTGATTGAAAGTGACTCTCCCTGACCTTCACTGATATCTGATGTTAGTATGTGTAATACAAATGTTTCAGATTCATTTAAATGTATGTAACAGTCGACAGTAAATCTCTTGAGTGTGTCTTTGATGGCTCTGTTGTTTTTCTTCAACCAGCTCTGACTGGAGGTCCTATTTCTGGAACGTACCGTCTGAGGCAGTTTCATTTCCACTGGGGAGCCGGTGATGACAGAGGCTCCGAGCACACTGTCAACGGGATCAAGTTCCCCTGTGAGGTACTGACGCTGCACCTGCTTGTGATGGAGATTTACACACACATCGTCACTTCAGTCAGGAGAGTAAATGGCCTGGACTATTGGTGCTAATGGTGGTATGTTTAGGTCTTTTTCAACAGACACAAGCAAAACGAATAATGGACTCAACAACAGCTTGTTATGATACTCAGGTTTAAGGTATGGCAGTGACTCCTAGGGCCCCACTTTGCACAGTGATTTGGGGTGTCTGACTATGTTTTGGTATTTCCACGGCACACGATCTTGGTGCAGAGCTCAAAGATGATGGATTATGCATAGGTGTGTTTTGGTTTAAACCAATCAGAGTGTCAGATCCCATTCCCTTTAACTGCCAGATACACCTACAGGCGCGCAACATCAGAAAAAAACACCAGAAAGACGCGGTGAATTATCTGCATGAGGCACAAAAAACACAACTTCATTGATTACTAAACTTTCTGGACACACTGACAGGATCAAACAGGATCTATGTTAACTTGTGTTCTGTTAGCTCAACTTCAAATAAAGGGAGGCTGTGAACATTTATTTTGTTTTTTTCTTCGCTGAAATCCTCCCGCAGGAGAAGTTAGTACAAACAGAAACATACGCTCAGGCCTCTGTCCCAATAAAAACTCAATTTGATTATTGGTTATTTAACTGTGGAGTAGTGCATCCTGTGTGTGTGGATTAAGAGTAAATCAGCAGGTAATAAGTGAAGCGGGGTTCACACTACAAGATAATCAGGCTGATTATTAGCACAGATTCTCCTCTTCCCACAATCCTGAGCAAAGTCCTAATTTTGTTCTAATGGTTCTAAAAATCATCTTGTTAGGGGATCCTGTGGTGTGAAGACAGTGATTAAATCTGCTCAGAAAGATGTCAGGGCCGCCCCAATTTCAAATGGGAAAATATCTAACATGTTCAGTATTTACCTGGATTGTCACGTTGAACGAAACCTTAGCCGATTAGGAAGCGAGCTGACTGAAGAAGGAAGAACAACGATCACGACAAATCAATTTTCACTCACCTCCACCTGATTTTGTAACGTGTATAGATCACGTTCACACCGGCCTTATGTCTTTATTTTTAATTACAATTCTTTGTTTGTGATTTTTTTGTCAAAAAGTAGTCCAGAAACAACCACAAATTCTTCCTGCCTGTCGTCCGCCATCTTTGTTTACCGGTGCTCTAAAGTTATGTTTGACCATTTGAAGATTCAGCGAGATAGCCATTTTTCAGAGTCAGGACTCTGGCTGATAAGGTGAGAGAATCTGTGATCTGTGTGGAGAGCAGCGATGGTACTACCACCACACAATAGGACTGAAACAGTTTGATCTATCAGTGTTTGTCGTCATGTGTTAAGATTTTAAAAAACCTTTTTGTTGTGGGCCTGGCATTAGAGTCCTGTATAATCACACACCACCATGTTGTTCAATCATGGAGTCATATTCAGTTGATTGTCTCTTCTGAACACTGTCTCATTGTTTTAATCTTAAGTATTGTTCATGTTCAGTTCTGGATAAATGACCCGCTCTCTGCAGCCCGTGTCTTTAAAGTCAAACTTTTTTTCTCTGTAGCTCCACCTGGTGCACTGGAACACTAAGTACCCGAGCTTTGGAGAGGCAGCCAGTCAGCCTGATGGACTCGCTGTGGTCGGGGTCTTCCTCAAGGTGAGTCATGACAGATTTCAGCTGGAAGTGTTTTTAACTCAAACTAAAACACAGAATGGTAAACACTTGGATGAGAAGGGGTTTGATTGTGTGTGTTGTGCTTCAGATCGGTGCTGCCAATCCCAGACTGCAGAAAGTTCTGGATGCCCTGGAGGCCATTAAGTCCAAGGTAAAAAGAAGAGGAGCTTTTCTGGTTAAAAAATATGTTCATGATTGATTGATTGACATCTCTGATTTGATTGTTTGTTCAATAAGAATTTCCTTCCTCACCCTCTCCCTCCCTTCCTTCTCTCCTCGATGGCTGCAGGGAAAACAAACGACCTTTCCAAACTTTGATGCAAAGACACTCCTTCCTGCTTCTCTGGATTATTGGACCTATGACGGCTCTCTGACCACGCCCCCCCTGTTGGAGAGCGTCACCTGGATTGTCCTCAAGGAGCCAATCAGTGTCAGCCCTGCACAGGTACTTAACATGTCTCACACACTTATTTCTATGAAAGCGATGCATATCATTGACTGATCCGCCATCTTTCCCTCCTGTGATTCTTTATAAAAGAAACATGGCAACGCCGGCTCTCTGTGACAGGTGCCACATTGTGGATGTTTGTACATAGAGAATAATGATTTCAGCATTATCGTTGTATTCATTCACTTTCTCTTCAGATGGTCAAAGTCTCAATGTTGCTCTTCTGACTTTGGCATGTTCATGATCAAAGATATTATGTGACAACAACAAAGATGTGTTTTTTTTAAAGCTCAGGACTCAATCCGCTCTGCCTACTACTACTATCCCCAGTTTCCTATATTCACTGTCCTATCTAAATTGGGGTAAACAGATCTCTATTTTTTTAAATCCCAGTTTTGGCTGCCTAGGACTTCACTTGTATAAAAAAAAGATCAAAACAGATATCTGTATCATTTGATTTTTTTGAATTGCATCAAATTTTTTAAAAATCTGGTATCATAACCAAGCCGCAACCTCCGTAGTTGAAAACGGCGCCAATGCAGACGTGCAAAAATCTGAAGTCCATCCAGTGCCCACTTGATGCTGGCTGCAGAAGCACCATGTGTGGATCAAAAAAACTAAATCATGAAGGAGTAGTGTTATTCATAATTAGGCGCCTGGCTGACCTGACAGACAGGCAGGCACGGTGATGACTTACAACCTGCCTCATCTCCAGTTCTTTGCCTGGTGTGAGGTTGACTGACAGTAAGGTTGACAGAGCAATTCTCATTCATTCCTGCAGAAGGGACACAGTCAAAATGTTCCAAATCCTTATAACTGACAGACTAAAACATGTTTACATTACTGGCCAATCAAATGAAATATAGGGGATTTTGACAAGTTAGCTAAAGGGTAATTGCTGATGGCTGTTTGGAGGTTGACCAACTCCAGTCTGCATGTTTGCGTTTCTTTGGGCAAGATGACCATAATTAGAATGAAACATTACGGCAATAATGTCCCATAGTGTATCCCATAGTCCTGAAAATGAACAACTCCAATAGGATCTTTGAATAAGATTTCCATAACCCGTGTCCAGGCCTGCCACTGGAACATGTTCAGAGCACTAATACTTCTTGTCAGGTTCAAAGTCTGCAGAGAAATATCTGAACCACCCGACTGCTTACCTATAAATATTGAAAACGTTTTCATTGATTTCAAAATTGCTTGTTAAAGTCGTAGCTACAAACATGACAACTGAAGCTTCAGATTCAAAGATGTATGGAGTAAATAGAAGAGATGTGTGGGGCACCGGAGTGCAGCAAAGGCTGGAACAACAAAGGATAACACAAGGAGAAACCTTAAGGCCACAGCGACATGAGTTTCTGTTTTGGAAATAGAAAGTTTGCTCCCGCTCTGAATAAGGAAGCAAAAATTTAACGCTGAACTCTGTCTGGAAGGTCAAACAGCGACTGAAGTGAAGCCACAGCTGGATTACACACTGTACAACATTTAAATATAGCTATGTGGGTCATCATGTGAGTATCAAGTACATGTTTCTATGTGCTGGGACGTCCACACAAAAGCCTGTGTGTATTTGTGGCGGTTCTAAATACAGACGTTTGTCTTGGCAGCTCATCTTTTGTGGGCTCACCGTGTAACTTCAGCTTTTTCAGTCATGTAGTTTGCTGAAAGCGGGAAGTGTTCAACTTAAAATCAGAGAATGAAAGTGTGAAGGTTCAGAGAATCTGAGGGGGGAAATAAAGGCAAGCCGTGTGATTGCAGAGAGTTTTGATACAGCTGTACACACACACTGTAGACTTCAACTTGTTGACCAAACCAACAAATATCATCAAGGTTACAAGTATATTAGATCAGGGCGTGTCGGAGAATGGAGTGCCTTGTGTTTCACTCAGATTACTCTAACTGCCTGTATCTCCTGTGGCCTGTTTGCACACTATCTCTTCACATAATTTACGTCGCTGCACTGTATCTTCATATGACACACGCCCCCCGTGAAGAAGAGGAGGAGCTTTTATACTCAGCTCTCCCTGCGTAAAGCCTGGATATGAATGATATGTGATTGTACAGAGGAATCTTTTAGTGTAGAAATGAGTAAACCAAACAGTGCGACACATAACTCAAATCCAGAGTGCAGGTCTCACTGGTATATAAGACGCAGTCTGTTTTTGGAGTCTCTGAGTGAAGAAAGGATTACGCTGTCTTCCTGTGTGCGTTCAGCATCAGTAAAGTCCACATCATGCAGCTTCTGAGCAGCTCTGTTAGTATTTTCACCATGTGGAGTTTGTGATCCTGCTGGCTTCAGGAACGGTATGAGCTCTCAGCCTGTGGTGAAAGTTGTAAAATGACGGACACACAGCCTGCAGGTCGAGCTGCACGACTCTGCTGGCCACTTGTGGAGTCTTTTCAATCCAACCAGAACTTGACAAGGTTTATTTACTTTTTTAATGAAGGATTATCACCACATGAAGGAAGAGAAGATGGTAAAAAGTGACGTTGCCTACCTGGCACCGTATCCCAGCATGCTTTGTGCAGCAAAGCGGTCGCTCTCAAAACACAATAAATTGGGGTATGATGTCATCTGCATTTATCGGTAATAACGGCACGTGTCTTTATACTGGTATAGTGTTTGAACGGGTATATATGACGCAGCTCACTTTTTAAATGAGAAAAAAGGTGTTGAAAGTGTTTCTAACACTGAATTTTACAATCCTTAAAAACTCTGTGAAATGTAATGATTGCTGAATGGGAATTGAAAACCCATTCGCTTGTTTATCAGCTTGCATGAGGAGATGTTGCTGATGCTATAGAATTGCTGCTTTAGTCATGCCACACACATACATACACACACACACACACACACACACACACACGCATACACACACACAGAGGTGCCGTGACATAATCTTCTCAAAACTGGTCTATTGAAAAACGTAAATCCTTCACCTTGTTTGAAGATAAAGATACATTTGTTCATGATAGATCATAGCGTGCTGTCTTAAATGTGACCCTTGTTTTGGTGTTTTGAAATGAAAACTTAAATGTTTGTGCATAACGAGAGGAAAACAACCTGATTTAAAGCAACAACCATTGAGGGCGCTGGGGTGAATTCAGGGTGATTCTTGTTGTATGGACCTATCTAGAGATTCAGAACGGCATATTAAGAACATAAAAAGCATACACACTAGTTGTTTCTATATTGTTTCCTTATTGGTAAAGACTTCTTCCCGATTAAACACGATGCTGTGCTATCCACACAATGTTTTGGTGGAAAGGACGACATAAAAATAACCTTATTCCAAAAACAAAAATGTTAAATGTATTTTTTTTGGTTTAACTTTCCTTACTGAGTAGTACGTCACATTCAAGTTTCCATCAAATACATGAGCTTTGATAATGTCATGACCTTGTGATGAAAGCGTTTGTTTTTCTGGACACCTGGTGCTCGCCTGCCCACCTGTGTGTGGTCACACCAAGTGTTGTCATATCAAGGGATATTACAGATAAGGCTCAGGGGAAAAAGGTAAGGCTTCAAGGTATACCCTTCGTTATCATACTGTCCCCAAACACCCTGAACTCGCCCTTTATGAAAGCAGATTCAAAGATAACGATGCCTTCTCACTCTGATCATGAAAACATATGTTAGTTTTCCGAAATTTGATGGGAAAAAATGTCAGTTTATCTGTGTTTTTGAGACAGTTTCAATATTTTCACAAGAAGTTGTGTAAGTGAACCTTTTTAGCTTTGCCTGCAGATATTCTAGGGTTATAAAGAAGTGACAGCAGAATAATCTAAATGTATTCACAGATGGATCATTTCTACACAGCTCAGAGGGTTTATTCTGTTAAGGACAGTACAGAAGTAGTTTCAGAGTCAGGAGTATTCTGCAGCACCATGTGCACATGGGGGAAGACAACCTAACAGGGTGGGGGAGTGGGGGGAAGAGGTGTGCTGCCCTGTACACTGCATTGAGCTGACGCTGAACTGGACCAAGTGAAGCAGCTGATTGCATTAAACACCGATGGCTGATGTTAGAAAATCATTTAATGGGATGTTAACCTCAGTTTGTGCAGCAGTGGAAGAAACATGACTGTTTACTGATCTGTTCCCTCCTCGACATTTGGCCTTCTGGGGAAACAAGAGCTCATGGGAATGTTTCATCCATCTGGTTTCTAGGCAACAAGCTCTCTGTTTGACATTCGTACTTGAGAGATGATTTTTAGCTACAGAAATGATTTGTTTCTGATTTAATGTAACCTTTAATTCTAAGAAGGGCAAAGTTTTAGAGAGAGATGATAAATCAGGCAGAAGGTCAAATACACAGTCAGACAGAAATCAGTACATTCAACATTTTAAAACCAAAAGAGAACATCCTGCGTGGACATCTTTGCCTGTTTTCAGTTCAGACTGTCTGCGCTTGTGGAACTTCCCAGTCACTTTAGCGACACGCTCAAGTGAATGGTGGAGCAGTTCACTAAAGTGGTGATGCATGATGGCAGCTGTTCGAATAGAGCTTGATGAATAAATACAATACCTGTCCCGTGTAACTGTAAATGAAGGCCAGCCCACTTTTTCATTCAGGATACAGTGACCAGTGGAGTAGTTGCCTCAGTAGATGTACTGAGACTAGAGCTTTAGGGCGTTTCAAATTGGGTAGGATTGTTTCTTACCATGCCCGAACAAGATTGCTCCCCCTCCCCTCTCCCCCGCTGGTCTGCATTCACATTAGTAGTATTCTTCAGTGCCTTACGTATGTACACACTCCGATACAGCAGGCGGCAGTATGCACATAGTTTTTTTGCAAATCCGCGATGAAGCTTAAAGAAGAAGTAGCAACCATGGTAACCACTCGCAGGCTGAGTCCGTCCTGCTATGTGGACATCTTTATTATTTCTAAGACACTTACAACCACCCTCTTCCTACTTCTACATCTATCATGCAGCTCAGAGGACAGAATGGGTCTGTGCTGCGATTATACAACGGTTTTTGATATGACAGAAGCCGTTCAGAATTTTGTCATGTAGCGGTCTTTCTTGTTTGAGCACTGTTGTGTTCACATCTCCCGCAGACCGTACTCCAGTACATGAATCATGCCAGAGACCACCTCTTCAATCGGACTCGGGGACGGTGCCTGAGTACTGTACGTTTGTGTTTAAACTAATCAAATAAACCGAACTGCGGGGTCAAGTGTACTCGGATCCGGCTTGGGTCCCCAATATGAATGTTGTTTCTGGGAGCATATTAACAGAGTGTCATCACAAAAGCACAACTGAAAGGGTACCAACAAACTTTCCAAACCAAAGAACGTCTAAAAAGAAAACCAGACAACAACTGAATCAACTTTGAGATGCATATCATCACTTATAATTGATCGCAGCGTCTTGTTTTCAGATGTTTATCATCACTCGTCTGCTGCTGGCTCTGCCTTACAGAACCCTGAAAGTGAAACAGTACAGGAGGGGCGGGGGAGCTGAGGGATGAAGGACGTGTGTCTGAGGAGAGCATTGTTTTGATCTGATAATCTGCTCTGAAAGTCGCAAAGTAAGCCTTTAATGATGGAGGCTGAGGCATGTTTATCGATCACTTCTCTGTAATCCAAAACTGACGACAAGATTAAAATATTTGCTTAATAAAGAGTCGTGAAATTAATTCTGTTTCTGTCTAAATTAACTGAACCTCATAAACAGAGGCCTGTTACATGTTAGAAAAAACACATTTCAGACACTTCTTATCCAACTCAGGTACTGACTACTTTAATCATATCTCTCTCTCTCTCTCTCTCTCTCTCTCTCGTCCTTTGTTTTTCATCAGATGGCCATGTTTCGTAGCCTCCTGTTCACCGGAGAAGAGGAAACTCCATGCTGCATGGCCGACAACTACCGCCCCCCTCAGCCTATGAAGGGCCGTCAAGTACGCGCCTCCTTCAAATAAACCCTGAGTAATCGTCAAAGCTTTCCTGCCCCTTTACTATTCCACCCCTCATTTCTTTAACCTTATTTTAACTCTTTTCCACATGCAATGTTTCCTTAGCTCATATGTGCCCCATCCATTTTACGCCTGGGAAGTGGAATTAAAAAAAACATCCACTTAAACTTTCTATGACAAAGACAACCTGGATGTATCATGATTCAAAGGTCAAAAGTGATTTTCAAGCTTTGACACTGTTGAGACACGCTGTGAAGTGAGTCTCAATCTGAGATGAAATTCCTTTTTGAACATGACAAATATTTGATGGCCTTTAAGGCTCACCTCCTACCTTCAACCATACAAATCAATGCTCGCTCACTCTCTTATGCCTCATTTCCCCTGCACAGCTAAAGGTACGCATCATAATGACAAGACTAGTGTTGCTAGGAACCCTCCTTTTTTTGTTTTTCATTTGCAGATTTGCAGATTGTTCCTTTTCATTATCGTCAAAAATATAAAGAATTGCAGTCAAGATTCTCAGTTAATCTTTTAGAAAGTATAAAAAGGTGTTGCCTTGTTTGAAAATTAATTGCCTTGATCATCCTCCTGAAGCTTCTCTCTATGCATTTCATTGTATCTCGCCTCACGCCACAGACAGCTGCTCAGATCATAGTAGACTATTTTTTTATTGACTCAGTCAGTTTGGGACAAAGTGATCATCACGAGATCTGGCTAAACATTTTGGTGATTTCTTTTTATTCAGACAGTAGGTGGGAACTTCAGCCTCCACCCACCAGCTGACATTACTATGCAATTAGCTCTTTGGACTTGTAATCACCTCCTGATGGCAATGCTGAAGACTGTTCCAGTATGATGTGAACAGGTATCTGCAGATTGTTCAGACTGAGGCCGTGTCCACACTATAGAGTCTAAAAGACAAGGCTTTAATGTTTTAAGCTTGCTCAACTCGTCAAATATGGCAGCTCTGTCAGCCCTCACACTGAAAAAAATTACTTTTGGTTACCTAGGAATTCTATTGTTGTTGCCGTGGCAACAAATTAAGTATGGATATTGTATGAGTTTGACCAGTATCATAACATCCCTGAATGTAAGTTTGTGTATAACTTCAGGTATGATATTTTCATAATCAGGTATGTTTATTAAATGTAAAACACAGGTGAGTTAAGAAGGTTTGTGAAGTACAGAAGCTCGAAAGTTATGTTGGTTGGTCGCATAAGTCGATAATGTACATCAGCAACAAAAGTTTGTCAATTTGGTTAAATTACTTTTATGTTAAACCTTTTTAAAACCCAAACAATTAAAACGCTGAAATGAAATATTAAATCACAATTAATTATTTATGCTTTTATTTTGTATTTTTGTACTGCCTTAAGCTAAGGGTACTTTACTTCCTGTTTGGATGCACACCTGATTTAATTTGAAAGGAAATAAGGGCCTTTTGATAGACCGAAGGTTACAACATAAACTTTATCACAGAAAAAGGTCCTCGTAACCGATTGAAAAGTAAAACAGCTGAAAAGGACGGTATAAAGGGAAATGTTTGATTTCTCATTTGACTGCTTTAATTTAATTTTGATAAAGATTGTTTTTAGATTGTGACATTTTGAAGCATATGGCTGCTGACTGAGCTGCTGTACATGATGAGAGTGGGACCATGTTGTTGTTTTTTCCTCTGTGTATTCTTTCCATCAACTTGAATTCTTTTGCTGTTGTCATGGCAATAGCCAGTTTATCGTACTACGAGTGTCTCTAAATGTGACTCCATGTTTTTATTCTAACTGAGACCTGAACTGCCTCTCACCACAGTGCATTAAACAATGTTAACAAGACTCATGTTGGTAAATTAAAGTGATGAATTTATAAAGAAGTGTTCATGACCGACGACGCTAATGTTACTTTTTGCTTTTTGCGATCATGAAGCAGCAGTTTCCCTTCAAGAGTCTCACTTCAAACTGTTGTCACAGAAAGAACAGGTTTTGTGTGCAAATGTGTCATCACTGGAAAACGGTGTCAATAAAAAGTCATAACTTAATCACGTCTGAAAAGTTTTCTCTTCTTTACAACGTGTGCATTTCTAACTAATTTTCCTAAAAAGTAGAGAGGGTGTAAAATGTCTAAAAAAACAGACACACATTTAAAGGTCACATATTATGCAATTTACACTTACCCATGGTTTCCTTCACTAATACATGTCCATAGCCTGTCGACAAACCCCACAATTATGAGAAAAGTCCATCCTCTCCGATTTTTGCCTGCTCCATTTTTCAGAAAATGTGTGCTCAAACAGACCGTTTGGAGATTTTCCCTTCATGACATCACAAAGGGCAGTAACCCCTCCCCCAGGTGGGTGACACTCCCACAGCTAGGTTTGTTCTGCCCTCTGAGTCCGCCTTCTCCCTGTAAGCGATAGGGCATGGAATGAGGAAGCCCAAGACATCCAAGCCCTTCCAGAGAGGGGGGCGTGGTCAGACACAGCTCATTTACATATTTAAAGGTACAGACACAGAAACAGCCTGTTCAGAGCAGGGCTGAGTAGAGGTGGTTTATAGACATGATCAAATACAGGATCAGAGTGGATTTAGAACAAGAAACTTCACAGACATGTTTTGGGGAGCTCTGAGACTTATTTAAACTGGTTGAAGAGGAGGAGAATATGTGACCTTTAATGGAAAATAGCACTAAGACATTATATCTGAAACGTTTTATAGTTTTTGAAAAGTTATATGCCCATGTCGTATTTGGAAGCCAATAACATATTTCAATAAAAGTTGGGGCAGTGGCAAAAAAAGAGTGTAACATTGGTGAAATGCTTTGAAAAACATACCTGATGGAACATCTAATGTTAATCAGGTTGACTGTCAAAAGATTAGTAACATGATGGGGTATAAAAAGAGCATCCTAGAGAGGCGGAGTCTGTCCGAGGTAAAGATGAGGAGGGGTTCACTACCCTGTGAAAGACTGAGTAGTGCATCACTTTGAGAATAATGATGTTATTGTTCAAAACATGAAACACTCTCTTGTGCCTCTTGAGGGTGTTTTCAGACAACAAGGCAGTTTTAATTTGTAAGTCAAATTTAAGTCAGGGACAAAATGCAGGGAGGTGATGAGTCTCCAAATATCAGTTTCAAATAGCTTCTATGGCTGAAATTGGAGGTTGAAGAAAATGCTGAAAGTTTCATGCTTTAGTCATAAAATATATCACTAATTTGCCAATCAGCCCAACTGAAGGGGATATTTATTTTGCTAGAAATTGTAGTTGTTTTTAGCAATGCTAGCAGCTTAGTGTTTATCAACTGCAGTGTGATCCCCTGTTCATCATTTTACTCCTGAATAAATATTAAATATGAAAAACATTAACTTGTCAGGTTGAGTGATTCTGGGACTCTGAAACAGATGGTTATAGTTTGAAGTTATTTATTGAATGGTATTTAAGGTAAGGCCTGATATTCCTAATGTGAGACGATGCTGAGACAGTTCTTACCTCAAACACAATATCAGTGTGTTTACCATTTCTCAATCAATCCTTTTTTAAGTAAAGATTCATTTGAAAAGGATTTATGAGCGAGTGACCCATGCCAACATGCAATTAGTCACGTATAACATCCTTACAACATTGCATTTAAAAAAACACAATATCAACCACCACTAAATATATCAAATTATACCATTCAGTGTTTCCCCTAGGTTTACAGCGTTGGGGGGATGGGGACAAGCCAACATGCCGACACGGAGACACAGCGACACGCCGACACAAACACTTGAAGGAATCTTGGTGTTCATGCGTTACTTTTAATGACAGCTGTCCTTTTCTATCGTAAAGGTATCCTTAAATGACTTCTTTCCCCCCGATTTCCAACTCTATCCACTATCCTATCTCTACAATAAAGGCACAAAAAGCCCAAACATGGGCCGCCCCCCCAATATAATGGTAGGGGAAACACTGCCATTTAAGTGGTTCATTCATGTATGTTAATTTACTTAAATCTGAAGAGGAGAAAACATTGCATTATGGGATGCATAAATAATGCATGAAGTGAAACAAATCTGAACTGATAAAACCACCTGAAATACTGATGTATCGTATATGATACACACGTTTTAACATGATTTCACTGTATTAAAAAAAATAAAATAGATTGATTATATGTTGAACCAATCCAATAAAAATCCCTGTTGAAGCATCAGTATCATTTGGATGTTTTTATTTCTTTATTTTGTTCAAAATTGCTGAATATTCATAAAATATCTCATCTGTGTGACTTATTGACTTTATCCATGTTTGATGAGCTGTATAAAAGGTTCTATAGAGCTTTCTGTCCTCTGGTAAGTCATTAATTCACTGTATGTACCTGGTTGTAATCAACAGGTTTTTAAGAAGAAATAAAAAGATCCCACCGAGGAAGCAGAGGTCTTACTTTTTTTTTTTTTTATCAAATATGATTCATTTGTCTTCATAGGGCTCGACCTGAAAACATAATTCAAAGTGATTCTACGTGTTTTAATGAGTGAGGATGGGTGTGATGTTGGACAAAATATGAATGTACATGAATACCACATGATTATGAATTGAGATCCTCTCACAATTCGCTGCTACACTCAGTTGGAGTTGGATAGTGACGGCCTTATGTAACGCTGTTTGTCTGTTTGTTGGCGTCTCTTCCAGCAGCTCTTTGTTGGCGTTCTCATCATCACAAGCCATTAGCTGGATGATCTTTGACGGATATTTGGCCGTCAAACAACCGCTCTGTCTGTCTCCCTCGGGATGGAAGAGACAAGAAGAGAGGAGAAGAGGCCGATTCAATCAGAGAGACAAATATTACTTCAGCCAAACGGTCGAACTGCAGCCAACATGCAGACGGACAGACTTTACTTGTCCCACTGTCACTTAGAAGAGTGTTCGCGGGTAAAGCCTAAGGTTGGGTGGGTGGGTCTGCTCATACAGTAGTTATCAGGCTACACCCACAGATGGGTGATGACAGAAGACAGCTTCTTAGAAAACATTTACTCAGAACTTTCACTATCTTTGATGAAACATGTTGCCTGACAGACACCTGATAAGACACCAAAAGGTCACATTCCCTCACACTCATTCAACTCAGTGTTTTCAATGTGTTTTCAAAAATAAGTTATAAAGGGCTTTACAATTTAAACTGGCCAAAGTGGTGAAAACAAATAAAGAACTGGACAAATAATAAAACAGAAAAAGAAAGGTACTACAATTAAAAAAGTATATCAATGAAACGTGGTAAAGAAGTAAGCGACAAAGCCAACAGTTAAGAAAAAGCCTGTTTGATAAAAAAACTGCTTTTATTTTGAAAGGAAACAAAGACAGGAAAGACCACTCTGGGTGTAAGGTATCAAGAATATAACTTGACTAAGTTGTGGAGAGCTGAGCGGGAGTCTGACAACAGGCGTGCTGGATCATGGGCGTGGTGGTCAGAGTGCTGGTTGTAATGGAGGCTGATAAAAGAGATCTGGAGGTCTGATCATACATGACCAGGGATGGCCAACTTTGGCCCTAAGCAGAGTGTATGACATTATGAGCCCTGATAAGCAGTTCTTCTTCTATGGCTCTTTGGCCAGGAAAGTTCCCTGAAAAGAGAGATCTTATTTAAAGCTCTGAGGTCAAATCCAGACAATAAGTAGTTTGCTGGCGTATACTGAGGTGAGGAGGCTCCTAGAGTGTAATGTAGTCTACCCTTGAACTGGTCAGATATGCACAGCTGAGAGTAATGCTGAATGCAAGCGAGATCAAACAAGCAAGCAAGCTTGGGTGACAGCTGGAAATTATCAAGGGAGGGCTCATACTGGTGCTATGAATGCAAGGAAATAGGCCGGCAGCTAGCTGACAGAGATACTAACTACATGCTGCGGAACTGGGTGTGAACAAGCCAATATGTCAACCAAAAATGAAGCAACAAAGTCCACTGTAGGGTGCTATGATGGGACTTTTTGCCTTTATATCAATTCTTTCAGTGGTTGGACACAGTCACCAAAACATAGTGGTAAACATGAAACATAATAAAGCAGTTTTGTAACATGAAGAGAGACATCACTGGTCGCTGCCTAAGTCTATGGTCATGTGCCGGTCCATGATGTGCACGATATCACCCCCTCCTCTCTCGCAGGGAATTTTCCTGAATATTTCCTGCTCATTCTCACCCAAAATTCAAGCCAGAAACCACAAGGCTGGCAGGGTAAAATACAGAGCCAGTGAAGGCTTGGAGAAAAACAGGTACAGTAAAAGTGACAAAGCGACCTCTGTGAGATAAATACTGTCATTACTGGTGTAGAAGACACCAACAAGTTTGTCTGCTGCCTACTCCTAATGCTCTGTCATATAAAAATAACTGAAAATATAACTAAACTGTGTTTATCTTTGGATTTATTTCAACCCTGTGGTCTTTAGCTCTGTTCTGAATCTATCCTCTCCTGTCTTTACTGTCCCATGCACACGGTCTCTAGCTTGACTAATCTGTCGGGATGTTAATGAGAGGGCAGAGGACTCAGACCTGGCAGCAGCACCACAGAGCTACATCAATCAGAGTGTGTGTGTGTTTGTGTGTGTCTGCCTGTGTGTTTTGTAGTGGGGGCTGTGAGGATGTGAAAGAGGCTTTGATCAATCTCGATTGTTTCTGATTCTCAGAGTGGGTCACAGTTTTAGAGGGAGATGTGAACTCTCATTGAAGATGGACTTCATGAATATGAAGGTTGTGTTATGATGGTAAACATGTTTTTTTTGTTGTTGTTAATCTGTCCTGTCCTGATGGAGAGATGCATGACTAATCCTCTGTGTTAACTCCAAATATTACGTAATGAGAGGATCCCCTCACCGACTTTCTCTCTGTGGAACTTCATCCACCCCTCCCCCCATCCCAAGGTTGCCTACAATGTCATTTTCCCCATGACTGGATGACATAAGTAACTATGGCAACTGCACGTTCATATCATAAATGATAGATAAGGGGGTGGTAACAAACAGCTTTCCAGGCTGACCTGATTAAAGTGAGTCTGTGTAATCAGAAGTGTGGTGCCTCGTTCCTCATGGGACCACACCTTGACTGCCCTGCTGGGACCCTCAGAAATAATCTGTTTAAAACAGGTCTCCTAGATCTTATATGCTTGTGTGTATGAAATGTAGTCCCATGGAGGTGATATAGAAACAATGCACAGCCATGGGCGTCGTAGGAGGGGTAAAAGTGAGACTGACAACTCAGAGAGAGGAGGGGGGCATTCATCGACATGAAATAGAAAATATTGTCAATAGAGTAAAACTGCTACAATTAAAGTTAAATATGCAGAATAAATGAACATGATCCTTAAACGCACAGTATGCAAATTCCGCCACCAGGGGGCTCTCGATCTAAACACTAACAAAATATGATGTCACGGCTGGCGGGGAATCATGGGAGTGATACTCTCTGCTACCCATCCACTTCCATCGCCAATGAAAACAAAGTCTGAGCTGAGGGTAGAGGAACAGGCGAAACAGACCTGAGGTAGAGAATATGTTTACCTGATGTATCAAAGTTTAATTTATGTGATGTTTTTATCACAGCAGCACATTCAAAGAGTCTGTTTATGTATCAGTGACGTCACCCATTGGTTACTGAAGGGGACGTTTGGAGGCCATCGATAGCAGTCGCCATTTTGGAAATGCTGACCTTAGGTCAACCTAGAAAACAGGCAACGAGTTGGAGCTGAGGAGGGACGTTGATTTCCTGGTCATGTGATGTCATTGATAAATTGTCTTTCAAACTAAAAGCCCCTCTTTTCACATCAAATCTGTAAAACATTGCCTTTTTAAAAAAAAATTGAGATGAAGTAGTTGTCGATCAGCCATGTGACTTATCAATAACTCTTCTCCTTCATTGAATCAAAGTGAGTAGAGGAAAATCCCCCCCACCCCCACTACAATCTGAGACGATAAAGACATTCATTTTTCAGACCAAATTCATTGAACCAGGCTGTTTATATCTGCCACTAAAAAGGTCTTTTTTGAATGGGTGTGTATGTGACTTCTGGGACTGAAGTAGCCAGCCTCAAGTGGACATTTGAGGAACTGCAGTTTGTTGCACTGCTGCGTTGGCTTCATTCTTCAACACTGGAGGTTGCCGCTTGATTTGCAAAGAGTAAAAAGCCTTTGACTAGTTGATATGAGGACAAATCCAAAGCAGATGAGATCCAAACACATTATTGAGTATTTTGTTTCATTTAATATCATTTATACTACTAATAAAACCACTTTCATCTTGTATTTTCTCATAGGCATACGAACAGTTAGGCTACAACATAATCATTTACTGAAGGAACAGAAAGACAAAGGCTCAGCTTTAGTTGCAACAACTCTAATACTTTTTTTTGTGCTGACTGGAGCACCTGCTCAAAAATGACCTGGGTAGGTTTTGTTTTTGAGGATAGCACGTTTTCTCAGACAGTTTAAAGGAATTGTTGATGCTGCGGCTCCTTCTTTAAAAAATGAAAAAAAAAAACATCCGGGGTGCTCTGATGTGTTCCTCTGAATCTTCTTCATTTGTTTAAATGATGGCAGCACTTAATGTCTGTGATTCAGTCTGCAGAGAAGTAATCCCTTTGTTCATCGTTATGCAAAGCAGACAGTATTGATGTTGTATAATACCCCCCCCACCCCCCCACCCTCTCTACCACCCCCACAAACTACACACAGTGCTGTCCTCCTCAGATCCATCACAGTTACGTCTGCTGCGGGGAAAGCCTTGCATGTGAATTTTTAATGTGTGGACTTTGTGATTTCACATTCATAAATGATTTTCTGAGGAGGAGGAGGATGGATACATAATTCAAGGTCTCTCTAAACTGTCATGTTGGTGTACAACTTTAACCTTTTGACCTTTTAGTGGCAAATGCATTGAGCGGGGGGGGGGGGATAGAAACACATTTTGAATTTTACAAAGGCATTTTTTAATTACATTTAAAAAAAATGTGTTCATCTATTTTCTTGGAAAAAATGGAGAACCCATGATATCTCTCTCTGGTCCCAAAATAAAGATTGTCCACTGAACATCATCACAGCACTCGTGTTGTGATGGCTGAGTTTTTCTTCAGCACTCGTTTTGTCACGTGTTTTTGTTTGGGACCTTGTACGTTTCTCTCGTTGCATTTGTCATCAACTTTTTCAGGTGTGAATTTTACAGCTCATTTCTCCTGATGTAAAGTGTTGGGACTGTTGCACACTATTTTCACCTGTCGGCCATATTTTCCTAAAAACAGTCAGATCCCTACTTCCTTACAATATGTGACCACCTCCTGCAGCATGAAATGTTCAGGTGTGTGAGAGACGTTCCCTCAGATGAAGGTGGTTTGTCTCTGTCTGGGTTCAGGTTCTTTATCAAAGGTCAGAGTGAAGACCAGTCTTTTTTTTGTTCCTGATAAATGTGTTTACAGTGATAATACTGACTTTTAGATGATACAGCAAACACAAACATATGACCTCTGGACTCTAAGCTGTAAATCTCTTATTTAAAAACTACTGATAAGATGTCCTCATCAGCTTTATAATCTAAAGGATCAATCTCTGAATCTTTGAAGATGAATGTATTCATCCATAAAGCCCTTACCGGATAGTTACCATCAATATATATATATCACCTCTTTGTTACATCTGAACCCTCGTCCATTTTTAACTCACTCGAGTGAGAGGCTGGTTCTCCAGGTTCCTCATGTCAGGTGATCTATAAGTAAAACTGCTTTAAGCGAACTCTATTCGCTCTCTCTATTTTACAACATGACCTGAAATGGATCACTTTTCTCCCTTTTCGACACTTTATAAATATTCTTTTTAACCGCCCAATACCTGCCTGTAACTGATTTATTTGATTTTATTTGTTGACTAATTATTGTAGTGATTTCAAGCTTTTTAAATTATTTTTTATTTCATATAATTTTTGTTCTTATTGCTCTTTTATTTATTGTATTTCCTGTGGTAGCTTCAACTCATTTTGTTTTTTCATATATGGATGTATCCTTGGTATCATTGTAAATCGAATGATCACTCCGAGTCTTAAATAAAGGTTAGTGTTAGGACAAAGCTTTCCTTCAAAGTGTCTCATTTCTTGTCCAAGTTAGTCATACATTTTATGAAATTCAAAAATATATTTACACATAAACCTCTGCCTTGAGTAACAGAACAGATTGAAGAACAGGTGAATTAAGATAAATCTGCACTTATATATATCTAAAATATATTGAATATAATCGTGTTTAATGTCAGGTTGAGATTGATCCTCCTGAACGTTCAGCTCTTGATGCTCTCGTTGTCTGACTGTAGTTTGGCGCCCTCTGCTGGTGTGAGTTGTGATGCACAGTGACATGAAGTCCAGCAGGGGGCCTCGGTGCTGCTGCACAGCTTCACAATGAGATCACACACACACCTGTCTGATCAGCAGCTACTTAAACTCAGGTGTGTGTGTGTGTGTGTGTGTGTGTGTGTGTGTGTGTGTGTGTGTGTGTGTGTCACTTTGTTTCACACACAACACAACAACACATGAGAAACACTGGAAGATAGTTCTGGAAGATAGTTAATAAGATGTTTAAATTCTATTTCAAGATAAATGTATTCTTTAGAGATTCAGTGGAGTTTGTTGAATCTCATGTTTGACTCTTTAATGTTCAGATTAGTTTGAGATGATTGTGTTTGTTTCTTATATTTTCTGCATCTTTCTAAACGGTTTCTCTCTCCTCAAACTTTCTTTATTCGCTAAACCTCTTCATGCATGTTTCTCACACTGAGCTGTCTGAAACAATGAGAGACCGTTTCACTCAACACACACTGAGCTGGAAATCAGGATTTGTTCAATATTCTTCTAATATTTATTAAGATATATTGTTAATGCAGACACCATCACTCTGTGTTGAAGCTATTGAAACAGATTTGAAAACAGTGTTAGACTAAAAACAATTTTTTTGGATTTAAAGGATGTAAAATAACTAAGAAGATAAAAAGTCAGAGACTCTGAGCTCCACTGGAGTCGTTCACATTGAAACTCACGTGTGGATGCTTCTCTGTCTCCTCCTCCTCCTCCTCCTTCTCCTCCTCTTTGTAGATTGAAGATGGCAACTACAGCAGCTGTTAACAGACCTCCACCTGCTCATCCAGGACCACACGCTGGAAACCTCCACTCACAGCCCACCAGCGGGGTACCAAACTCTGGATTTCATGATCCAGGACTACAGGGTATCAGCCAGGACCCCAGACTCCAACACCCCCACGTCTCGTCCCGGCCCGTCTTCTACGTCCCTGTTCAACCTCCGCCACCTTTCCTCCACTACCAGTGGCCCATGCCCTTCTCCTATAACCCCTTTAGTGGCTTCCCAGGCATGGGTGAGTGTGTCCTCCAGAAACGCTGAAGCTGATTGGTGGATACAGGTCGTAGAAATACTAGAGATCCCAATTTTCACTACTTTACAATTAATGTCATCCACATTATATAAAGTCCAATAACCTATTTTTAAAATGCTTACATCTTACATAAAAGTTTATCAAAATTAAATAAAATCTACTGATGAAGATGTTAATAATTCTAAAGCCTCTATTTCTTCACCGTAAAAAGACAGCCAACAAGGGGAAGGTGACGGCCAAAATGACTTAAATTAGGAAAAATCTTTGGCTGTAATTTTAAGATGGACAGAGTCACGGCCACCCTGGGAGTTAAGCCAAAATATTTAGAGCTCCCCCTGCTGACAAGCTGTAGTTTAGGTAATAAACCTCCTCCATGTTAACAGATGGGACAAGCTATGAAGGAAAAACATGTCAATTTTTATGTTAGTTGAACTCGGATTGTGTCGCGATAGTTTATTTTTCATGTGCTGATTTATGTCCAAGAAATCTATTTTCTGAATAGTTTTGTTTTATTTGTCATTTGACTTTAAAAAAACATCTGTAACGTATGATTGACAGCTCTGTTGATGAATGCAGCTCCTTCAAACGGTAATAAAAGTGTTTGTTGCTGTTTAAAAAAGTGTTTCAGACACTAAAAAGAAAGTTAAATCTGAACCATAGTTTCTTTGTTTGGACTGTAAATTTCTATATTTTTGTTCTCCTCAGGCTATGGCATGGTCATGCCCCCGTTCCCCCCTCCTCCCCCCTACATGGAGGCTCCATCCTATGTTTTGCCCCACCCTCACATCCAACCAGTGGACTACAGACACCTGCTCCACCCGTCAGTCCATGCTCCTGCTGCACCCTACCAGCACCTATACCAGCCTGGCAGAGTGCGCCCTCCTCATCCTGTCCCTGTGAGACAAACGGTGAACGCAGAGGTCCAAACAGAACCCACAGGGAGAGGCGGGGCTTCTTCTGGAGAGGTGAGCCCACTCATCAGCTCCGATTCTGGGCATGGAACCACCTCACACTCCCCGTCCTCCTCCAGCTCCAGCTCCCACAAACGAGGCTCTGCAGAGCCCCAAACCTTCACCACAGACTTTAACAAGAGCTGTGAGAGTTCTGCAGTCACATAGAGATTTAACCTCGTTCATCCTGCAGGAACAAAGACGCTCCAATCACGTCACAGAGACGCACGACAACCACCGAAGAGCCCAATGAGAAGTGTTGAGGAGAACCTTCCCCCCTGCAGGGACGCTCACCACAACATGTGGTCAGTGGGCTCTTCTGGTGGCGTGGTTCGCTGTGTGCAGCTCTTCTCAACAAGACGATGATGTCATCAAAGAGAGACGAGATCATCAAAGAGAGATGTCATCAAAGAGAGACGACATCCTCATGAGCTGGGCCACGCCGCGGACAGCGATGTTAAAAACATCAGACAAGCTGCTTCCTGAGAAGGAGCAGCAGCAGCCGTCTTGTGAAGCAGAGAATGAAAAGTCAGCTGAGCAGCACGGCGCTGTGACAAAGAGCGCTCCTGTGGTGTCTGACACAGCTGCTGACAACACTGAGGCTCTGCTCACTTCTCAGGACTCTGAGACACTTTTTAACATCCTCAGACTGCCTGGGACTCTCCACAAGCTTCTCTCAGAGGATAAACGAGTCGTAGAGCTCCCCTCCACTGATGAACTACTGCTTTCTCTGAACCAATCAGAGATGCTCCCTGACAATGAGCCAGAAAACGAGACGACTCCACACGCACACAGCACAGAGCTCATTCCCTATCAAATGTCTTCAAATAGTTTTCAGATGAAGAGAAAACTGAATGAGTCTGTTTGGTCTGTGGAGTCTCTCCCCTCTTTTATCCCCAATAAGGAGTGGCTGCAGCAGAACGGACTCTTTGAGCCTGATGTCATCGTGGAGATGATGGAGCAGGAGGACGACGGTGGACCTTTAACCCAAAATGAACACTTAAGAAGTCATAAAGAGAGGAGGCGGAGCCGCAGGTTTTCCTCCTCTGACTCTGTTCTCATGTCAGACAGCTGGCTGCTTTTCAGCACTCCGGCTGAGAAGCTCAGTCAGTCAAAGAAGACAGAAACAGAGGGGGGAATGGATTCCCCTGAAGGGAGGGAACAGAAACGAGACCAGAGCACGACTCCTTCAGAAAAAGTTCCCTCAGCTTCCCCGCCTCGATGGCAGAGTGCAGTAAATGTCTCTTCCCCCCCTGAAGACAATGCAGATGAAAACAGGTCTTCTGAACCTGAGGCCAATCAAAGCCCAAACCAGGAATGTTTTCTTGTCACCGAGCAGACGGAGAGAAGCCCCCGCTCCCGTGAGCAGGAGAAACCTCTGCCCTCAAACTCTGCAGAAGAGGAGAAAACGCTGTGTCAGCTGATTCCTCAACATGGAGCAGACGTGGAGGTAGAAGAGAGAGCGTGTGTGAACGCTGAAGAGAGCGAGCGGAGAAACCAGCAGCTGTGTGTCCCTGAGGTCGAGCACACCACGGCTGCTGTGTCTCCGTCAAAGGGACATCTAGTGGACTGTGGCGTCCAGTGTTCTGAACTGACAGACAGGAAGTGTCCGTGTGAATCACAGAGCAGCACTGAACCAAACAAGAGACCTCATTTTAATGATTCAGGTGCTCTGCTTCTTCAAATCTACACTTTAATGTGACTTTGACCTCCTGTAGAGAAAAAACAAGTGATGTGCTTTAACGGTTATTTATCTCCTAGATGTGAAAAAGATGAACAACAACAAGACTGAAGGATACAGTGTGACCGGACAGATGTCAAAGAACCAGAGAAGAAACGCTCACTGGAGGAACAGAGGACAAGGTAACGCAGCTTATGTGTAAAAACGTCATAAAATAAGTCACATTTTAGTTTGGTGTGTGTGACAAAAAACAAGAATGGTGAAATGTTTAGGCTGATAGAAGATGTTTATGACTCTTCAGTACTTGACTAACATGATATTAATCTCTAAAGATTTGTTTCTATTTAAAAGAAAAGTGATTTTTTTTTGTATTTATTTATTGCTAAGCTCATCATTCTGAGTTCCTTTAACTTGTCTGAACACACGGGAAAATGAAAGAAGATCAAGAACGATGCACTTTAAACATCCTTAGCTCTCACAGACTCACTTTGAAGACATTCAGAACTGTAAGAAGTGTTCACAAATAGTCTCCATGACGACGTTCAGACGAGATGGAACATCACCTGTTTAATTTGAATACGGTATGATAATTTATCATGTCTTTGTGACTTTAATGTTCTGATCCAGTAAAAGTTGTTAACTGTTTGTTTCTTCCTGCAGGTGGAAATGGAAGAACTCGGTACTGAGCACTGATCATGTTCTGCAGGAGAAATCTTGTTTTCAAAGAATCAAATTAAAATGAACAATTTCTTAATAAATGATTTAAACATATTGCTACTTTTTATTGATTTTATTTTTGAACCAGGTTTTAATGAGGTTTCTTATCCTAGAATTGTATGTTTTTTTAAAAACATTTCATATGTGCTGCCATGTTGTGAACGGTTACAGAGGAAAACCATGTTTACACAGTGTGGCCATTAGATGATGATTATTTACCGTGTTACAACCTTTGATCATACGTCCAGCACTGTATTTTAAAAATACCTCTTCAACTCCAGTCTGTACTCAAATGATATCAAACTGGACAAAGAGACTCTTTGGATACTGGACATAACAAATTCAGTTCTAATCGCTTCTAATCATCTGACACTTTGACAACTACTGATTGGCTTAACGGGAAGGTAACATTGGAGTGTGCTGATTGGCTGTTCAATACACACAGAATGAGCCAAGATTTGCATCAGCTACATTCAGGGTCACAGACAGATAAGACATTTGTGTCGTCTCAAAATACATTTTCAGCTTTGAGGTTGAATAGATTCATGCACCCATTTTAATTAGAATATATCAGAGAGGAGAATTATCTCAACAGATGGTACAGTAGGAATTAAATTCTGCAGCAGCTTTGTGGACCATTTCCTGATACAGACCTGATTTACTTCTGTGATAACTACTTAATCACATGCAAACATGTTACAGTCACATTTTAGATCTTTTATGATACCTCAAGGATGAAATTAGTTTAACTGAGTTTTTCTCACACATGCAAAAAATACATATATTCAGAAAAATGCATGCATGCATGCATTTTTCTTCTCCACAGGCACAAAAGAGAGGGGGGAGGGGATTGGTGAGAGGTGAGGAAGGGGTGAAGGTACTTTGGGGAGGAGGGAATATGGGAGAGTTAACCGTGTGTTGCCTAGTATAGCCTTTTTCCTCCAGTGAGCCTTCTAGTGTTTTTTGAGCTTGCCTGCCTTCTTGTTTCTGTCCTTTGCCTGCTGATTTTGGATATGTTTGCTCCTTTTTATGCTTACCTGTGTACCCACCTGGACTGGTTATTCAACTCTGCTTAACTATTCTGTTCTGTTGGGGGGGGCTCAAAGGAAGAGGTTGGGAACTGCTGCACTGGGGTATAAAAATGACTAATCAGAATAAAAACAGCACTATGCAATGGTGTGTTCACTATATGCTTTACATAATGCAGTTTGTGATTTCAGACACAGCCTCTTGTCTCACTTTCACTCTTTCATCCTCGATGGATGGTGAGGATTTCTCCTTTTACAGCCACCAGAGGGCGACATTACATTTATGTTCATCGTGAATCCTCACACAGTAGACTTATTTCCTGTGTGTCAACAGGTCAATAGATCTCACTTTGTGCAGCAAGGGACCACTCAAGACCTCATACATTGAATTACATTTTTAGTGGAGAATAATCTCAACAGATGGTACCGTTTAACTAAACATAGGAATGAAATTCTGCAGCAGATTTGTAGAATATTTCCTGATATATAGTAGACCTGATTTATTGCTGTATTTTTGTGATAAATGCTTAATCACATGCAAACATGTTATAGTTGCATTTTAGATCTATTTATGATACAGAAAGGAACAAATTAGTTTATCAGTGAACAGACCTTTTCAATCTAAAGAGCCAGAAAAAACATTTTTAAAGAGTCATTAAAGTAAGTGTCTGGTCTTTCATCAGAGGAATGAATGGAAACATTGCAAATATTGTCTAAATTACATTGGCAATGTTTGTGTGCAATTTAGACATTTTAGTGTGCAGGAGTTAGCCTGAAATTATTTGATAATTGAAAACAAGAAATTACCCAATACTGTGTGTATTGGGTCTGGGGCCTCTATTACATTTTTGTTGCAGTGGTATTCAATCAGGTATGAATATAATTGATTCTAAATGAGTATTGAATAGACTATTTTCCCATGTTGCGGTGACGTAACTCGCTGTGTGGGAGACCTGTTGCTGTTGTCGTGTCTTACTGTTTAGCTCCAAGTTTAATTCAGGATTATGACGCAAATCTGATCAACAGTTTTCAAGAACCTGATTGATGACCAAGTCCAGAGACAATGAACGTGCAATATCTGGAGACACAAGAGGTCGTATTATGAGTTACAAAACATATTTGACAACCCGCTAGCTACCGCTAACATTAGCATATAGCTACTTCCTTGTTCATATTTACATTTAAGAATCACTGATACAATATGTAAGGCTTTTATTTATTCTCGATATCAAATGATCATTTAGAGAAGAATTATTTGAGCATGAGGTCAAACTTAATGTGGAGTGTGTGTGTGTGTGTGTGTGTGTGTGTGTGTGTGTGTGTGTGTGTGTGTGTGTGTGTGTGTGTGTTTGCGCTCAGAAGTGATGACCTGTGAAATGTGAGCAGCAGGAGATGTTTGAGGTTTGACACTGTCTCCCGTTCACATACCTCTGTGGGCCTGAACCTGATGCTGTGTGACCTTGATGATTCTCACTCTGAATACTGAAGGCTCACTGAGCAGAACCTGAACCAAATTATTCAACCTGACCTCTTCTCGCAAGACCACCGCAGTCAAACTGTGAGGGGAGGTCTGCACTCCATCTGACAGTTCCTCATGCTCCCGGTAAATCTGTGCAAATCAATAAAAAAAGACAGACTGATTCACAAAAAACACAAAGGGTTAAATGCTCCCCTAACTGTGCTGCAGAGCAAACAGCGTCTCTGCTTCTCGGTGCTGTTTGTGTGTGTTTAAATGATCCATTATGCAGTCATTTGGGGAACAAATTGACCCTTTAGAGACCAATCAGCCTTATTGCAAAAACTGTTTCATTCAGAAACACAGGTGCTAACAGCAATGCACGGTTATAGGGAAGTTGGTGGAAACTGCGGCGTAATAGATATTAGAGATGTCACATCCAAACTTTCTAGAGATCAGGAAAACAATTTTAAACTTCTAACTTCTTTTAAAATCTAATAGTATTGAAACAGGGGCAACAGAATCAGAAGTCACAGACACCAAATATTGGGTCATTTCCTGTTTTTATTATCACAAATTGCAGACAACTTCGGCTCCTAGTCTAAATTGCACAAAAATATTGTGCAGTATTTTGTTGCATAATATTCAGACTGTGTGCAGGAGTTTACCTGTAATTTTTCGATGGATTAATTCCTCTTCTAAACACCTGTTTTATGGAATAGATGTAATTTTTTTAAGGTTTGGGTGCTATTAGATACTATTGATCATTAAAACAACATACCCCCAAGGCCCCAAAGTGATGTGAATAAATTCAACACCACATGCATTAATCACAGTAGATGGTAGATAGTCACACATCTGATTATGTCAAGGAGTTTATGTATCTGTGGTGTGTCTCCTTAGCAAGGGCAACACAGTCTTCAAACCATCCGGAAGTCAGAGCAGTACAACAAAAAAAACTAAGATCTGACTGTATAACATTTCTGTTAAATCAGTTCTGCTGTACGGCGCAGAATGCTGGCGAGCCGTTGAGAGTCATATGTAAAATATCAAAGCTTTCCAGGTGTTTTCGGAACATACAGTATGTAGCAGTATGCAGTCCTTCCTTATTGGCCAGAGATCACCAACGAGGACTTGTGCAAAATCGACGGAAATCGATGCCGACAGCGCAGATGGTTCGGACATGTCTCTAGAGTAGACTTGAGATGGACCCCACCTGGAGTGAGGCCAAAAACAACAACCAGGTAAAGAACTGGGACCCCCACATTTTTTGGAAAGCAACAGACAATGACATTTTGCTGAAACTGGACAGTTTTCATCCCAACTGGTTGAAGAATAATATACCCTTTGGCCAATTTCAACATCTCAGACGGATTAGTGATGGAGAACAAGAGTTTGAAAAGCAGGCCAAAATCCTGTCACAACGACTGTCCAGGACTCTTATGAAAAAGAACAAGATGCAAACGGGAATCTCATTCAAAGTGATCCTATAGACCATTTTAGGGCCTTCGTCACAATGACATCACAGTATTTGCTGGAGGTAAAACAGAGGGTAGTGGACGACACAGGGGTCTTTTTGTGCTGATTAATCCACTTTCAAATAAAAGCTGTAGGTTCACTGCAAAGCCAGCCATGCAAGTTCAGATGTACTGTAGTTGTTTTCTGTGTTGATGATGACCCAAGCCCGGTACAGAGCTGTCTTCTGTCCTTGCTGCTGGCTGGGTAGAACCTCCGACTGTACGACACAAAACAATAAATGAAATCGTGGGATATGAAGTTGGGTACATGGCTGTTCAAGCCATAGTTATCGGCATCTAAGGACTTCTACCCCTTGATTTCTCTTTACTAAAAACAAGTTTTTTAAAGCAGTCCTGTAAAATCATGCATCCACTGAGTGTGAACATATGGGTCGGCTCCTGTTCGTCATTAACTTATTCCAGTTAAAGTTCTCGGGTCCTGGAGAGTAAGGGACTCCATATTTTCAGAGAGACTATTTACTTTGTCGAAAGCAAGCAAAAGAAAAAAAGTGTTTTAGCTAGTGTTGGCTAATGTGTCTGGAGGAATATCTTGCTTCCAGCTAAGCCCCACCCACTAAAAAGTCACAATGTTTACTAACACTCAAAGGGTCTTTCCTGCCCCTCCTACCATCAGTTTCAAAAAGGCTCCAATACTCTGAAGGGATAGTCAGAGCCATCTCCCTGCTAATAATAAAAAACACCATGGCTTCATCAACCACTTATGGGCACTTATAAATGTATTATCTGCATCAAAGAGTATTTATGTTATTTGTTCTTTGAAAAAAACAACATAGTGATATAATTAAATTAGCATTTAGCATTTCAGACCAGGTTCTTTCCCTGGTGACATTCAAGAATGAGAAAAGTTCAACTGAAGTAGACAAACTAAACTAAGTTTATATTTCAGTGATCACAAAATGTGAGAAACACATTGAGTTATTGTCTCCTCTTCAGATATTTGCACAGGAACACTATCTTTCTCAGGGCTTCATCAGAATCATGTAATGTAACCCCCCCCCTCTGAGAAGCTCTGTGCTGCAGTCTCCAGGCAGGCCAGCAGCTGTCAGCCGTCAGAACTATTTTAGTCAAAGAGGGCCGAGCCAACTTTCACACTTTAGAGTTCTCTAAAAGAAAACGACACTGCCCGCCGAGGGTCACAATGCAGTACTGCACGCTGCCCGGGGGGGTCAACATGCAGAGAAAATGCGTTATTCTGTGACATGGGCAACCAAACCCAAGTAGAGAGACATCCAAAGTTTTAAGACATCTGAGGGAGGGAAAAGGACGCTTTGGATACTTGGGCTGTGGTATGATCAAGATTTGGAAGACAAAGCGGCACTGCATTGATAGAACAGGGGTTACATAGGTGCACAGTTTATAAATGTATAATATGTGACCTCAGTGATCAAAAGTCCATATTTCTTGTGACGTGAAGAAACAAAGAACGCACAAAAACACAATTTAAATGTAAACCCACTTTTTTAATTCATCACAATAGAAACATCTTCCGAGAAAAAAAAAAAAACGACAACGTTGTGCTGTAAGATAAGCAGAAGCAACATGTGCAGCAGTCAGGATTATCATTCAGTGAAGCCAGAAGTTCAAAAAAGCAGTCCTGACGAGGTTTAGAAAAACAGGCGTTTAAAATAAGCCTTAAAACGAAAAACAGAATAAACAGTGATGATAATATTCACACACAGTCAGAGTCGATTGTCCTGTGAGCAGGAAACAGCATTGGCACATCAGGTACAAGTAACAGAAATTAAACTGTACAAATACAATTTAATTAGAGAAATATTGGCGCTCCATTTTCATAAATTCTCCATCAAATTAAAGATCCAGGTTCAACTTAACACGTTTTAAAACCCATAACAAACCTCCTAAATCACCTTCTGGTGTCCTCAAAAACATTTAAACAATCATCAGACCGTTCTTCCTCTCTGGTTTCTTTCTCTAACAACAACCTTCCTTCTTCTCAAAAGTAACGCAAAGCTCACATTTATTTATCCATGAGTGACATTAGTCTGCATCAACAACAGGCTTTATAGAGCCAAGCTGTGTGTGATGAAGAACCTGTTCACCTAAAGAGCGAGCGTTCATTAACACAGGATGATGTCATTGATTGTAAAAATGGAGCCGATGGGAGTTTAATTTTCCAGGATGTTTTCAGTAATTTATCTGCCAGAATCCTAATCCACAGTTAAGTGGAGCTACACTTTTAGCTCGGTGTCCTAGTGTACAAGCACCGGGGGAGAGAATCCATTCACTGACAGAAGTATGTCTGACTCCTCTACAGTAGGTGGCGCTATGCCCCCTTTTCAGCTAGCTACTTTTGAACTTCTTCTTCTTGTTGACCTATTACATCACATACCAAACAATCCACAGTTGCCATTCTGCATGTTCCTTCCCCATCCATGTTGTTCAATATGTATGACTCCTCCAGCAGACACATAACTAACCCTTGGCAACTACAGATTGCCAATTGAAGGCGGGATATTTGCGCTCCTGGCGTGAGATGTGTGACGCACATTATGCGGAAAGGTGGGGCAAAGTCGTTACACCCCTGATTCACCATTGGAGGTAGTAACACACACATAATGGGGGGAAGACTGAGGTGATGTTTAATGAAGGAGCTGGCCTGAGTGTGTGTGTGCATGCCTGAGTTTGTGTGTATAGGAAGTTCCCCGTTGTGTGCTCACAAGCCAGGTCTCTTGTGCTTCCGCAATGTCCCACTGGGACACCAATATTACATTTTGGATGCAAAGTGTAAGTAAAAGAAACGCAATGACGGCAGAGCTTCTTTACGGTGCTGTTGCACAATCGCAATTTGTAAAAGCCTACCGTCCCAAAGTACGTGGTTCTTGCTCTAACACTTGCCATTTTGATACCTTTGTCTTGATTTCTTCCCGGCTTTTTTCTACACATTTGTGCTGTTCGACTTTTGGGTCAAAGCTCGGTGGGGGAACGGTGGAGTATGCTCAGTTTGGGTCTGAGGTGTATACAATCAAACGTATATCGACCCCAAACTGTCTTATGTAGCTGTGTTAGTCTGACTTTGAGAAATTCGACTTAAGTCAGACTACCATGTTCATATAAGTCATCCTTCTAGACACTTCGAAAAATCAATCCCCATCATGTTTGCGTCAACACAGTCACCTGGACTCTCTCACAGCTGGGTTAATCTCCCCTCGTCCTTCATAAACTGTGGATGTCCTGCTACTTGATGCTAACCAGTGGTCAGTTTGATGACCTATTAGCTAGGATCAGTACCAGGATTTCTCTGATGGACACCAACTACGGTTTCCATGCATCAGTGTTTTTGGTATTTACACAAACCATTATGCATTTGGGGAAATACGCACCATAAGAGTGAAAATATAACCATCTGCAGAGAGTTGGTAGTAACTGCGCCGCAGTAGTTATAAGAGATGTCGAGCTCAAACTTTCCAAGTCATCAGTAAAACAATTCCACTCATGTATTTAAAAATAAATCATCTGTAAAAATGTCTGTGAATATTACTTTGACATCACTATTATTAATATAACCATGGGTTAAATCAGTTCAGGGCTGTCAGCGGCTCCATACTTCATCCACATGTCTGGAGATGCTCTGGAGCCGTTACCATGACTGAAGGAGTGTGTTTTTTAATCTGGATCAGCTGCTCTCGCTGGCTCATCCAGTGAGTAGACCTCAGTACAAGCAATAAAAGTTGTATGACATGTGCAAAGACTTGACGCGTGTTTGTGCTAGCGCTTTATGCTTTGTGAATTAGCCCTGGAGACAGAGCAGATAGAGGGAGCTAATGATGCACAGTTTTTTGAGCTACTAGCAGCTACAATCTTTTCTTAGTGAATCAGGCACCAGGTCCCTTTCATCACAGGTTTGTCTGACAGCATGCTATTGGTCAGCAGCACAGATTTGCCAAATTTGATCAAAGCTGAACTTCAAGAGGGATTTGCACAGATTGATGTCAGACATTGAAGTATATCCTGTGACTATAAATTTTGCCTCCAAGTTTTCGTTCGACCGAGCCTTAATGCGAAATCATAAGAAATGTTGTGAACTTGCTTGACATTTTTAAAGCAGCTGGAGAGCAGACTTACAACTCATTTAACTTATAATACAATAGATGCTAACCCATCAATCCCTTAGAGTCATGCATGTCGCCAGACACACAGTGACCACAGGCTGCAACTTAAACTACGACAGCCTTCACCTCCACCTCTTTCATCCAACACTTCACCATCTCTGTAAACTCTGCTTGTCTTTCACCGCAGCAGACACGCGTCTTCTCTCTAACTCTGTTCATCAAATCGAACCTTACCACTGCTGCTTCCATACTCTGAACTCCCTGCAAAAATATATAACATCCACCAGAAAAATGTATCAGTATTTATTTTTAATTTCCCAAAATAAACAGGTAATAAGTATCTTTTTAAAGTCTATGAGCCACTATGGCTTTGTATTTGAGTCAGTCTTAAAAAGTCACTTCCTGAAGAAGTAATACTGTAACAAGCGTACAAAATCTATGAATCTCAAAAAATGTATGATTTAGAGTCATAACATCAAATTGTAAAAAAAAAAAATGAATACCACTAATACTGTATCTGCTGACGGACATGTATCTGGAGAGTCTGCTGAACACACTAATGTGGTTTTCACATTTTAGACATACAAGTGGTAAATCAATTTTGTATCAAATGATACCCGAGCTGTCAGATAAATTATGTGTGTGGAGTTAAATTTGTGGACTGCAGCGCGAAGTGTAAGAAGTCCTTGAAGTATTTTTAAAAGCTGCTCTCTACTGAAGCGATGACATCATCCACTCTAGTCCAGATCATGCCGTCCAATTCACACTCATAGTCAAATCTGACACTCCAGTTACATTTTGTCAAAACCACGCTAGTTCTTAAAGCCAAAAAGGTCTTTATTTTCTAATGATTTAGGTAAGATACAGGTAGGTTTAAGATGGAGGGAATATCTTCGACAAGTCAAAGACAACTATTCATAATCCTGATGTTCCTCTTAATGTTTTATTTTTTATATGTTTAGACCAACCTCATTGCAAGAATTAGCGACTAGATGTGTTCATTAACAGCCGTTGTTGCACTAGCAGCGCCCACAACCTCATTTTCAGAGCGCTTCTCACCAGCATTTACTGTTGCTAGGTTACAAAAGTGAACGCTTGCTTCCCTTATGGATGTGACCGTCATTAGTCTGTTTAAAATGGCTTTGTTTGCTGGATATTTTAAATTCCACCAAGAACACATAAAAACAACATCAATGAAGTGTGTCCGGATTTAAACAGCAGCTGTAGACCTGAAGATGTGACCCTCAAAAAGACCAATCGGATGGATATATCCTTCGCCATTGTCGTTGAAAAAGCTGATGTCAGAAGTCATGCCACTTCTTGATTTTGACTGGTCAGTGAGGAAGAAGCGACATTGACCAGAACGGCGGTGTAACAAAAGTTTAACTTTTTTCAACTAAGCGCAGTGACGAAAAAAACAGCCGACGTGAAAAAGCGTTTTTTTGCACTTGTGAGACTGAGCGCTTAAAACACTGACCTGCATAGCTTTTTTATTACAAGCCCTTGGTGAGTATTGGCAGGTTGTTGTGGTTGTTTTCTCTCCAAACCAGCCACTATAATAACTTTTAATAAATTGAGGTAAATGTTAAAGTATATTATATAATTATAATTTGGCTCAGTTTCCAAACACTTATTTTGTTTTAACCTCCTATGACTGCAGAAGTGTTCTATGTCTTTAACAGTTTTAAGACAAGTCAGACTATATATAGATTTTATGTCATGTATTACCTTACACTATATAATGTTTCTGTTGAACATGCAAACACTAATTATGTGTCAGTCTTCTGCGAAGGAAGGAGGGTTTTCCTGTAGGCAGCGATGGACTAAACTGGGAGCATTTCTATTGGACCTTCAGCGGGATCCTCTTTACTCCAACATGTCAACAGTGTCTGACAAAATGACCCCAAACACCTGTCACCTGCATGCTTCAGTCTGCACCACAATCACACCAGGACAACAAGAAACCCCAACAGAAACCAGGAAACATGTTTAAGACGAGACTCTTTCCTCTCCCCACGTAAACTTCATTAAGAGATCAAATATCTAAAACCTTTCATCCAAAACAAGCACAAATATGTACAACATGTCGTCATGCATGTTAGCAAAGGCAGAAATCAGCCACACACAGCAGCTTTCAATAAATTAAACACACCTGAAACATTTTTTAGCGAACGTAAATCTTTCACTTTAGTAAGTTTGCAAATCAAAGAGAAATGCAGTCATTAGAAAGCTGATTTCAAACTATGAAATATACAAAGTCAGATGTTTCCTTTTTGTCATTTTAACCAATTACTTTTCCTGGAGAGACACATAACTGAGATGATTCTTAAACCACAAACCCAAAAGATAGTTTATCTACAAGTCAAATATCAATCAAATAATGAACACCACCATGTTATCATCATGTCTCCTCATGATGAAAATCTGTTTCAATCACTGAAACTGAGCGCTTAAAGTTTCACATCAGAATAAAGATAAATAAATAAATACAAATATATTCACTTTGTGTTTTATGACTTGGAACTATTTAAGATCATTCTTCTCCTGTTAGTGCACTTTTGATATTTGTGTAACTCTGGGGGGGGGGGTGTTGGATTAGATTTGAAATGCTGCATCATGAGCACTGTGTGTAGCAAAGACGCTCAAATCAAGCCTGTTCAAACTGCAAATATGAAACCATAATGAATATGATTTAAAGTACTGTAGGAAGCAGATCATTTACTGGTAGTTTATACACAGATGTTTATGGAGCGCACAGCTCAGGCTAGAAAAGAAAGCCATTCAATAATCCATTACCCCCCTTTATATTCTTTACCCACAGATTGCACATCTGTGTGCACGGATTTATAAACCATGCACATGGATTTGCAAATGCCTTTTTATTTGATTCTTCGCTGAGTCTTGCAGGGCTCAGTAGAAATACAAAAATAAATTTTAAAAAAATTATAAGTGGATTTTCTAACTAGCTTCTTTCTCAAAATAAATGATAAAGATGAGATGACATCATCAATAAAGGACGAATAAACCTCAGCCCGTCAGCAGAGTTAGACATGAATGACAGTTTAAAGCAGGAGAGAGAAAAAGCCAACAAATGATTCATGAACTGAAAATATCAGTGCACTCAAAGGTCACATATTATCCTTATTTACAACGAGTGTAAATAAGTCTCAGAGCTCCCCAAAACATGTTTGTGACGTTTCTTGTTCTAAATCCACTCTGATCCTGTATTTGATCATGTCTATAAACCCCTCTATTTCAGCCCTGCTCAGAACAGACTGTTTCTGTGTCTGTACCTTTAAATGTAAATGAGCTGTGTCTGACCACGCCCCCTCTCTGGAAGGGCTTGGGTTTTCTCGCTCCATGCTCTATTGTTTACGGTGAGGCAGACTCAGAGGAGGAGGAGTTACCTAGACGAGCTAGGGACACATATTAGTGTTAGAAAAACACGGTGTAGTGTATTTTGCATCATGTGACCTTTAAAGTGACACTACTTAGTGTTGCTTTATCCAAAATTACATATGAAATATATATTAAATAGAATTTTAAACTAAATAAAAATAAATAACAGCTCTGTGAACACAAGACTTCTGCTTTGTTCATTCAGATTACTAAATGTTCGTTTACTCTATATTTACATCTCTAAACATGATGTGACTGTTTCTCTGTTTTCTGTTACCAAGGAAAACTTTGTTACAGTATATCAGGATATATCAGGGAGGGTTGGGGGGGGGGGGGGGGGGGGGGGCGACCACTGCTGTGTAACTACTATCAGTTTATCCTGATTCAGACCACAGCAGGCTAACATATGAAGATCTCAGTAACATTTAGTCAACCAGAGCCACAGACACTCACAGTGAGGTGAACCAGGTCAGACCAGGTAGTCCAACCTTTTAACTATCATTCAGAATAGTGTTGTCACCATACCAGAATTTTTTAACTGACGACACTAAGTAACAAGTAAAAAGGTATCACTACCGGTTTGGTACCACAGCAACAACAACAACAGAAGTCCTAAATACTGGACATATTTTTCATCTTTTATAACCAAAAATTGCAGTCAAACTCCTGCTCAGTGTCTAAATTGTACAAATCCAGTGTGCAACTAAGACAGTGTGTCCTCCTTTGCTCGCTGTCTGTTTGTAAGAGACATTAATGTAACTTCTGAATCTGAATGAGACGGGTTAATTCAAATAGACCACCGCTTCACACTCTCTCTCATTCTCTCCCTGCAGTTTTTGGTTAACTGAAGATCTGATTTTTTTTTTTTCATTTTCAGAGTCATCACTTTTTAAATCTATTGATTGTTGAAAAAAATGTATTGTCTCATTTTAAACCCCATGGTATTAAAAAAGTATTAAAAATGTTGATGACTTAAACTCAATGTGACAATCATGAACAAATGTAGGTTAAATACAAACAGCAGCAGCCATATGTCTCCGTCTGTCTCCTGCTCAACATCACTGTCACAGAAACACCTTCACATCGTCACACACTTCAATAATCACACACACTATATACACAGGGCCAATATCTGCAATTAAAATCTGCCTCATCAATAAATTAATGCACCACAAAACATCCAGTCACGATTGTCTCTGCCAGGTAAGCTGCTGAGCTAGAATAATTTTGAGAAACGGCTAATGAAAGTACATTTTTTAAATTTTAAAGAATTAATATATATCTCAATTGTTGTTCACATGTAAAGGCTGCTGTCCACAGTGTGACCTAGATCACTAAAGAGAAATAAAACACAGTATCTTCACTTAAAGTCGGAGCAACGACTTCCAAACACGGTAACCAAGTATCAAAGGAGCCAGCTGCTGCTCTACAGAGCTAGCTTAAACAGCCAAGGATTTAGCTCTCAAGCTAGCCTGTATTAGCCTAGATAGCATCACTCAGACTGAATCTGTCAGAGGGGTAAAACTCCAAGTAGGAGTTTTAAAGTGACAGCGGTGCTTTACATGCTAATTACAGTCAGCCATCAGAAGAATATTTACAGCAGCAGCTAGCTTAAAATGTTGAAATGTGCATGTTCAAACAGTTAGCCAGGAGGGATTTATCGCATTGTCACAAATCAGGGTGTGTGTTTAAATGTTTTAACTCTTAAATGTAACTAGAGCTGTCATACTCTGTATTATAACAGCTAAATGACATTAGCTGGTGTTAAATTATTTTCGTTGCTTGTCAGATCATGATTGAAAACAAGATAAACCTTAAAAAAAATACAAACTGTAGTTCCTAAACAACATCCATTCTCTTCAAAAATACTCTCTCAACAGATCTAAATGTAGCTTTTCTCTCCATCACTCTGGAGTGAAAGCCAGCTGAAGTGGTGCATAAAGCAGCGAGCAGAGAGATAAAAACAGATCTGAGCAGATCGATAGACAGACGGGTATAAATAGAGCCGCTCTCCCAGGACATGGCAGAGGGAGAACATTCCTGCCCCGGCCCTTCTCACCCACCAACACGTCACTCTGTAAAACGGTAAGGCAGCTGTTGGCTTCCATCAGCTCAAAGTGCATCTACGAACATATCCAGTACACCCGCCGCCCACCCACCCACACACACACACACACACACACACACACACACACACACACACACACACACACACACACACACACACACACACACACACACACACACACACACACACACACTCAAACACTCACACTGAGATATGCACAGGCTTGGCCTCTGTCCAAACGGGTTTGTGTGGATTTTTATGTAAGAGAAAAAGTTGAGAAGAAAAAAGCAAAATTGAACAAAAGGTCCTTCTTTACAAACTGCGCTCACATGAAGCAGAAGCGTTTTGTTTTTACCGGACACACTGTGCAGCAGACGGCAGCAGGAAGGCATTGATTGGTGTGAGTGATCTGCTGAACAGTTCAATTAAAGTGCACTGCAGTTCATAATGTTTTATGTAACCTCTCTGATTGCACATGTGTTCTTCATACTGTAAGTGGAGCTGAATGAATCCTGTGACCAACGACAGTGAAACTGAAGATCAATAATCACTTTTCCAAGACTAAATAATCAAAAACCCTGTCTCTTGTTTTCTCCTGGTGGATCGTTTAGGAAACAAATTTTCTTCCACTCAGCTGGACGACGCACAAGCTTTTTATTGCAGCATTTCAAAGCTTCCAAACGAGCTGAACAGTTGGATGAGCACACACACATTACAGGCATTTATGGGCACGTCTCACACTCACTCCCATTCACTCTCCTCTGCAGGCCTCCTGTTTTTTCCACCCATGATGGAGGGGCTCGGGGGGGGCCTTTTTTTCAAAACAGCGACTGCTTGCTTCAGCTGTCACTGCACTCTGAGTGGAGTCACAAATCATCGCCAGTCCAATCAGGTCCAACTCAGGCACCCAAGGGGGGGTCGGGTGGTTGATGGTGGAAGTTTCATCTTTCTCGCTCTCTGCTTTTTCCTTCTCTCTCCTCACTGTGTTTTCTCCCTTCACTCCTCCTTTTCCTTCTCCTCCTCCTCCTCCTCGTCCTCCTCGTCCTCCTCCGTTCTATTTTCAGTCCTCTGTCCTGCTGGTGTCTGCCGTTTGACTGGCGGCATTTTTTGAAAAGGCCCCTTTGGCTGACGGAGAGTTAGCGACTCCTTGTTTGGATGAGTCCACTGCAAGGCAAGAAGAGTTGGGGATTAGGGACAGTATTTCAATATAATGTAGAAGGACGATCGGGTATATGCAACCATGTCACAAACATTTCTGTACATTAAATCACAGAAATGAAAATAGAACCTGGATTCTAAGATAGGTGAGTCATATGTCACAGTCAGTTAAGCTGGGAGACACCTCAGTAAGAAGAGAGAAATCTATTTCTGACGTCTTCTGTTTGAAGACTCGGTCTACGGTTGCATAGGGCCAATAGAGAGCGGGGACGCTGACAGGTAAAGTGACAGTTACTAATGGAACAAGGCTGATTAATGGGTCAAAGAAAAGCACTGGGTTAAAAATCAAAGCAGTGTGGATTTTCAACCTCTATCAAAACTTAAGGAAATAACTCTGTAATTTGAAAGAGAAGGGCCAACTTTTCTAAATATTAAACCATATTAAATGACACAAACTCAGACAATGAATACAAGTTCATAAATTCTTTAGAAGTTTTAAAATCTTAAATTACACAATCCAGAAGCCATAGACCACTTACCAAAGAAATAAGTCAAAGAAGGCCTTTTAGACCATTAAGCATTAGTAGCTTGATTCCAATAAAAAATGTCTTCCTATACATAACGATCATCAACCATGCTGTCAACCTCATCAAACATGCAAAGATAGGGTCATGACTGGTGTAGTTACATTGACTACAGTGTGTGAGATTATGCAGAGAAAACAGAGAGCTCCTCACCATCTTTAGAGTGTCACAGAATCAGTGTTATTACATTTAAGGCCAGTTTCCACCAATCAGTCCGGTACAGACTGGTACGCATTTATAGGCGTTTCCACTGTCAAAAGTTAAGAATAGTACCAAAATAACCGATGTACCGTCCTTCATTTTTGCTACCCTTCTGTTGGGGTGCCAAGTGTACCGATCCGACCCTAAAGGGTGGAGCTAAACACACTGCAGTCCGTTGATTGGTTGAAAGAATCTTTTGTTTTGTCTACTGTGTTGCATTCTTCTTTTTCGTTTAATTTATAATGTCGCTGACACTGCTATTATCATCTGGCTTACATCCAGCCTACCAAGTAAGGGTACAGTTGGCTGTGGAAACACAAGCAAGATCCGTGTTTACTGTGCTAAACTGTACCAAACCATACTGAACCAAACCAGACTGCTTGGTGGGACATGGGCTTTAGGTTTCACTCCCAACTGAAAGTTTAACCATATCAGCATTATAATCTCCCGTTACTTTTCCCCTTGCATCATTCGTTATTCTCGCCCTTCTTATCAATGGCTTTATCCTTCCAATGCATATTGATTTTAGTCTGTCAGGACAGTTCCCTCCATGAGCTCTCTCTGGTTCAACGCTCCCACCAACTGGAACACCTTTTTCAAGACAAACTGTCTCACCCACACGACATCCAATGTTTTTTCCTTCTCACAGTTTTGGAAGAACCTGAATGACCTCTGGAGCTTGTGACTCAACACCAGTTTACTCCCACTGCTCTTTTTGTAATCTACTCCAAATTAGCAACATCTGTTCTATTTGGAAAGTCCTGCAAATCCATCCCATACACAGACAATAAAGATAACGGACAGAAGACTCTTCAATGTCACAAACATCATGCTGATCATTAACTGCCTAACTTGGGACTCTAGTCCAAGGTAAGTCAATCACCATCACTGATGGTATTGTGGGTCAGTAATGTCTGAGGCTACCAACCAAGACTCCCCCAAATCACTAATGCCAGGGGTTAGGTCTTATTTCATGTTTATTTGTGTAGGGACAAGTATGGCACAAATAAACCGTTGCCACACACTTCAGCATTTATAGCCTTAGCTAATTTGCACTTCCCGTCCCTAGATGGGCCTTTGGAAACAGAGTATAAATACAAAACATCCAAACGTGATAGATTTTGATGTGCTATTTTAATTATGCACATCATTCTGGGTAATTTTTCACTTGTATACCAACACAATAAGCAGTTCTTTATGAATAATCTTACCTGAGTTAAGATTTGGTCAGGTGAGGAAGTGGACAAAAATGATTGCTAGACCTACATTCAACAGCATCACCAAAGCCACCAAGATAGAGTTAGGGCCCTGTGAAAGAAGAAGAAACATTTGTTAGATTATTATTATGTCCATGTTTGTTTATGTGTACTTAGTTTTACTACATGGCTGTATGAATGACCCTCATTCGCACCAAGCACAAAACTGACTCATCAAGCTAGGATAAAGCTGCTCAACCAGCATCCAGAAAATACCAAATATTGTTAAAAAAAATAAGGCTAAAGTGTTTTTGGTTTGCAGAAAAAAAGCATCACAGTAGTACATCCTTCTCAGGATAAAGATGTAGTTGGTGAAAAAACCAACAGTCTGAGACTAGTCTAATTCTAAGAAAACACCCAGAAAACTCTCCAAAATTAGCACTAGCCGTCATTGCAGGTTAACATAAAAATGGTAAATGGAATTGAGCTTGTAAAGCTTCAGGCTACTCAAAGCACTTTTACACTGCATGTCACACAAGCACTTGTCACACCTACCCATTCACACCTTTTCACAAACTGATGGCAGATGTAAAGTGACCATAAGTATGAACTAATCCATTCATACACATTCACATGCCACAGATGAAGCAGCGGTAGCAACTTGGGGTTAAGTGTCTTGCCCAAGGACACATCGGACATGTAGCTGCAGGAGCTGTGGGATCGAACCCCCAACCTTCCGGTTGAGAGACGACCGACTCCACCAACTGAGCCACAGCCGCCCCACAAGCCTGTACTGGACATGGTCACACATTGCTCCGCCTTATATGCTAATTTCCTACTTAAACAGCCAACATACAACTTTATCTGCATTTTCTAGATCAAAACACTGACAAACCGCACTGCTCCTACGAGATGCTTTCGATTCACTGTGATGGTTTACATCAGTGTGGTAGATCAAGAGGAGCTACAGCCCCAGCTAGTGGCGGGTGGCTGCATTAACAGCATAACAGACTGATGCGGACTAACAAGGTTGATGACGTTTAATCTTTTAGTCCACTTAACACACACAACCTTTATTAAAGCACATCCAAAAATGTTCCAAACCATCAGAATACTGTGAAAGTTTAGTTTCTTATTATTGAAAAATGTAAACTGTTCAACACAGGATCCGGGTGAGGCCATCCAGTTCATCTGTGGTTCAACTGTAAGAGCCTAGCATCTTGCACCATTGGAGGCCTGGAGTTATGATGTCGTTAAGATTATCAGACATTGTACCTGGTGATTAATGAATCGTGCACCATCATAGACATGTGTGTTCATCAGACCTCCCTGCCCAGAGAGAACTAGGACACCAGGTGGTACCTCTGCCATGAATGTTGGTTTGATACCAACTGGCGCTTAGCCAACTGCACGTTGATACTTGGAGGTTTATGGACTGAGTTGAAGAAGAACTTCAAGAACATCAAGTCCAGTTGCGTTTTTAAATTATACCTTCACAGACAAGAACATTGATTCTCTCAAACCGGCAAGTTAAAAACAAAACTGTGACAAAAACAATCTAACTCACCGACTCTTCTTCTAATATTTCAGGAGCTATGTCCATGCTAGCTTTCTTGGTTTCTGCAAGGCTCTTTGGTTTGGTTGACTCCTGTCTTTTTGGCTTGGGGGGCTCTGGTGCTTTTGAGGACTCTTTGGGCGGAGCTGGTGAAGGGCTCCGGGCTGGCAGAGGTTTTAGTGCTGGTGCCAGAATCGGTTTGGCAGCTGGCGGCAGGCGCGCGAGGCTTGAAGGGTGGAAATCATCCTCCACACCGATTGGGTCTTCTGGTGGCAGAGCCTTGACATCAGCCTTGACATAGTAACCGTGGTACTGGGAGTGAATCTGCCCGTTGCTGGGGTAACTGCTGGTGGTTGTGGTGGGAACAGCGGGTTTGACTGGTGGTGGTGCCTCCAGTTGCCTCACTTCCTGTCTGAGAGAAAGTTTTGATGCTGCCTTTGTTATGCCTGACGAACAGAAGAGAGTAGAGGAGAAGCAGTTAACTTAGCTTGAGCTTTGGATCAGGAGATGGAGCAAGTTCTCCAATAATCTCAGAGTTGGTGGTTTGATCCTCCTCCTCTTGTTTGCATGTTTGGCAAGATACCAAACCTCCAACTGCTCTTGAGGGTGTGAACTAAGCTGTTTGACAAAATTATATCGGTGAAAGTATGGAGAGAGATCTTGTGAGATCTTTTCTCCACTCCTGGAAACACTGTTTGATTTAGACTACAGCTGACGCCTCGGCATGATTTGCAGGCCAAGGAGGAGGACTTGCCACTTTATGGTGACAGTTTTCTGATCTGTTGACACAATACTAAATCTGACATGACACAGACTTGTTCTGCCAAGTTAGAGTCAGTTTAATGTCTGGGTCAACAGATTTGGTATTATGGTTAATGTCTGAACATTTTCAGGAGAGCTTTGCGTAGGTGAAATGGACCCTTGAGGGCTTCTCAGGTCCAGAATATGGAGCTGGACCAGAGGTTTCACAAGACTTTGTAGCTGATGATATATTGTAAAAGTACAATAGAAACAATGACGTTGATAACAAATGGATAAATACAAGTCAAAACTAGTTATTGCCATAAATAACATTCACAAGGCATAAAGAGAGATGAAGGGTTGATAATTACATCCAGGAGAATCAGCTTGACTTTGAAAAAAACAAAACAACGGTATATCAATCCTGGGGATAGTTTAAAAAAAGATACAAATCAAAAGTGAAAAATTGCAAAAAAAAGTTTCTAAATGCAGTAAAAAATTGATAATGTGGCTGATTTATACTTCTGTAATGTGAGTAAACTGCTGAGGAGAAGAAGTAAACTTCTCTCTGTGTCTTTCATTTTCATCACCGGACGCCATGTGAATGATAACTTTCACTTATCTGTGAGAAATTTGACCTTCATGCAGGAAGTACCACATTTTTAATATTTACATGAAAACATTTGAATGTGAGTTTTGTCCTTTTTTCAATTGCACACTTATTTGAATTCCTAATGTTGCAAAGTTAGAAAGGTTCACCCACCACCTCATTTTGAGCCTGAAAAAAAAAGCTGAAATTGGTCCAAAAATGTTGCCTTACTATTTACTCTACAACTGTTCTTAACCACTTTACTCTATATAATGTCTAATAAAGAGGAATGTATCGGCTCTTCTATCAAAATGTGTTCACTCCTGGCTCCTGATAAACAAGATCACAACAGCCCAAACGCCTGAACCTTCGAGCCAGTAATCAACCTGCCAACAGGTGATGTCACAGTGGCTTCTTATAAAGAGACATGGGAGCCCCAGTTGTATAATACAACTCAAACTGGATATGATTAACAATAAACAAACACCGACTCAGAACGAGGGCTGGCTTCCATTAACAGCTTTCTTTGTGCTAGCAGCGCCCACAACCTCAGTTTCAGGGTGCTTCTCATCATCGCTTACTGTTGCTAGGTTACCAAAGTTACTTCTGCTTCCCTCTGTGATGACCGTTAGGTCTGTTTAAAATAGCTCTGTGTGCTTAACATTTGTCTTTCTTCAAGGGAACTCCACCAAGAAAAGATAAAAACAATGTAAATGAATCATGTCTTAGCTTTAGCAGAACGCTCTGCGGCTAAAGAGGGGTTTTCAAGTGTTCCCTCTGGTGACTAATGGACCTCGATAAGGACTGTCCTCTGATTCACAGATGTTCAGGGACCAAAAAGTCTTTCTGGTTAAGTCTGTATGCACACAATGTCAAATATGTCAATGTAAATTTAAAAACCAGCGCACACCCTGGGAGCTTAGGGTCTTTCCCAAGGACACTTCGACATGTGGCTGCAGAACTCTGGGATCGAACCCATGACCTTTTAGTTGAGGAAATGTTCAGCTGTAACACTGAGACACATCCACCCTAACATGTGTATTTATTTATTGATATGTATACGTATATATATATATACTTTAAAATGTTCAAATGTAATAAAAACAGAATGTGATGTCTTTCAAAGCCCTGCACCACATATTGAATTGAACTAGCACAAAGAGGGACCCAGTAGCCAAGCGATTATGTTGCTTGTCAAATGTATGGAGGCTAAAGTCCTGGTCCTAATTGCCACAGATTCACATTTGACCTCAGCCCTTTGCTGGATGTCATCCCACACGCTCTCCTCCCAACATTTCCTGTCTCTTGTCCTGACGAAGTCTCAGTTGAGTCAAAACATAAATACACAGGGCTGTTTAATAAAGGATTTTTATACTGCATCAGCCTCGGACTTTCAGTTTAGACCGCCTCTCTTCACACTAAACTGTGTTTGTAATCTAGACAGTAATTTATGCATGAGCTATTTGACTTCTGTCCCCTGTTCTTAAAGAGCACCTGACTCCTCTACCTTTTTTGACCCAGTGCAGCACTCGCTTGCTCCTGTCTGTCTTCAGCTGTTCTGTCTAATTAAGACATAATTGTCCTCCCCCCCCCCGCAAAAAATAACTTTGACAGAAATACAACATGTAAAATGTTGAAACTGAGAAATGTCTTTTTTTTTTAAAAAACAACAACAACTGAATTCCCATTTTAAATGTGATTCCAGAAACTAATAAAAAAAAAAGGTGGGAGATTGTCAACAAAAGACTAGAAAAGTTATAGTTCTTATTCTTAAAAAAAAACACACAACTGATTGACCATCTCACAATTAATCAGGTTCACTCTGTCAACAGGTTTGTAACATGATTGGGTATAAAAAGAGCGTCCCAGAGAGGCAGAGTCTGTCTGAGGTAAAGATGGGGAGGGGATTCAAACTCAAAGACTGTGTTGGAAAAAAAGTGCAACACTTTCTGCAAGAAACAAAATACTGAGTGTGGTTTGAATGTATTGTAAATAATCACATTTTGTTTTTATTTACATTTCAACCAATGTCCTACACTTTCCAGAAGTGAGGCTGTACTTACCAAGCAGCTCCTGCTGTTTACTCATTTTTCTGCTTTCATCTATATAGCAAAAGTTTTACCTAATGGAGGAATAAATACAGGAACAGAGAGCAAACTGACATTTCACCCAGAACTGTACAGTAACAATCTTACTGCTTTATAGTCAAACAGGGTTAGGCCTGCAGGTACAAACTCTTTCACATGAACTATCCGGGTCATCATGTTAAAGCTAAAGGATGTCTCATCCTGTCCGTCACATCTTACCTGTCGTCAGAGACTCGGCTGTCGGGGCTTTGTTCTCTTTGGCAGCAGGAGCGACGCTGGCCGTAGTTTTACTGCTGAAGAAAGACTTCTGAACAGGTGCGGGCGATGGAGTGGGGCTGGGAGCTGCACTCGGAGTGGGGGACTGGTCAGGCGTTGTGCCTTTCCTGTAGAAATGAGGGCTCCCTGATGGAGACTTCTTCTTCTCCTCCACAACCTCCTTCACCTCCACAGGCTCGTTGTACTTCTGTCGGATGTAGTCAGGGCCTGAAAACACAGAAAAGTGGATGTTTGATTTAAAGGACCAACAAGCCAACAGTACAACAGAACTCTGGTTCATTCAAACTTTGGATCTGAATGTCATTGTCGTGTCCATCATATAAATTATGTCATTACAAAGGACTCATCACAATAGCTGCCCTTTTGTTCATATTCATGATTGCCTCAAAGATGGCTGCCTCAGTGTGTTCGCAGACGGTGTGTTGTTTTGTTTTTGTTTGTTCAATCTGCTGCCCCACCACTTTGTCAGAGGAAGTTAAAACCCGAAGCGTTCAGTTCAAACTAAAAGTAGAGATGTCTTCTTTCTACAGCACACTGTATATGAGGTTCATGCAGAAGTGCCTTAAACCTGCATTCTTTCTTATGGTCAGCAGGGGGCGACTTCACTGGTTATAAAAAGCAGTCAGAATGTTTTTCTACTTCTCAGTTGATTTATTCCCCAGTAAAAAAAATGTCAGTTCATGGTCTCAATCTCTAGTTTGAAGTCTTCTTACAGCATGATGTTTATTTGTTATTGTTTACTATTTATTTAACTAAGGTTTGATGTGTGACCATTCTCTGTGCGGTACCTCCTTGATGACCGCGTTGTTAGTCTTTATTCATATTTTCAAATATTGTGCATCCGTCAAAAGGTTAGCATATATTAGTTGTTTTGTCTTCTGTAATATATCAGAGGCTATTAAATGCTAATGCTAATATGGTTAGCTTTAGCATTTAACAAATGTTAATGTTATTTTTTCTGTGTTTTAATGTCTGTTTTTTATAAAAAACCCACATTATATGTCAATAATTCAGTAAGACGTGTGTGTGTTTTTGTTGTGTTTTGTTGTTGTTGTTGTTGTTGTTGTTGTTGTTGTTGTTGTTACCTGGCTGGTGGAAGGAGGGGGACAGCTCTCTGGCTACAACTCGAGCGATATCTGAGTCCTGAATAGCCGAATGCGCAGCCTGGTCTGCAGCCTCGCCTTTGGCCCGGGCGTGTGACGTCCTACAAACACACACACACACATACACATACACACACACACATTAGAGTTGTTTTCACACATGCACAAAACTCCTGCTGTTGTCGAGGTGAGCTCCATGTGTGAACACAAACTGACACTTTGTCCTCCAGCCCAATAATAAAATATGCGTGTGAAGTCGGGGTGAGCTAATGTGAAAACCGAGGGTGATGATCATCGTGCACATGATAAAGCTGCATCATTCGTCTTTTCTGCGCGCCAGTACATTCATTTCTATTATTGTTTGAATTGTTAATAATTACACTTCACTGTCATTATATTGTCAGAGTCTCGCCCCATCCGACAGGGAAAACTTCACGCTGTTAGGGACACGTGTCAATAACAAACTCGGGTAGATTTCAGGGGCAGAATGTACCGATGGTTTCTCTAATTATTCAGCAGTGCATGTGTGAAAAAGACTCTGAATACATACCATTTATGAACCTTTAGATTAAATCCTGACCCCACAGAGTACAGATTTATTTTCAATCCGACTGCTGACCCCAGAGTTCATGATCCAACAGAGCTCTGTGTTTAACTGACTGTCATCCAATCAGATCCTCCACACAGGCCTCAGCTGAATCATCAAGTCAATATGTCAGTATGTCTACAGAGACAGACATGTAAGCATTACATGAAGGCATGTCACTTCAAAATGAACTAATGAACAGCAGATTATTAGATCTTAAAATAAGTACTAATGTCATAAAAATGTTCTGTACTGTAAGTGTTTCAAACAATCTGTTATTAGAATGATCAACAGTAACAAAACGTACAGAAGCTTTATAAAAACTACAGATCATATTTTTAAAGCAGAAGCTGCTGTGAGAGAAACAGAGAGAGGACCGTCTTGATAGAACAAATATGTTGGAAACGATTCAGTAACAAGTTGCCCTCAATATCTGGTGATTAAAAACAATGAATAAACAACGCCTTACACTTCTATTTTTATTGCAGTGGTATCAAACAAGTATCAATGTAGTTTTATTTTTACTAGAGTCATGTTGAAGTTCATATATTAACTCAGGTTCGGGAGCAGGACCACACCTTTAATCACGTGACAAGCCGACTTATACTGAGCCATCCCACTCCACCCTGTTTGTCTCAGTTCTTCAACCCACCCTCCCTTTCCTTCCTCTCATCCATTCACCCTCCTTCCTAATCTCTTCATCTCATTTGTCTAACTTTAGGCACAGTCTGGGCTGTGATTTCATACAGAGTTACGCTTGAGAGGGAACCCCCCATCCCGAGTCTCCCTCTGCCCTGCAGTCAGTCCATCCTCCCAGAGCAGCCAGCTGACAGCATCCTCTTCTCATCATAATCATTATCTCAACATATATTCATCTGTCTCATCATTCATATGATGTATCATTAACTATCTAAAACACATATGGTTGTGGCGTGGTTCTTGCTACAGGTAAAGTTCAATTCAACACGACATCAGATAAAAACAACAACACATCAAACAGAAACAGATCTGCACTGACCTGTTCCATACGGAGCTCTAATGAAAGTGATCATTTGAGCTGCAACAACCCGTCATTAAAAACACACAATTTAATATGTGCAACAACACGTCTGATAACATGTGAAACCTGTTAGGAGCAGTTTACAGATTATCCCTGTTGGGTTTCCCACGTGTGCTGTCAGCTGCTTCACCAAATAGTTGATCAACTATCCATAAATATGCAACTATGTTTGCTAATCAGTTCAAAGTTTTGAAGCATTTCTTAAAAAAAAACTGGTCGGCTGCCTCACCGTTGGACGTTTTTTGGGGGATTTTTGGACAAAATAACCATGTGAAGAGTGAAAAGCTGTGAAATACATTTTCACAAACAACAGTCAATTTTAAAACAAGTTTAATCCCCCCCCCCCCCCACACACACACACACACACACACACACACACACACACACACACACACAATGTAGAGTCTGTAAAACACCACAGACTGTATAGAACATGGACGTATAGTCTCAGTGACGTCATCAGGAGTTATGAAGCCTGCTGATGTTGAGTCTGCATATTGGAAATGCTACCTCTAACTTTAGATCAATCTAGAAACAGAGCTGAGAAGGGGTTTGAACCTCCTGCCGAACAGCTACAGTACAACGAGCCCGCCCTCAGCCTTAATAATAGAATCAAAAGGGAAGAGTCATACAAAAATTAACCTTTTGATAGATGTTATAGAAAAAAATAAATTAGCTAAAGAGACCAACATTGTTCTTTGGCTGTACACTTCTTTATTTTTTGCTGTCAACATGGACATTCTAATTTGAGACCTAATGGGGGTGCATTGGTTTTGCAGCCAGCCACAAAAGGACACTCGCTTGGCTTCATTGTTGAACAGCAGGGGTTGCTACTTGCTCTACTGACATTCCCCGTCTTTAATTATCCACCTTATTTCATCCATTACTGACTTCATCCTGCCACGATTATCAACCATGGAGGCTCCACTCTGTCTCTTTCTCTCCTTTGGGAACAGCACGGGAGATAAATATGAGTATTGATTGAGTTGAGTAACGATTCCAGCGGCCACATCTTTGCTGTGTTAAAAATGACTTCAACCTCCGTGTGAATCTGACGGTTCTAAATGTAAGATAGTTCCTGAAGCATTCTCACAAACTCAGGTTTCACAGTTTGTGGTGTTTACACAGTTCACACATTAACACAAGGATGTTCCGCTTGACTGTTCCCATGGCAACAGACAACACGACGACGCAACGTTATAAACAACAGCAACACTCTTCAGTGAAATCAATCAACAACACAACCAACAAACGACAAACATAAAAGCAGCAGTGTAAAGGTCACCGTGTCATCAGAGTACACACACACACACACACACACACACACACTCACACATACACACACACACACACACACACTCACACATACACACTCACACATACACACACACGTCAGCTGTGTGTGTATGTGTGTGTGAGACTGTATTCCTGTCAGCTGTTGATAAGCGTCCTCCTCCCCAGACTAATTTAGACAGGCACTACTTCTGACGCACACACACACACACACACACACACACACACACACACACACACACACACACACACACACACACGCCTACACTTGTGAATGCACTCACTTTCTACCAAACTTATGCAAATACACACTCGACAATCTACTCCTCAACAAAAACTCCTCTCTCTCTCTCTCTCTCTCGCTCTCTCTACCTCACCCATGCTGCAGGTATTTAAAGTACCTGTACAGAATTCTCCCCTGGCCTGTTGAGTTCATGCACAGTTGTTCAGTGAGACACACTTAAAGTTATGAATAACAACATATTGATATTATTTAAAAACAGTCATTTAAAGACATCTGAACACCACCTGTGTGTTTCAGGTGAGTTTGTCTCCAGCTCTGTCTCTTCATACATTAAAGGGTGTAAACTTGGCTTTCCTCCTCTGCACACTCATGTTACTAATGACTTTAACTGGTTGTGTTTTTATGTTAATATCCACAAATACATGTCTAAGCATGAAGGAAGTTCTGTGGTGTGCTGCTCATCAGTTCTTCAAATGGTGATGGTAAGTTAAGCGAGGATTTTTAGTTCAACTAAACGGAATAAATATAAAGAAAACATGAGTAGAGGCTCAGTAGAATGAACAAGATGGTCGTACATTTATTGAGCCATCACCATCATACCTCAACAGTAAGCACAGCGCTTCTCTTTCCCCCCTTCAAAATAAAAGTCCCCTGCCTGTTGATAAGGTACTTCCAGACATCACTATTCCTGCTCACAGCTGACGGGGTGCAACAGACTGTTCTGTTTGTAATATGCCTTTTTAAATAATGTGTCCCTTGAGAGGTACAGAAGCACTTGTGTATATGTTTTATTGGCTGTTCCTCCTCTACCTTGATAAACTGCCGCACACAGCGCTGAAGGAGCCTCATTTGTCAACAGAGCTGTCAATCATTATCTTATACCCCCTTTCATTGCATCAAATAAATAATAAAAATCTATCAAAGCAGTCTGACAACAACTAACTTTAATGACAGAAACCAGGTTTGAGAAGTTAGTTTGACCCATGTCTCATCTGTTAACATGGAGGAGGCGGAGCTTATGACCTGTTCTGCAGCCAGTCAGCAGGGGGAGCTCTAAGTCTTTTGGCTTTACTGCTCTACAATACCTGTGCGGCCCATTCTTTATGCAAACTCTGGTTTATTATAAAAGTCACACACATGTACGCCCAGCAGTGTTGTTACCTGGAGATGGCGATCTCCACTTTGGTTCTGGCGATGGCCGCGGCTCTCACGGCTCCCTCGATGGCTCGATCCACCTTCTGTTTGGTCTTGTTGTTTTTCAGCGGGATCAGCTGCTTCCTGATGCCCCGGGCCAGCACGTTGTTCTTGTACTTCCCCTCCTCCTTCGTGCCATCAGGAAAGATTGTGCATCCGTAGCCGTGGCGCTTATTGTTCAACCACTCGCCTTCGTACTTCATGCCGTTGGTGCGCTCTGAGACACCGAAGCCACAGCGCTTGTCGTTCTTCCATTCGCCCATGTAGGACTCGGTGGTGGTGGCGTCCACATTGTCCTCCAGGGGGAGGTAGTCATCGCCCGTGTCTCCGTCTCCAAAGCTGATGGTGGAGTTGGCGTCACTGGAGCTGATGCGGCTCATGTTTGTGTCGCTGTGCGCCGAGCTGCGTTTGCTGGAAATGGAGGAGCGGGAGTCTGATTTACGGAGTCGCTGGAGGCTACCGAAAAGAGAGCCACGGCGGAAAAGACCCTTCTTCTTCTCTGAGCCGTCTCCGTCAGAGTGGAAGTTGAGTACGAAGCCTCCACGTGTCCCGGCAGGACTGTCGGACAGGCTGTCACGCAGCACCGTGCCGTTACTCTGCTCACTGCGCAGGGACGCCAGGGACGTCCGCAGAGGGGAGCGGATGACCGAGGCCATACCATACGGCACACTCTGACGGACACCGTAGCCATGACGCATCCCACCGGTCCACTGACCCTGGTACGTACCTACAGCAACAACACAAGGGAAACAAGTCACAGCGTTAAGATACCAACTTTAAACTTCGATACAATACACATAAAACTCAAATTATATTGTTTACCTCTTGTGTTACCATGGCAACAAAAAGTACCAGACACCCAATATTGGATAATATCTTGTTTTTTTAATTACCTGCACACTGTTAAATTGTAAAAATTCATTGGCAACGTTTCATATATGTTGACTTATGACTGACATGTATCACATAAGATCTTTAAAGTGTCTGATACTGTTGACCATTAAAATAACGCTGGATTTAGGATTTTAATTATGTGGTATTAGAATGTATAGAGGTATGGAACATTTCTGCTAATGCAGAGGTGGAGCCAGACTCATTGACTGGGGAGGGCATGACTGTAAATGTAAATGGGCGAAGCCTGAGGGATGTCACCCATCTGTAACTTCAGGGCGCTTTGGAAGCCCATCGATGGCGGACGCCACACAGGAAATGCGGTCTCAGCCTACTCTCAGTCAACCTAATGACAGACTGAGGCGGGTCTTAGGCTTCTTGACAAACCGTTACATCGTGCCCGCCTGTCAATGAGGTCAGCTACTCGCCTTATCGTGAATAACCTATCCTTCATAAAATCCAAACGGATGAGTTACCACAACAAAATCACCCCCTGATCCCCTGAGACATTAGCCAATCAGACCAATTTTCTACTTGAACCAGGCTGTAAACATGTTCATTTCAGCTGTAAAAAGAGATTTTGTGAATGGGGTGTGTCTGTGATTTCTTCTGCAGCCAGTCTCAAGCGGACCCTCGACAAACTGCCAGATTTCACACTTCTGCATCGGCTTCATTTTCCAGCACCGGAGGTTGCTGCTTGGCTCCAACACACAAATCGCATTTATTCACCCTTCCTGTCGTATCATATCTACTTCAACCACTAACGTTTAATGTTCACACCATATTAAATTACTGTTAATTACATATTTTAAACTTTAAAAAGTAACACAACAAAGTGGGAACATTGAAATCTGCTGCATTGAAATACAAAGAAAGATACTATCAGCCTGCTGCAACACAGCCTGAACAGTTGATTATAACACAAGAACAATTCCAAATCCGAATTTGGGATTTTGGGATGGCCAATCAGATTACAATGGTGGCCCTGGCCAACCCCTGGTTCCACCACTGCTCTAATCATGACATCAATGGCTCCTTTAGAACCCCTTTGAGCCAAACAACACTTTAAGTAAAAAGACTTCTTCAGTTGTTTCGGGGCCAAAACATCTTTAAAGACGTCTTTTGGAGAGTCACTGTTCCAAGAGTTTAAATGTTTTTATGTCATTAAATGTCAGAATGTTTTCTCCATTAACACATTGGTTATTGTGACATGTTTTTTAAAAATCTCTTGGCTCAAAATGATATGGAATTCAATAACATTTTCCCTCATCTGAAAAATGCACCGACTCTTTGTAGCACCCTCGGAGAGGTGGGTCACTGTAGGTAAAACAGTTTTATATAAAGAGCCTCTGGATGGGTTCTGAGTCAACTCTAACATTAAAGGGTTCTCGGAAGCCCGATTCAATTTACTTGAGTTTTTCAACTTTTATGCATTTACAAACACAACAGACTTTACTGTTTATCAATCAACTAAAGTTTCTTCTACTGAGTGTAAAAAGCATTTAGGACAAGTGTTGATAACATGATATGTCAATCATTTCTCATCACTGATTAACGCTCACAATGCCACATCACAATGAGCCATGTGCACTCCTGAAAGCACCACTCAGCATGATTGTCTCAGTACAACACCGGGTCACACAGTCACACAGCGCAGGAGGTTTTCACTTCCATTTTATGATCCAAACAAAAAAATAAATACACGAAAAACAAATTGATATTTGTTTTTAGCATTAGATTAATAAAGGAATCAACAAATTGTTCTATTACTTTGATTTTGAATTCTCAACGGAATATTAAAAGGACCAATAATACACATATTATTGGTGAAAACCATCTCAGTGGGTTCTTCTAAGTACTTCAAGAGTAAGTTGGGGCAGCAGCAGCTCAGTCTGTGGACTTGGATTGGGAACCGGACGGTCACCGATTCAAGTTGCGGACCACGTCTGGAAATTGGTAGCTGGAGAGGTGCCAGTTCACTTCCTGAGCACTGTTGAGTCGCCCTTGAGCAAGGCACCTAACACCCACCAGCTCAGGAGTGCTCTCTGTGGGCAGCCCCCTCACTCATCTCTCCATTAGTGCATGTCTATATGATCCTGTTTGAACATGTGTGTGTATTTCAGCCTGTGTGTGTGTAGCATGTTCAACAACAGAGTGTAAAATAGAATTTCCCCTCATGGGATTAATAAAGTATATCTTCTTCTTGATACTGGATGGAGGTGTTATTGAGATGAGAGGGGGCTGCCAGCTGAGCTGCTGCTACCTTTGCCTCAACTTGCTTCCACATTAAGAATCAGCAGTTTTATATCAAACTATCCACTGATGTATCCTCCTCTTTAAATGAATTGAAAGTCGTTAGCTGCATGTTTCAGTCTCCGACAATCTTTAAAGAAATATATTGAATCTGTGACGTGGAACTTCTTCATGACATGGAAAAGATTCAATGTTTTTCCTGTTTCAAGTGGTACCAACCAACGACACATGAACAGAGCTCATTAATTGGTGCATTTTCACATGTGAGATATTCAGACCACAAAGATACGTTCTCCAAACTGTTGTTTGGTGCTCCTACTTCCAGAAGAAATCCATCCTTACCAAACAATGCTCTGCAGAAGGTAATTTGTGTACTTTGATGTGCACGCTTGTGCTGTGTTTAATTCTGCTGATGTATGATAGGCTGTAAGATCTATTTTAAAAAAATGAAGGGGTTATGAGGGCTGGGAATCTTTGGGTGTCTCAATTTCTTGATGCTCCATTTGGCATTCTACTGAGTTAAAGAGCTTGATCGATTTTTGGAAGTTATGAATCAATTTAAAATCTCAGAAGATAAGAATCTCCACATTTTTAAACTTCCAGACAATTATAATACAGGTTTCTATACCACTGCAAAAAAGTCATAGGCACCAATAATGGGTCATTTCTTGCACAAATATGGCAACATATTGGTACACAAACATTGCCAATATATTCATACAATGAGGACACTGTGCAAGAGCTTGGTTTTCTTTTTTTTAAGGTTCATTTCTTCATAATGTTGTACAGTTCATTATTCCCCCTAGCCCTTCATTAGCTTCTTCTTCATTGAATTTTAACGAGATCAATCTTCTTTGAAGCTTCCCTACGGACTGAACCAGTGACCAGTCGTCCCCCTAGCGTCTAGCCTGACACCTGTGACCTGCAGTCTGCAGGTATTCTGACACCTCGGACATATTTGGACACATTAGTGAATGTGACGGCAGCAGCAGTGATAAAACAGTTAGCTTTGTGGCCTGGTTAGGAGCCCTGAAGCCTTCAGCTGGAGAATGTGAGAATGTGCTATTTTAAAAGATGGAGGTAACTTGAGACACTGGGAAGTCTGCAGGACGGCCAAACATAACTCCAGCAGAGATCTTAGTATGGTGTAAGCCCCCTTCCCACTCTCTTCCGACACCCCCCACCTCCACCTAAATCTGAACACACTCAGAGAGCTAGATTCTGGATTCAAAACCAGCAAGGAGAAAAGTTATGGACTGAAGATGGACTGCGAGACATGTTAGTCTTCATGTTTGGTGAAACTTCTGATTATTTTAACAATCCATTTTATTTAGTCAGTGTTAAATCTGAATACACCAATCTGTGCCATTTGACTAATCAGAAGTACAAAACACAAAGACTCCTCACTTTGAGATAAAATGACGAAACGCAAAAAACCTTAAAATCTGAAAATGAAGGCCTTGTTTCCATTAACACTGTTTTGTGCACTGGCAGTGCCCATTTTCTGAATAAAACTAACGCCATTCAGTGTTTTTAAAAACATGCTGCATTCACAGCGCTCTCAGTTACAACCATTCAACGTCACTACTTCCTTACCGACTTCTGAAATCAGCATGGTCAACAACAAAGAAGAAACTAATCTGACTCATCTTTTGGAGGGAACAGTTGCCAGGTCATGAGCTGCTACTGAAGCCAGGAAAAAAATAATTTACATTGTTATGTGTTCTTGGTGACATTTCCTTGCATTAAGTAAAATATTCAGCACATGGAGCTATTTAAAATACACCTAATGGTCACTAGGGAAGTAAGAGTCAACTTTTGTAACCTAGCAACAGTTAGCATCAATAAGAAGAGCTCTGAAGCCGAGGTCGTGGGAGCTGCCAGCACAGAGAAAGCCGTAAATAGACTCAGACCCTTAAGAAGCTCGCAGCAGAAAACGTTTGACTTCAAAACTGATGATCATCTTATTTGGTGGTAACTTTTCTTTCAATTTTCTTTCACAGCTAAACAGTAATGAACGCATGCATTGGGTAGAGCTTTGGCAGAAACACTCTTCAAACACAGCAGACAGAAATCAGGACATTACAGAAAAATCAGCTTGTGACCTCTTGCTGGGGTCTGGATGCCAAAGTTAGCGAACTCTAACACACCTACATCCATCAACTGAAAGAGATCTTTCTTGTCTCATCTCTTCATGGTTAGTAGCTCTAAGTAAAGACAGATTCTTTAACTAGAGCTCTTAAAGGTGAAGGCAATAGATCGCCAACAGACTTTTTGGTACCTGTGAAAAAAACACAGTCCTTGTTGTCCTCAACAGAAAAATAACAAAACGTTTTAAAAAAACTAAATCCATGTCATTTTGACTTAATATGAGGAAGAAACACTTTGTCTGCATGTCTGTATGCTCTATAGAAAAGCAACTAAGTACAACAGCATCAAGACAAATCCCACCTGGTGAGACAGCATGGTGAAACATGTAAAGCCTCTGTAGCAATAGCAAGCTGCACAGCTGACCTGGATAGTCAAATTGAAGGTTTAAGACCATAACCTACTGATTGGGAGTGATTGCTTTTGTGACACGGTTAATACATTTGAGCCGAGTTAATAAATAATCAGAGCCTTTGAGCAGCTGAATGCTGTTTGGTAAAAAAGGATGTGACGCCTCAGTCTTCACCCTGGGCCTTCTGTACCTGAGCCCTGATGTACGATAACTAGAGTTCATACTCAGACCTAAGGGGGTGCTGAGGGTCTGCTGGAATCTTGTTGGCTTAACTTAGTTTGTACTGGTCAGACAGGTAAGTAATACTGGGCATTTCCGAAGCTGGGTAAAGTTGTAAAGTTGGTATTGTGCCCTGAGAACTGACTGGCAGGCAGTAGGCTGTGGACGAGTGAGGGTGGTCGAGAGGGGTTTTTATTTGGTGTAGTGTCAAAATATTTCAAAACTGTTTGTTCAAAACAAAGATTTACATGGTGATTTTAAAGCATTAGTAAAGTTTGACATGGGGATTTTAAAGCATTGGCCAAGATTGACATGGTGGTCTTAAAGCATTGATAAAGATTGACATTGTGATTTTAAAGCATTGGTTAAGATTGACGTGGTGAGATGGATTAATTACTGCCACATTAAGGTGCAGAGCAGAGTTAATTATAGGAGAGAGGCCTGAGGCTGAACTGGTTTCAAGTAACCAACAGAGTAAAAGTAGCTCCACTAAACCTTCACATACACCAGCATGCATTTTAACTTCAAATTTCAACGTCATATTCTCATATCCCCATATCAACACATAATGTTGATCTGTTTGGATAATTATGTATTGTTGTATTATACTTTTTAATCTCTCCAACATTTTCTCAAGGTAGACTCCTTCCACACTTCTGACTGAGCTCTGCAGGGCTACAGAAGGGGGGGGGGGGGGGTTGGAGGTGTTTGGGGGGACAAATATGGGACAGCATGGTGAGAGGGGGAGCAGAGTCTTCTTCCAAGTTACAAGTTGTTCCTCTGACTGAGATTAAAAAGGACCCTCCTGCACACTGTTCTGACCTGCAGCAGGCCTGAAAGCGCTCAGCCTCAGTGTGAATACAAACTCCTGACAGACAAGGGACCGAAGACTGAACAACTGAGTGGGTTTATACATAATCATACATATACATATACATATCATACATATACATATCATACATATACAGAAATGTCAAATGTTGTTAAAATACCATTGATGGCTCCTACAGTGGTAATACAGTGTCATGTTACGCCGATGATACTCAGCTGTACCGGTCTATTAAGGCTGATGACACTGACAAACATGTTTTTCACATCTGTCTGACTGCCAATAAGAACTGGAGTAATGACATGTTTAGATAAACCCTGATACAACAGAAATCCTCATAACTGCATCAGCTAGCATAGCATCAGCTAGCATAGCATGGGCCAGCAGAGCTTTCATGTTCGTAAGTCCGTTCGATCTTTTTGTTGAGCTGTGGCGTTAAACCTCAGAACTGTCATATTTTATCAGGTTATGTTTTCTGATCAACACTTTAAGCCATTTGTTTAGAAAAACATTCAAGCTTTTGTATCTAACTGGTTTACTGCAGATCCCTCTTTATCTGCCTCAGAAAGTCTGCATAGATCTTCTAAACACTGACCTCGGTCCAGCAGGTCAGATTAAATAACATTAATTAATTTTTTTATTAAACCGTTATTTAGCCAGGATGGTCCCAATGAGATTAAGAACGTCTTTTTTTAAAAGAGAACCATCTAAGTCAAATCTGGTAGTCAGGAGTTCAAGAAGTCGAGCTAAAAACATTGACATCGTATAGAATCTGCTACTATGTCTTTCATTTTAGATTTACATTTAAGGGCAACAGCTGCTTGAGTTTTAAGTCGTTTTGCAACCGATTCCAGGCTGAGGGTGCAGAATACCCATAAGCCCGTTTCCCAATTTCTGTTCCAGCGTTTGGACCAGAGAGCATAAAGGGGTCCTAAGAACACAAAGAATACTGTCAGGTACTTTTATGCATGATAAAAACACAAAGATAGTGAGGAAGCAGACCAAGAATTTCCTTATAACAATAATAAAACATTATCACTCTCTTATTGCCCTGCATGACCAGTCACCTGTGTATACCTCTGCTCATCTCCCGCACCACCTGAACATCTCTCAGGTCCTCTGACCCATCGACATGTCATCACACGAGTCTGACTGAAAATAAAGGTGATTGTGTTTACATGTACACTTTTTTTTGTGTCCATAAATGCTTTAAAATGCAAGCTTAAAAATCTCTGAATCAAAATGACCTTTGGTTGTAACAGTTTTGAAGTGTTGTGTTTTATTGTTTTTCTGTTGTTTTTTGTTCCTTTCATGATCAAAATTGTTGAAGTAACATAATGTGAAGCACTTGAAATGGCATGTATGCATTATTAACATAATTATACTATACACTAACTACTAAAACTGCTGCTGTTCACTGTGCCTAGTTTTATTTCTTCTGTGACTGGAATAACTCCCACCTGACAACTTTTATACCTCAACTAACCAGCTAACAACTGTAAAAGTACAAAAGTAGTTTATAGTACTACTTTAATCCTTATATACGTGTTTTTTATTTTTATTTTAATGATCGAATGATATCATCAAAAGCAGCAGAGCATTGAAAGAAACTGCAGCTCTACAGACATTTTTTAACCAAAAGCTGCACTGTGCGAGAGAGAGAGAGAGAGAGAGAGAGACACAGAGAGAGAGAGAGCGAGAAAGAGAGACAGAGACAGAGAGAGAGAGACAGAGAGAGCACTGTAAATTGTACAAAAATATTGGCATCTTGCTTGTATACAGAGGTTTCCATGCAATGTCTTATCATTTAAAATCAGAAATGACCCACTTTGGAGTGCCTCAGGCTTCTTTTTTTCAAACAGTATCAATGTTGTTTGATTTTTACAAGAATATTTTTAAGGTTTAAAATTCTGGTATCATAACAACCCTATGCTCTGTTGGATTAGGTCAGTTAGCCGTTTTCGCAGTAATTAACAAAAAAGATAGAGTCAGTGGGATTAAACAAATGTAATGTTGCTCAGTTATCACCTATGGGCCTCCATATACTGTATGTGTGGTGGTGACAGTGTCTGTAGAGACCCTGTCCTCTGACTGGTTTTTCATAGTTTGTTTTGTGTTGTTTGACTCTGGACCATTCTGGACGGGGAGCTGGTGTGTCTCCGCTCTCCGCCAGCCAATGACAGCGCTCAGGTGAGTTTAGCAGTGGATACAATTCCGCAATTGGACGCGATTCAAACTAGCAAATATGACAGACGTGTATTAAAAAAATAAAATAGCGAAGGGGAAACATCAAGGGGACAGGCCATAGGTAAGAGCAGTAAACATACACACTACGTCCTGCAGTGAGTGCTTGATGTGTGTTGATGAGCCCAGGAGGAGGGGCTGAGTTTAAACCTTTTGTTTACAAGCTGCAACGAACAGTGTTACTGACTCCACCTTCAAGGAAGATTTGTGACAAATGAAAGTTTCAAAAAAATAAGTCTTTACAACAATGCGTGATAATAGAGTTTTTCTCAGACTTTTAGATTAACAGACAAAAAACATACTTTATATGCAACATTTGTTAAAAATGCAGAATATGGCATCATACCTCAGATATTGTTTTCCTCTCTGTGCCACTGACATCTTCCCATGTGTTCCCATCAGGATCGTTATTTTAGCTAAATGTATTTTTTTTTATATCAATGACTCTCCCCTCTTTCCTACTAATGTTTATTGTAGAATCTCTGTTACATTAATACTTAGTGTTTGACACTTTAGACAAAAATAATTATTTGTTTCAGCCACATTTGAGTCATTTTTACCTTCGATAGTTTTAGTCTACAACAACTTGGTATAAATATAATAGTCATAACATTTTTTCAGTACAATTAGTCAAAACGTTTCTTTAAAGTTATTCAATTAGCCAAATTGTAAAATAAATATAATCCTAAAACACTCACAGGGAACATATAACTGCACTGTCAATACCTGAAGTACTTTATTACTTCAAACTAGGGCTGCAAAATGAATCCCAATTGTATCACTAAATAAGAAAAAATATTTGTTGTAAATAAATGATGCTGTCTCACTCAGCATGTGAACATTTGACTTGTTGAATGGAGGCCTGTGTGTACTACAGCCATGATCTAACACAGTTATGATGCAGACACGTGAAGCTCAGCGAGCTATCAGACACCAAAACAAGTCAGTTACTGTCATGAGCTTCACTTTTTAACTTAGTCCTAGTTCAAACAGATGAAAACACTGACAGTTTGGTGAGGGTACTTTCAGTTCTACCCTTCATATTTAGAAGAGAGGAGCTACAGATGTTCCTACAGATGACTTCTATTTTACTGCTATACAGACCTTAAACACTCGATGCTTAGTCAGGCTATTGTTAGCATGTTAACGCTCGTTATCGCGTCCGATCAAGCTCTCTCTGTCGCTCTGCTCCACACACACACACACACCTGCCCCTCCTGCTTTCTGCCTGGCAGCACACACACACACACACACACCACTCCTCTTTCCTGCTTAAATTTTGACGGACAGGTTTGACGCCCAGTGAAGGAAAATACCTCGTCTCATTAACAAAAACTAAACAAATATTATAACAAAGTTCTATCTTTAGCAGAGATCTAATCATAACAAGAGAACCTGCTCAAGAAGACGACATACTTTATAATCTCTGACGGGAAAATAGAAAAAAGAGTCTGCTGTGATTATCAACATACATGTTCAGATAGACCTGCGTGGGCCTCCAAAGTTCAATGTTAGATCACATTCACATTTTTAAAAGGTTAATAAATGTAACTCAAATTAAAGCACAAATTGTCATTGAACATTTTTTGTCTTTTAGTTAAGTTAGGTTAACAGGAAATCTGCTTTGATTTTTATTTCTCCTGATTTTCACTTTAAAGTTTGTGTCACTTTTTATTTCATCAGGTGAATTTGTTCAATTCTCTTTATATATTATATTATTATCTTATGTCACTTATACAAGCTATTTCTTCATAATTTACTTTTAATTTTATTATTGTTGGCATGTTTTTAATTTTGATATCTGCATTAAATAAATAAAAGATGTCTCTTTTAATTGCATGCTGATTTTATTTTACTAACATCACTTCTTACAGAATGATCTCAGTCCTGTCTGCTTTACATTCATTTCACAATCTCACTCTTTATTTCTCACTGACACATGAAAAGGCTTCATTGCTTTTATTAGATGATTTTTAAATCTTAACTTTTTTCATAAAATAATTTTTATTTCAAAACATCACTTTAATATCTTAAGGTTAAATTTAGTTTCCAACCTATTTTTTTTATAATTTCACGTTCAATTACGCGCCAGTTTGTTTTGAATAGTGTCTCTTTTATTCCATTATGTAACTCTGATTTCATAACATGTTATTTCATAATGTCTCCTCTCATCTCTTTATATCATAACATCACGTCAGTGAAAGACGGAAGGCCGTTTTATTTATTTTTGTTTTTATTTTAATTTTCGTGACGGTGATGATGTCACAGTCCCTCGTCCCTCAGCCAATCACATATAAGATGACATCTCAGTAATAAATTGTAGATAACTAGAGGCCTCACATGATGATTGACATCTCTGTGTGAGGAGAAGGTGTTAATGTTTGCGCGCGGTTAATCCACTGTGACCTCAGGTAACAGGTGTCTCCAGGAGAACACCTGTCACAGTGTTTAGACAGCAAGGTGAGCCAATCACAGTTCACATGTTACCAGGTCACCTTTTGTTCAACATCACACAGTAGGCCTATATGACTACTATTATTATGACTGTGTGTGTGTGTGTGTGTGTGTGTGTATGTGTGCGCGCGTGTGTGTGTAACTACGGAAGCCCCAATATGACATACATCCATACACTTATTTAACTCTGTAAAGTATTTTTTTCCAGAATTTTTTGGTCAGCATACGGCTTCCGTATAGGAGACATAAGAGAAAATATTCCAACTTTTAACAATTTAAACAAACACACACACACACACACACACACTCACACACACACACTCACACACAGAGCCCCGCCCCCTCACCTCCGTCCCCGTACGTCTCCACGCCGTATCCGTCCTGCAGTCCATTGCTCCAGGTGCCCTCGTACCTGGCCGGTGTGTTCAGGCTATGTCGGACTCCGTACCGGCCCTTGAAGCCGTGAGTCCACTCCCCCCGGTAAATCCATCTCCCTTTAGTCTCCACACCTAGTCCGTGCCTTTTCCCCTGCGCCCAGTAGCCCTGGAACAGGTTCCCGCTGGGCCAGGTGTAGACCCCCACCACCTCGAAGCCGTTGCACCAGGATCCGGAGTACTCCCCCTGGCCCTTGGGTCCGGTACACACTCCGTGTCCGTGGGCTTTACCGTCCTCCCAGCCCCCGCAGTACGTCCCCCCATCGTCAAAGTCGAACCGGCCGCCCGTCATTCAGACACGGAGGGTAGGAGCACCGCAGGGGGGGGGGACTGTAAGGTCCAGTCTGTGTGAGTGGGGGGGTGAACGGGAACAGCCGGGCGCAACCGGGATCATGAGAGAGCTGGGCCGGGAGGGGAGAGGAGAGAGGCGGCCGCCGGCTACACAGTCCTCCGCTGACTGATGAACACAGTCCGGCTGCTCTCTCTCCTCCTCCTCCTCCTCCTCAGTGAGGACGCAACAGGCAGCCGCTGACGTCAGTTGTCAATCATCACGATACAACAACGAAGTTCCGGGGCGGGCTTTTCAAAATAAACAGAAGCGCTTTGACCAATATTATCGACTTATAATAAACAAATTCTGACTTTGATTCTGACTTAATGTGATAATGTTACTACATAGCCTAAGTTTCGACACACAATAGTAATAGTATTATCAATAATACAGTACAATATATTATTATAACAGGCTACTGTAAGCTGTATCTAGGGCACACCTTCTAAGGGTTTTTCTGTATTTTTAAAATTTTCCACATTTTACAATAAGAGCAGGTATTGAAACAATAATTAAAAAAAATCATTTGTTTTTTCGTCTGGAAAGAAATGCAAACAGTACATACGAAGGCATCAACTTCACTATTTCTATTCATAGAAGAAACACATGTCAAACGTGCATTTCAATCAGGTGTGTCAAAACCTTTGACCGATTGTGTTCATTAATTTAAGGATTAATAATAAATTACAATATTAAACATTATTAGTCTATTTAAGATCCACATGTTCTGTTCTTCCAGAGAGGCTGAGCTGTTAGATGAATGTAAACTACCATTATTAACTTATTACAAAACGTCACAGTGACTTGATGCTATCCATCCTGCATTCATTCATGTGTAAAACATTGCCTAGTTAATGTATACACTTGTTGTAAAGTGAACTAATAAAATAAATAACAGCTGTTCACTTTGACATTTAAGAGAGAAAGAGACGGGACAGATCTCTTTAAGTTAAAATGTTTTCATTGCACTGAATTTAAATCAATATTTAATTTTTGATTAATGCATGCTTTGTCAGAACAGTTTAGGAACCTGTTTGTGCATGTGCGTATTTAGGGTCTATGTGTTTGTGTAGCATGTGTCTCACTAACAGAGTGAAACGTTTTATGCCCCCTGGAGATGACTAAAATGGTCATATAAAATAAAATTTAAAAATACATTATTTTTATGTCTGCTTTATCTGAACAGATATATGTCCCCGTGTCATTTAAAATATGGCTCATTTAATTTCTTAGAGGTAGGTCTATTATCTGCAAATTAAAAAGAAAACATAACTTATTCCAATTAATTTTATGAACAGCATGTGTTCAAGTGTTTTGCATGACAACTGTTTCTTCGTGTTTTTTTAATAAAGAGTCCTCAGTTGACAAAAGGATTTCTGGAGAATACATCATATCTGTGTCTAATTTAATAATTTAGAAACCTTCCCCACTTTATCTGACACAGCACAGGTCATAATGAAATGAACAGTGGATTCATGAGCTCATTATTTTGAATGTGATTCTTGATGATTTATCTGAATTGACACTGTTAGCAGGGTGAGCAGGGTGAGCAGGTTGAAATCCTGTCACAGTGGTGCCAGGCCATCAGCAAAAACCAAGAGGCTGACATTGGACTTCAGTAGCGGGACAGCGAAGAGACTACCCCCCATTGAGGATAGTTGGGACACTAGGGCGTGTGTGCAGCTTCAAGAACTTGGGGATGAACATCTCTGAAGATCTGACTTGGGTACAACACTGCCCACCCTCCAGGACATCTTCACAACAAGAGAAGGGCCAGCACAATCAGGATTGTGAATGAACCCCACCATCCCAGCAATGGACCGTTCACAGTGTGGCTACCCTCCGGCAGATGGCTACTACCAGTCAAGGCAAACACAGAGAGACTCAGGAGAAGCTTCTTCACTCACACTGCATGTCAGGACTGTGAACTCTGCACCTCACAGGTTTAAACGTATACCTGATCCTCAAAATAACAACGTGGAGCTGGGACTGTGGAAACATGCACAGATACTACACACTTAATATTTCTTGTACATTTTTGGTGTCCATGTCTATCTTCCCTCTGTATTTATTTTATTGTACTATATTTCAGTATCTTAAGGGTACTGATTGAGTGTGGAACAGTAATTGCATTTAGCTGCCCACCTGCATGAGTATGCTGTGACAAATGTTAGAATCTTTTATAATTCTAAAAGCTTTTATTTTGAAATCAGAGATGCCCCTCAGGTTGTGCAGGTGTGTGTGACTGTGATCAGCTTCACAGACTGATGGATGTTCAACAGGTCCGAGTCACTCTTCAGTTCACTGACAGAACAACATACACACTGTTTTATTCTCAACAGATCTGACTGTGAACATGAACCTGTTTAAAAAGGAGTAAAACAAATACAAGCTACCAGAAGATAACATTTCAATTAAGATCAGACAATACATTTTGAAATAATAAAAAAATAGAGGTAAAAACTGTCACTGTTATTTATACTGTTTGAAACACACAACCGAACGTCATCATATGTGGTGCTGGTCTCACAGTCTGGCGTGCTTACAGGTGTGACTGTGTGTGTGTGTGTGTGTGTGTGTGTGTGTGTGTGTGTGTGTGTGTGTCTTCTTGTGTACCGATAAAGACTTCTGTATTCTTAATCCACACAGGATCAGATTAGAGGACCTCGTCCGGATAAAACCATCACAAGGGCGCTCATTAACATGTCCTGTTAAAGAGCATTAAACCGTTTAAAGCCTCAGGACAGAGCTCCACTTCCTGTGACTCACCTGTACACGCCAGCTTGGACTCACCTGCTGCTTCCAAACAACAGAATGAAGTTGTGATGTCACACTCAGACAGGTATGGCCTATAAAGGAAAGAACATGGTCAGCTGCACCTGGACCAACAAGGACATATTTTTGAAAAGGAGGACTGATATGGTAATGAGGTGTCAAACAGCGCCATCTCCTGGAGAAAAGATGAACAGCTCAGCCTGATGCTGCTGAGGTTTAGCTTTTGAAATCTCTCCAGATTAGTTTTTTATTTAAATGTTCATCTATGAAAAAATGAAGGTAACATTTATAAGTGGAGAGTAAATTATTATTTATTAAATAGACCAATTATTTATATTAAAAAACATAATTATTTTTAAAACTCACAAATAATTGTCAGTGCAAAACGCTCAACATTCAGGCATCCACAGCAGGTATTTCACAGCAGGTGATGTATATTATCAGTTTGTTTCCGTCCTATTGTAGTGTTTAAAAAATAGATTCAAGTATTTTATCCGATTTTGGACGAATCTCTAAACTTGGGAAAAAGTCGATAATCAACAAATTTGGCCATTTATTAGTAAGAATGAGATCATTTTATGCTTCAAACTGTTGCTGGGTAACCTGCTCATACTCAATGATTTATCTTTAATAGCATGCAATGGGGACTGTGCCATGTTATTACTTTTAAAAATACTAAGGCTGCCATTTTTAAATTGTGTAATGCAATAACTTTTTGGAAATTAAAACCATACATCTATGGGTCTGACTTTTTCTTAATGTTTGTGTCACGGTGCAACCCCATGCCCTCTAAAGTAATACACACACACGCATGTGCTGACTTAACATCAAGCTGAGAGGCCTGTGTTCAGATTAGTTTAGCATAACTAGCAACTAGTACTTTGTGTGAATTACTTATGAGAAAATGTAAGAATAAAACTCAAATAATTTCAAACATTGTATTTTCAAGCAAAAGAAAACAGACATGAACTATTTTTTACATTAAAACATTTTATTCATTGTTACACATAAATGATGTGACCTGTTGCTCCACGGCCTTGCTCGCACTCTTTCTAATCAGGAACTATCAAACAGAGCTGCACCCTGCCTGTGGCTTATATTGGGGTGTGCCAAGTGGAAGGTGCCATGTTTAGTAGAGGTGGAGGGGTGTTTAGGTTGTTGAGATGAAATATGTTATTTAAATGGCTGTTTAAGTATTTACTCAACAGAACATGTATGTCGATATGCTTTTAGCCTTATTGCAGATATTATGTGTTGTATGTAGAACAGGTAATACTCTCAAATTGATTTCAAACCCTTTTTGGTACGTGCCAACTCCTACATAAGAGGAGGCTTGAGGGCCTAGCAGGTTGTTGGAGGTTTGAGTTGCACAGTGTTGGAGAGTTTGATGACAGTAATCAAAGAGTGTACAGAGCTGCATCGTTTAGAGCCCATCTCTTCTTTTCTTTGTCACTTTTTTGAATTTAGCTATTTTCTTCTTGTAAGTATCATTCTTCAATTTTTTTTTCACCAGGCCTGCACTGTACATATTACTGCACTTGATTTATTTCTATGTAAGTCTGTTCTTCTGGAGTGCATTTCACACGATCAAATGACTGGCTTACACTGCAGGTTCCTAGAGCTCATTCTGAGCTTGGAAGATCTGCTTTGGCTTCTTTGCACCATCAGCTTGGAATTTGCTACAAAGCGCTTTAAAAATCAAGGCACTGATCTGTTATGGCCATTTTAGATCTTTAATTATTAACTCCCTTACTTCTGACTGCACATGTTATAATTGATTTTGATTTTAGTACTTCTTATCTGTTTGTCGGTTTTTAACAGATTTTCTTTATCTATGATGTGTATGTATACAGTATATGCATATACTTATATGTATATGTGTACATGTATATGTATGTTTGTTATTTTTCATTGTTTATCCTGCTCGACCTTATTGTAAATGAGGGTTATGCTCTCAATGATTTTCGAGTTTAAATAAAAACATAACAAATTTCACTTTAAATAAATTCACTTGGACTGCATTTTAAAAATGTTCAGATAAAAGATAAGCGTTTCTAGAGTGATAGATGAGTTCATGGCGCTGGCCACCTGTTGGCAGGCCACCCACAAATGCAGATACTGCTGAATTTATTGTGCCATGTTGCTGTAGAACTGGCCCGCCACGAATAACAGCAAAATATCCAGGCCGGCCACTCTTTTCACTGCACTGTTGGTCCTGGTATTTGGTGGCTTTCCCTCTCGGAGGCATCCTCCCTGTCATCTTCGGGACTTTCAGTTCGATCAGGATCATCTTTGGGACTTTCAGTTCGATCAGGATCATCTTCTTTCCCTCCTTGGACCATAGGACCACATCAGGCCTCATGGATGTTTGGATGACCTCAGGGAAGTGGAGCTTCTTTCCCAGGTCCTCATCATCTGCCAGTCTTGGACCGTCTTCAGGAGGCTCTTCTTGGTCTTCTTGGAGGAGGCTGGTTTCTCTCCCTCCCTCCGTCCCTCCCTAACATTATGAATGGTATGGTCTCTCATGGGTGTGGTGTTTCCTCTGTCTCTCCAGCTCTAAGACGACCTGAGGACCTTGTTGTGGCACCAGCTGTATCTCACCTGAATTAGTGCACCTCACTTTACCATAGAACAAAATGATACATACCCAGAATTTATTGTTTAGAAATTAATACTAGTGCAATGAATTTTAGTGCAAGTAGGCTAAAATGCCATGTCCCCGGTGTTTGCTCAACTTCAGTTACAAAACTACGCTATAAATATCAAACAAATGCTATTTTCAATTATTGTTAAATTGCGTTATTTATAATATGTTTTGTCATTTTTAAGATTAGATTAGATTTTTAATGCATGAAATCTTTAAAAGATGTTGTGTCCCTGAAATGACTCACTGTGATTGACAAAAACTTAAATCATGACAAGAACACAGATGCAATCTGAAAAAAGGGCCTTCAGAGACTCTACTTTCTGCGCAGAATGAACACTTTTAATGTAGACAAGACACTGATGGTTTTATTCTACTGATCTTTTATTGAGTTTCTTTCTGTTCAGAACAAAAATCGTCTTTCCAGTATCATCAATACAGCCAGTAAAATAAACGGCGCTCAGCAGCTTTCATTGTCAGAAATCTGGAACAGACAAGTTGTTAGGAAAGCAAAGTCTATCTTGTCCAGCTCTGACCATCGTCTCATAGAGGAATTTGTTCTTCTCCCCTCAGGTCGGAGGTACAGGCTGCCCAGGGCTAAGGCAAACAGATATACATTTTCATATGTTCCTTGTTCAATTAATGCTCTTAATCTTCTTTAAATCCTTGACTGCACTTTCAAGCAGAGCTAATGCACTTTATATTTATTATATTTATTTATTTATACCATTTGAGTGAAACTTCTTAACGAATAGTGAGTTTTATATTTTATATTTCTTGGTTGTATTTCATCAGGTTGTGTTGCACTGTCCTATGTCTGTTTATCTGTTGTGTTTTTGTGTCCACTGCTGCAAATTAAATTTCCCTTCCAGGGACAATAAAGATCTGAACTGAACTGAACCCTGTTGCTCTGGTTAGCGTCCCTCTGTACACGCCCCTAAATGTTCCTCTGGTCACATGACTCTCAGGAAGTAGTAAAGGCCTACAAGGAGGAACATCGACAAGAAGCACAGTATGTATCACTCTTTCATCAACCTTTTTTTCAGTGTTTTAGAATCGTTCTTGGATGTGTTAAAGTATGACATGTCCACTCTGTTTCACTTTTTTATGTGGAATATAATACGTTTTTTTGTAACTCTGAAAATATTGTTAATAAATGAACAAAATCTACCTTCACTGTTACAGTAACAGGGTGATCAGAGAGGGCAGAGAATGAAATGGAAAGACAAAAAGAGTAAGCGTCTTTCACAAGACATTAATTAACAAAACACTTGATTCAAAAACAATTCAAAATAAAATATGGCTGCATGCAAACACAGCCGCTGTCAGCCTCATAGATCCTCGTTAACAATTCATTTTAAACCGAACAAAGCAGATCACAAATTAATTTACTCTCCCCTAAAAAAAATGAGGAATCAATTACTACAAACAATCTCAAAAGCCAATGTCTCTCGTTGGACGTGAGCAAGAAGGATGGCCGCGTTCCACTTCCGCGACTCTATTTTAAATTCGGGCGCCCTCAGGTGTCCTCCAATCAGGACGCAGCACCAGCTTCCTTCCACTCAGAGGCCGGCGTTTCTCCAATCAGGGGTGGACACCTGAAACACAGCACAAAGACAGACGCACAAACGAAACACAGAACACGAAGCATACACAATAATAACACATTTAAATACCTAAATGACTCACAGTCATAACAGTTTTATTCATTCTTCTCTCTCTAAGAATCCTTATTTGTCAAAAAGCAGTGGCCTTTTCAGGCACCGCTGCATAATTGAGTTCAAATGAACTTGTCATCTAATTTTATTTCTGTAATTTTCAATATTTAGTCCTGTGCGACAGAGTGCCATCTCCATACAGAGTGTAGTCTCTCTTCAGTTGCAGTAGTGTATGTGTAACACTAGATGGCAGTGTCAGGTCTTCCATGGAGGAGTGAGACCAGGTGAACTAATGACATACAAATGAGGGAGGCAAAAGTCCAAGTGAACAGATTTTTTATTGTCAAGAGTAGAAATAAGAAGAGAAATGTGAGAAGTCTTTGACCTTTCAGACATCATTGTGAAGTGTGAGAATATTTCTAAGGCTCAGAGTTCAAAAAGAACGACCATAACTATTTATAATTCTTCATTTAGATTCTCATTTCAAATGTGTTATTAGATTAAATGTTTTTCTCTAGATACAGTCACTACAGACATGAGCCATGTTGGATTTGTGTTTAATAATGTTACATGATATTGGGTTTTTAAGATTGGCCTGATGATGGCGGCGTTGTTGTTGTTGTTGTACTGTCATAGGGAGTTATAAGTAGGTGAATAGAAAGTCGACGTCACAGTTACATGATGTTGCAGCACCTTAAGGTGTCAGGTATAGAGCTGGTCATATTAATATACCTGTAAGGATGTTGACAAGGATGAATCAGTCTGTGAGCTCTTTAGAAATGATTTCAGGGGTGCTGGTGGCGCATTGGTTAGTGCGCACGCCCCATGTATGGAGGCTGTCATCTCAACGGGCGGCCCGGGTTCACATCCCACCTATGGCTTCTTTCCTGCATGTCATTCCCCACTCTCTCTCTCCCTGATTTCCAACTCTATCCACTGTCCTATCTCTCAATTAAAGGCCATAAAAAGCCCAAAAATAAATCTACTGAGAAATGATTTCAAACAGAACTGAAGTGTGACGATGATGAAGTTCAGACACTGGCTACATTTACATGTGCACCATTTCTTCAATCTGACTGAAATCATTCCGATTGGGGATTCCGATTTCACTGTTTACATGGACGCTAAATAAAATGATCGGATTATGCCGTGCGTGTTCATGCATTGGCATTAAATCAGAATAAAACCATTCTGACATGCGTAGACTGGTCCCACCTTTCTTATCGGCCAGAAACATCAGAAGAAGAAGCTGACATATCAGTCTGTGTTTGTAAACAATCTACGCTGTTGCAAGCATAGCGTCGCAAGGGTCTGTCAGGACCTCCCTTATTAATGTTCTAAAGGCTTTTATTGTCTAAAAGTGATCTTATTGGTTAGATTATTGATTTAAATATTATACTACTATTAATGATAAACTGTAAACATACAATAAATCAGAATTAGATTCTACCACACTTGTCGGCATGACTTTAAAATGAGACTGTAATAGTTCTTCTCAGTTCTGAGTTCACTTTTATTCTTCTAACATTATAATTTGTCTCATCTAATGTTAAAAATATATTTTTTTAGGCAGAGGTTGCGGAGTCAGTTTTAATGCTAGTGCGACAACATTGATATCATGAATTTACAGTTTACTGTTGATATCAAAGATGTTATTGTAGCTCGCTGGGAAAGGCACTAAATATCGCTCCAAAGTGGACTCATTTTCATTTTTTTAGAATTGTAGAATGATCGTACCTATGAAAGAGATTAATAAAATACATTTATAGGCTACTTAAAACACAAATATAATCCCAACAAGACTGGTCGGAGAGGGTCGTCCTCATGGAGTTCACCGATCAAGAGTGGAAACAAAACCTTTGAATGACACGGCAAATCATTCATGAAGTTATGCGCTCTGATGGACTCACTTCATGTGGGGCTGACATGCACAGTAACAATTTTTTTTTATCCCAGTCAGGCAGACACGATCAGATCGAGCGTGTACATGGATCCTGATCCGAACAACTATCGGCATAAACCACCCCTCTCGATCGGAATGAAATTTCTTACCGAATGAGTCTGATCAGATTGACATGTTTACATGAAGCATTTTTATTCTGCTCAGCCTTTTATTCCGATTATTTGTGTCCATGTAAACGCAGCCACTGAGATAACAGTCAGTCAGAGTTAAAGTAACCTCCTAAGAGATGTCACAAATGTTCAGGGGACTCTTCATTATAAAATCTCCAGGACTGCCTTGAAAAAGAGATCTTTGTATCTCAACGAGAGTATTTTCCTGGTCAAATAAAAGTCAAACATCAGTAAAGGGTTCTTAATTCATTTATGCTTTCCCTTCATCCCACACAAATGATCAGTTGTCGTTTCCTCCCTCCCGTCTTAAGTCCTCCCAGCAAGGTATTTAAAGGGATACATAAAGAAGGTAAGGACGATTTTTCAACCACTTTTCATGAAACCATAATTTAAAACCTATAAATACTTGTGCATCTGGACAAAACACTTGACTGGACTGTGAACACTGACGCCGTCTACCGAAAGGGACAGAGCTGACTCTTTTTCTTGAGGAGGCTCAGGTCTTTTGATGTGTGCAGTGAAATGTTGGAGATGTTCTATCAGTCAGTGGTGGAGAGTGTTCTTGTTTATGGTGTGATCTGCTGGGGAGCAACATGCCTAACAAGAACACTAGGTGGCTTGACAAGCTGAGGATTGAGGTGGAGAGACGCATGCGAAAGAAAGGACAGAATATATCGGACAATGTTAGTCCTCCTCTTCATGACACCATGGCAGGTCAGAGAAGTAGCTGCAGTGGACGTATAATTTCACTGCGCTGCAGGACCGAGAGGTTCAGGAGATCCTTTGTCTCCACAGCCATCAGGCTTTTTAACACACAGGCCAATGGTAGCAGCTCATGACTGGAGCTGAGGGTGGAACGTCACTGTCTGCCTTTTTCTTGTTTCATAAGAAAAAATTAGGAATATAAAGACTTTTGGAATTTTAATCATCCGTTAATATCTATGCAGTTTTAAAGAGCTCATATTATGCCCTTTTTGGGGTTCGTATATTTAATCTATGTACCTACTTTTGTACGTTCACATTAGCTGAAGTTCTAAAAAGTGTCTGTTTTCATGTACTGCTCCTCCTTGCTCCCTCTACGCTCTGAGTCCGTCAGCTACACTCTGCTGAGCCCACACTGTTAGACCCCACGTGGGCCAAGTCTGCTCTGATTGGTCTGCCGATCCGCTCTATCGTTATTGGTCAGTTGCTCAGCACGCGTCTCGGTAATTTCAACATGAGCTGCTGGGCTTGCCACAACGAGCCAATGGACTTAGATCAGTGATCTCACACTGACAATGACGCCGGACTGACACATTTTTATTGAGGGGGGCTAGAACCGAGCGTTACATGCAGCTAATGCTACAGCTAACAGGAGGACGTAGGAGAAGCCGCTTTTCCGCAGACTTTGAATTTTTGCACATAGATGTGCCTAAACATGCACAGGACACTTGGAAAACACACTAAAGAGCATATAAAACCAGAAAAAGCAGAATATGGGACCTTTAAATTAATATTGATGTTTGGTTTTCTCTGTTTGTTCTACTTTTTCTAACTCGTGAGCTATGTGACACTGCTGAATTTCCCCCAGATGAATAAAGTAATTATCTATCTATCTATCTATCTATAACTAAGAATGATACAAGTTCAAATCTAATAATATCATTACCTGTTTGAACAGAACAATGCACACTTGTCAACTGAAACAGAAACTTGATAGAGTGCCCCGTTTACTACAATGTTAAATCTTGGAACATATTTGTGGAGGAAACAAAATATGCATTTGCCATGGACTTTGAAGGTCTAGAGACTGATTCTTTTTTAACCTTCATTCAATCAGCAAAGAACATTTGTAATTAAAAATCTCTTTTTCAAGAGTTTCCTGGCCAAGACTGGCAGCAGCACAATTTACAGAGTTCCATACAAACAACGAGCAGCCACACGTGTGTGCTTCCACTGGCTCCGCTGCGCTGCGTCTCAGCTCCAGCAGTCCGGTGCCCTCCGCATCAAATTAGCACAGAAAAGAACAAGCTGGGCGGAAAGTCAGACACTGAAACAACATTAAAACATCCGGTTAATTTTCTAAATAAAACACAGTGTGTTTGTTTATGTGTTTATTAGGTTTACTCACCAAAACGTGCATACACACACTCACAATAAAAAAAAGAGATACAAACAAGAGGGGAACTGTGGTACGATACAGTTTTGCAAGCAGATTTAGACAAAAACAAACAAACAAAACAAAAGGAAAAGGGTCAGTAAATAAAATGAATGAAAACATCAATCAAAGAAAAACATGGGGACAGTATAGTAACAAAAGTATGTAAAATAAAACTTAGGTTGTACACGGTGATGATTTTTGGTGTTATTTGTTTGTTTTTGTTTTTCACTTTGTATGGGTGCTAACATGATGATTGCCAAATACAGACTGTAAATTAAAATTGTTGTGCTAATTTCCTCTCTCCTCCTCGTTTACCTGCCTGGTTCTGCTGTGGCATCGACTCACCAGCATCAAAATGGTGGTGAGAATTGTGGAGTATATTTTGTTGAATTCTGTGAGTTGGTTTTTGAGTGTGGCTGATTGTTGTTCCATTGATATCTGTTGTGTAAGGAGGTCTAACCATTGTGCAGCCTGTGGGTGTTGACGGACGAGTGTGCACGGAGCCGTAACGGACCGGAGCGGACACGTAATCTGGTGGAAATTCAGTGTCAGGGAGAACATGTTCAGTCTTCGTCCAAGTCGATTTATAGTTCTCCGTCCAATCTACGCCGTAGTTGCCTAAGCAATCGGGTGCATGTCTGCGTTGATCTGCAATACTATAATATAATAATAATATAGTTTCCTCTATATTCTCTGCTAGTATTTACGACGGAGGATTAGGGCCACGTTAAAAAAATAAAAAAATTAATACATTTTGAGATTAAAAGTCGTAAATTTACGAGAAATAACGAGTTTGAGGCCAGCCTGCGCGAAAATGTTGAAAGTAGAACTCTTAAAGTCTTTAAAGAATAAAAGAATAAAGTTGTTATTTTACTCTATATCAGAAGAGCAGCAGCATCCTGTTCTCAAATGACAAACATGGAGCATCTTGTCCTAAAGGTTTCACTAATAAGGAAATAAACTACTTCCTTGTGTAGTCGGTAAAAACAGTTAAAGAGAAGATTTTACTTCAGCTTGTAAGAACTTGTTTATCTGTAAAATGATGAACAGGACACAAACTGTCTCTGCACATGAGACACTTTATCAAGGCAGACCGATAACAGACACAAATAGTTGTGTTGGGGCTTTACATTTTTACGAGATTAAACTTGTAAATTTACGAGAATAAAGTCGTAACGACTTTATAAAAAAACTAATTTTAACGTGGCCCTAATCCCCGTCGTAAATTTTTGCAGAGGAAACCATGACAACTGAAACCAAGCGTAACTATGTTGGAGTTAGAGCTGTTATTGGGCAGCAGTTGATTATTGTAGCGCCCCCTGGTGTCACTAAGTATTGTTTGTTTGCTCAACGTCCAGTCCTCCTTTATCCGGGCTTGGGAACCGGCAAAGTGATCCAATAGACACTCTGGCAGAGTTACTTTTTTTTTTTTATGTCGTTTTTTCATGTTTGGTTTAGTTTCTAAACTTGTGCTCCACTTAGTAGCCTACAACAACTCACAGTAAAACATGATTTTTTTTGCCATAACTAAATATTTTTGCCATTTTTTTGTATAGAAAGTTTTAACTTGACAACATAAACAATCTAAATGGACCAAAAAGAGACAATAGAAATAACTGTCACTGGCAATGTGAGAAAATGATGGTAACTAGTCTGGCCCTAATTCAGGGTCACTGTTTGTTTTTTCAGACCCCCCTCCACACGCTCAAAGAAAAGGGTAGGTCATCTTCATTCTGGTCAAGGCTTTCTACGGCAGGTTCAGCAACTGACGGAGCTGACTTAAATGAGTAAAGCAGCCTCACCAGACAACTTCAGACCATGTCCTCCCCTGCTCTCTTCATTCTTCTCCAACTTCAACAGGAGCACTTTTTAACAGCCTCGTCTCGGGTGTTATTGGGATCCGTAGGGAGGGGCTGACCCTTGGAGGGCGTATCCCCTAAGTGTCATGGTTTGAGGAAAAAGCAAAGAGGAGGAGCCAGATGCAGAACTATAACAAAAATATTTATTTAATCAAAAAGGCAGAAGGCAATAGTGATGTGAAAAGCAGTTCTTTTCAGTGTACTGAATCAGTAGAATCAGTTCAGTAAAGTGATTTGTTCAGATTCAGATTCACCGAATCGTTCAGTACTTCTCCGCAGCTCTGTCTGTGAATCAGAATTTAATAAACTGAAACACGGCCGAACGTTTAGTTCTGCTCGCGATCGTACTGAGAACAGCCGGTGGTGAATAATAAACCAATGAGCTGAGAATTTAGTTGGATAAAGTTACAGTTTGCAAACTGAAAGCTGCTAAAACAATCACATTAATTTTCTCCGACCGTTCTGTTCAGTACACGAATCACTTACTGACTGACTGACTGAGAGGAAGAGAGTGACTCAGAGGCGGAGCTCTCGTTCAGTTCGTTCAGTGAACGAAACACTGACTGAACGTGAACGAGCGAGACTGCGAGTCACCAGCCTCAGTCACACACACACTGTACTGACTGAAACACGATCGTTAGTGGATGTTAAAACAGCTGAGTGAAATTAAATTGGATAGAAAAGCCTTTTGCAAACTGACAGCAGATATAAAAAGCACATACATTTTCGCAACACATAAATGTTAAATAATATATTTGCTACTTCCTCAATTTTGGAGACATGAGAGGGAGAAGTAGGGGCGAGCTTTAGTGACACAGAGCTCCTGACCGACTCCGTCCTGTTGCTTCAGTCAGTACGTATCACATGAAAGGGAGAGGGAGGGCGGGCTTTGAGCGACTCTTACGGTCTGGAGAGAGAGACACGAGACGGGAGAGAGGAGAGCGCAACTGAAGTTGAGAAATGAACGACTCTTTTGTTCGTTTTGAACGAATCGTTCATGAACTACACATCACTAGAAGACAAACAAAAACTTACTCAACCTTTGTAGTAGTGCCAGGTCGCAGTATGGGGTCAAACATGCGTTGTTCTGTTATAGCTCTTGGTGTGCTGTTACCTTTGCCACCTCCATGCAGCAGACATTCTCTCGAGGAGAGAGCTTACAATGACTACAGGAACATTGTACAACTACATTGTAAATTTTAAGAACAGTTTTTATTTATCTAAAATGGAAAAGCCATAAATCCTCCAGGGGGCCTCGTGTACCATTCAGAAATGTCCCCCATCCTCTCTACAGGAGACTCTGGAGGTGAGAAGTCCTCGACTTCAAATGACATTTCGGTGGCACACATGCCATTGCTGCTTACAGAGTCGTCGCTCATGGCTAAATAGCCTAGCTAAACCTGAAAATTCCACAAGCAGGAACAGGGAAAGACTGACAACTGACATGGACCAACAACTTACAATGAGCCGACAACTAGAGGGAGGGAACACTGAGACGAAATTAACACAGGGGGAATCAACACAGGTGAGTCAAATTAGGAAGCACACAAGGGAATCAAACAGGGAAGAATAAAAAAAAAAATAAAACAAGAAAATGTAAACTCTGAAATCTACAAAATATAAAACCAAACCGTGACACCAAGGATGTATCCTTGTCTCATTTAATATTTCAATGTGATGGCCTCAAACAAAGTAATCCTCCTCACCACCTGATATCACTGCTACCCAGTTGTTGTTTTTTTGAATGGAGGGGAACACTTCTCCATTAAAATCCCAGGATAAGGTTTTTTCCTCCATTTTTCCAAAATAAAAAAAATGTGAAGCCAGGACATGGTGAATGTGAAATGCAATTTAAGCGCCTCCCACTGGTCCAAAATGCGGGAAACCGCTGGTTCAATGGAGAACCAACCTTGGTTATTTGTGAGGGTTTCTCCCCACAGTTGATGGTCTTATATACATCCTTGTAGTCCTCCCTGCGCTTTGGAGACACTGAAAACCAGTTTTAAGTCTCCCGTACCTGGTACTCCACACTGGGGGGGATGGTATCATTGGAAGCATGATTTATAGCAATCTGCAGAGAGGGACACACACAGCGAATAAGAACTACATCTTTGAGGCTATACTCCTCCTTCAGCACTTTATGGACTCAATTGTTAATCCCCATCATAATGGAGGCATTGTCAGTCCCTATCTCCAGGAGTTTCTCTTTTTTAAGACAACACTTCTCCAGGAAATCTGGCATCTCCTCCCTCCAACTAAACAAGCCCCAGAAATGTTGACACGATTGTGTGTTTGGTCCCACCAAAGTTATCACAACCCCTAGGTACTTAGAAATACTTACTGTGGACTCATCAAGGAGGCTGCTGAAACTCTGGTCACCCAAATCAACTTTTTAAGAAGGTATGGTGCTAGAACACCATTAATCATTTCCGTGCACTTTGAAGTGAGGAGCAGCAGTAGAGTCTGAGAAAGAAGCTTTACATGCTTCCCCATTGTGATCACATGCCAGCAAGGAACAGTGTTCAGCAATGGCTAATGCCATGGTGGCTTCAGCCTTTTTTGCAGAGTCGAGTTTTCAACTCATTAATGGCTGCTTCCTTTGGGTGGAACTGATGCTCTGTAACGGCCAACTTCCACCAGATACATGTCCGGTCCGTCTCCGCTCAGGTCCGGCAGCGGAGGTGATAGGTTTTTCATTTGATTCAATGTGTGTGCTTCCACTGGGTCCGCTGAGCTGCGTCTCCGCTGGATCTCAGCTCCAGCAGTCCAGAGCCCTCCGGGTTGCCGCAGCAGCCAAAACACAAGACCGGCCTGTCGGCAGCAGCCGTCTCGCAGCTATATTTATATTTTTTCGCCATTATCAGCTTTCTCCATAGAGTCTGTTAGCATAGCTTCCAAGCAATATAACGGACGTTAAGGAACTAGCGTTGTAGTTTCACCCCGCTAACCGCAACAGCTCCTTTTCAGACTTTCCCAAGATTTCCCATCTCAAGGGAAAATGAGGGCGGGATGCACTGGGATGCAAATGGAAAATTTGTCTTTTCTTCCGTGAGTATTTCCCTGTGGTTACACCTATGGGGCTGGTGCGAAAAACGTGAAAAGGAGAGGACTTATAAGGACTGATGACATTCCCTCTGTTTACTTCTTTCTCTAATAACTGAGAAAATATTTCTGGCTCTTTGGCAGCAGATTGTATATTTTTGGCAAAGTAAGAACTCCGACTTTGAAACCTTTGGAGAGCCGTGTAAGCAGGTGATCTACAAAAACAGGATGAGAAGAAAGCTCTGCTGTTAAACATTTAATGTTTATTGGAGTTGAAGGGTGACGGTTCAAAATGTGTCCTGAAATAAATCTTGGGGGGCATTAAGCAAGACTGCATCAATTTGTTGTTTGATGATTAACTCATACAGCGATACCTCTTGTGTCCACTAGATGGCAACACAGCAAAAAGATTTCCCCTCCAGCTTAAGTTACAGGTGGAAAGCTATGGAAGAAAGTTTCATCCAGGAGACTTCATAAGCAAAAGTGGTGTTGCTCCACAGTAAATGATTCTACTTATTCATTATTTACTTTAATCCAATGTTGTATGATGTAAAATAGCGAAACAGGGCCCATTCTTTAAAAGATATGTCCAGCAACAACTCAAACTCAAAAAAGTATTCCTGCACTGCATGGTTGCTGTCAATGTACCTCAGCAAAAGCACCAGCTGTGTCTGTGTAGAAACGTCTGTAGTCTCGTCAGCTTAGATGGATACATAGTTGGCAGATTTCTCCTCCACAATACGCACCCTCACGACCGCTAGCATACACTCCAGTATCTTGTTTGGAACAGTATTTGAGGTACCCTTGAAAACAGTAGCATTTTTAAGATGCTCATCAAATGCCTCATTTGTGCTACGAAGTCAACCACTCCGAGAAAAGCACTTGGGTTGGTGGAGCCCTCAGTTTCATCTTTGCCTCGCTCAAACATTCCGCAAAACTGTGACGGTTCTTGCTCACCTCATCGTTGTGGCAACAAACAGCTAGCCTGTATCCCTCATGCAGTTGAGTGGCAATGTTCACAGTAAATCTCAAACTGCTACCCATGTGGATCTTCAACAGCTCGTGTTTCTTGATCTTTTCGGAGAGATGATGCATGTTCTGTTACTCCAGTCGTTGTCCAAGCAGTGCTGTCTGCCGCGCCGCCTTCAGGGTGAAAGAGTAGGCAGGGGTAGCAGAAGACTATGTTGGCTACTCCACAGCCTGCTAGCCCGGTTTTTCGTCCGTAAACATTTCTGGACTGAGCTATATACAGCGCTGCTTTCGTGGAGAAAGATTTGTGAAACTTGTAGAAAATGTTTTACCTATATTTAAGATTCAAATCTCCGATTAGTGACAGATAAGCGTCCAGCTCTTGCTGTCTTTCTGCATAAATGGAAGAAACGAAAAGATGCAACAAACATAAATCCTGAGTGAGTCTCGGATCCGATGCTTTGAAAATAGCTGACTAAATGTATATCTTTGCCATCTACTATTTTTGCTCTTAGCCTGGAGGATATGTAGGCAGTGTGGGGTGAAGTATGGCCTACCTATAGAGGGGGCTGACACAGCCAAGGGAGTGAATGAATGGTGGTCTCCATCTGGTGGATGAAGTTGACTGAATTGGGTGAATGCCTGGTCCCGACGAGCCTTAATTTGCTTCCTGGAGTTAGCCAAGGATTGTAAGGTGCTGTCCAAGTTGCTGCTTGTTGACGTGAGAACTGGGTCTAGAAGCAGGATGAATGGGAGAACGGGAGGGAGAGGAAATTTCTCCTCTTGGGCTGCGGAGCATGAAATGAGCCAGATTTCTTTGTTCTTTTGCTTCCGCCCGTCTGTGCGGGTGCAGGACTGAAGCAGCTGACTGCAGCAGCTGCTTCCTGATCTATGAAAAGTGAACATTGTTCTGGGGCACTGCTTATTATCTCCGCAAGCTCAGAGAGAGGAATACCTGGGTTTGGAGTGTTTGTGAAGCTGAGACAGGATCCTGGCTACCTCACCTGAGGGAGAACTGTCACAAAACAGCTAGACGAACACTCCTCCTCCAGGTATCCGAGGACGTGAAAAACATCGCCTCTGAGGTCCAAAGCTTCCACGACAGCGGGACGTAAAGTAACAGTGAGATACAAACAAAAGTGAGTAGAATACCAGTAAATGACATTTGCAGCGGTTGCACTGAAAAGACAGAATGATAATGGAAGAGAGAGAACTGTTTTAAAATGTGACAGCAGCAGGGTGATTGGTTGAGAGAGGTTGTGGCAGAATCTGATTTGTTAATTAAACGCCCATAATCAGCTGATCACCAAAGCAGGGAGAGGGGGAGTGGTTAAGTTGAATGAATGTGTGAGAGAATAAGCACAGTCTTCCTGCTTGAACTTACGATGAGCCTCCGGAGCCCCCTGCAGTGACAGATGGCTGACGTCACTCAGGAATCGTCCATTAATATTTACAGTCTATGGTATGTACACAGCCTGATACAGCAGGTGGCGGTATGCTCGTAGTTGGTTTGCAAATCCGCCAATAAGCAGAAAGAAGATAAAGCAACCAAGACAACTACTTGCGCGCTGAGTCCATCCTGCTAACTGGATGTTTTTGTTATTTCTGAGACGCTAACAACCACCTTCTTCCTACTTCTACATCTAAAGTGCACTTCAAAGGATGCAACGGGCCCATGCTGTGCGGATACAACGTTTTTTGAAGCGTCTGGAGCCATTTAGTATTACATCATACAGCGGCCCACTTCCTTGTTTGAGCACGGTTGCGTTCATATCTTCTGCGCAGTGTTTCCAACATGGCGACTTTCTCACTTAATCTGGAGACTTTCCAAATCCTCATGGCAACTTTTTTTTTTTTTTTTTTTAATCAAAAGCTATTAGCGACAAATCTAGCGACTGTTTCTGGTGTTATTGGAGACTCTTCCGGTGTTTGAGACTCTGACGTGAAAGCATGTATTGCTCTGCAGTTACTGCAGAAAAAAAATTGTAGTTCATAGTTGGCAAATGGCTCATTTTCCAATTAGGCATTAGTCATTTAGCAACCTCTAGCGACTTTTAGGACAGCCAATACATACTTTCCTTACTGAGGAGTTGGCAACACCATACACATGAATCCTGTTCTAGATGACCTCTTCAAGCAGACTCGGGCACGGTACAAGAGTACAGTACGTTTGTGTTCACTTTGCAGTCAAGTGTACTCGGACCAGGGTTCAGGTCCCTAATGTGAACCCTTCCCCCCCAAGTATTAAAGCTGTGTAATGAAGGGTAACAATTCTTCAGACTGCTTTCAGTATCGTTATGAAGGCAACTTCTGATTGATGGTGGTCTGTCTGATAACTGAATCTAGTGGCATATACAGTATAGGCTTTCCCCACTTAGATTTGATATAACACAAGTCCTGTCTTTCTTAAGACTTAACAAAGGAGTCATTGTACACTCTGTATGCCATCTCTTCAGCAGTAATGGCTTTTTTTTGAGACAGATTGATTCTTGAGTCTTCTATTACAGCGCAGCTGGAAGAGAGGAGACATTTCACAAATGAGATTTGATTGTCTTCCACCTGAGCGGCACCGCAGGATCTGTGGAGTTAAACTGGCTGAACATATTGGACAGCTGATTTAAAGCTTTCCTAAAGTCATTCCGTCTGTTTGAGTTTGCAGAAAAGAACAAGGCTCAGTTTGTTATATCTACTTTTGACTATTTCACAAACTGGATGCTTTCCATTTAAAAAATAATGCTTCCTTTTAAACCTTCTTCTAGCCTGGATCAATGATCAATCAAATTCTGTACCTCAAGAACTCCTGTCCAGATCCACATACAGGCCTGTTGGCATCCTGCACTGTGGCCAGCTCTGCTCACCTGTGACAATGTTATTCCTCATTAGATGGAGGTATTAGCTGCTGAGTATGGGTTATGAAGGCCTGATCACATTTCTCTTACCTGGCCTCAGCCCCTTCATTTGTGAAGTCCTCAAAGGTTATCTTCACACAGGTGATTGAGACTCTGCCCCTGGAATTTTCCTGAATCGCTTATTCAAACGCAAGACTCACAAAAGGAAGTTTTCCCTGTCGGACAGGTGGGGGAGAAGTCTCAGGAGGCGGGATGTGACACAAAACAACGCTGCAGAAATCCAGGATGGCGGACATGTGACAGAGTCACATCTCAATGTTGTGTGAAAAAGAGTATGAAGCAGCTTCATTGTGTGAATGAAGATCACACTGATTACTCACCAGCCACGCGATGTAAACGTCAGGAAAAAGTCAGGCTGAAGAATTTTAGACGTTTGCTTTCACACGTCGCCTCACAGTCAAAAATTTCAAGAAGTGTTCAGAGTTTTGTGCATGTGTGGATACACCAAATGATGTCTCCTCCAGAGTAGTAGGGCTCCCTGCAGGGGCGTTTCCAAGATTTCTGAGCCCCATGAGGATATCACATTAGACCCCTCCACCGCAGCCTCAGTCAACTCTGAGATAAAAACACACCTCCATTTCACAGGTGAACAATTAAAAGACTTAAATTACGGTCGTCAACATAATTCCCCTTAATACTTTTGATACCACACAATTTAAAGTGATACAGTCTCTTTCATATCAATGTACCATAGTATCAAATTGCTTGAAAGACGACCATCTGTTTCATTAGTAACAAAAGAATGACGTGTAAAAATGCAGACAAACTCCTGTACCAGTTTATTTGGTTTATTTATTTCTTTATTTTGACAGGGACAGTGTACAGCCTATTAGCTGTACCAGAGTTAGCTATACACTAATTTATAGCTGTAATCTGTAGTTCAGTCATATTTTTATCCAAAAGCTGACGCTAATAAAAGAGAGAGAGAGAGCACTGACTAAATTGCAGAAAACCTTGTCACGATTAAGATTCACTCGGTACCTCATCACACAGTGTACATGCATGTCGTACCTAACATTATGAGATCCATGTCGCACTGTGGGGCACGCAATAAACTCATAAGATTGAAAAAATTGAAGCAATCCATACAAAGCCCACGTCCAGTTTGTCTGACTGGTGTGAGAGCTCCGTATAGTACACTTTCTTGGTCCTGCTAATAAATGAGGTGTGGAACAATGTGAGCGCAGGCCAGCAGGGGGTCTGGGGAAGAGACAACTGGGCCTAGTGTGTACTAAACATGTGAGTTATCGACTAAGAGGAAAAGCTATGTGAAAACCCTGCCATCTTTAAATTACTTCTTCAAAACACACAAACATGAATACAGAAGGAGGTCTACAGGGAGATAAAACATGATGGTGCATGATGGTGGGTAAAGTGGATTTACCCCCATGAGAAATCCCCGCTATAGCACACACACACACACTACTGTTGTTTCATCTTTCTGCCTAAATGGACCTTAAAACATGAAAGGAACACGACATAGCTTCAAAACAGTATTTTATCATCAAATGAGAAAATACAGACATTTGATAAGATTAACACCGAAACAGATACGCACACACACTGACACACAAACAGACACACACACTCTTAAAGATAGTGTACATAAGATGTGAATCATTGACTGAAAGGGGAATTTATGGGAAAACCCTGCCACCTCTAAATTACATGCTAAAACGCACACACAAATACGGAAGGAAGTGTACGGGGAGATAACACATGATGGTGGGAAAAGTAGATTGACCCTCATGAGAGAACCCCCTGTTATGTTGCACACACACACTCACACACACACACACTTTGTTCCATCTGTCTGCCTAAATGAACCTAAAAGCATAAAATACACACGACATTGCTTCAAAACGACCATTTATCTTCAAATGACACCACAGACATTTGATGGATTTACACTGAAACAGACACACAAATACACAAACAGAGACACACACACACATTAGTTTCCCTGCGGTGTGGAAAAGTAAATTGTGACCCGTGGCTTGCTAATATCTCTCTTTATGACATCGACGGTGGAACAAACATGTTCTCGGCGGGGAGTTAATTACTCGTTACAGTCAGGGTCTAATAAAAAGACGGAGTGATATGGTGTGACACCTGAAGCAATTATCCCCCCACACACACACCCACACCCATGTTGTGCTGCGTGAGCGGCTAAATGAGAGCGTGGTGTGTTTAGTCACTGTCCAGGAGGTCTCTGTCACCTCTGCTATAACACATCCTACAGGTGTCAACTGACTTAATTAAAAAAGTACAAACACACACACGAATACACACACACACAAACCCCGCTGCTGGCACATTTAATTAGCTTCACCTACATGTACACACAAACACTGGTTCAGGAGCATGGATGTGCTCGTCGTAGTCGTGATTCTGTGCAGACGGATAGAAAGAAACACTTTTGAATATTTTTAACTCCTTCACCAAATTGTGGAACTTATGAATATAAGTAATGTCTTTCTGTGCAACCCCCAATCCCCACATACTGCACGCGCCCTGCACCACTGGAACGTGAGCACAGCTATGAGACACTGTACACAAATCACAGGAGAACTACAAGATCACGCGGGAATAAGGAGAAAAAAAGTGCAAAAAAAAAGGGATGGAAATACAATTGTGAGTCCGTATTTTGTTCTATTTTGAAATTGACAGGAAGTTCTGTGCGTTTCCTTGCAGCGTATTTGAAACGGAGCGGCGCGTAGTGCCCGCTGTGGAAACACAATCGTTGACTAGAGTGGCAGCGGACGGCGTTGTAGAGTATGTGGATATTTGGGGTAACTGCAGAGGCGCTGCTTGTCAACAGGCAAGGCGAGCAACTGCTTGTGGCCCCAGACCCCAAAGTCGGTTTCACATGCAGAGTTCTGCAGTCAAGTTAGAATTTATAAAATGTGCAATATCATTCATAGTTAGGAAATAAATGGCTCTTTTGTCAGATTAAAGCCCATTGTATGGTGCATAGTGATTTAGGACATCTGACTACATGTAGCTAGTTAAGTGGTTCACACTGTGGGCACTAAGCGAGGGGCAGGGCACAAAGAGGTTGGGTTTAGTTGCTTAGTTATAGGCTACATAGGTGTGTTTGGGGAGTAACATGAATCAGAGTGCCAGCTCTCAGAGACTTGATCCTGCGTTGTTATTTTTACTGCAGATTTCAGTCTTTATTTTTAAACTGGCCGGACTCCAGAGAGGTGGGGATGAGGAATCTTTTTGGATTCATTTCCTGGACTGTCTTTAGAGCCGAGAGGAATCAATGAAAGAATTGATCTAGTCTTGTTTCTTGTTACTTTTCTTGATTGAAGCAGTCTATGCTGAACGCTACTGAATACAAGTGTCCAGATGTGTGTCAGTTTTCAGTTAGAATTATTTAAAATGCTTGTCTTATATCTACTATTATTATTATTATTTTGTAACATAACTTTTCTTCATCAATATTTGATTTTTTTGGCCAATTATTTAATTAATTGTATATTTATTGTTTTCTTATGTACTGTTGCCTGCTATAAATTACTTTTTGGGTTTATGTGTTTGGGAGCTGCTGTAGCAGCCCGGCCTTTAATCAGCTTCCCAACATGTCTCACCTGTGGGTGACTCGTCAGTCTGAGTTTGTTTGCCTGAAGCCACAGAAGAAGAATGCCTGCGGCAAAAGATGCAACATGAGATTTTGATGTGCTGTCCTGAAATACTTTGGGTAAGTTTTTTGGTTGAGGATTCAGCACCAATGTAAGTTCCCGAGCGTGGGCGTGTTTTTTTTTTTCAGTCTAATTTCCAAATTCCGGCCGGCTCATTTAACTTCTCTCATTTCATTCTGAACACACAGGTCACTATACTGGATGAAATAAATTGATAGTGGACAGAAGTTAAATTTCACTGAAGCATTCCCACGACATCAGAAACGATCAAATAGTGGACAATGGGCATGAGCCATATCAGTGTTTCCTCATTAATAATGAAAAGGCCTAATACGCCGTCATAGTACCTTTATTTTTTTTTTGGTATAATCTAACTTAGTAAATGGTTTAAAACAGGTATAAACTTATTGCCAGTCAATATGTGTACTGTAGCAGAATAAGTCTGAATAATGTTACTGGTAATCCCGACAGTAAATCACATCGTGTTTAAGAAGCACTGATTTATGTGTTTGTGCACACTGAACTCTTCCTTAATGACTCGTTCTTGGTTAACTCTGAATCAGCTGTTTAATGACCCTCTACTAATAACCACTCATAACTTCCTTATTAGGAACATATTAGTCACTGTGTGTGCCCCCGCATGTTGAAATGGATGAATGTGGAAATAAATAAAAAACATCTGATCTCTCAGTTTAATGGTTGGACTGAAGAACTTTATAATACTCTTTTTACTGACTGTATAAAGTCAACAAACTGACAACACGAGTCAACCTAATTCAGATTACGAAAGTCACAGAATGACAAAAAGCCTCCACAACAAGGTTGCCTTAAACTGAAACAAACACAACTGCTGTTTGTTTCCTGGCAACCTCAACCCAGTCTGTGTGAGTGTGAGCACGCCTAATGTAGTACTTCAGAGCTTAAACTGTGATATTTTTACGCTTTTATCACTGTGTGTGTGTGTGTGTGTGTGTGTGTGTGTGTGTGGGGGGGGGGGGGGGGGGGGTGTTATACACCACTATGTACAGCCAGTGCAGTGTAACAGTGTCTTTATGTCGACCCTGTCAGTGTGAGGATCCATTCAAACACATTGTTGACCAGCCTGCTCACTCTCCACACTCTAAAAACAAAAGCTTACTCAGTGTGTGCCTCGACTCCTCAGTGACTCTGCAGGTTCCTCTCTCGTGTCATTTTCTGAATGCTGTCCTTTACATTATTGTCCTGACGTACTGTTTAACATCATGTGACGTAGTTTTAAGAGTGTGAGAGTTGGCCTCGTGTGAAGAAGAGAGGGCGATGGTTGTCCTCAGCAGAGCCCTCCAGCAGCAACATATATAAAGGATGGATTTATGGAAGATGAATAGATATATGGATGGATATATGGATTTCTATCTGGAGGATGGATTTATAGGTAAACAGATGAATAGGTGGACTTTTGATGGATGGATGGATGAACAAACTAATCGTGGAAAAAATTGATTATGGATGGATTGATGGACAAACTGCTCTTGGATGGGGGATGGATGTTAAGGATGACAACACAATAATAATTAAGAGGTTAAACAACAAAGCACAAGTTATTAGCATAAGTGTCTTGAGATAACATTTGTTATGAATTGGAGCCATACAAATAAAGATTGATTGTTGGATGATAAATGGATGGTGCGTGGGTTGATGGATGTAGCACTTTATTCATCCCATAGGGACATCAGAAATGTGGCCAATTGGGGTGGGCTTTTTTTTTCCTGCGGCCACAGAGAAGAAGCTGTGCTTTGTATGTCGGGGGAGGCTGACACTACCTGAGAGTAAAGGTTCAAATCGTTTCTTTGCTTCTTCATTAAGTGTTCTGCTCTGATGAGCTGATCTCTGACCCAAGGTATTTAAAAGTCATTGACCTCTCTCAGTGCTGTTGTCCTTAGAGATGGATGGTGTAGGAAGATTTTGCAAGTGATGACCACAGCTTTCTTCAGCCTCAAGTGGACACTCGATGAACTGCTTCTTTTTTGCACTTCCGCATCGGCTCTATTTTTCAACAACGGAGGTTGCTGCTTGGTCTCTGTCCAGGTGCTTTCTTTTGTGAAATGCTGCTATTTTCTCCATAACTTGACCTCACAGCTCAGAATGTATTTTTCTTTTTTAAAGCAGTGCCTATGACAAAACAGCTGTATTTAAAGAATTAGAAGTTAACATGTATGGATAAAAGTTGTCCAATGTCCTTAGTTGATTTAATTATCCTGTCTGTATTCGATTCTTCTCTGCAGGGCAGGTAAGTAAACTTCTAAAAGAAATGACCTGACTGTTCACCTTACAGTTCACTGGATCTTTCTTCTTCAGCTTTGAAGACTCAATCTTCACCCGAGGAGTTCTCCCATAACTTTTTCTTTCATTTCAAGAAAGACAAATGTCTGTCTTCTGTGGATGTTGTTCACAAAATGTGTTTCAGAGTGTAAAGAATGCAGTAGTTATTGTTGTTGTTCATGAATAATTGATTTTGATAACTACGCCTAAAAGCACGCTGTAAGTTCATGACTGTTTTGAAAGAGCTAAGCGGAACTGTTTGCAGAATTATGTACAATATTTTGAAGGCTTTTACTTTCGTGTAGACATTTATTTTGTCCTCAGATATCAGAGAAAACAAAATGTGTTGTGAAATTTGGTATGCGTCAATAAAAAGCTTTGTGTGTGTGTGTGTGTGTGTGTGTGTGTGTGTGTGTGTGTGTCTGTTTGTGTGTGCTGCAGGCCTGTGCTCTAATAATTAGTCTTGCCATCTGTGTGTTGGGGAGGGGGTCAGCTTTACACCCCGTGTGTGTGTGCGTGTGTGCCAGCCTGCAGCTTTTAAAGCTTGCAGTGATGTCTGCTCCACATGCAGCTGCTCTGAGGAGATTGAAAGTCACTGACTGTAGGGTCACCAAGTTTTAAAGTCCAAGAAAACACACAACAAGGTTTGTTCATGCAGCTTTTTTGTTTTTATAAGAGCTGAACATGGTTTGGAAAGTTGGTGCCTTTGGAAAAAGGGGCGGCACACTCTTAGAATCAGTTAACGTCTGGTGATGTCATTTCTTTGAGGCGACAACTTTTCTGTGCTCCTGACGTGGGACAGCAGTTGGAGATAAATAAGCTTCTGCCAGGACTTTCTATTTCTGATAATTGTTAACAACCTGATAAACAACCAGGGAAATGGGAAAACAGACAGATTTTATACAATGTCTAGCTGAGTGATAGCTGAACTTGTAAACAAATATATTTCTTTTAATCTGTTAATCTTCCATCATGGCCAGGCCTCCCTTGTTAAAGACAGTTCCTTCAATTTCAAAAGACTATCTGTTTGAATAAGCCTTTAATAAATAAAACAAAGCTAAATTGGCTGATGATGACCACTGAAGGGTGCCTTTTTAGCAGACTTTTTGCTGCACACATCAATGCTGAATTGTTGTGGACGATTCAACCAGAATTCTTCTGACACCAAAGTGTATTCCTTTGTAGAAATAGTTCCCGACAGAAGGATTGGGGGGGTGAGTCAAAGGTGAGAAGTTTATCACATGTTGAGAAATGAAGCCAATGCTGACGTGAAAACACTGCAGTTCCTCAAGTGTCCACTTGAGACTGTCTCCAAAAGTGAGTCCCATATCCCCAAAGGGCATATGTTAGCATGTCCTACTGTAAACATGTTTAAAGGTTGGCTGTATTGGCAAGCACCTCAGGATACATTATGTACTGCAATACTCTACATAATTTACGGAAAATTTAAAGTGGAGTCACTCAATAAAGCTGGCCACACACAAGATGATTTTAGGACAGATATTCAGCCAGATCTGTGGTCTGGTTCAAGGGTTGGTAATTTCAGATTTTTTTGTCCAAATATTCTCAAGTGTGGTGTCACTAAGATTATTTTACTTCTTCCCATTGAGTCTGAGCCTCCCATATCTTGAATCTTGAATATTAAAGGGGGGCGGCAGTAGCTCAGTCTGTAGGGACTTGGGTTGGGAACCGGAGGGTCACCGGCTCAAGTCCCGGTGCGGACCAAATATGGAAGTTGGTCTGGTAGCTGGAGAGGCGCCAGATCACCTCCTGAGCACTGCTGAGGCACCAAACCCCCACCCCACCATCAACCCAGGAGCGCCCGCTGTGGGCAGCCCCGTCACCCTGACATCGCTCCATTAGTGCATGTCCATAGGATCCTGTTTGTGTGCATGTGTGTATATATACTTCAGCCTATGTGTGTGTTGCATGACTACAGAGTGTAAAAACTGAAATTTCCCCTTGCGGGGATCAATAAAGGTAAATCTTATCTCTTAGGTAAATCTTATCTTAAGTTTGATATTTGCGATTCAAGGTCGGAATCATCACCAACTGGCTGTTGCATCCTCAATATCAACACTGGAGCACCTCAGGGAACTGTACTGGTGCCTTTCATCTTCACATGTGACACTTCAGACTTCTGCTACACCTCCAGAAGTATTCTGATGACATCCTCCATTACTGGACAAATCAGATACAAAAATGTATATCCATTTATTCTTTGTTTGTGATGTTGCATCAATTGCTTCTACCTCTCTTGATCTTATCTCACTTTCACTCAAATGTTGCACATGTGTTTGGCATCTTTGCTTTAAAGTGTGAATAATAGAAATGCTCTAGCAGAAGACAAAAGAACTGTGAGATGTGTTTCTCAGACTGATCCGTCATTAAAAGGTTAAAAACGTGAAGAAAGATAATAATGATCTTTATGCAACATAAGTTCTGTCCTTAATCAAAGGTTTTCTTCATGTCCTGTCACCTTTAAATGTAAAATTAAATAACTTATTGATTCTGTGACAGTTAAAGAGTTCATTATGATTCTTCTGGAGTCTTCCTCCGATCTCATCCTGACATGAAGGACAATGAAAGAAGCTTTTAGAGAAAAAGAAACACAATGATGTTTGGCACAAAGCAGCACATTAACAAGTGAGTCAGAATCAGCACAAATAATCTAAAAACTTTATTTTTAGACTTCATTTTCAACAATGATCATATTCAGAGTGTAGCTGTATATTGAAGTCTTAAGCCTGACAGGTTATTCTCATAAATTCTGTCAGAGAGGTCTTTATTAATGGTTCACTGCGGAGGTGTAATGGAGAAGTTTTTGAGTAAATGAACTGGCATCACGTTGGAATCTGGTATCCAGTTGTTATCTAATAGTAGAGGAACAAAAAGGGACAGCTCTAGCCTTATCACATGTATCTCTGGGAATCAGAATCAGAATTTCACCAAATTTGGACAGGATGTTCACAGATAGTTATTAGTTACAATTAAGCAAAGTATTTTATCAATACCATTTTGAATTTTTGAATTTTTCACACTTAAACACTTCAAACTTTAAACCACTTCACGCCTGTGGTTTAGGCGGAAATTGAAAATTTAAACAAAAATTCAAAAAAAAAAAAATTCATTTTTTAAGTAAGGACACCAAACATTAAAATATGTCATTTGTATCTTCTTTTCTTTATCTCAACAAAGTGGTCAAGAGGTGGCCACAAACAATAGATTAAGACTTAACAACAAGACACAATATAATTGTATTCTGTAATATATATATAATTAAACATTTTATAGTTATTCCTAATACATTTTGTCTCATATTTTCTATCTTACATATGATTTATATGATGACACTCAGAGTTAACCTGCTGCTTTCAACAATATTGTCACCTATGACATTGTTTCTATTTCATTGTAAAAAATTAAAGAATTGTCTTGCCATCAGTTGTGAAATATTAATGAACTAAAAAACAGTATTGATATATATAACCTTGAGTTCTTAGAAATTAAATGTACTTCATATAGTCTATTTGTATATCGGCCATACAGCCTGTTGTAGTTTTTTTTAATGTATTTCAGTCATATAAAGATGGTGTGTAGTCACCATATCTCCTGCTTTTAAGAAGAACCCTAGTTACTCCAGAGGATACACTGGATGAAGGGATAGTTTTTATAATACCCTAAGTATGATAAAGTGTTAAAAAAAATCTACAATAGCTATTTTTGTTGAATGATTTATCTGGCAACCAATGGAGCTGGGATACAAAACAATTCTTGTGGCGTAAAAATAACCTCTGTGTGAGGTGAATTAGGAAAATAATCGTGCGACAGGTTTATTAGAAACTTCTGTGTCACACTAAGTATCCCCTGGGGACAAAGTTTGACCTCTTATCTCTTCGCTGATCTTGTCCTGTACTTGTGTAAAGTTGTGTTTACTGATGAAAAATCTGCTTCTGCTAAGTTTGAACAGTCAAATGTATCCCTAACTCTGAATCTTGGCTGTAGAAAATGACACCAACCCGCTGAAAGCAGTAACGAATAACTTCACAGAAAAAAATCTGTCTTCTATCTTAAGGTCTTGTTTGCTTTTGTAAACCATTTAAAGATATCAGTCTAAGTTTAAGTGAGCTCCATAACCAACCAAAACAATCCTCCCAGGAGCTTTAACAAAACAACTGCTGCAGAATATAACCATCAACAAAGTCAACCAAACAAACAAAGACAACATAACCAAATCAAGACATCACAACCAAATCAAGACACCACAACCAAATCAAGACACCACAACCAAATCAAGACATCACAACCAAATCAAGACAACACAACCAAATCAAGACATCACAACCAAATCAAGACACCACAACCAAATCAAGACATCACAACCAAATCAAGACAACACAACCAAATCAAGACAACACAACCAAATCAAGACAACACAACCAAATCAAGACAACATAACCAAATTATTATTGATGATGATGGTAATGACGATGGTTTTTGTTTGATAAACATGATTTTAAGATGGTTTCTATACTGATTGAGCTCCCAAGAACAGCTGTTAATGGTGTGCTTTGCCTCTGTGCACTGCCTGTAAGCAGTAGTGTCCGATCTGACTTAAAGCTGATCGTTTGCTCTTACTGACATTGTTTTCCTCCTCTCTAGATCCTCGCTTTTGTTTTACTTACTCTCTGATGTACGTTGCTTTGGATAAAAGTGTCTGCTAAAGAAATTGTGGAATTGTAGAAATACATTCAACACAATCAAATACAGCAAAATAAAGACAAGGCAACAAAAAGTAGACATGTGTGTTTAAGTGTGAAAAATTAAAAAATTGAAAATGGTATTGATACAAACTTTGCTTAATTGTTCCTATTAAGCAAATCTGTGAACATCCTGTCCAAATTTGGTGAAATTCTGATTCTGATTCCCAGAGATACATGTGATAAGGCTAGAGCTGTCCCTTTTGGAGAAGCCCTAATTTGACCTATTTTCGCTATGAAAAAATATGGTCGTGCTTTGTTCTACCTCTACCTATGGTTATGTTACATTCTTGAGTTCTCTGTGTATCTTAGTGTTTCTTGATTTATGTTGTAGTTCTAGTCACCAGTGTTTCTAGTCTTGTGTTCATTCCTGCCTCTGTGTGTTTCCCTGCAGTGTGATTGCCCTCATTGTCTTCACCTGTGTCATTAGTCTCACCTGTGTCTGATTACCCCCTGTGTCTATTTAGTGTTGTCTGTGTTCCTTCCCTTCTGTGTCAGTTCATTGTCGGTTGTCTGTAGTTATGTCAGTCCATGTCAGATTTAACCTCTACTCGTGTTCCTGTGTTTTTCCTCGTGCTCCTGATTTTCCTTTTTGATAAGTAAGCATTGTTTTTGGATTTTGATATTTTTGTTTATATAAATATCTTTTGGTTCTGCGATTGGGTCCTCTTCCTATGTTTTTTTTCTCAGAAGTGTGACAGACATTCATCTGCTCATCCATGTTTTGCATTCATTTCCAGATATGAGGGGATCAAAATCAAAGTCTGTCTTGGCATAAATACCAACTTATTAACACTTTAAATGCTAATTCTGAAAATAACTTATTACCCCTTATTGATTGAAACAGCAGATCCACATGTCCAATGGTTAACTTCATCCCTTTGTGTGTTTCCCTCCCTTTTTAATTACCCTCATTTTGGAGTGAGGTTGTTCACATTGTGAAAAGTACAGCTATAGAAAAAAAAGTTGACATATCAGTCAAAACCAACGTGTGTAAAAAGCAATTCCTGAAAATGTTGTTCGCTTTTGTTCTGAAATCACCTGTTACCTGTCCGTGATTTCATGTATGAAAGAGTTTTATTTTGTTTACTGCGTGAGTGCTGCTTTAAGAGCCTTTCTTTGTCAAAGGAAACCTTTTGATGTTGCTGTTTATTTGTGAAGAGGAGCAGTTATAACAGACCTCTCATCAGAACAACAAGACTGACTACTCAACCAGGGGTCAAGTACTGAACACTTTCTATTTTTATACTCACAATCCCTTCTCTCTCTGTCTCTCTTGCTCTCCATTCAATTTATGTGACCTTTATTGGCATGACAGATCAGCAATCCATGTTGCCAAAACTAACAAATATAATATAAAACATTAACAATAACTATTACTGAGAAACATTAAGTGTAGTTTGTCAAAATATGTTCTTGACAACCATGAACATATTTTGCAGCTTGTACTGCACACAGACTTTTCTCCCCACATAATTTTCTCTCTCTCTGTCTCTGTGTCAGCCATCTGACCAGCAGACATGTGCAGCTCTGCAGAACATCAACCAGCAGGTTCAGGGTTCACATCACTTTATTTGTACCCGTAGGTGCAAGTGCATGCTACATGGGTAGAAGTGCAATATGCGTGCAGTTCCCAATCGTACAAGTGCTAGACAAGTTGATCTGTAAAAGTCACAGAACATTCAAATAGATAATAAATAAATAAATGAACCATTAAGAAGCATGACATTAGCTTCCCAGCCTGCTCTCTCTGTCCCTTCATGAAGCCTTCAACAAACACATCAAGCAGCAGAGAGGAAGAAGAAGAGCACAAAACATGACACACTCAGATATCCTACGACTTGTTCCTCTCTATAATGTCTGCTGTGACAAAGCTGCTCCTATAGCGCTTCGTTCTGCACTTTGAAACTAAAAGTCTTCGTCCAGAAGGAAGGAGCTGAAGCTCACGAATGTAGAGGGTGGGACTCATCGTTTTAGATGGAGCTGGTGATCCGCTCCACCTGCCTGCTGTACAAAGGTCTCTAGACTCAGCTGTCACTGGACCACCTCACAATCTGCTTCAGAGACTTTCTGTTCTTCACAGGGAGGTTTCCAAACCATGACACAACAAAACAACATCAAATGGACTGTACAAAATCTCAGTAAAAAATTGTCTTCCTTGAAACATTTTGAAACAAGGCAATTTCCTCAGACAGAACACAATTGTACACACATGCATCATATATTCAGTGATGTATAATATAGAGTCCTAATATCTGTCTCTATGTTCCTTTCTAGGCCTCGCTGAACAGGCCAGAGTGGGAACTGTTGACTTTTTGTCTATCTCTGTTTGTTTGTGTATGAATGTTCTTTGGTTGGTCTTGTCTGTTTGGACAGTAAACGGTGCTGTGGAAAAGAATTTCCCCTTGGGGACAATAAAGTCTAAAGTCTATTTCTGTTCTCCTCCTGTAGAGGCTCATAGTGTTCAGAGGAGGCGGATGCATTCAACAGAGAGATGATGAGATGACACACAGAGACGGAGGGAAGTGGGGGATTAGATTATAAAACATGCGCTTTCTTCTTCCTCATTTGTTCAATGTTTCACAGCCATACAAACAAATAACCGGATCCACACCCCGCAGTCGGTCCTCAATTATCTCTACTTCTACTACTCCTGACTGGAAATGATCACTCCACCCTCAAAGAAACCCGAAACCAGATTACAGAGGAAGTTATGAATTATAGTAGATATACACAAATGCAATGTCAGAATCAGATTTATTGGCCAGGTATGCTTAAACACACAAGGAATTTTACTTTGGTAAGCTGTGCTCTCTTTGTATAAAGGTATAATATTAAATATCAACAATAAACACAAAAATAAAGAAATAAGCAAAGACTAATATGTACAAGGCTAAATAGGATAATATTAGATGATAGTGCAGTGGTGAGTAGTGCAAAGATGCTGAAGTAAACATGAGGTAGTTTTTACAGTATTTACATTAAAAAGTGTGCGTATATGATAATTTAAATGAAATAATATATGTATATTCTGCTAAGAGAATTGTCTAACAAAGAGCAGGTCTCTGTGGGCCAAACACTCATCCACCACAGGCAGAAACCTCGAATAAGCAAAACCAAAGCCCAAGATGCAGAAAAAAAAACACACCTTTAAGATCAGAGAAAAACATCCCTCCATCCGTCCTTTTTATCTGCTTATCAGTCGCAGCATGGACACACTGCTATCGTTAATAACATTAAACACATTATAAGGACCCTGAAGAATACGTTAATAAAAGGAAACCTGTAACTAAATTATGTTTTTAACGTTCTCTCACTAAATCATATTTACACATTTCTCAGTAAAAAGCACAAAGCACTTTTGCATTTGCTTTTTCAAATTGGTAAATGGTTAATGGGCTTGAGCTTGTACATTTATTTTCTAGTCTTCTGACTACTCAAAGCGCTTTTACACCTCAGGTCACATCTACTCATTCACACACTGATGGTAGAGGCTGCTGTGCAAAGTGACCATCAGTATGAACTCATCCATTCATACACATTCATACACCGCTGACAAAGCAGCAGGAGCAGTTTGGGGTGTCTTTCCCAAGGACACATGGGACATGTGGCTGCAGGAGCTGGGGATCAAACCCCTGACCTTCTGGTTGAGAGATGACCGTCTATCAACTGAGCCACAGCCGCCCGTGAATTGTTTCTGAAAAAGAGTAAAAAGAGAGAATATCAAACAATCCGCTGTTTATTCAGAAGTGTGTTTTTGCACATGAGGACACACCCTCCCTTGTATAGAGTCAGAGTATTTCTTTATATTCCTGAGAATGGATGTTGAGGTTGATCTGAACGCTTTCATTTTTCTATTCGCAAAAGTCCAAAAAGCTTTTCCTTTTTTTTTATTGTCCCCACAAAGAGTCGGCTTTGTTCAGTCTGCAGCTCATTATTCCCTCTGATTCTGTTCACACAAAGCTGAGTCAGAGTTTATTCAGCCTGCACAATCATTACTTTTAATGATGATAATAATCAAATACAATAATAACAGAGGTTTGGATCAGAATGACTGGCCTGTCAAACTGAGTTGGAGCTGTTTATTCATGCTGGAGATAAACGTTCTTCCTAAGCTGTCTCTGAAATGTATTTGATTTTACACAGAATAAAACCCTAAATCTGTGTCATAAGGTATTTTTAATGTATTTAGTCAAATAAAACATGAATCGAGGTCGTGCAGTTAGTCATGATACAGAATAGCTGTAGTGCTTCATTTTGCATTGTTGTTTTGTTTGTTATTAAATCTGTTGCATTAATATGTAAGCAGCTTTAATGAAGTTTCTGAAGTTGGAGGAAAGTTTTCAAACTTTTATAATGATGAATAATCTGTAATGATCGTTATATTGCAGAACTATAGATGGAAAAATGAAAATGTAAACAGCTCTCTGACGTGTGCTGAAGTGAAGGCATTCTTAAATAATGATTTGTTTATTTTTCAGGAATTAAAATATTTGTGTGCTTCTTGTTGCTTCTACAGTTTGAGTTTGATTCCCTCTCTACTCCACACGCTAAAAGTCAGTCTCTTCTTCTCTTCTTTTTTCCATTAGAGCCTTTTTTAATCCCTTTTACTTTAATCCCTGTTATCTTTACCACGAAAAACAAAATGTGACTGTGAGGTTGATCACCTGAGGGGAGAGAGAGAGAGAGAGAGAGAGAGAGAGAGAGAGAGAGACATGAATGGATGTTGACAAATGAATGAATATTATATATGAAACAGTCTTTCTTCAGGAACTTACACTCAGCTTCATTACTTTCTTTGCTCACACTGTGCTTGGCGGAGCTTAGAGTTAAAAAAACATTTTTGAAAATGAGAGAAAAGATCCAAAGATCCAAAAATGTTTACACAGAAGTGCAAACATAAAGAGAACTGTGTAAATAAATAATGATTAATGGCTATAAAGTGCTGTTATTCATGAAGTCATAAGTTACAGCGAACAAGGCGCTGTTGACGTCACCGGCGCTCTTTTCCAAGTGTATGAAATTCCCTGTAGTTGTGCGGCCTACGGATCGTGTCTTGTTCCCACATCCTCTTTGCTGGACGGGTGAAAATTATCTCATGCAGTAAAAAGTAACGGAGCAGTATTTTGGTCGTACAGCCTCCGTTGTCAACAGTCTGTTGTCATAGAGACAGGAGTGACGTGCAGCGCTTTTCTTCACAGCACTCAAACGCTTCATACAAGCACCCCAGAGCGCACAGCCAGGGCTTTACTGCCTGGAAAAAAACACTAAGTAGACACAGGGTCTAACCCAGATTCAATCAGCCCGCCTCATCACGGCTTCTTTGTCCATTTAGAGTGATCTAAAAATAGGTAGAGTCAGCATTTCCAACATGGTGACCGATGTTGTCTGGCTTCAAAACTACTCTTCAGAAAACCACCAGTGACGTCACAGAGACTGTGTCCATCTTTTATACAGCGTATGGGTTTGGCCCTAAAATAATCAGAAAGCAGAAATCAGAGCATAGTTAAAATGACCATGTAGTTACTCATTTTCATGTTCCATTTACCCATTAATCATATTTATATCTTGCAGATGAATGGGACTTAGACAGGTTAAATAAGAGGTGAAAGTCTTTTTTAAATGGCCTTAATAGGAAAACAAACAGGTGGACAGAAAAGCAGTGAAATAATCAATGAGCAATCTAAGAGAAAGACACGCTTCTGTTAAAATGTGTTCAATATCGATGTGACCTCACAGACCGCCCTCTGGTATATCAATATGTATCTCATCAAATGACTTCATATTGATTTCATTGATGAGCGGACCACGGCAGATTTAATAAATCAGAAAGAGCTGACAGGACGCAGCCTGTGAGGTTGAAGTTTCTGAGAAATAAACCAATTTAAAAGAAAGCGTGAAGAGTTTCAGACGGACCAGAGGGCTTCAGGATGATTCTCAGGGTTTCTGTCAGACGTTTGTGACTATGTGAACAAAAACAACATCCACCTTCAGGCTCAGGTAAGTACTGTGTGTGTGTGTGTGTGTGTGTGTGTGTGTGTGTGTGTGTGTGTGACAGGCAATTTACTGTTCCCATTTATAGAACACACATTAAGAGAAGTGTGCTTTTGTGTGTGTTGCCTCAAGGCTGTCTAACACCTGACTGAAGGACAGACAGATAAGCAGCGAACATGGCTGGAGGTCTCTGTCCTGTTTGTCACCTGTGACGCACCTATAAACAGGTGGGATGTTTGTGTTTCATTGTGTGTGTGTGTGTGTGTGTGTGTGTGTGTGTGTGTATGTGTGTGTGTGTGTGTGTGTGTGTGTGTGTGTGTGTGTGTGTGTGTGTGTGTGTGTGTGTGTGTGGTGTGTGTGTGTGTGTGTGTGTGTTTGAGAGAGCCTGAGGAGTCTTGTCTGAACCTCTTTCTCCGTCTGATTGACACTTCAGATTAAAGTAAGACCACCTGTCTGTGTGAGAGTCTCTGTCTGAGTCTCATAAACCCACCAAGCTGTGGACACAGACCATCTCAAACTAGTCCCAACTTTGACTTGCAGATTGTATTATTTATCTGTCTTTTTGTGTCTCAGACTGCGAGGTGTATTTTTTTTTCTCAAAGAGAAATACCTGAAGTAAAGAAATCATTAAAAAAAATAAAGATTCAGAAAGTTGCTTTGATTAACTGACAACTGTAACTTAAATGATGTTTTTAGTCCTTGGAGTCCAAGACAAATTTACCCAAGGGCATATTTTTGTGTGTGTTGTGTATGGTGTGGAATGTTTTTGTTATATTTCGTATGGTATGTTTTTTTTCCGTATGGTTAGATGTGGTATTGTATGGTGCAGTGGTTCTCAACTGGTCTCGCCTAAGGACCTACCACCAACTCCTTCATGAAACTTGTGACCCAAATGATATTCTTTGAACCAATCAGATTTATTGAATGAAAAATAGTACAGTTTGGACCTCAGATGGTAAAACACATGTGACGGAACAAAGAGAAGGAACAAAACCAAGAAGTTTTAAAAGTGCGTGATAGACACTTTTTGCTAGTCACATGTTCACAACCCACTGAAAGCGTCTCCCCGACCCACTTTTGGGTCCTGACCCACCAGTTGAGAACCACTGATATGTTGTATATGTGAAATAAATTCTTTAGTTTCTACACCTGTGTCCTCTGTTTTTGATGAACTATGCCAGTATTATTTTGTATGGTATGTTTTTTTTGTATGATGGTATTGTAGGGTTTTGGTTTGTATTTTATGGTATTTTATCATAGTATCGTATCATTGCAACTGAAGACAAACTTACACCTCAATCTAAAAAAAGCAAAAAATTACTTTGCATTTCCAAATTGTATATTTTTAAGAAGATATTATTCTTTATTAATCCCATGAGGGGGAATTACTTTTACACTCTATGTAGGCTGAAATACACACATATACACAAACAGGAGAAAATGCACTAATGGAGAGATATCAGAGTGAGGGGCTGCACATGTGCCCAAGCACATGGACGGGGTCTCAGTGACGTCAATCATTGGTTACTAAAGAGAGATTTCGAAGCCCAATGATGGCAGTCCCCATATTGAAAATGCTGTCTCAGCATAACATTTGTTCACTTTAATGGGCTTCCTGGGGCGGCTGTGGCTCAGTTGGTAGAGTTGGTTGTCTCTCAACTGGAAGGGGTTGGATCCCCAGCGCTTATAGCAACATAGCCGATGTGTCCTTGGGCAAGACACTTAACCCCAAGTTGCTCCCACTGCTTCGTCAGCAGCGTGTGAATGGGATTACTTACTTCTGATGGTTACTTTACATAGAAAGCTCTGCCATCAGGGCAGTGGCGATTCTGGAGATTGTTGGGGCCCTAGGCAAAAAAAAACATTTGGGGGGCCCTCCAAGCAGTGTTCAACAGGGTAACAAGAGTGGCTGCTTTCAGATGGGCCCCCCTTGGGGAGGTTTCCTACCATCATTGCAAAACGATAAAAAGAGACTGGTCTGCAGTTTAGTTCTGATAATCCATAGAACAGTAGAGGAACAACAGGCTTCATGATCAAACACAGCTCTATATCTTACACACTGTCTACTTCAGTCCATAATGACCTGCTCCTTTAAGCCCAGGTCTCCCTTTCTCTGAGACCGCATCATCTTTCTGGAGTGGAAGAATTCAATAAAGAGTCTTTGGAAAAGTACAAGATCACAAATATGTTCTGTCCTATTCTAAAGTGAAAAAGTAAATCAGTAAAATCAATGCTTGTAGAGTGCTTCTATAAAAGAAAATTTAACCTGGATGGAGGTGGTGCGTCATTAAGTCAAATGTTTTCTTCTAATAGTTCCAGTGTGACCATGAAAGCAGCGAGCCGTCATGATGGATACCCTCAAAGGGCAGTAATGGAAGGTTCACGTTCACTACTTTTGTAAAGGGTTAACCCGACCACAGAAAGCTTTTACTGTAAAACACAAAGGGCTTCAAACAGCATGGCAAACACGTGAGAGCAACCTCCATCCATTCCTCTGAACTCTGTGTGACCCTAATTAAAGACAAACACTAAACGAGCCTCCACCACATCCATCAGAGTGCAGCATGACGAGCACATGAACATACCTGACTGTGTTCAGGGAGCACCAAACAGCACTCAGAGGAACACAGGATAATATCCACCACACACGGTACATACATGTGTACCAACCATCTTCATAAAAAGACAGGTGAGCTAACAAAGTGTGGTCTTTTTCAGTCTTAAAGGTTTGAGAGTGAAATGAACTACAAGTATCTCCCCAAAAGTGAAGTTTAACAACATACTGTAAAAAACATGGACTTAGTCTCATTGGTGTCACCCATTGGTTTCTGAAGAGGAGTTTTAAAGCCCAACGATGGCAGTTGCAATATTGGAAATGCTGACTTTACCTAACTTTCAATCTAAAATCCGACAATCCGAGGTAGAGCAATAAAAGCAGGTGAAAACATAAATAAAGTCTTAAAAAAAGAAAAAGAATGTTGACCTCGTAAAAACATTTCACTAAATATGATCATTATCAAACATGAAGAGAGACAGGAATTGTGGGGAGGAGAGACATGCAGCAAAAGGCAGAGGTTGAGTTCATACCCACAGCCGCTGGGACGACAACGACGGCCTCTGTACATGAGGCGCACACTATAACCCAGGCATGGGCAAACTACGGCCCGTTGGGCTTTTTAATCCGGCCCGCCGAACTTATTATAAATTATAAAATTATATTATAAATTATATTATTATTAAATGAAATTTTATTATAATTAAACCTCGTTCGTTTTCCCCTGTAATGCCCGCGTTTCCCCAATAGATGGTGCACTTCAGAGTGTGGTGTATTACACCCTTCTTCACTTTTTCGCTTTGCCCTATGAACCCGTATGAGCCCTTCTGTAAAAATGAGCGGATCAAAGAAAAGAAAAGTGGACAGTAAATGCAGAGTGTTTAATACAGAGTGGACAACTAAATATTTTTTCACTGAAGTCCAATCAAAGGCTGTATGCCTGATATGCCAAGAAACTGTCGCAGTTTTCAAAGAGTACAATATCAGCCGTCACTTTGCAACGAAGCATGCTAACTACGCTAGCAAGCAGTCCCCGCAAGAATGGGCGGCTACGGCTCAGAGGTTGAAGGATAATTTACAGACTCAGCAATATTTTTTCACCAACAAACTGCGATTCATGAGTCAACTACCAAGGCAAGTTTTTTGCTGGCATTCAAATTAGCAAAGGCTAGCAAGCCTTTCTCCGAAGGCGAGTTTTTAAAAGAATGCATGGTAGAGACAGCAGGTCTCTTGTGTCCGGAGAGCCAAGGCCAGTTTGAAAAAATCAGTTTATCACGCAGGACTGTGACTCGCCGTGTGGAACTGATTGATGAAGATATAGCCAGCGAATTAAACAAAAAGGCTGAGTCCTTTAAGTTATATTCACTAGCGCTGGATGAAAGTAATGACGTAAAAGACACTGCTCAGCTCCTAATTTTTATCCGAGGGATTAATGACAGTTTTGAGATAACGGAGGAGTTTTTGACCATGGAGTCCCTGAAAGGAAAAACGCGAGGAGAGGACTTGTATAACCAGGTGTCTGCTGTCATCGAGAGAATGAAGCTACCTTGGAGTAAACTTGCCAATGTCACAACGGATGGATCACCAAATTTAACTGGAAAACATGTTGGTCTGCTGAAAAGAATCCAGGATAAAGTGAAAGAGGAAAACCCTGACCAGGATGTTATTTTCCTTCACTGCATCATCCATCAGGAATCTCTGTGTAAGTCTGTATTGCAGCTTAATCATGTCGTGAATCCAGTTGTAAAACTTGTTAACTTTATACGAGCAAGGGGACTTCAGTATCGTCAGTTTATTATGTTCCTGGAGGAAACTGATGCGGATCATCAGGACTTACTGTACCACTCTCGTGTCCGCTGGTTAAGTTTGGGCAAAGTGTTTCAACGAGTGTGGGAGCTGAAAGAGGAGATCAGCGCATTTTTGGAGTTAATGGGGAAATCCGATGAATTTCCTGAGCAAAACGACAAGAACTGGCTTTCTCCAGACTTTAATGCACTGGCAAAAAAGGGAGATCAACAACACTGTTCCCACTGAAACTGAACGTGAGTTTCTCTACTGTGTTTATTAAAATGTAATTTAATTAAATGAATGCATTTGGAAATCAATTTGTACAATGAGCCTTGCATATTCATGCTTTGCTAGCTGTTAAAGGCCAAATCCTTTCATGTAATGGCTTTTACATGTCATTTATATTAGTTCACACAAACACTCCATCCATCTGTTCCTGGCCCGGCCCCTCTGTCAAATTTTAGAACCCATTGTGGCCCGCGAGTCAAAACGTTTGCCCACCCCTGCTATAACACGTGAACTACACCGACGGAGACGCCCCATATACGGATTGAACCTTTCGAAAACTGGGCCCTGAGGAGAATTATTTATTTTTGAGTATCCTTGACAAACTTAATCTGCTCACCATCTTGCATTGTGCTGTATTTCTGTTCATTTATATCATTGGATATCCCTGTTCAGGCTGCAGAATGAAATAAGAAATCAGCAAGCTGCAGGGCATTTCCTCCTGTTTTCCCGGAACAAGCCCCCTGCTGACATCATGTCTGACTCTGATAAGGACTTTAAATCTGAGCTCGCCTTTGCACCGAAACTTTCACGGAACGCTTGTTTTTTATAACCCAGATTATTAACATTATTATCGTCTCTCAAAGCAGTCAGTGTCAGACTGAGGACTTCAGTTACCCAGAGTGCTTCTGTGTATCTGACATTTGACCTCAGCCGAATGGAGTGAGGCATTTGGCTGTCTTCATGTTGTTTAACTGGAGGCAAATGTGACAACTTTCGACCTGAAGTTGGCACGAGAGAGAAGAAAGGGATGAGCAAATGTCAAGCTAATCAGTTGATATGTATGGCTAGTTCATTAGCTGAGTAATTATATTTCATAAATGTTCTCTGTGTGTGTTGGTTTGGGGTGGGGGGGGGGGGGGTCATCACTAGGTCAGTTTATAATCTTTGAGGAAATCCAATGGAAATTATTTAAGTAAATGAGACCTAGAATAAATCAACCCCAAATGAACTTGTGACAAACACTGATCGGGCAAACCAGCCAGTACAGTGACTAAAAGCTAAGTAATTAGTTGGTAATTAACAACAAGCTATGTATTTAGCGATACCTGCTAATTAGTGCTAACATAAAAATAAGAATTTTAGGTTATATCTCAAATGAATAAAATTATATGATTCAAACGCATTAGATATTTAATTTAAAAACATGTTTTTGCACTTGAATGTAAACGTGTAATTCTGTTATAAAATGTGGAATTCCAATATGAGGCCTAAATAGGGGAGCTACTCGCTTTTGGAGCCGGCCCCAAGTGGTCACTGGAGGTTCAGCAGTTTGAGGCACTTCTGTTTTGGATTCACTTCTGCCCAGGAGGTTTCTGCTTGGTTCAAAAATACAACAGATTTACTCCATTGTATCTGGACATTATGACCCTCGTGGTGTCACTGTGATGCAGCAGGGTCATGACTCACACCTTTCTGAAGGCTGTCCATCTGTGGCGGGAACACCGGACAGCCGGAACAGGGGTCTGAAAGTGAAACATCTTTAACCCTAACGCGTCAGGTGATATCCAAACAGATTGAACATGCCACTGAGCTCCTATAGCTTTTAATAATACTGCTTAATGTTTTATTATTGATGCCAGAGCAGAGGTGTGTTTGATTCAGCATGGTGTGTTTCTTTCTTTTTAGCCTTTATTTGATACAACAGATGGAGAGAAAGAAATGTTTGAAAGGAGAGAGTGGGGGAAGACAAAGGTCGAGGCCAGGAGTCGACCAGCAACCGCTGCAACGAGTAAATGTGGCTGCAGGAGCTGGGGACTGAACCCCCAACCTTCCAGTTGAGAGATGCCCTGAGGGCACGGTCACACTGGCCATCCACTGGCCGTCCGTACCGTGCCCAAGCACGCTTCAACGCTAAAGTCCAGTTCGTTTGACCAGTGTGACCGCTCCGTATCGTGCTCAGACACGGTACACTTCCTTGGCTTTGGCACACTTCAGAGAGGTGTGCTTCAGCACGGTACACTTCATGCACGAGCACAAGCACGCGGGTACATAATGCTAACAGCCTTCATTATGGAGAAATCCAGAGTTTCATGTCTGTATCTGACTAACATGACACAATATAATACACAAAGTATCTGTCATGCTCTCTGTGTTGTTCTTTGATGCGCAGGCGCCCGCGCGGCCGAGTCCGCGTGCGAGTCCGTGCGTGAGTCCGCGCGGACGCCCGCACATCGGAGAACAATTCATTTATTTATTGCTGTGTCTGATTAAAATGGCTTAAAATAAGTTGTAAAGTCAGAAAAGTAGCTGTCATGTTCTGTGTTTTCTCTGATGTGCAGACGCGGACTCGACTGCACGTCTCTCTCTCTCGTCCACCTGTTTGTAAACTGAGCACGCTTCATAATAACATAAAGTGTGCATGTGTTGTATTACAACGTTATGTACAAGAGGTAATCGTGCTTAGGCACGGATAGTCCTGTGTAGTGTGACCGCGGGCCATGCCGGCCAGCGGGGGAATGGCGCTGCGGGGGGGCAATCGTGCTTGGGTACAACACGGTACGGATGGCCAGTGTGACCACGCCCTAACTCTACCAATGAGCCGCCTCGAGTACTGTGGCCTCTCTGCATGGGGTGTACGGTTTAACAGTTATTTTTATTATATATTTATTCATTCATTCATTCATTCAATCATTATTTGTATCGGGCCAATTTATAAGTGTTATCTCAAGACACTTTACAAAAAAGCAAATGGGATAATATTATTTATTTCTAACAGAATATTAATACAAGGCACATAGATAAAATATAAAGTACATGTGGTTGTGTTTGACATGGTCTATCAAGTTACCTGAGGTCAGGTTTTGTTTCGTCCATTTAAGTATTAATGTCATTTCCTGTTTTATTTTGTACTTACCCTTGTCTCTGTCTTTCAGATCCTGTTCCTCATGTTTTCCCGCCGTGTGCTTCAAAGATCAAATGCATCTATAAGTGAGAAAAGAACATGATCGTGATTACAGAAGAAAAGCATTACTACATATATTATTCACGTTCCACAAGGACCCAGCCTACTGTGTCTCTGATTGGCTGATAAAATTAAGGTTAATTACAGTCAGACATATTTAAGCAGTACAGAGTGAGACACCTGAGACAGACACACAGACAGCGAGTGAGTGATTGAGGGCGTTTTCACATTAGGCACGATTGTTTCTCACAGAGCCCGAATGCTCCCCCTCCCTTCTCCCCGGCTCGTCTGCGCTCACATTACTAACATCGTCCCGTGCTTATGTACACAGTCAGTCAGGATGAAACAGCAGGTGGCAGTATGCACATAGTTGGTTTGCAAATATGTCGTGTCGAGAATAAAAAGAGGAAGAAGCAATAATTGTGAGATCTCTCATACCTCTCACATAAACTGTGCAGCTCGGAGGTGATGACAGTTTTTAAAGTGACAGGAGCCGTTTAGAATTAAACATTAATCAGTGGTCCACTTCCTAGTTTGAGCACGGTTGCGTCCTCATCGCCCGCGGACTGTACTGGATATATGAATGATACCACAGACCCCCTCTTCAAGCGGACTCGGACACAGTACCTGAGTACGGTGCGTTTGTGTTCACACTGATCAAATACTTGACTTTAGGGTCAAGTGTACTCGGATGCGGGCCTGGCTCCCTAAGAGAAAACCACCCTGAGTTTGATAAATAGTGAAAGCAATAGAAAACAGCATTTTGTTTGATCTAACAATATTTCATGTTGTGTGTGTCTTGTAAGCTGCCACTGGCTGCTTGAATTTCCCTCAGGATGAATAAAGTATCTATCTATCTATCTATCTATCTATCTATCTATCTATCTATGTTGCCTGAAAGTTAATTTATTAAGACATTGGCAAGGGAAGGAAAGGTTATTTGTGTAGCAAATTTCATACAGGGGCATTTCATAGCTTTACTGAAGATGGAGAGCACAGAATATCATTGAGTGAAATTCACATGTAACATGAAATAATTTCATAACTTGCACTTTTAGTCTGGATCTCTATAACATGTCATCTCCCTGGCCTTTTAACTTCTGCAGTTTTTCCTTTTTTAAGTAATACCATCTTTAAATTCTTCATACAGCTCCATCAGTAGGGTTTGTTCAGCTGTTGAATAAAACGCACTCTAACTTTCCTTCTCTCTGTGACTCATTCGATCGTCTGTTAGTTCATCCATTCATTAGGACTTCTTCTAAACTTCGAGTGCGTGCACATTGCGCGGCTATACAAGCCTGTCCTGAGTGAGCCCTGATGAAAGAAGGCTGCATCTGCGTTCGTGGAACAACTTGAGGCTTAATTAGAAGATTGCGTCAGTTTCATTCTTTCAGTCTTTTTTCAGGTGAGCTTGGCTTTCCTATTCAGAAAGTATTCCTCTTTGTTTTGTTCTTGAAAAAAACAAAGAGGCTTGAAATGGCGGCTTCACTGCTCCACACTGCCCCCAACGATTTCCGGTGGTATTGCAATGTTTTGTTCGTATATGTAAGCGTCCAGAAATGCAGACAAAAATAAAGCAGAGTACAGGCAGCCTTTCAGCTAAACCATAGCCCCAAGTGTGTTTCTCTTTATGTGAGGGACTGACCTATAAACCTATAAGAAAGCAGGTACACTGAAGCACAGCAGCCGTCAGATAAAATAAAACCACATATTGATCTCTGGAGTCTCCTTGTTCAGAGACATAAAGACTGTGTTACAGCCAGCGGTCACACTCTGCAGCCTCTCTCTCAGTGAGTGGTGTGTAAATCCTGCAGACATTATCTGCTGCTCTGGACTAATGGAGGTTTTTAACCACATGATAAACCACAGCCAGCGACAGGTCACATTGTTGTGTATCAGCCTGCAGCTGTGCGCGCCGAGGAGGAAGAAGAAGATAAATCTGCCAGCTGTAGTTTATAAAAGTGATCAATAATTTAGACCCACATGTGCCTTCAGAGACACAATAAAAGCACGTCAGAAACTATGAATAAGCAGGGTAGTGAAGCCCGAGACGGACGCACACTTCCTGCAGGGTTACAATCATTCCACTGTGTTCCTTATTAACACGTCCAAAACGGAGCTGCCTCTGGACAGTTTGCTTCCTAGCTGCGCATCAGAGTGTGCTGCAGAGATTAAACGGTTATTGAGCCGGGTGGCTTCAGGCTTGATACAGAGGAAATGTTGTAGATATCAACCCTCTGTTTCCCCCTAACCCTTTTAAGTCATTTTCACTTCTGCACTCCTGGAAATATCTAGACCATTTCAGAAGGACTGCTCCGGAGATTCGGAGATAGCTATGCTGCTATCACAGCAACCTGAAATTGTCTGGGTCATTTACACTAAAAGGCAGTTTTCAAACATGTTGTTGGCTATTTACTTTTAAAGTATGGCTTAAAATGTATTTAACAGAAATGTTAATATCGTAGACTGACTAGATTCTAATGATTGAGCCAATCGATTACACCGTCCTTCTATGCCGTTATCACCATGAAGAGAGCACTCTCTTCCTCCAATCACAGCTGCTGAAAAAAATGTGTCATACCTATAGCAACTGGGTCGCCCAGGCCTCCTCATAAAGATAAAAGTTTCTGTCCCTTCCTCGCTCAGAGTCACTCTGAGAGTGTCCCTCCATCACTCCTGGGCTACAATGCCTTGCTGGATTTTTTAAGCCAAGTAAGAATCACTCTGAGAGGATTCTCAGAATAGCTGTGAATATGGGCTCTGATTCTGAACATTTATAACTTAAATATCCCTGAGCACGTCAAGAGCATAGAGTGTAAATATTAGTGGACTTCGGAGGCTCATCGACAGCAGCCGCCATGTTGGAAATCCTGTCTCAGCCTAACTTTCAGTCAACCTAACGACAGGCTGATAAATGGAGCTGAGGCGGGTTTTAAGCCTCTTGACAAACCGTTACATCACGCCCACCTGTCAATCATGTCGTCTACACACCTAATTATGGATAACACGTATCGTTTTCAAAAAACTGAGACTTTTAAAAAAAACGTTTGCAACCACTCAGATTATGCTTTTCCCTCAAGACTCTTCAAATGACCTTCAGCTATACAGAGACTATGTTTCTCTGTTTACATTCGTAGCCTGCAATAAACCTTTTCATCCTCTGAGTTACTTTTTTGGGTTCAGGACAGCTAAACCATCACAACTGTAGGGGCTGGTGTTGGTTGTATTTTATGTGAGTTTGGGTAGGTAATCATCTCTCTGTGCAGTGTCAGGTGTGTGGGTGACTGTTTAGCCCTGATTAGGACCAGGTGTGTTAAACTTATATATTCCCTTGAGTTGCAGCAGTTGGTTCATTGTCTCACCTTCAGAGATATTGAGTGGTTGACTAGTTTAGTTTTACCGTATCTTAGGGCTATTAGTAAAGGAAGGCTATTTATTTGGATTAAATCGCTTGCGATTTTAGTGGTTATCCCTCTGGTATAACTTCAACTAAGATATCCAGGGTCCGCAATTGCATCCCACTCCCCCCAATCGTTACAATTTTCCCTCTTGGAGTGTTATTATTTGGGGGATGGTTCTTGTTCACGTTGCTGCTGTGATGTCGACTAAATGACACCCCAGAACATTTGATTGATCTTCAGCTAATGTGTCTGAATAATTCCATGTGGGATGGATCATGTGAATGATGAGACACGTTGGAATAAAATATTCACTGATTCATTCCCTCAACTCGTCAAGCTTTAGGTCGTCGTCGTCCCAAATGTTTGACTTGCAGTAGGTTTTTGCTGTTTTTTGTTTAGTCTGTATTTTCTATGTTCATAAAAGCAATACATATAGCCTATATTTCTTTTTAAAACAATTTGAGCTGCAGAAACCTTAAACAACCTTCTTGTTGTCATTGTGAGAATAACAGACCACGGCATTAAGACGTGTGAAGGTGACACAGACCGCGGCCCTCAGTGTGATTAAGTGGTGGTGGCTAATCATCAAAGCGTCATTCATTCTTGTCATATTTTTAATTATTGTCTCTGTGGTTTGTTGACAGAGTTGTTGATAAGTAATAATAGGTTAATAGAGGAGTTATTATCCTGTCAGCTCTGCATACTCCAGCTACCTGATAAAACATGTTCCTAATTTGACGTAATGATTGGGTAACCAGAGGGATTATAACACGGCTTCTTGACTGATGGGAAATGTGGTTCACCATTTATTAATTAAAAAAACACACATTGGTCGTGTCTAAAATCCTGCAGGAAATCTAAGTGCAGTAAACACAATGTTATGAAGTGATTCTCCATCTCTGACATGTGATCTGGTGCGTTAACAGCTGTTTGCTACACACGGGGTGAAGGACGCAGGAAACCTTTTCACACAGCTAATGTGTGTTACCAGTTAAAAAAGACTTGTATCTGTAAGCAGCTATAATGTTGGTTTATTTTGATCACTGGTATTCAGGTTAAGTGTTGTAGGATGGAAGCCACCAAAGAAAACACGTACACACACATTGGTTTGTTTTAAAGTCTAAGTGAACAAACATCATTATTAAACCTTGTTAAACTCTGGAGTATCTTGGTTACCCCTGTCCGGACTGACGTAATATTTTGACTTTCTGAAATGTTGTGCTGGGACCAATCCAAATGAAAAATCAAAAAAGACATGCACATCCCTCAGTGGGTGCTGGATCCAAAAAAGGAAAGATCCGCACACCAAGATGCTCAAGTTTGAAGGATTTATTAAGTGACGTTTCAAGGCCAACATGCTCTTCCTCAGACTTGAAGGTGTATTTTTTGATATTATTTTTATTTTGTGATATTTCCTTCTCTCCCGCCTTGAAACCACCTTCAACATCACCAGCACTGCACTCTCCTGGCTCAAATCATACCTCTCTGACAGATACCAGTTCATCAGCATCAACCACTGCAAATCCCACTGCTCCTCTCTCCCAAGGTGTTCCCCAAGGTTCTGTACTAGGTCCCCTCCTCTTCATCATGTACATGCTCCCCCTTGGTCACATCATCTGCCACCATGGTCTCCAGTTTCACTGCTTTGCTGACGACATCCAGCTCCACATCGCCACCAAAGCCATCACTCCTGCCACTCACTCAATCCTCACTGACTGCATCACTGAAATAAAATCCTGGCTTCAAACCAACTTTCTCAAACTCAACTGCGACAAATCAGAAGTTATCATCATCGGCCCCAAATCCCTCATCAAATCCACCAACAACTTCTCCCTCACCATCGATGGCTCTACAGTGCTCCCTTCCCCCCACATCCGTAACCTTGGTGTCTTCTTGGACCAAACCCTCTCCTACGGCAAACACATCAAACACATCACCAAAACAGCCTTTTTCCACCTCAGAAACATCGCCCGCCTCCGCCCATCCCTCTCATTTTCAGCTGCCGAGACCCTCACCCACGCATTCATTACCTCCAGATTAGACTATTGCAACAGTCTCCTCTACGGATCACCATCACACTCACTCAAGAAACTCCAATACATTCAGAAGTCTGCAGCCCGTCTCCTCACACACTCCCGCACCAGAGATCACATCACCCCCGTTCTTCATGACCTCCACTGGCTCCCCATCCCCCAGCGTATCAACTTCAAACTCCTCATTATCACCTTCAAAGCCCTTAACAACCTGGCTCCCCCCTATCTGTCTCACCTCCTCCACCGACACACTCCCACCTGCACTCTCAGGTCTGCAGATGCAAACCTCCTGTCCACCCCCTGCAGGACAGACTATCGGTCCTGGGGGGACAGGGCTTTCTCTGTTGCTGCTCCCACCCTCTGGAACTCACTCCCAAAAAACATCAGAGACTCCCCCACACTCACCTCTTCAACATTGCCTACAACCACTGACTCCCCCCCCACATTACTTCTTCATTGTACTGTCCTCGTCGTTTTTTGTTTTGTTTTATGGTTTTATATTTTGTCAAATTGTCTTTGAGTTCTTAGAAAAGCGCTATAAAAAACCAATGTATTATTATTATTATATTTTTTAACATAGAGACTCACAAAATACAACTTCAAGTCTGAGGAAAAGCATGTTGGCCTCGAAACGCTGGGTCCAATTATTATTATTATTGTTATTATTGTAAGTGTCTTGCCCAAGGACACATCAGACATGTGGCTGCAGGAGCTGGGGATCAAACCCCGACCTTCCAGTAGAGAGACGACCAACTCTACCACTAAGCCACAGCCGCCCCCACTAAAAATCATCTTCCTCTATAACCAAAAGGTGTGTCTCTGTGAGGTCCTTTCTGTCATGATGTCACACTCAAAATAACAATCTGAGCCTGTCTGTGACAAAAAAACACTTTTAGTGGACACACTTTGAAACATGCACCGAGGATTATGTTACAGACATCACAGCCTGTTTCACTGCTGCAGGATAAATCCAAAGGAGAAAACCAACACTTTTTAGACCTGTGAGTCATTTAGGCAAAGAGGAACTAATGATGGAATGTTGAAATGGTAACTTTCTCTGTTGATCGTGTCTGTGTGATGAATATAAAACAGCATGTGTTATTAATGGCATTATTTAAAGTTTGTATTTGAATTACACTCCATTCATTTATTCTAAATGTTATATAACACAATCAGTCAGCAGGGGTTACTCAGAGCTACCAGCTTCCTTTAATGCATAGATAATTATCATCAATACTTCCTGTTTATTAAAGATGTCACTGTGAATCATCAATCAGAGCTCAGTTACTGTCTCTCTTAGATCAGAGCAGAAACAACCAGGAGAGACTGTTGGTGTCTCTGAGAATAATAACCGTTGTTAACAAATCAATAAATCTTTTCAGAGACAGCAGTGGTTTGAACCCAATCTGATACACCATCAGGGGATAGTGGGGATTCAGTTTTTTGGACAATCATTGTACTGAGATGTCAGCCTCTCAACAACAAATACATCTGCTCCACTGGCTACAGTGTGATGTATTTTACAGAAGTCGGGTAGGCCAAAACATTGTTGTTCTTCCTTCTTCAGTCTGCTTAATTCCCAATTGGCTTTTTGGTTTCTTTCATTTGACAATTCAGAGAATGAGTGATCGGCTGTCATCGAGGTTCCCCACACACGACAAGAGATCAGATCACAAATATTGTTTAATATTTACGAATTAATTTCAGGGCGCCCTGACGTTCTTCCAACCACCTCACACCACCACAACATCTGACAAGACGATCTTTAGAACCATTAAAACGTCAGGACTTTGCTTAGGATTGTCAGAGAGAGGAATCTGGCCCAGATAGTCGGATCTTGTGTACCCCCCTTTACAGGCTCCTTCTGCAGGAGGAAAACCAGCTCGCCTCTTTTCCAGTTTCTCCACCAAGAGATTTCTCAACTCAGTGTTTGTAGCATTTCAGGGCACAGACGCCTCAAACAAGTTAGAAAACTGCATTTTGTTTTACACATTTTTTTTTTTACATTTACTGAGCTGCTGTAATGAAGGAGGTTATAGGCTTTATTATATTAATCAAACTCCATGGTGGCGATTCAGAAAAAAGTGCCAACCAGAAGTGTGGAAAAAAAAAGTACCACACTGACCACCAATTTCCACATAGCTGGTGTACGCTGAAGTCAGTTTGCTGCCGCTCTACGCTCCTGTTTCCGTCTCCGTTGCATGCCAGCAGCACCACTAACGCTCTGCTCCGTTTCAAATACACTGCGAGTCGATTTCCGACCAAGCACGCGTCAAGCTGAATCTATTCAATTCAATTCAAATAACTTTATTTATTCATGAGGAACTTCAGTTGTGTAAAAAAACATCAGTGTGCACACAGCTCACATGACTGAAAGAAAAACACAAAAAAAACAACCAAACACACACACATCACATATCAACATCCAAGGTGCATTTAAAGGGCACTAAGTGATTAAAGCTGGTTAGCCATAAAAAAATAATGCATGACAAATCAGCAAAAAATGGTTACGGCTAGTACTAAATCTGGACCCAAAAGCATGACTCAGACAGGCAGGATACGTGTACAAAGAGTTTATTCCAAAACGTGACTCAAAAATGTGCAAGGGGGAGGGGTAGTGCGAAGTCCCGAGGTCCGTGTCCGTGAATCCCAGTGCGGTGTCCAAAAATGCACAGGTGAGTGAAGAAAACACAAAGGCGATCTGGTGAGCAAAGACAAAAAAACGAGGTAAGCTACAAAAGCTTCGTCAACAGGGAACATTAAATTCTAAGGATCCAGGAAAGCTGGATACCACACGAGCTGGCCAGGAGCTGTGAATCATGACAAAAATAATGCAAAAAATTATAATATATATATATCTAATATAAAAATTATAATATGGGATAAAAAAGAATAAACATTCAAGTTGAATTGTGAAATGTATTATAAGCATGATAAATCCATCATTAATAATGTTATGAGAAGTTAAAAGAGTGGTGTTACAGCCAGGCGCAGAGCCTATGGGTCATTGCAGAGGGGGTGGGGGACCTATAGTCGGCCCTTACAGTCTGTAGGCTATAGCATATGTTGTAGCCTGTAAAGCATAGTAAAGTATATTATATATGGTATAGTATCGGCTGTATGGAGATGCAAGACAGATCCAAAAATAAATTTCAATCCAATCCAACAAAAGTGTAATCACATGTAATCCGTCGTAGCCTTAATGGCCAATGTCCAAAGTGTCCAATATCCAAACTGGAAAGTATTTCTTAACTACAGTAATGTGACCCGCTGATCTTATAGCAGCACCATCCTCCTCTTCTTCATCCTCACAACCCTTTCAGTCACCTTGTTCTCATTAATGGTAATATCCCTCTCTATTGATAGTAAAGGTGAGCTTTGAGAGTCTGGCCTTACTCCCAATGATGACTAAACAAATGGATATCAACACCTACAGTATCTGATTTATATTACTGAAGACACATTAAGACACAGACTGCAGGGAGAGCAAAGAGCAAAATAACAATCAAACCTCTTCACCAATAACCAAACTCTCTTACCTCAAATTAAAAAAAATAGAGAAAATACAAACATCGTACCCTCCCTCCCCAACAGAAAAAAGGAGAAAAAAGATTTGTTAAAAGAAAAGTATTTTCTCCACTACACCTACCAGGACTGTGTTTAATCAAGTGGAACCTCCAGTGTTCAAAATGAAGCCAATGCGGAAGTGCAAAAAACTGCAGTTTCTTGAGTGTCCACTTGAGGCTGGCTCCAAGAGCTCTGAAGTCACATACACACCCCATTCAAAAAAGACGTTTTTACAGCAGAAATGATCATGTTTACAGCATTGTACAAAAAACAAAACGGGTCTGATTTGTTATTGTCCTCATAGGCACACACAGTACGTTAAGTGAATTTGTTTATGTTGCATCCATTTTGATTTTATGACAATACAAGTCATCCATATGGTGCAAGGCTGACCTGATTGACAGGCGATTGTGGTGTAATGTTTGTCTAAAGGCTTAAAACCTGCCTCAGTGTGATATTCTGTTAGTCTACCCTTTTGTTTTTATGTGTTTTGTGCTCACTTCCTGTTTTATTTTGTTATCTGCTACTATGATATCTAGTCCGATTTCCTGCCATTGTTCTGTTTCCAGCCTTTCGTCCCAACACATGTGTCTCATCTGCATTTAGTCTGACCTGTATACCCCTGTGTTTCCATTAGCCCTCTGCCAGATTATCATCGTCTCCTTAGTGTGTTTATGCTTTCCAGCCTTGTTTTCCGTGTGTTTGCTTGCCTGGTTTTGAACCTTGTTTGGATTTTGGATTTTGTGGATTTTTCTGCCCACCATGACTGCTTCTCTGTGTATGACCTACAAACGTTTTTTTCTGTTCTGGACTCTCCTCTGCGTCAGAGTGGTGTTGACACTCTTGTTACAAACGGTGAATGAATCAAAGTTAGAAACACTTTGAAATCCAGATTGTGACTTACTTTTTCAGGACTGTCATATTTCTAGAAAACTTTGCTTGAACATTTCTTAGATGAGGTCTCCTTTACATCCAGAAAGCTTGTTTTCATAGTCTTCATATAACCATATTTTCTAACTTTATTTCTGTTTATCTTATAATTTTCAAAACACATAAAGTTTGTTTTAATGAAGTGTACAGAACACTTATTCATGTCTATTAATGAATATTAATGTGTTTCTGAATTACTCCCAAACATTAAAAGCTTCTCAGCTCTCAGTGAAGAATTAAAAATGATCTCACGAACAAGCACTTAAAAGCATCCCTTCATTTTAGAATCAAATTTTTATTTTCCATTACACCAAGCAGGGTGAGTGTAGAGTTCAACGCATCCATTAATGCTCCCTGATGTCCTTTCTCAGGTTTGATCACTAATAACATCAGTGAAAGTCAATCAAAGGAGAGTACAATTAATAACTAGAGCTGGAGGTAAACGCAGAATCAAAGTGTGTTAGCTGACTTTGAAAACTTAGATCTTACTAAGTGTTTTGTAGGTAAATAAAACAAAACCTTTTCCAAACAGAAATCACTGAAGGTGACAGGTGTATTTTCACTTTTAATGCTTTTAAGGTGAGAAAATGAAAAAAAAACCACAGCTCACCTGACACTGTCAAACTACCGCAGTCAAAACTACCACAGTCATAACTATCGCAGTCAAAACTACCACAGTCAAAACTATCACAGTCAAAACTACCGCAGTCAAAACTACCACAGTCAAAACTACCGCAGTCAAAACTACCGCAGTCAAAACTACCACAGTCATAACTATCACAGTCAAAACTACCACAGTCAAAACTACCACAGTCATAACTATCACAGTCATAACTATCACAGTCAAAACTACCACAGTCAAAACTATCACAGTCAAAACTATCACAGTCAAAACTATCACAGTCAAAACTACCGCAGTCACAACTACCGCAGTCAAAACTACCACAGTCATAACTATCACAGTCAAAAGTACCACAGTCAAAACTATCACAGTCAAAACTACCACAGTCAAAACTATCACAGTCAAAACTATCACAGTCAAAACTACCGCAGTCAAAACTACCACAGTCTAAACTACCACAATCAAAACTACCACAGTCAAAACTACCACAGTCTAAACTACCACAGTCAAAACTACCACAGTCTAAACTACCGCAATCAAAACTACCACAGTCAAAACTATCACAGTCAAAACTACCGCAGTCTAAACTACCGCAATCAAAACTACCACAGTCAAAACTACCACAGTCATAACTACCACAGTCTAAACTACCACAGTCTAAACTACCACAGTCATAACTACCACAGTCATAACTACCACAGTCATAACTACCACAGTCTAAACTGCCACAGTCATAACTACCGCAGTCTAAACTACCACAGTCATAACTACCACAGTCTAAACTACCACAGTCATAACTACCACAGTCATAACTACCGCAGTCATAACTACCACAGTCTAAACTACCACAGTCATAACTGCCACAGTCATAACTACCACAGTCATAACTACCACAGTCATAACTGCCACAGTCTAAACTACCGCAGTCATAACTGCCACAGTCATAACTACCACAGTCTAAACTGCCACAGTCTAAACTACCGCAGTCATAACTACCACAGTCTAAACTACCACAGTCATAACTACCACAGTCATAACTACCACAGTCTAAACTGCCACAGTCTAAACTACCGCAGTCATAACTACCACAGTCTAAACTACCACAGTCATAACTACCACAGTCATAACTACCACAGTCATAACTACCACAGTCTAAACTACCACAGTCATAACTACCACAGTCATAACTACCACAGTCATAACTACCACAGTCTAAACTACCACAGTCATAACTACCACAGTCATAACTACCACAGTCATAACTACCACAGTCTAAACTACCACAGTCATAACTACCACAGTCATAACTACCACAGTCTAAACTACCACAGTCATAACTACCACAGTCATAACTACCACAGTCATAACTACCACAGTCTAAACTGCCACAGTCTAAACTACCGCAGTCATAACTACCACAGTCTAAACTACCACAGTCATAACTACCACAGTCTAAACTACCACAGTCATAACTACCACAGTCATAACTATCACAGTCAAAACTACCACAGTCAAAACTACCACAGTCAAAACTATCACAGTCAAAACTATCACAGTCAAAACTACCGCAGTCAAAACTACCGCAGTCAAAACTACCACAGTCATAACTATCACAGTCAAAAGTACCACAGTCAAAACTATCACAGTCAAAACTACCACAGTCAAAACTATCACAGTCAAAACTATCACAGTCAAAACTACCGCAGTCAAAACTACCACAGTCTAAACTACCACAGTCAAAACTACCACAGTCTAAACTACCGCAATCAAAACTACCACAGTCAAAACTATCACAGTCAAAACTACCGCAGTCTAAACTACCGCAATCAAAACTACCACAGTCAAAACTACCACAGTCATAACTACCACAGTCTAAACTACCACAGTCTAAACTACCACAGTCTAAACTACCACAGTCATAACTACCACAGTCTAAACTGCCACAGTCATAACTACCGCAGTCTAAACTACCACAGTCATAACTACCACAGTCTAAACTACCACAGTCATAACTACCACAGTCATAACTACCGCAGTCATAACTACCACAGTCTAAACTACCACAGTCATAACTGCCACAGTCATAACTACCACAGTCATAACTACCACAGTCATAACTGCCACAGTCTAAACTACCGCAGTCATAACTGCCACAGTCATAACTACCACAGTCTAAACTGCCACAGTCTAAACTACCGCAGTCATAACTACCACAGTCTAAACTACCACAGTCATAACTACCACAGTCATAACTACCACAGTCATAACTACCACAGTCTAAACTGCCACAGTCTAAACTACCGCAGTCATAACTACCACAGTCTAAACTACCACAGTCATAACTACCACAGTCATAACTACCACAGTCATAACTACCGCAGTCATAACTACCACAGTCATAACTGCCACAGTCTAAACTACCACAGTCATAACTACCACAGTCATAACTACCACAGTCATAACTGCCACAGTCATAACTGCCACAGTCATAACTACCACAGTCTAAACTACCACAGTCAAAACTACCGCAGTCAAAACTACCACAGTCATAACTATCACAGTCATAACTATCACAGTCAAAACTATCACAGTCAAAACTATCACAGTCAAAACTACCGCAGTCAAAACTACCGCAGTCAAAACTACCACAGTCATAACTATCACAGTCAAAAGTACCACAGTCAAAACTATCACAGTCAAAACTACCACAGTCAAAACTATCACAGTCAAAACTATCACAGTCAAAACTACCGCAGTCAAAACTACCACAGTCTAAACTACCACAATCAAAACTACCACAGTCAAAACTACCACAGTCTAAACTACCACAGTCAAAACTACCACAGTCTAAACTACCGCAATCAAAACTACCACAGTCAAAACTATCACAGTCAAAACTACCGCAGTCTAAACTACCGCAATCAAAACTACCACAGTCAAAACTACCACAGTCATAACTACCACAGTCTAAACTACCACAGTCTAAACTACCACAGTCATAACTACCACTGTCAAACTACCGCAGTCAAAACTACCACAGTCATAACTATCGCAGTCAAAACTACCACAGTCAAAACTATCACAGTCAAAACTACCGCAGTCAAAACTACCACAGTCAAAACTACCGCAGTCAAAACTACCACAGTCATAACTATCACAGTCAAAACTACCACAGTCAAAACTACCGCAGTCAAAACTACCACAGTCATAACTATCACAGTCATAACTATCACAGTCAAAACTACCACAGTCAAAACTATCACAGTCAAAACTACCACAGTCTAAACTACCACAGTCATAACTATCACAGTCAAAACTACCGCAGTCAAAACTACCGCAGTCAAAACTACCACAGTCATAACTATCACAGTCAAAAGTACCACAGTCAAAACTATCACAGTCAAAACTACCACAGTCAAAACTATCACAGTCAAAACTATCACAGTCAAAACTACCGCAGTCAAAACTACCACAGTCTAAACTACCACAATCAAAACTACCACAGTCAAAACTACCACAGTCTAAACTACCACAGTCAAAACTACCACAGTCTAAACTACCGCAATCAAAACTACCACAGTCAAAACTATCACAGTCAAAACTACCGCAGTCTAAACTACCGCAATCAAAACTACCACAGTCAAAACTACCACAGTCAAAACTACCACAGTCTAAACTACCACAGTCTAAACTACCACAGTCATAACTACCACAGTCATAACTACCACAGTCATAACTACCACAGTCTAAACTACCGCAATCAAAACTACCACAGTCAAAACTACCACAGTCATAACTACCACAGTCTAAACTACCACAGTCATAACTACCACAGTCATAACTACCACAGTCTAAACTGCCACAGTCATAACTACCGCAGTCATAACTACCACAGTCTAAACTGCCACAGTCATAACTACCACAGTCTAAACTACCACAGTCATAACTACCACAGTCATAACTACCACAGTCTAAACTACCACAGTCATAACTACCACAGTCATAACTACCACAGTCATAACTACCACAGTCTAAACTGCCACAGTCTAAACTACCGCAGTCATAACTACCACAGTCTAAACTACCACAGTCATAACTACCACAGTCTAAACTACCACAGTCATAACTACCACAGTCATAACTATCACAGTCAAAACTACCACAGTCAAAACTACCACAGTCAAAACTATCACAGTCAAAACTATCACAGTCAAAACTACCGCAGTCAAAACTACCACAGTCTAAACTACCACAGTCAAAACTACCACAGTCTAAACTACCGCAATCAAAACTACCACAGTCAAAACTATCACAGTCAAAACTACCGCAGTCTAAACTACCGCAATCAAAACTACCACAGTCAAAACTACCACAGTCATAACTACCACAGTCTAAACTACCACAGTCTAAACTACCACAGTCTAAACTACCACAGTCATAACTACCACAGTCTAAACTGCCACAGTCATAACTACCGCAGTCTAAACTACCACAGTCATAACTACCACAGTCTAAACTACCACAGTCATAACTACCACAGTCATAACTACCGCAGTCATAACTACCACAGTCTAAACTACCACAGTCATAACTGCCACAGTCATAACTACCACAGTCATAACTACCACAGTCATAACTACCACAGTCATAACTGCCACAGTCATAACTACCACAGTCATAACTACCACAGTCATAACTGCCACAGTCTAAACTACCGCAGTCATAACTGCCACAGTCATAACTACCACAGTCATAACTACCACAGTCTAAACTACCACAGTCATAACTACCACAGTCATAACTACCACAGTCATAACTACCACAGTCTAAACTGCCACAGTCTAAACTACCGCAGTCATAACTACCACAGTCTAAACTACCACAGTCATAACTACCACAGTCATAACTACCACAGTCATAACTACCGCAGTCATAACTACCACAGTCATAACTGCCACAGTCTAAACTACCACAGTCATAACTACCACAGTCATAACTACCACAGTCATAACTGCCACAGTCATAACTGCCACAGTCATAACTACCACAGTCTAAACTACCACAGTCAAAACTACCGCAGTCAAAACTACCACAGTCATAACTATCACAGTCATAACTATCACAGTCAAAACTATCACAGTCAAAACTATCACAGTCAAAACTACCGCAGTCAAAACTACCGCAGTCAAAACTACCACAGTCATAACTATCACAGTCAAAAGTACCACAGTCAAAACTATCACAGTCAAAACTACCACAGTCAAAACTATCACAGTCAAAACTATCACAGTCAAAACTACCGCAGTCAAAACTACCACAGTCTAAACTACCACAATCAAAACTACCACAGTCAAAACTACCACAGTCTAAACTACCACAGTCAAAACTACCACAGTCTAAACTACCGCAATCAAAACTACCACAGTCAAAACTATCACAGTCAAAACTACCGCAGTCTAAACTACCGCAATCAAAACTACCACAGTCAAAACTACCACAGTCATAACTACCACAGTCTAAACTACCACAGTCTAAACTACCACAGTCATAACTACCACTGTCAAACTACCGCAGTCAAAACTACCACAGTCATAACTATCGCAGTCAAAACTACCACAGTCAAAACTATCACAGTCAAAACTACCGCAGTCAAAACTACCACAGTCAAAACTACCGCAGTCAAAACTACCACAGTCATAACTATCACAGTCAAAACTACCACAGTCAAAACTACCGCAGTCAAAACTACCACAGTCATAACTATCACAGTCATAACTATCACAGTCAAAACTACCACAGTCAAAACTATCACAGTCAAAACTACCACAGTCTAAACTACCACAGTCATAACTATCACAGTCAAAACTACCGCAGTCAAAACTACCGCAGTCAAAACTACCACAGTCATAACTATCACAGTCAAAAGTACCACAGTCAAAACTATCACAGTCAAAACTACCGCAATCAAAACTACCACAGTCAAAACTACCACAGTCATAACTACCACAGTCTAAACTACCACAGTCTAAACTACCACAGTCATAACTACCACAGTCATAACTACCACAGTCATAACTACCACAGTCTAAACTACCGCAATCAAAACTACCACAGTCAAAACTACCACAGTCATAACTACCACAGTCTAAACTACCACAGTCATAACTACCACAGTCATAACTACCACAGTCTAAACTGCCACAGTCATAACTACCGCAGTCATAACTACCACAGTCTAAACTGCCACAGTCATAACTACCACAGTCTAAACTACCACAGTCTAAACTGCCACAGTCTAAACTACCGCAGTCATAACTACCACAGTCTAAACTACCACAGTCATAACTACCACAGTCATAACTACCACAGTCATAACTACCACAGTCATAACTACCGCAGTCATAACTACCACAGTCATAACTACCACAGTCATAACTGCCACAGTCTAAACTACCGCAGTCATAACTGCCACAGTCATAACTACCACAGTCTAAACTACCACAGTCATAACTACCACAGTCATAACTACCACAGTCTAAACTGCCACAGTCTAAACTACCGCAGTCATAACTACCACAGTCTAAACTACCACAGTCATAACTACCACAGTCATAACTACCACAGTCATAACTACCACGGTCATAACTACCGCAGTCATAACTACCACAGTCTAAACTACCACAGTCTAAACTACCACAGTCATAACTACCACAGTCATAACTACCACAGTCATAACTACCACAGTCATAACTGCCACAGTCTAAACTACCGCAGTCATAACTACCACAGTCATCACTACCACAGTCTAAACTACCACAGTCATAACTACCACAGTCATAACTACCACAGTCATAACTGCCACAGTCATAACTGCCACAGTCATAACTGCCACAGTCATAACTACCACAGTCTAAACTACCACAGTCATAACTACCACAGTCATAACTACCACAGTCATAACTACCACGGTCATAACTACCACAGTCATAACTACCACAGTCTAAACTACCACAGTCTAAACTACCACAGTCATAACTACCACAGTCATAACTACCACAGTCATAACTACCACAGTCATAACTGCCACAGTCTAAACTACCGCAGTCATAACTACCACAGTCATCACTACCACAGTCTAAACTACCACAGTCATAACTACCACAGTCATAACTACCACAGTCATAACTGCCACAGTCATAACTGCCACAGTCATAACTGCCACAGTCATAACTACCACAGTCTAAACTACCACAGTCAAAACTACCGCAGTCAAAACTACCACAGTCATAACTATCACAGTCATAACTATCACAGTCAAAACTACCACAGTCAAAACTATCACAGTCAAAACTACCACAGTCATAACTATCACAGTCATAACTATCACAGTCAAAACTACCACAGTCAAAACTATCACAGTCATAACTACCGCAGTCAAAACTACCACAGTCATAACTATCACAGTCATAACTATCACAGTCAAAACTACCACAGTCAAAACTATCACAGTCATAACTACCACAGTCAAAACTATCACAGTCAAAACTACCACAGTCATAACTATCACAGTCATAACTACCACAGTCTAAACTACCACAGTCAAAACTACCGCAGTCAAAACTACCACAGTCATAACTATCACAGTCATAACTATCACAGTCAAAACTACCACAGTCAAAACTATCACAGTCAAAACTACCACAGTCATAACTATCACAGTCATAACTATCACAGTCAAAACTACCACAGTCAAAACTATCACAGTCAAAACTATCACAGTCAAAACTGCCACAGTCATAACTATCACAGTCATAACTATCACAGTCAAAACTACCACAGTCAAAACTATCACAGTCAAAACTATCACAGTCAAAACTACCACAGTCAAAACTATCACAGTCAAAACTATCACAGTCAAAACTACCACAGTCTAAACTACCACAGTCTAAACTACCACAGTCTAAACTACCACAGTCATAACTGCCACAGTCATAACTGCCACAGTCATAACTACCACAGTCTAAACTACCACAGTCTAAACTACCACAGTCATAACTACCACAGTCATAACTACCACAGTCATAACTGCCACAGTCATAACTGCCACAGTCATAACTACCACAGTCTAAACTACCACAGTCATAACTGCCACAGTCATAACTACCACAGTCATAACTACCACAGTCATAACTGCCACAGTCATAACTACCACAGTCATAACTACCACAGTCATAACTGCCACAGTCATAACTACCACAGTCATAACTACCACAGTCATAACTGCCACAGTCATAACTACCACAGTCTAAACTACCACAGTCATAACTACCACAGTCATAACTGCCACAGTCTAAACTACCACAGTCATAACTACCACAGTCATCACTACCACAGTCTAAACTACCACAGTCATAACTACCACAGTCATAACTACCACAGTCATAACTGCCACAGTCATAACTACCACAGTCTAAACTACCACAGTCATAACTACCACAGTCATAACTACCACAGTCTAAACTACCACAGTCATAACTACCACAGTCATAACTACCACAGTCATAACTACCACAGTCTAAACTACCACAGTCATAACTACCACAGTCATAACTACCACAGTCATAACTACCACAGTCATAACTACCACAGTCATAACTGCCACAGTCTAAACTGCCACAGTCATAACTACCACAGTCATAACTGCCACAGTCATAACTACCACAGTCTAAACTACCACAGTCATAACTACCACAGTCATAACTACCACAGTCTAAACTACCACAGTCTAAACTACCGCAGTCATAACTGCCACAGTCATAACTGCCACAGTCATAACTGCCACAGTCATAACTACCACAGTCATAACTGCCACAGTCATAACTACCACAGTCATAACTACCACAGTCTAAACTACCACAGTCATAACTACCACAGTCATAACTGCCACAGTCATAACTACCACAGTCTAAACTACCACAGTCTAAACTGCCACAGTCTAAACTATCACAGTCATAACTACCACAGTCAAAACTACCGCAGTCAAAACTACCACAGTCAAAACTATCACAGTCAAAACTATCACAGTCAAAACTACCGCAGTCAAAACTACCACAGTCAAAACTATCGCAGTCAAAACTACCGCAGTCAAAACTACCGCAGTCATAACTGCCACAGTCATAACTACCACAGTCTAAACTACCGCAGTCATAACTACCACAGTCTAAACTACCACAGTCTAAACTACCACAGTCATAACTACCACAGTCTAAACTACCACAGTCATAACTACCACAGTCATAACTACCACAGTCATAACTGCCACAGTCTAAACTACCGCAGTCATAACTACCACAGTCATAACTGCCACAGTCTAAACTACCACAGTCTAAACTACCACAGTCTAAACTACCACAGTCATAACTACCACAGTCTAAACTACCGCAGTCATAACTACCACAGTCTAAACTACCACAGTCTAAACTACCACAGTCATAACTACCACAGTCTAAACTACCACAGTCATAACTACCACAGTCATAACTACCACAGTCATAACTGCCACAGTCTAAACTACCGCAGTCATAACTACCACAGTCATAACTGCCACAGTCTAAACTACCACAGTCTAAACTACCACAGTCTAAACTACCACAGTCATAACTACCACAGTCATAACTACCACAGTCATAACTGCCACAGTCTAAACTACCACAGTCTAAACTACCACAGTCTAAACTACCACAGTCATAACTACCAGTCATAACTACCACAGTCATAACTACCACAGTCATAACTGCCACAGTCTAAACTACCACAGTCTAAACTACCACAGTCATAACTACCACAGTCATAACTACCACAGTCATAACTATCACAGTCTAAACTACCGCAGTCATAACTACCACAGTCATAACTGCCACAGTCTAAACTGTCACAGTCTAAACTACCACAGTCTTAACTGCCACAGTCTAAACTAACACAGTCTAAACTACCGCAGTCATAACTACCACAGTCATAACTGCCACAGTCTAAACTACCGCAGTCATAACTACCACAGTCATAACTACCACAGTCTAAACTACCGCAGTCATAACTACCACAGTCATAACTACCACAGTCATAACTGCCACAGTCATAACTACCACAGTCATAACTGCCACAGTCTAAACTAACACAGTCATAACTACCACAGTCATAACTACCACAGTCATAACTGCCACAGTCATAACTGCCACAGTCTAAACTAACACAGTCATAACTACCACAGTCTAAACTACCACAGTCATAACTGCCACAGTCATAACTACCACAGTCATAACTGCCACAGTCATAACTACCACAGTCATAACTGCCACAGTCATAACTGCCACAGTCATAACTGCCACAGTCATAACTGCCACAGTCTAAACTAACACAGTCATAACTACCACAGTCATAACTGCCACAGTCTAAACTAACACAGTCATAACTACCACAGTCATAACTGCCACAGTCATAACTACCACAGTCATAACTGCCACAGTCATAACTACCACAGTCATAACTACCACAGTCATAACTACCACAGTCATAACTACCACAGTCATAACTGCCACAGTCATAACTGCCACAGTCATAACTGCCACAGTCATAACTACCACAGTCATAACTACCACAGTCTAAACTACCACAGTCATAACTACCACAGTCATAACTACCACAGTCATAACTACCACAGTCATAACTACCACAGTCATAACTACCACAGTCATAACTACCACAGTCTAAACTACCACAGTCTAAACTGCCACAGTCTAAACTGCCACAGTCATAACTGCCACAGTCATAACTGCCACAGTCATAACTACCACAGTCTAAACTGCCACAGTCATAACTGCCACAGTCATAACTACCACAGTCTAAACTACCACAGTCTAAACTACCACAGTCTAAACTACCACAGTCTAAACTGCCACAGTCTAAACTACCACAGTCTAAACTGCCACAGTCTAAACTGCCACAGTCATAACTGCCACAGTCATAACTGCCACAGTCATAACTACCACAGTCTAAACTGCCACAGTCATAACTGCCACAGTCATAACTACCACAGTCTAAACTACCACAGTCATAACTACCACAGTCTAAACTACCACAGTCTAAACTGCCACAGTCTAAACTGCCACAGTCATAACTGCCACAGTCATAACTACCACAGTCTAAACTGCCACAGTCTAAACTACCACAGTCTAAACTGCCACAGTCATAACTACCACAGTCTAAACTGCCACAGTCTAAACTGCCACAGTCATAACTGCCACAGTCATAACTGCCACAGTCATAACTACCACAGTCTAAACTAACACAGTCATAACTGCCACAGTCATAACTGCCACAGTCATAACTACCACAGTCATAACTGCCACAGTCTAAACTAACACAGTCATAACTGCCACAGTCATAACTACCACAGTCATAACTACCACAGTCATAACTACCACAGTCATAACTACCACAGTCATAACTACCACAGTCATAACTACCACAGTCTAAACTGCCACAGTCATAACTGCCACAGTCATAACTACCACAGTCATAACTACCACAGTCATAACTACCACAGTCATAACTACCACAGTCTAAACTACCACAGTCTAAACTGCCACAGTCATAACTACCACAGTCTAAACTGCCACAGTCATAACTGCCACAGTCATAACTGCCACAGTCATAACTGCCACAGTCTAAACTGCCACAGTCTAAACTGCCACAGTCATAACTGCCACAGTCTAAACTGCCACAGTCATAACTACCACAGTCATAACTACCACAGTCATAACTACCACAGTCTAAACTAACACAGTCATAACTACCACAGTCATAACTACCACAGTCATAACTACCACAGTCATAACTACCACAGTCTAAACTGCCACAGTCATAACTGCCACAGTCATAACTACCACAGTCTAAACTACCACAGTCTAAACTGCCACAGTCATAACTACCACAGTCTAAACTGCCACAGTCTAAACTGCCACAGTCATAACTGCCACAGTCATAACTGCCACAGTCATAACTGCCACAGTCTAAACTGCCACAGTCTAAACTGCCACAGTCATAACTGCCACAGTCTAAACTGCCACAGTCATAACTGCCACAGTCATAACTACCACAGTCATAACTGCCACAGTCTAAACTAACACAGTCATAACTGCCACAGTCATAACTACCACAGTCATAACTACCACAGTCTAAACTAACACAGTCATAACTACCACAGTCATAACTACCACAGTCATAACTACCACAGTCATAACTACCACAGTCATAACTACCACAGTCTAAACTGCCACAGTCATAACTACCACAGTCATAACTAACACAGTCATAACTGCCACAGTCATAACTACCACAGTCATAACTACCACAGTCTAAACTAACACAGTCATAACTACCACAGTCATAACTACCACAGTCATAACTACCACAGTCATAACTACCACAGTCATAACTACCACAGTCTAAACTGCCACAGTCTAAACTGCCACAGTCATAACTGCCACAGTCATAACTGCCACAGTCATAACTACCACAGTCTAAACTGCCACAGTCATAACTACCACAGTCATAACTACCACAGTCTAAACTGCCACAGTCTAAACTGCCACAGTCATAACTGCCACAGTCATAACTGCCACAGTCATAACTACCACAGTCTAAACTGCCACAGTCATAACTGCCACAGTCATAACTGCCACAGTCATAACTACCACAGTCTAAACTGCCACAGTCATAACTGCCACAGTCATAACTACCACAGTCTAAACTGCCACAGTCATAACTACCACAGTCATAACTACCACAGTCTAAACTGCCACAGTCATAACTACCACAGTCTAAACTAACACAGTCATAACTACCACAGTCTAAACTGCCACAGTCATAACTACCACAGTCATAACTACCACAGTCTAAACTGCCACAGTCATAACTGCCACAGTCATAACTACCACAGTCATAACTACCACAGTCTAAACTGCCACAGTCATAACTGCCACAGTCATAACTACCACAGTCATAACTACCACAGTCTAAACTACCACAGTCTAAACTACCACAGTCTAAACTGCCACAGTCATAACTGCCACAGTCATAACTACCACAGTCTAAACTACCACAGTCATAACTACCACAGTCTAAACTACCACAGTCTAAACTGCCACAGTCATAACTACCACAGTCTAAACTGCCACAGTCTAAACTGCCACAGTCATAACTGCCACAGTCATAACTGCCACAGTCATAACTACCACAGTCTAAACTAACACAGTCATAACTGCCACAGTCTAAACTACCACAGTCTAAACTGCCACAGTCATAACTGCCACAGTCATAACTGCCACAGTCATAACTACCACAGTCATAACTACCACAGTCTAAACTAACACAGTCATAACTGCCACAGTCATAACTACCACAGTCTAAACTACCACAGTCTAAACTGCCACAGTCATAACTGCCACAGTCATAACTACCACAGTCATAACTACCACAGTCTAAACTGCCACAGTCATAACTGCCACAGTCATAACTACCACAGTCTAAACTAACACAGTCATAACTACCACAGTCTAAACTAACACAGTCATAACTACCACAGTCTAAACTAACACAGTCATAACTACCACAGTCTAAACTACCACAGTCTAAACTGCCACAGTCATAACTACCACAGTCTAAACTAACACAGTCATAACTACCACAGTCTAAACTACCACAGTCTAAACTGCCACAGTCATAACTGCCACAGTCATAACTGCCACAGTCATAACTACCACAGTCATAACTACCACAGTCTAAACTAACACAGTCATAACTGCCACAGTCATAACTACCACAGTCTAAACTACCACAGTCTAAACTGCCACAGTCATAACTGCCACAGTCATAACTACCACAGTCATAACTACCACAGTCTAAACTGCCACAGTCATAACTGCCACAGTCATAACTACCACAGTCTAAACTAACACAGTCATAACTACCACAGTCTAAACTAACACAGTCATAACTACCACAGTCTAAACTAACACAGTCTAAACTGCCACAGTCATAACTGCCACAGTCTAAACTACCACAGTCATAACTACCACAGTCATAACTGCCACAGTCTAAACTGCCACAGTCATAACTGCCACAGTCTAAACTGCCACAGTCATAACTGCCACAGTCATAACTGCCACAGTCATAACTGCCACAGTCTAAACTACCACAGTCATAACTACCACAGTCTAAACTACCACAGTCATAACTGCCACAGTCATAACTACCACAGTCATAACTACCACAGTCATAACTACCACAGTCTAAACTACCACAGTCATAACTGCCACAGTCTAAACTACCACAGTCTAAACTAACACAGTCATAACTGCCACAGTCTAAACTAACACAGTCATAACTGCCACAGTCATAACTGCCACAGTCATAACTGCCACAGTCTAAACTGCCACAGTCTAAACTAACACAGTCATAACTGCCACAGTCATAACTGCCACAGTCATAACTACCACAGTCTAAACTACCACAGTCTAAACTGCCACAGTCTAAACTACCACAGTCTAAACTACCACAGTCATAACTACCACAGTCATAACTACCACAGTCATAACTACCACAGTCTAAACTACCACAGTCTAAACTACCACAGTCATAACTACCACAGTCATAACTACCACAGTCATAACTGCCACAGTCATAACTGCCACAGTCTAAACTGCCACAGTCATAACTGCCACAGTCATAACTGCCACAGTCTAAACTACCACAGTCATAACTACCACAGTCTAAACTACCACAGTCTAAACTGCCACAGTCATAACTACCACAGTCATAACTACCACAGTCATAACTACCACAGTCATAACTACCACAGTCTAAACTAACACAGTCATAACTGCCACAGTCATAACTGCCACAGTCATAACTGCCACAGTCTAAACTACCACAGTCATAACTACCACAGTCATAACTACCACAGTCTAAACTACCACAGTCATAACTGCCACAGTCTAAACTGCCACAGTCATAACTACCACAGTCTAAACTACCACAGTCTAAACTACCACAGTCATAACTACCACAGTCTAAACTACCACAGTCTAAACTACCACAGTCTAAACTACCACAGTCATAACTACCACAGTCTAAACTACCACAGTCTAAACTACCACAGTCTAAACTACCACAGTCATAACTACCACAGTCTAAACTACCACAGTCTAAACTACCACAGTCATAACTACCACAGTCTAAACTACCACAGTCTAAACTACCACAGTCATAACTGCCACAGTCATAACTGCCACAGTCTAAACTAACACAGTCATAACTACCACAGTCTAAACTACCACAGTCTAAACTACCACAGTCATAACTGCCACAGTCATAACTGCCACAGTCTAAACTACCACAGTCATAACTACCACAGTCATAACTACCACAGTCATAACTACCACAGTCTAAACTACCACAGTCATAACTGCCACAGTCATAACTGCCACAGTCTAAACTAACACAGTCTAAACTACCACAGTCATAACTGCCACAGTGTAAACTAACACAGTCATAACTGCCACAGTCATAACTACCACAGTCTAAACTACCACAGTCATAACTACCACAGTCTAAACTACCACAGTCATAACTGCCACAGTCTAAACTACCACAGTCATAACTGCCACAGTCATAACTAACACAGTCATAACTACCACAGTCATAACTACCACAGTCTAAACTAACACAGTCATAACTGCCACAGTCATAACTAACACAGTCATAACTACCACAGTCATAACTACCACAGTCTAAACTAACACAGTCATAACTGCCACAGTCTAAACTGCCACAGTCTAAACTGCCACAGTCATAACTACCACAGTCATAACTGCCACAGTCTAAACTAACACAGTCATAACTGCCACAGTCATAACTACCACAGTCATAACTGCCACAGTCTAAACTACCACAGTCATAACTGCCACAGTCTAAACTAACACAGTCATAACTGCCACAGTCATAACTACCACAGTCATAACTGCCACAGTCATAACTACCACAGTCATAACTGCCACAGTCATAACTGCCACAGTCATAACTGCCACAGTCATAACTACCACAGTCATAACTGCCACAGTCATAACTGCCACAGTCTAAACTACCACAGTCATAACTGCCACAGTCTAAACTACCACAGTCATAACTACCACAGTCATAACTGCCACAGTCATAACTGCCACAGTCTAAACTGCCACAGTCATAACTACCACAGTCATAACTACCACAGTCATAACTGCCACAGTCATAACTGCCACAGTCTAAACTGCCACAGTCATAACTACCACAGTCATAACTACCACAGTCATAACTGCCACAGTCATAACTGCCACAGTCATAACTGCCACAGTCTAAACTGCCACAGTCTAAACTACCACAGTCATAACTGCCACAGTCATAACTACCACAGTCATAACTGCCACAGTCTAAACTACCACAGTCATAACTGCCACAGTCATAACTGCCACAGTCATAACTGCCACAGTCTAAACTGCCACAGTCAAAACTACCACAGTCAAAACTACCACAGTCATAACTACCACAGTCATAACTGCCACAGTCTAAACTGCCACAGTCATAACTACCACAGTCATCACTGCCACAGTCTAAACTGCCACAGTCATAACTGCCACAGTCATCACTGCCACAGTCATCACTGCCACAGTCATAACTGCCACAGTCATAACTGCCACAGTCATAACTGCCACAGTCTAAACTAACACAGTCATAACTACCACAGTCATAACTGCCACAGTCATAACTAACACAGTCATAACTACCACAGTCATAACTGCCACAGTCATAACTGCCACAGTCATAACTACCACAGTCATAACTGCCACAGTCATAACTGCCACAGTCATAACTGCCACAGTCTAAACTAACACAGTCATAACTACCACAGTCATAACTACCACAGTCATAACTGCCACAGTCATAACTGCCACAGTCATAACTGCCACAGTCTAAACTAACACAGTCATAACTGCCACAGTCATAACTACCACAGTCTAAACTAACACAGTCATAACTGCCACAGTCATAACTGCCACAGTCTAAACTAACACAGTCATAACTGCCACAGTCATAACTGCCACAGTCTAAACTAACACAGTCATAACTGCCACAGTCATAACTGCCACAGTCTAAACTAACACAGTCATAACTACCACAGTCATAACTACCACAGTCATAACTGCCACAGTCATAACTGCCACAGTCTAAACTACCACAGTCATAACTACCACAGTCATAACTGCCACAGTCATAACTAACACAGTCATAACTGCCACAGTCATAACTACCACAGTCATAACTGCCACAGTCATAACTACCACAGTCATAACTGCCACAGTCATAACTACCACAGTCTAAACTACCACAGTCATAACTACCACAGTCATAACTGCCACAGTCATAACTAACACAGTCATAACTACCACAGTCATAACTACCACAGTCATAACTGCCACAGTCATAACTGCCACAGTCTAAACTGTCACAGTCTAAACTACCACAGTCTTAACTGCCACAGTCTAAACTACCGCAGTCATAACTACCACAGTCTAAACTACCACAGTCATAACTACCACAGTCTAAACTACCGCAGTCATAACTACCACAGTCATAACTGCCACAGTCTAAACTGTCACAGTCCAAACTACCACAGTCTAAACTACCACAGTCATAACTACCACAGTCTAAACTACCACAGTCATAACTGCCACAGTCTAAACTACCGCAGTCTAAACTACCACAGTCTAAACTACCACAGTCTAAACTACCACAGTCATAACTGCCACAGTCTAAACTGTCACAGTCCAAACTACCACAGTCTAAACTACCACAGTCATAACTACCACAGTCTAAACTACCACAGTCATAACTGCCACAGTCTAAACTACCGCAGTCTAAACTACCACAGTCATAACTACCACAGTCATAACTGCCACAGTCTAAACTACCGCAGTCATAACTACCACAGTCATAACTGCCACAGTCTAAACTGTCACAGTCTAAACTACCACAGTCTTAACTGCCACAGTCTAAACTACCGCAATCATAACTACCACAGTCATAACTGCCACAGTCTAAACTAACACAGTCATAACTACCACAGTCTAAACTACCGCAGTCATAACTACCACAGTCATAACTGCCACAGTCATAACTACCACAGTCATAACTACCACAGTCTAAACTACCACAGTCTAAACTACCACAGTCATAACTACCACAGTCTAAACTACCACAGTCATAACTGCCACAGTCTAAACTACCGCAGTCTAAACTACCACAGTCATAACTACCACAGTCTAAACTACCACAGTCTAAACTACCACAGTCATAACTACCACAGTCTAAACTACCACAGTCTAAACTACCACAGTCATAACTGCCACAGTCTAAACTACCGCAGTCTAAACTACCACAGTCATAACTACCACAGTCTAAACTACCACAGTCTAAACTACCACAGTCATAACTACCACAGTCTAAACTACCGCAGTCATAACTACCACAGTCATAACTGCCACAGTCATAACTACCACAGTCTAAACTACCACAGTCTAAACTACCACAGTCATAACTACCACAGTCATAACTACCACAGTCATAACTGCCACAGTCTAAACTACCGCAGTCATAACTACCACAGTCTAAACTACCGCAGTCATAACTACCACAGTCATAACTGCCACAGTCATAACTACCACAGTCTAAACTACCACAGTCATAACTACCACAGTCTTAACTGCCACAGTCTAAACTACCGCAGTCATAACGACCACAGTCATAACTGCCACAGTCTAAACTACCACAGTCATAACTGCCACAGTCTAATCTAACACAGTCATAACTACCACAGTCTAAACTACCGCAGTCATAACTACCACAGTCTAAACTACCGCAGTCATAACTACCACAGTCATAACTGCCACAGTCATAACTACCACAGTCTAAACTACCACAGTCATAACTACCACAGTCTTAACTGCCACAGTCTAAACTACCGCAGTCATAACTACCACAGTCTAAACTACCGCAGTCATAACTACCACAGTCATGACTACCACAGTCATAACTGCCACAGTCATAACTACCACAGTCATAACTACCACAGTCTAAACTACCACAGTCTAAACTACCACAGTCATAACTACCACAGTCATAACTACCACAGTCTAAACTACCGCAGTCATAACTACCACAGTCATAACTGCCACAGTCATAACTACCACAGTCTAAACTACCGCAGTCATAACTACCACAGTCATAACTGCCACAGTCATAACTACCACAGTCTAAACTACCACAGTCTAAACTACCACAGTCATAACTACCACAGTCATAACTGCCACAGTCTAAACTACCGCAGTCATAACTACCACAGTCTAAACTACCGCAGTCATAACTACCACAGTCATAACTGCCACAGTCATAACTACCACAGTCTAAACTACCACAGTCATAACTACCACAGTCTTAACTGCCACAGTCTAAACTACCACAGTCATAACTGCCACAGTCTAAACTAACACAGTCATAACTACCACAGTCTAAACTACCGCAGTCATAACTACCACAGTCTAAACTACCGCAGTCATAACTACCACAGTCATAACTGCCACAGTCTAAACTACCACAGTCATAACTACCACAGTCTTAACTGCCACAGTCTAAACTACCGCAGTCATAACTACCACAGTCTAAACTACCGCAGTCATAACTACCACAGTCTAAACTACCACAGTCATAACTACCACAGTCTTAACTGCCACAGTCTAAACTACCACAGTCTAAACTACCACAGTCTAAACTACCACAGTCTAAACTACCACAGTCATAACTGCCACAGTCTAAACTACCACAGTCTAAACTGCCACAGTCATAACTACCACAGTCATAACTGCCACAGTCTAAACTACCACAGTCATAACTGCCACAGTCATAACTACCACAGTCTAAACTACCACAGTCATAACTACCAGTCATAACTGCCACAGTCATAACTACCACAGTCTAAACTACCACAGTCTAAACTGCCACAGTCATAACTACCAGTCATAACTGCCACAGTCTAAACTACCACAGTCTAAACTACTACAGTCATAACTGCCACAGTCATAACTACCACAGTCTAAACTACCACAGTCTAAACTGCCACAGTCTAAACTACCACAGTCTAAACTACCACAGTCATAACTACCAGTCATAACTGCCACAGTCTAAACTACCACAGTCATAACTGCCACAGTCATAACTACCACAGTCTAAACTACCACAGTCATAACTGCCACAGTCATAACTACCACAGTCTAAACTACCACAGTCTAAACTACCACAGTCTAAACTACCACAGTCATAACTGCCACAGTCATAACTACCAGTCATAACTGCCACAGTCTAAACTACCACAGTCTAAACTACCACAGTCATAACTGCCACAGTCATAACTACCACAGTCTAAACTACCACAGTCTAAACTACCACAGTCTAAACTACCACAGTCATAACTGCCACAGTCATAACTACCAGTCATAACTGCCACAGTCTAAACTACCACAGTCTAAACTACCACAGTCATAACTGCCACAGTCATAACTACCACAGTCTAAACTACCACAGTCTAAACTACCACAGTCTAAACTACCACAGTCATAACTGCCACAGTCATAACTACCACAGTCTAAACTGCCACAGTCATAACTACCACAGTCTAAACTACCACAGTCTAAACTACCACAGTCTAAACTGCCACAGTCTAAACTACCACAGTCTAAACTACCACAGTCTAAACTACCACAGTCATAACTGCCACAGTCATAACTACCACAGTCATAACTGCCACAGTCATAACTACCACAGTCATAACTGCCACAGTCTAAACTACCACAGTCTAAACTACCACAGTCATAACTGCCACAGTCTAAACTACCACAGTCATAACTACCACAGTCATAACTACCACAGTCATAACTGCCACAGTCTAAACTGCCACAGTCTAAACTACCACAGTCATAACTACCACAGTCATAACTACCACAGTCATAACTACCACAGTCATAACTGCCACAGTCTAAACTGCCACAGTCTAAACTACCACAGTCATAACTACCACAGTCTAAACTACCACAGTCTAAACTACCACAGTCTAAACTACCACAGTCATAACTACCACAGTCTAAACTACCACAGTCTAAACTGCCACAGTCTAAACTACCACAGTCATAACTACCACAGTCTAAACTACCACAGTCTAAACTACCACAGTCTAAACTACCACAGTCTAAACTGCCACAGTCTAAACTACCACAGTCATAACTACCACAGTCTAAACTACCACAGTCATAACTACCACAGTCATAACTAACACAGTCTAAACTGCCACAGTCTAAACTACCACAGTCTAAACTGCCACAGTCTAAACTACCACAGTCAGAACTACCACAGTCTAAACTACCACAGTCATAACTACCACAGTCATAACTACCACAGTCTAAACTACCACAGTCATAACTACCACAGTCTAAACTACCACAGTCTAAACTGCCACAGTCATAACTACCACAGTCATAACTGCCACAGTCTAAACTACCACAGTCTAAACTACCACAGTCATAACTGCCACAGTCATAACTACCACAGTCTAAACTACCACAGTCTAAACTGCCACAGTCATAACTGCCACAGTCATAACTACCACAGTCATAAGTGCCACAGTCTAAACTACCACAGTCTAAACTACCACAGTCATAACTGCCACAGTCATAACTACCACAGTCATAACTGCCACAGTCTAAACTACCACAGTCTAAACTGCCACAGTCATAACTACCACAGTCATAACTGCCACAGTCTAAACTACCACAGTCTAAACTACCACAGTCATAACTACCACAGTCATAACTACCACAGTCATAACTACCACAGTCATAACTGCCACAGTCTAAACTACCACAGTCATAACTACCACAGTCATAACTACCACAGTCATAACTGCCACAGTCATAACTACCACAGTCATAACTGCCACAGTCATAACTGCCACAGTCTAAACTACCACAGTCATAACTACCACAGTCATAACTGCCACAGTCATAACTACCACAGTCTAAACTACCACAGTCTAAACTACCACAGTCATAACTGCCACAGTCTAAACTACCACAGTCATAACTGCCACAGTCTAAACTACCACAGTCATAACTACCACAGTCATAACTGCCACAGTCATAACTACCACAGTCTAAACTACCACAGTCTAAACTACCACAGTCATAACTGCCACAGTCTAAACTACCACAGTCATAACTGCCACAGTCTAAACTACCACAGTCATAACTGTCACAGTCATAACTACCACAGTCTAAACTACCACAGTCTAAACTACCACAGTCATAACTGCCACAGTCATAACTACCACAGTCATAACTACCACAGTCTAAACTACCACAGTCATAACTACCACAGTCTAAACTGCCACAGTCATAACTACCACAGTCTAAACTACCACAGTCTAAACTACCACAGTCTAAACTACCACAGTCTAAACTACCACAGTCATAACTACCACAGTCTAAACTACCACAGTCTAAACTGCCACAGTCATAACTGCCACAGTCTAAACTACCACAGTCTAAACTACCACAGTCTAAACTGCCACAGTCTAAACTACCACAGTCTAAACTGCCACAGTCTAAACTACCACAGTCATAACTACCACAGTCTAAACTGCCACAGTCTAAACTGCCACAGTCAAAACTACCACAGTCTAAACTGCCACAGTCTAAACTACCACAGTCATAACTACCACAGTCTAAACTACCACAGTCTAAACTGCCACAGTCTAAACTACCACAGTCATAACTACCACAGTCTAAACTGCCACAGTCTAAACTGCCACAGTCATAACTGCCACAGTCTAAACTGCCACAGTCTAAACTGCCACAGTCTAAACTGCCACAGTCTAAACTACCACAGTCATAACTACCACAGTCATAACTGCCACAGTCATAACTGCCACAGTCTAAACTACCACAGTCATAACTACCACAGTCATAACTGCCACAGTCTAAACTACCACAGTCATAACTACCACAGTCTAAACTGCCACAGTCATAACTACCACAGTCATAACTACCACAGTCATAACTGCCACAGTCTAAACTGCCACAGTCTAAACTACCACAGTCTAAACTGCCACAGTCATAACTACCACAGTCATAACTACCACAGTCATAACTGCCACAGTCATAACTGCCACAGTCATAACTGCCACAGTCTAAACTGCCACAGTCATAACTACCACAGTCATAACTGCCACAGTCTAAACTGCCACAGTCTAAACTGCCACAGTCTAAACTGCCACAGTCATAACTGCCACAGTCTAAACTGCCACAGTCATAACTGCCACAGTCATAACTGCCACAGTCATAACTGCCACAGTCTAAACTGCCACAGTCTTAACTGCCACAGTCATAACTGCCACAGTCTAAACTGCCACAGTCTTAACTGCCACAGTCATAACTGCCACAGTCTAAACTGCCACAGTCATAACTGCCACAGTCATAACTGCCACAGTCATAACTGCCACAGTCTAAACTACCACAGTCTAAACTGCCACAGTCATAACTGCCACAGTCATAACTGCCACAGTCATAACTGCCACAGTCTAAACTGCCACAGTCTAAACTGCCACAGTCATAACTGCCACAGTCTAAACTGCCACAGTCATAACTGCCACAGTCTAAACTGCCACAGTCTAAACTGCCACAGTCATAACTACCACAGTCATAACTACCACAGTCTAAACTACCACAGTCTAAACTACCACAGTCTAAACTACCACAGTCATAACTACCACAGTCTAAACTACCACAGTCATAACTACCACAGTCTAAACTACCACAGTCTAAACTGCCACAGTCATAACTGCCACAGTCTAAACTACCACAGTCTAAACTGCCACAGTCATAACTACCACAGTCTAAACTACCACAGTCTAAACTGCCACAGTCATAACTGCCACAGTCTAAACTGCCACAGTCAAAACTACCACAGTCTAAACTGCCACAGTCATAACTACCACAGTCTAAACTACCACAGTCTAAACTACCACAGTCATAACTACCACAGTCATAACTGCCACAGTCTAAACTACCACAGTCATAACTACCACAGTCATAACTACCACAGTCATAACTACCACAGTCATAACTACCACAGTCATAACTGCCACAGTCTAAACTACCACAGTCTAAACTACCACAGTCATAACTACCACAGTCATAACTGCCACAGTCTAAACTGCCACAGTCATAACTGCCACAGTCATAACTGCCACAGTCTAAACTACCACAGTCATAACTGCCACAGTCTAAACTGCCACAGTCTAAACTGCCACAGTCTAAACTACCACAGTCTAAACTGCCACAGTCTAAACTGCCACAGTCTAAACTACCACAGTCTAAACTACCACAGTCTAAACTGCCACAGTCATAACTACCACAGTCTAAACTACCACAGTCTAAACTACCACAGTCATAACTACCACAGTCATAACTGCCACAGTCTAAACTACCACAGTCATAACTACCACAGTCATAACTACCACAGTCATAACTACCACAGTCATAACTGCCACAGTCTAAACTACCACAGTCTAAACTACCACAGTCATAACTACCACAGTCATAACTGCCACAGTCTAAACTGCCACAGTCATAACTGCCACAGTCTAAACTGCCACAGTCTAAACTGCCACAGTCTAAACTGCCACAGTCATAACTGCCACAGTCTAAACTGCCACAGTCTAAACTACCACAGTCTAAACTGCCACAGTCTAAACTACCACAGTCTAAACTGCCACAGTCTAAACTACCACAGTCATAACTGCCACAGTCTAAACTGCCACAGTCTAAACTGCCACAGTCTAAACTGCCACAGTCATAACTGCCACAGTCTAAACTGCCACAGTCATAACTGCCACAGTCTAAACTGCCACAGTCATAACTGCCACAGTCTAAACTACCACAGTCAAAACTGCCACAGTCTAAACTACCACAGTCAAAACTGCCACAGTCTAAACTACCACAGTCAAAACTGCCACAGTCTAAACTACCACAGTCATAACTGCCACAGTCTAAACTGCCACAGTCAAAACTGCCACAGTCATAACTACCACAGTCATAACTACCACAGTCATAACTGCCACAGTCATAACTACCACAGTCATAACTGCCACAGTCTAAACTACCACAGTCATAACTGCCACAGTCTAAACTGCCACAGTCAAAACTGCCACAGTCTAAACTGCCACAGTCATAACTGCCACAGTCTAAACTGCCACAGTCTAAACTACCACAGTCTAAACTGCCACAGTCATAACTACCACAGTCTAAACTGCCACAGTCATAACTACCACAGTCTAAACTACCACAGTCTAAACTACCACAGTCTAAACTACCACAGTCTAAACTGCCACAGTCATAACTACCACAGTCTAAACTGCCACAGTCATAACTGCCACAGTCTAAACTGCCACAGTCATAACTGCCACAGTCTAAACTACCACAGTCTAAACTGCCACAGTCATAACTGCCACAGTCTAAACTACCACAGTCTAAACTGCCACAGTCATAACTGCCACAGTCTAAACTACCACAGTCTAAACTGCCACAGTCATAACTGCCACAGTCTAAACTGCCACAGTCATAACTGCCACAGTCATAACTGCCACAGTCTAAACTGCCACAGTCTAAACTACCACAGTCTAAACTACCACAGTCTAAACTACCACAGTCTAAACTGCCACAGTCATAACTACCACAGTCTAAACTGCCACAGTCATAACTGCCACAGTCTAAACTGCCACAGTCATAACTGCCACAGTCTAAACTACCACAGTCTAAACTGCCACAGTCATAACTGCCACAGTCTAAACTACCACAGTCTAAACTGCCACAGTCATAACTGCCACAGTCTAAACTGCCACAGTCATAACTGCCACAGTCATAACTGCCACAGTCTAAACTGCCACAGTCTAAACTAACACAGTCTAAACTACCACAGTCTAAACTACCACAGTCTAAACTACCACAGTCATAACTGCCACAGTCTAAACTGCCACAGTCATAACTGCCACAGTCTAAACTACCACAGTCTAAACTGCCACAGTCTAAACTGCCACAGTCATAACTACCACAGTCTAAACTACCACAGTCATAACTGCCACAGTCTAAACTGCCACAGTCTAAACTGCCACAGTCTAAACTACCACAGTCTAAACTGCCACAGTCTAAACTGCCACAGTCTAAACTACCACAGTCTAAACTGCCACAGTCTAAACTACCACAGTCTAAACTGCCACAGTCTAAACTACCACAGTCATAACTGCCACAGTCTAAACTACCACAGTCATAACTGCCACAGTCTAAACTACCACAGTCATAACTGCCACAGTCTAAACTACCACAGTCATAACTGCCACAGTCTAAACTGCCACAGTCTAAACTACCACAGTCTAAACTACCACAGTCTAAACTGCCACAGTCTAAACTGCCACAGTCTAAACTACCACAGTCATAACTGCCACAGTCTAAACTACCACAGTCATAACTGCCACAGTCTAAACTGCCACAGTCTAAACTACCACAGTCATAACTGCCACAGTCTAAACTACCACAGTCTAAACTACCACAGTCTAAACTACCACAGTCATAACTGCCACAGTCTAAACTGCCACAGTCTAAACTACCACAGTCATAACTGCCACAGTCTAAACTACCACAGTCATAACTGCCACAGTCTAAACTGCCACAGTCTAAACTACCACAGTCTAAACTACCACAGTCTAAACTGCCACAGTCTAAACTGCCACAGTCTAAACTACCACAGTCATAACTGCCACAGTCTAAACTACCACAGTCATAACTGCCACAGTCTAAACTACCACAGTCTAAACTGCCACAGTCTAAACTACCACAGTCATAACTGCCACAGTCTAAACTGCCACAGTCTAAACTACCACAGTCATAACTGCCACAGTCATAACTGCCACAGTCTAAACTTCCACAGTCGAAACTGCCACAGTCTAAACTACCACAGTCATAACTACCACAGTCATAACTGCCACAGTCATAAATGCCACAGTCATAACTGCCACAGTCTAAACTGCCACAGTCATAACTACCACAGTCATAACTACCACAGTCATAACTACCACAGTCATAACTGCCACAGTCTAAACTGCCACAGTCTAAACTACCACAGTCATAACTACCACAGTCATAACTGCCACAGTCTAAACTGCCACAGTCTAAACTACCACAGTCATAACTACCACAGTCTAAACTGCCACAGTCATAACTGCCACAGTCATAACTGCCACAGTCTAAACTGCCACAGTCTAAACTGCCACAGTCATAACTGCCACAGTCTAAACTGCCACAGTCTAAACTGCCACAGTCATAACTGCCACAGTCTAAACTGCCACAGTCATAACTACCACAGTCTAAACTACCACAGTCTAAACTGCCACAGTCATAACTGCCACAGTCTAAACTGCCACAGTCATAACTACCACAGTCTAAACTGCCACAGTCTAAACTGCCACAGTCATAACTACCACAGTCTAAACTACCACAGTCTAAACTGCCACAGTCATAACTGCCACAGTCTAAACTACCACAGTCTAAACTACCACAGTCTAAACTACCACAGTCTAAACTACCACAGTCTAAACTGCCACAGTCATAACTGCCACAGTCATAACTGCCACAGTCTAAACTGCCACAGTCATAACTGCCACAGTCTAAACTGCCACAGTCATAACTGCCACAGTCTAAACTGCCACAGTCATAACTGCCACAGTCTAAACTGCCACAGTCTAAACTGCCACAGTCATAACTGCCACAGTCTAAACTGCCACAGTCATAACTGCCACAGTCTAAACTACCACAGTCTAAACTGCCACAGTCATAACTAACACAGTCTAAACTACCACAGTCTAAACTACCACAGTCTAAACTGCCGCAGTCATAACTAACACAGTCTAAACTACCACAGTCATAACTACCACAGTCTAAACTACCACAGTCTAAACTGCCACAGTCTAAACTGCCACAGTCATAACTGCCACAGTCTGAACTGCCACAGTCATAACTGCCACAGTCTAAACTACCACAGTCTAAACTGCCACAGTCATAACTGCCACAGTCTAAACTACCACAGTCATAACTACCACAGTCATAACTACCACAGTCATAACTACCACAGTCATAACTACCACAGTCATAACTGCCACAGTCTAAACTGCCACAGTCATAACTGCCACAGTCTAAACTGCCACAGTCATAACTGCCACAGTCTAAACTGCCACAGTCATAACTGCCACAGTCTAAACTACCACAGTCTAAACTGCCACAGTCATAACTGCCACAGTCTAAACTGCCACAGTCATAACTGCCACAGTCTAAACTGCCACAGTCATAACTGCCACAGTCTAAACTACCACAGTCATAACTGCCACAGTCTAAACTACCACAGTCTAAACTGCCACAGTCTAAACTGCCACAGTCTAAACTGCCACAGTCTAAACTACCACAGTCTAAACTGCCACAGTCTAAACTGCCACAGTCATAACTGCCACAGTCTAAACTACCACAGTCTAAACTGCCACAGTCTAAACTGCCACAGTCTAAACTACCACAGTCTAAACTGCCACAGTCTAAACTACCACAGTCTAAACTACCACAGTCATAACTGCCACAGTCTAAACTGCCACAGTCATAACTGCCACAGTCTAAACTGCCACAGTCATAACTGCCACAGTCATAACTACCACAGTCATAACTGCCACAGTCATAACTGCCACAGTCTAAACTGCCACAGTCTAAACTACCACAGTCTAAACTGCCACAGTCATAACTGCCACAGTCATAACTGCCACAGTCTAAACTGCCACAGTCATAACTGCCACAGTCATAACTGCCACAGTCTAAACTACCACAGTCTAAACTGCCACAGTCATAACTGCCACAGTCATAACTGCCACAGTCTAAACTACCACAGTCATAACTGCCACAGTCTAAACTACCACAGTCATAACTGCCACAGTCTAAACTACCACAGTCATAACTACCACAGTCATAACTGCCACAGTCTAAACTACCACAGTCATAACTACCACAGTCATAACTGCCACAGTCTAAACTACCACAGTCATAACTGCCACAGTCATAACTGCCACAGTCATAACTACCACAGTCATAACTGCCACAGTCTAAACTACCACAGTCATAACTGCCACAGTCATAACTGCCACAGTCATAACTGCCACAGTCTAAACTACCACAGTCATAACTACCACAGTCATAACTGCCACAGTCTAAACTACCACAGTCTAAACTGCCACAGTCATAACTGCCACAGTCATAACTACCACAGTCATAACTACCACAGTCATAACTGCCACAGTCATAACTACCACAGTCATAACTACCACAGTCATAACTGCCACAGTCATAACTACCACAGTCATAACTACCACAGTCATAACTACCACAGTCATAACTGCCACAGTCATAACTACCACAGTCATAACTACCACAGTCATAACTGCCACAGTCTAAACTACCACAGTCATAACTGCCACAGTCATAACTGCCACAGTCATAACTACCACAGTCATAACTACCACAGTCATAACTGCCACAGTCATAACTACCACAGTCATAACTACCACAGTCATAACTACCACAGTCATAACTGCCACAGTCATAACTGCCACAGTCATAACTACCACAGTCATAACTACCACAGTCATAACTGCCACAGTCATAACTGCCACAGTCATAACTACCACAGTCATAACTACCACAGTCATAACTACCACAGTCATAACTACCACAGTCATAACTGCCACAGTCTAAACTACCACAGTCATAACTGCCACAGTCATAACTGCCACAGTCATAACTACCACAGTCATAACTACCACAGTCATAACTGCCACAGTCATAACTGCCACAGTCATAACTGCCACAGTCATAACTACCACAGTCATAACTACCACAGTCATAACTGCCACAGTCATAACTACCACAGTCATAACTACCACAGTCATAACTGCCACAGTCTAAACTACCACAGTCATAACTGCCACAGTCATAACTGCCACAGTCATAACTGCCACAGTCTAAACTACCACAGTCATAACTGCCACAGTCATAACTGCCACAGTCTAAACTACCACAGTCTAAACTGCCACAGTCATAACTGCCACAGTCATAACTACCACAGTCATAACTACCACAGTCATAACTGCCACAGTCTAAACTACCACAGTCATAACTGCCACAGTCTAAACTACCACAGTCATAACTACCACAGTCATAACTACCACAGTCATAACTACCACAGTCATAACTGCCACAGTCTAAACTACCACAGTCTAAACTACCACAGTCTAAACTACCACAGTCATAACTACCACAGTCATAACTACCACAGTCTAAACTACCACAGTCATAACTGCCACAGTCATAACTGCCACAGTCTAAACTACCACAGTCATAACTGCCACAGTCATAACTGCCACAGTCTAAACTGCCACAGTCATAACTGCCACAGTCTAAACTACCACAGTCATAACTGCCACAGTCATAACTGCCACAGTCTAAACTGCCACAGTCTAAACTGCCACAGTCATAACTGCCACAGTCTAAACTGCCACAGTCATAACTGCCACAGTCTAAACTGCCACAGTCATAACTGCCACAGTCTAAACTGCCACAGTCATAACTGCCACAGTCTAAACTACCACAGTCATAACTACCACAGTCTAAACTACCACAGTCATAACTGCCACAGTCTAAACTGCCACAGTCATAACTGCCACAGTCTAAACTGCCACAGTCATAACTGCCACAGTCTAAACTGCCACAGTCATAACTACCACAGTCTAAACTACCACAGTCATAACTGCCACAGTCTAAACTACCACAGTCTAAACTACCACAGTCATAACTGCCACAGTCTAAACTACCACAGTCTAAACTGCCACAGTCTAAACTGCCACAGTCTAAACTGCCACAGTCTAAACTACCACAGTCTAAACTGCCACAGTCTAAACTACCACAGTCTAAACTGCCACAGTCATAACTGCCACAGTCTAAACTGCCACAGTCATAACTGCCACAGTCTAAACTGCCACAGTCATAACTACCACAGTCTAAACTACCACAGTCATAACTGCCACAGTCTAAACTACCACAGTCTAAACTACCACAGTCATAACTGCCACAGTCTAAACTGCCACAGTCATAACTGCCACAGTCTAAACTGCCACAGTCATAACTGCCACAGTCTAAACTGCCACAGTCATAACTGCCACAGTCTAAACTGCCACAGTCATAACTACCACAGTCTAAACTACCACAGTCATAACTGCCACAGTCTAAACTGCCACAGTCATAACTGCCACAGTCTAAACTGCCACAGTCATAACTGCCACAGTCTAAACTACCACAGTCATAACTGCCACAGTCTAAACTACCACAGTCTAAACTGCCACAGTCTAAACTGCCACAGTCTAAACTACCACAGTCTAAACTGCCACAGTCTAAACTACCACAGTCTAAACTGCCACAGTCATAACTGCCACAGTCTAAACTGCCACAGTCTAAACTGCCACAGTCATAACTGCCACAGTCTAAACTGCCACAGTCATAACTGCCACAGTCATAACTACCACAGTCTAAACTACCACAGTCTAAACTGCCACAGTCTAAACTACCACAGTCTAAACTGCCACAGTCTAAACTACCACAGTCTAAACTGCCACAGTCATAACTGCCACAGTCATAACTGCCACAGTCTAAACTGCCACAGTCATAACTGCCACAGTCATAACTGCCACAGTCTAAACTACCACAGTCTAAACTGCCACAGTCATAACTGCCACAGTCATAACTACCACAGTCATAACTACCACAGTCATAACTGCCACAGTCTAAACTACCACAGTCTAAACTACCACAGTCATAACTGCCACAGTCATAACTGCCACAGTCATAACTGCCACAGTCTAAACTACCACAGTCATAACTACCACAGTCATAACTGCCACAGTCTAAACTACCACAGTCTAAACTGCCACAGTCATAACTGCCACAGTCATAACTACCACAGTCATAACTACCACAGTCATAACTACCACAGTCTAAACTGCCACAGTCATAACTGCCACAGTCTAAACTGCCACAGTCATAACTACCACAGTCATAACTACCACAGTCTAAACTGCCACAGTCATAACTACCACAGTCTAAACTGCCACAGTCATAACTGCCACAGTCATAACTACCACAGTCATAACTACCACAGTCATAACTGCCACAGTCTAAACTACCACAGTCTAAACTACCACAGTCATAACTGCCACAGTCATAACTGCCACAGTCTAAACTACCACAGTCTAAACTACCACAGTCATAACTACCACAGTCATAACTACCACAGTCATAACTGCCACAGTCTAAACTGCCACAGTCTAAACTACCACAGTCATAACTACCACAGTCATAACTGCCACAGTCTAAACTACCACAGTCTAAACTGCCACAGTCATAACTGCCACAGTCATAACTACCACAGTCATAACTACCACAGTCATAACTACCACAGTCTAAACTGCCACAGTCATAACTACCACAGTCTAAACTGCCACAGTCATAACTGCCACAGTCTAAACTGCCACAGTCATAACTACCACAGTCTAAACTGCCACAGTCATAACTACCACAGTCATAACTACCACAGTCATAACTACCACAGTCTAAACTGCCACAGTCATAACTACCACAGTCTAAACTGCCACAGTCATAACTACCACAGTCATAACTACCACAGTCATAACTACCACAGTCATAACTACCACAGTCATAACTACCACAGTCTAAACTGCCACAGTCATAACTGCCACAGTCTAAACTGCCACAGTCATAACTACCACAGTCATAACTACCACAGTCTAAACTGCCACAGTCATAACTGCCACAGTCTAAACTGCCACAGTCATAACTGCCACAGTCTAAACTGCCACAGTCATAACTACCACAGTCTAAACTACCACAGTCATAACTGCCACAGTCTAAACTGCCACAGTCTAAACTACCACAGTCATAACTGCCACAGTCTAAACTGCCACAGTCTAAACTGCCACAGTCTAAACTACCACAGTCTAAACTACCACAGTCATAACTGCCACAGTCTAAACTGCCACAGTCTAAACTGCCACAGTCTAAACTGCCACAGTCTAAACTGCCACAGTCTAAACTACCACAGTCTAAACTGCCACAGTCTAAACTACCACAGTCATAACTGCCACAGTCTAAACTGCCACAGTCATAACTACCACAGTCTAAACTACCACAGTCATAACTGCCACAGTCTAAACTGCCACAGTCTAAACTACCACAGTCATAACTGCCACAGTCTAAACTGCCACAGTCTAAACTGCCACAGTCATAACTACCACAGTCTAAACTACCACAGTCATAACTGCCACAGTCTAAACTGCCACAGTCTAAACTACCACAGTCTAAACTGCCACAGTCTAAACTGCCACAGTCTAAACTACCACAGTCTAAACTACCACAGTCTAAACTACCACAGTCTAAACTACCACAGTCTAAACTACCACAGTCATAACTGCCACAGTCTAAACTGCCACAGTCTAAACTACCACAGTCTAAACTGCCACAGTCTAAACTGCCACAGTCTAAACTACCACAGTCTAAACTGCCACAGTCTAAACTACCACAGTCATAACTACCACAGTCTAAACTACCACAGTCTAAACTACCACAGTCTAAACTACCACAGTCATAACTGCCACAGTCTAAACTGCCACAGTCTAAACTACCACAGTCTAAACTGCCACAGTCTAAACTGCCACAGTCTAAACTACCACAGTCTAAACTGCCACAGTCTAAACTACCACAGTCTAAACTGCCACAGTCTAAACTGCCACAGTCTAAACTACCACAGTCTAAACTGCCACAGTCTAAACTACCACAGTCTAAACTGCCACAGTCATAACTGCCACAGTCTAAACTACCACAGTCATAACTACCACAGTCTAAACTGCCACAGTCTAAACTGCCACAGTCATAACTGCCACAGTCTAAACTGCCACAGTCTAAACTGCCACAGTCATAACTGCCACAGTCTAAACTACCACAGTCTAAACTGCCACAGTCTAAACTGCCACAGTCTAAACTACCACAGTCTAAACTGCCACAGTCTAAACTACCACAGTCTAAACTACCACAGTCTTAACTACCACAGTCTAAACTGCCACAGTCTAAACTGCCACAGTCTAAACTGCCACAGTCTAAACTGCCACAGTCATAACTGCCACAGTCTAAACTGCCACAGTCTAAACTGCCACAGTCATAACTGCCACAGTCTAAACTGCCACAGTCTAAACTGCCACAGTCATAACTGCCACAGTCTAAACTACCACAGTCTAAACTGCCACAGTCTAAACTGCCACAGTCTAAACTACCACAGTCTAAACTGCCACAGTCTAAACTACCACAGTCTAAACTACCACAGTCTTAACTACCACAGTCTAAACTGCCACAGTCTAAACTGCCACAGTCTAAACTGCCACAGTCATAACTGCCACAGTCTAAACTACCACAGTCTAAACTGCCACAGTCTAAACTGCCACAGTCTAAACTACCACAGTCTAAACTGCCACAGTCTAAACTGCCACAGTCTAAACTGCCACAGTCATAACTGCCACAGTCATAACTGCCACAGTCTAAACTACCACAGTCATAACTGCCACAGTCATAACTGCCACAGTCTAAACTACCACAGTCTAAACTGCCACAGTCTAAACTGCCACAGTCTAAACTACCACAGTCTAAACTACCACAGTCTAAACTGCCACAGTCACAACTGCCACAGTCTAAACTGCCACAGTCTAAACTACCACAGTCTAAACTGCCACAGTCTAAACTGCCACAGTCTAAACTACCACAGTCATAACTGCCACAGTCTAAACTGCCACAGTCTAAACTACCACAGTCTAAACTGCCACAGTCATAACTGCCACAGTCTAAACTACCACAGTCATAACTGCCACAGTCTAAACTGCCACAGTCTAAACTACCACAGTCTAAACTACCACAGTCTAAACTACCACAGTCTAAACTGCCACAGTCTAAACTGCCACAGTCTAAACTACCACAGTCTAAACTGCCACAGTCTAAACTACCACAGTCTAAACTGCCACAGTCTAAACTGCCACAGTCTAAACTACCACAGTCATAACTGCCACAGTCTAAACTACCACAGTCTAAACTACCACAGTCATAACTGCCACAGTCTAAACTACCACAGTCATAACTACCACAGTCATAACTACCACAGTCTAAACTACCACAGTCATAACTGCCACAGTCTAAACTACCACAGTCATAACTGCCACAGTCATAACTGCCACAGTCTAAACTACCACAGTCTAAACTACCACAGTCATAACTGCCACAGTCTAAACTACCACAGTCATAACTGCCACAGTCTAAACTACCACAGTCATAACTACCACAGTCTAAACTACCACAGTCATAACTGCCACAGTCTAAACTACCACAGTCATAACTGCCACAGTCTAAACTACCACAGTCTAAACTACCACAGTCATAACTACCACAGTCTAAACTGCCACAGTCTAAACTGCCACAGTCTAAACTGCCACAGTCTAAACTGCCACAGTCTAAACTACCACAGTCTAAACTACCACAGTCTAAACTGCCACAGTCTAAACTACCACAGTCTAAACTGCCACAGTCTAAACTACCACAGTCTAAACTGCCACAGTCTAAACTGCCACAGTCTAAACTACCACAGTCATAACTGCCACAGTCTAAACTGCCACAGTCTAAACTGCCACAGTCTAAACTGCCACAGTCTAAACTACCACAGTCATAACTACCACAGTCTAAACTGCCACAGTCTAAACTACCACAGTCTAAACTACCACAGTCTAAACTGCCACAGTCTAAACTGCCACAGTCTAAACTACCACAGTCATAACTGCCACAGTCTAAACTACCACAGTCTAAACTACCACAGTCATAACTGCCACAGTCTAAACTACCACAGTCATAACTACCACAGTCTAAACTACCACAGTCATAACTGCCACAGTCTAAACTACCACAGTCATAACTGCCACAGTCTAAACTACCACAGTCATAACTGCCACAGTCTAAACTACCACAGTCTAAACTACCACAGTCATAACTACCACAGTCTAAACTGCCACAGTCTAAACTACCACAGTCTAAACTACCACAGTCATAACTGCCACAGTCTAAACTACCACAGTCATAACTGCCACAGTCTAAACTACCACAGTCATAACTGCCACAGTCTAAACTGCCACAGTCTAAACTGCCACAGTCTAAACTGCCACAGTCTAAACTACCACAGTCATAACTACCACAGTCTAAACTGCCACAGTCTAAACTGCCACAGTCTAAACTGCCACAGTCTAAACTACCACAGTCATAACTGCCACAGTCTAAACTACCACAGTCTAAACTACCACAGTCTAAACTGCCACAGTCAAAACTACCACAGTCATAACTACCACAGTCATAACTGCCACAGTCTAAACTACCACAGTCTAAACTGCCACAGTCTAAACTGCCACAGTCTAAACTGCCACAGTCTAAACTACCACAGTCATAACTACCACAGTCATAACTGCCACAGTCTAAACTACCACAGTCTAAACTACCACAGTCTAAACTGCCACAGTCAAAACTACCACAGTCATAACTACCACAGTCATAACTGCCACAGTCTAAACTACCACAGTCTAAACTACCACAGTCTAAACTGCCACAGTCTAAACTACCACAGTCATAACTACCACAGTCTAAACTGCCACAGTCTAAACTACCACAGTCTAAACTACCACAGTCATAACTACCACAGTCATAACTGCCACAGTCTAAACTACCACAGTCTAAACTGCCACAGTCTAAACTGCCACAGTCTAAACTACCACAGTCTAAACTGCCACAGTCTAAACTACCACAGTCTAAACTACCACAGTCTAAACTGCCACAGTCATAACTACCACAGTCATAACTGCCACAGTCTAAACTACCACAGTCTAAACTACCACAGTCTAAACTACCACAGTCTAAACTGCCACAGTCTAAACTACCACAGTCATAACTACCACAGTCTAAACTGCCACAGTCTAAACTACCACAGTCTAAACTACCACAGTCATAACTACCACAGTCATAACTGCCACAGTCTAAACTACCACAGTCTAAACTGCCACAGTCTAAACTGCCACAGTCTAAACTGCCACAGTCTAAACTACCACAGTCATAACTGCCACAGTCTAAACTGCCACAGTCTAAACTACCACAGTCTAAACTACCACAGTCTAAACTGCCACAGTCAAAACTACCACAGTCTAAACTACCACAGTCTAAACTGCCACAGTCTAAACTGCCACAGTCATCACTACCACAGTCTAAACTGCCACAGTCATAACTACCACAGTCTAAACTACCACAGTCATAACTGCCACAGTCATAACTGCCACAGTCTAAACTGCCACAGTCTAAACTGCCACAGTCATCACTACCACAGTCATAACTACCACAGTCATAACTGCCACAGTCTAAACTACCACAGTCATAACTGCCACAGTCTAAACTACCACAGTCTAAACTGCCACAGTCTAAACTACCACAGTCTAAACTACCACAGTCTAAACTACCACAGTCTAAACTACCACAGTCATAACTGCCACAGTCATAACTGCCACAGTCTAAACTGCCACAGTCTAAACTGCCACAGTCATCACTACCACAGTCATAACTACCACAGTCTAAACTACCACAGTCTAAACTACCACAGTCTAAACTGCCACAGTCTAAACTGCCACAGTCATAACTGCCACAGTCTAAACTGCCACAGTCTAAACTACCACAGTCATAACTGCCACAGTCTAAACTGCCACAGTCTAAACTGCCACAGTCTAAACTGCCACAGTCATAACTGCCACAGTCTAAACTACCACAGTCATAACTGCCACAGTCTAAACTGCCACAGTCTAAACTGCCACAGTCTAAACTACCACAGTCATAACTACCACAGTCATAACTGCCACAGTCTAAACTACCACAGTCTAAACTACCACAGTCTAAACTGCCACAGTCATAACTACCACAGTCATAACTACCACAGTCTAAACTGCCACAGTCTAAACTGCCACAGTCTAAACTGCCACAGTCTAAACTACCACAGTCATAACTGCCACAGTCTAAACTACCACAGTCATAACTACCACAGTCATAACTACCACAGTCTAAACTACCACAGTCAAAACTACCACAGTCATAACTATCACAGTCATAACTATCACAGTCTAAACTGCCACAGTCTAAACTGCCACAGTCTAAACTGCCACAGTCTAAACTGCCACAGTCATAACTGCCACAGTCTAAACTGCCACAGTCATCACTATCACAGTCTAAACTGCCACAGTCTAAACTATCACAGTCATAACTGCCACAGTCTAAACTATCACAGTCATAACTACCACAGTCTAAACTGCCACAGTCTAAACTGCCACAGTCTAAACTACCACAGTCTAAACTACCACAGTCATCACTATCACAGTCAAAACTACCACAGTCATAACTACCACAGTCTAAACTGCCACAGTCTAAACTGCCACAGTCTAAACTATCACAGTCATAACTACCACAGTCTAAACTGCCACAGTCTAAACTGCCACAGTCTAAACTGCCACAGTCATAACTGCCACAGTCTAAACTGCCACAGTCTAAACTACCACAGTCTAAACTACCACAGTCATAACTGCCACAGTCTAAACTACCACAGTCATAACTACCACAGTCATAACTGCCACAGTCATAACTACCACAGTCTAAACTACCACAGTCAAAACTACCACAGTCATAACTATCACAGTCATAACTATCACAGTCAAAACTATCACAGTCATAACTGCCACAGTCTAAACTGCCACAGTCTAAACTGCCACAGTCTAAACTACCACAGTCTAAACTGCCACAGTCTAAACTACCACAGTCTAAACTGCCACAGTCTAAACTACCACAGTCATAACTGCCACAGTCTAAACTACCACAGTCATAACTGCCACAGTCTAAACTACCACAGTCTAAACTGCCACAGTCTAAACTACCACAGTCATAACTGCCACAGTCTAAACTGCCACAGTCATAACTACCACAGTCTAAACTACCACAGTCATAACTGCCACAGTCTAAACTACCACAGTCATAACTGCCACAGTCTAAACTGCCACAGTCTAAACTACCACAGTCATAACTGCCACAGTCTAAACTACCACAGTCATAACTACCACAGTCATAACTGCCACAGTCATAACTACCACAGTCTAAACTACCACAGTCAAAACTACCACAGTCATAACTATCACAGTCATAACTATCACAGTCAAAACTACCACAGTCTAAACTGCCACAGTCTAAACTGCCACAGTCTAAACTACCACAGTCATCACTATCACAGTCAAAACTACCACAGTCTAAACTACCACAGTCAAAACTACCACAGTCATAACTATCACAGTCATAACTATCACAGTCAAAACTACCACAGTCTAAACTGCCACAGTCTAAACTGCCACAGTCTAAACTACCACAGTCATCACTATCACAGTCAAAACTACCACAGTCATAACTGCCACAGTCTAAACTGCCACAGTCATAACTATCACAGTCAAAACTATCACAGTCATAACTGCCACAGTCTAAACTGCCACAGTCATCACTATCACAGTCAAAACTACCACAGTCATAACTGCCACAGTCTAAACTGCCACAGTCATAACTATCACAGTCAAAACTACCACAGTCTAAACTACCACAGTCTAAACTACCACAGTCATCACTATCACAGTCAAAACTACCACAGTCATAACTGCCACAGTCTAAACTGCCACAGTCTAAACTGCCACAGTCTAAACTGCCACAGTCTAAACTGCCACAGTCTAAACTACCACAGTCAAAACTACCACAGTCTAAACTGCCACAGTCTAAACTACCACAGTCTAAACTACCACAGTCTAAACTGCCACAGTCTAAACTACCACAGTCAAAACTACCACAGTCTAAACTGCCACAGTCTAAACTACCACAGTCTAAACTACCACAGTCTAAACTGCCACAGTCTAAACTACCACAGTCATCACTACCACAGTCTAAACTGCCACAGTCTAAACTACCACAGTCTAAACTGCCACAGTCTAAACTACCACAGTCTAAACTGCCACAGTCTAAACTACCACAGTCTAAACTACCACAGTCTAAACTACCACAGTCTAAACTACCACAGTCTAAACTGCCACAGTCTAAACTACCACAGTCTAAACTGCCACAGTCTAAACTACCACAGTCTAAACTACCACAGTCTAAACTACCACAGTCTAAACTGCCACAGTCTAAACTACCACAGTCTAAACTACCACAGTCTAAACTGCCACAGTCTAAACTACCACAGTCATCACTACCACAGTCTAAACTACCACAGTCATAACTACCACAGTCTAAACTGCCACAGTCATAACTATCACAGTCTAAACTGCCACAGTCTAAACTACCACAGTCATAACTACCACAGTGTAAACTGCCACAGTCTAAACTACCACAGTCATAACTACCACAGTCATAACTACCACAGTCTAAACTGCCACAGTCTAAACTACCACAGTCATAACTACCACAGTCATAACTACCACAATGTAAACTACCACAGTCTAAACTGCCACAGTCATAACTACCACAGTCTAAACTGCCAGTCATAACTGCCACAGTCTAAACTGCCACAGTCTAAACTACCACAGTCTAAACTACCACAGTCTAAACTACCACAGTCTAAACTACCACAGTCATAACTGCCACAGTCATAACTACCACAGTCTAAACTACCACAGTCTAAACTACCACAGTCATAACTGCCACAGTCATAACTACCACAGTCTAAACTACCACAGTCTAAACTGCCACAGTCTAAACTGCCACAGTCTAAACTATCACAGTCATAACTGCCACAGTCATAACTACCACAGTCTAAACTACCACAGTCTAAACTACCACAGTCATAACTGCCACAGTCATAACTACCACAGTCTAAACTACCACAGTCTAAACTGCCACAGTCTAAACTGCCACAGTCTAAACTGCCACAGTCATAACTGCCACAGTCTAAACTGCCACAGTCTAAACTACCACAGTCTAAACTACCACAGTCATAACTGCCACAGTCTAAACTACCACAGTCATAACTACCACAGTCATAACTGCCACAGTCATAACTACCACAGTCTAAACTACCACAGTCAGAACTACCACAGTCATAACTATCACAGTCATAACTATCACAGTCAAAACTATCACAGTCATAACTGCCACAGTCTAAACTGCCACAGTCTAAACTGCCACAGTCTAAACTACCACAGTCTAAACTACCACAGTCTAAACTGCCACAGTCTAAACTACCACAGTCATAACTGCCACAGTCTAAACTGCCACAGTCTAAACTACCACAGTCTAAACTGCCACAGTCTAAACTACCACAGTCATAACTACCACAGTCTAAACTACCACAGTCATAACTGCCACAGTCTAAACTACCACAGTCTAAACTGCCACAGTCTAAACTACCACAGTCATAACTGCCACAGTCTAAACTGCCACAGTCATAACTACCACAGTCTAAACTACCACAGTCATAACTGCCACAGTCTAAACTACCACAGTCATAACTGCCACAGTCTAAACTGCCACAGTCTAAACTACCACAGTCATAACTGCCACAGTCTAAACTACCACAGTCATAACTACCACAGTCATAACTGCCACAGTCATAACTACCACAGTCTAAACTACCACAGTCAAAACTACCACAGTCATAACTATCACAGTCATAACTATCACAGTCAAAACTACCACAGTCTAAACTGCCACAGTCTAAACTGCCACAGTCTAAACTACCACAGTCATCACTATCACAGTCAAAACTACCACAGTCATAACTATCACAGTCATAACTGCCACAGTCTAAACTGCCACAGTCTAAACTGCCACAGTCTAAACTGCCACAGTCTAAACTACCACAGTCTAAACTGCCACAGTCTAAACTGCCACAGTCTAAACTACCACAGTCTAAACTACCACAGTCTAAACTGCCACAGTCTAAACTACCACAGTCATCACTACCACAGTCTAAACTGCCACAGTCATAACTACCACAGTCTAAACTGCCACAGTCTAAACTACCACAGTCTAAACTACCACAGTCTAAACTGCCACAGTCTAAACTACCACAGTCATCACTACCACAGTCTAAACTACCACAGTCATAACTACCACAGTCTAAACTGCCACAGTCATAACTATCACAGTCTAAACTGCCACAGTCTAAACTACCACAGTCATAACTACCACAGTGTAAACTGCCACAGTCTAAACTACCACAGTCATAACTACCACAGTCATAACTACCACAGTCTAAACTGCCACAGTCTAAACTACCACAGTCTAAACTGCCACAGTCATAACTACCACAGTCATAACTACCACAGTCTAAACTACCACAGTCTAAACTACCACAGTCTAAACTGCCACAGTCATAACTACCACAGTCTAAACTACCACAGTCTAAACTACCACAGTCTAAACTACCACAGTCTAAACTACCACAGTCATAACTGCCACAGTCTAAACTGCCACAGTCATAACTGCCACAGTCTAAACTGCCACAGTCTAAACTGCCAGTCATAACTGCCACAGTCTAAACTACCACAGTCTAAACTACCACAGTCATAACTGCCACAGTCTAAACTACCACAGTCATAACTGCCACAGTCTAAACTGCCACAGTCTAAACTGCCAGTCATAACTGCCACAGTCTAAACTACCACAGTCATAACTGCCACAGTCTAAACTGCCACAGTCATAACTGCCACAGTCTAAACTGCCACAGTCTAAACTGCCACAGTCTAAACTGCCACAGTCATAACTGCCACAGTCTAAACTGCCACAGTCTAAACTGCCACAGTCATAACTGCCACAGTCTAAACTGCCACAGTCTAAACTGCCACAGTCATAACTACCACAGTCATAACTACCACAGTCTAAACTACCACAGTCTAAACTACCACAGTCTAAACTGCCACAGTCATAACTGCCACAGTCATAACTGCCACAGTCATAACTGCCACAGTCATAACTGCCACAGTCTAAACTGCCACAGTCTAAACTGCCACAGTCTAAACTACCACAGTCATAACTACCACAGTCATAACTGCCACAGTCTAAACTACCACAGTCATAACTACCACAGTCTAAACTGCCACAGTCATAACTGCCACAGTCTAAACTGCCACAGTCATAACTGCCACAGTCTAAACTGCCACAGTCTAAACTGCCACAGTCATAACTGCCACAGTCTAAACTGCCACAGTCATAACTGCCACAGTCTAAACTGCCACAGTCTAAACTACCACAGTCTAAACTGCCACAGTCTAAACTGCCACAGTCTAAACTACCACAGTCATAACTGCCACAGTCTAAACTACCACAGTCTAAACTGCCACAGTCTAAACTGCCACAGTCTAAACTGCCACAGTCATAACTGCCACAGTCTAAACTGCCACAGTCATAACTGCCACAGTCTAAACTGCCACAGTCATAACTGCCACAGTCTAAACTGCCACAGTCTAAACTGCCACAGTCATAACTGCCACAGTCTAAACTACCACAGTCTAAACTGCCACAGTCTAAACTGCCACAGTCTAAACTACCACAGTCAAAACTGCCACAGTCTAAACTGCCACAGTCTAAACTGCCACAGTCATAACTGCCACAGTCTAAACTACCACAGTCTAAACTGCCACAGTCTAAACTGCCACAGTCTAAACTACCACAGTCATAACTGCCACAGTCTAAACTGCCACAGTCATAACTGCCACAGTCTAAACTGCCACAGTCTAAACTACCACAGTCATAACTGCCACAGTCTAAACTGCCACAGTCTAAACTGCCACAGTCATAACTACCACAGTCATAACTACCACAGTCTAAACTGCCACAGTCTAAACTGCCACAGTCTAAACTGCCACAGTCATAACTGCCACAGTCATAACTGCCACAGTCTAAACTGCCACAGTCTAAACTGCCACAGTCTAAACTACCACAGTCTAAACTGCCACAGTCATAACTGCCACAGTCTAAACTGCCACAGTCATAACTGCCACAGTCTAAACTGCCACAGTCTAAACTGCCACAGTCATAACTGCCACAGTCTAAACTGCCACAGTCATAACTGCCACAGTCTAAACTGCCACAGTCTAAACTGCCACAGTCATAACTGCCACAGTCTAAACTGCCACAGTCATAACTGCCACAGTCATAACTGCCACAGTCATAACTGCCACAGTCTAAACTACCACAGTCATAACTGCCACAGTCATAACTGCCACAGTCTAAACTGCCACAGTCATAACTGCCACAGTCTAAACTGCCACAGTCTAAACTACCACAGTCTAAACTACCACAGTCATAACTACCACAGTCTAAACTACCACAGTCATAACTGCCACAGTCTAAACTACCACAGTCATAACTGCCACAGTCATAACTGCCACAGTCTAAACTGCCACAGTCATAACTGCCAGTCATAACTGCCACAGTCATAACTACCACAGTCTAAACTACCACAGTCATAACTGCCACAGTCTAAACTGCCACAGTCTAAACTACCACAGTCATAACTGCCACAGTCATAACTGCCACAGTCATAACTGCCACAGTCTAAACTGCCACAGTCTAAACTACCACAGTCTAAACTACCACAGTCATAACTGCCACAGTCATAACTGCCACAGTCTAAACTGCCACAGTCATAACTGCCACAGTCTAAACTACCACAGTCTAAACTACCACAGTCTAAACTACCACAGTCATAACTACCACAGTCTAAACTACCACAGTCATAACTGCCACAGTCTAAACTACCACAGTCATAACTGCCACAGTCATAACTGCCACAGTCTAAACTGCCACAGTCATAACTGCCAGTCATAACTGCCACAGTCATAACTACCACAGTCTAAACTACCACAGTCATAACTGCCACAGTCATAACTGCCACAGTCTAAACTACCACAGTCATAACTGCCACAGTCATAACTGCCACAGTCTAAACTGCCACAGTCATAACTGCCAGTCATAACTGCCACAGTCTAAACTACCACAGTCTAAACTGCCACAGTCATAACTGCCACAGTCTAAACTGCCACAGTCTAAACTGCCACAGTCATAACTGCCAGTCATAACTGCCACAGTCTAAACTACCACAGTCATAACTGCCAGTCATAACTACCACAGTCTAAACTGCCACAGTCATAACTGCCAGTCATAACTGCCACAGTCTAAACTGCCACAGTCATAACTGCCAGTCATAACTACCACAGTCTAAACTACCACAGTCATAACTGCCAGTCATAACTGCCACAGTCTAAACTGCCACAGTCATAACTGCCAGTCATAACTACCACAGTCTAAACTGCCACAGTCATAACTGCCAGTCATAACTGCCACAGTCTAAACTGCCACAGTCATAACTGCCAGTCATAACTACCACAGTCTAAACTACCACAGTCATAACTGCCACAGTCTAAACTGCCACAGTCTAAACTGCCACAGTCATAACTGCCAGTCATAACTGCCACAGTCTAAACTACCACAGTCTAAACTACCACAGTCATAACTGCCACAGTCTAAACTGCCACAGTCTAAACTGCCACAGTCTAAACTGCCACAGTCATAACTGCCAGTCATAACTGCCACAGTCTAAACTACCACAGTCTAAACTACCACAGTCATAACTGCCACAGTCTAAACTGCCACAGTCTAAACTGCCACAGTCATAACTGCCACAGTCTAAACTGCCACAGTCTAAACTGCCACAGTCTAAACTGCCAGTCATAACTGCCACAGTCTAAACTACCACAGTCTAAACTACCACAGTCTAAACTGCCACAGTCTAAACTGCCACAGTCTAAACTGCCACAGTCTAAACTGCCAGTCATAACTGCCACAGTCTAAACTGCCACAGTCTAAACTGCCACAGTCTAAACTGCCAGTCATAACTGCCACAGTCTAAACTACCACAGTCTAAACTGCCACAGTCTAAACTACCACAGTCTAAACTACCACAGTCTAAACTACCACAGTCTAAACTGCCACAGTCTAAACTGCCACAGTCTAAACTGCCACAGTCTAAACTGCCAGTCATAACTGCCACAGTCTAAACTACCACAGTCTAAACTGCCAGTCATAACTGCCACAGTCTAAACTACCACAGTCATAACTGCCACAGTCTAAACTACCACAGTCTAAACTGCCAGTCATAACTGCCACAGTCTAAACTGCCACAGTCTAAACTGCCACAGTCTAAACTACCACAGTCATAACTGCCACAGTCTAAACTACCACAGTCTAAACTGCCAGTCATAACTGCCACAGTCTAAACTACCACAGTCTAAACTGCCACAGTCTAAACTGCCACAGTCATAACTGCCACAGTCTAAACTGCCACAGTCTAAACTGCCACAGTCTAAACTACCACAGTCATAACTGCCACAGTCTAAACTACCACAGTCTAAACTGCCAGTCATAACTGCCACAGTCTAAACTACCACAGTCTAAACTGCCACAGTCTAAACTACCACAGTCTAAACTACCACAGTCTAAACTGCCACAGTCTAAACTGCCACAGTCTAAACTGCCACAGTCATAACTGCCACAGTCTAAACTGCCAGTCATAACTGCCACAGTCTAAACTACCACAGTCTAAACTACCACAGTCTAAACTACCACAGTCTAAACTACCACAGTCATAACTACCACAGTCTAAACTACCACAGTCATAACTGCCACAGTCTAAACTACCACAGTCATAACTACCACAGTCTAAACTACCACAGTCATAACTGCCACAGTCATAACTGCCACAGTCTAAACTGCCACAGTCATAACTACCACAGTCTAAACTACCACAGTCATAACTGCCACAGTCTAAACTACCACAGTCATAACTACCACAGTCTAAACTACCACAGTCATAACTGCCACAGTCATAACTGCCACAGTCTAAACTACCACAGTCATAACTGCCACAGTCTAAACTACCACAGTCATAACTGCCAGTCATAACTGCCACAGTCTAAACTACCACAGTCTAAACTACCACAGTCATAACTGCCACAGTCTAAACTGCCACAGTCTAAACTACCACAGTCATAACTGCCACAGTCTAAACTGCCACAGTCATAACTGCCACAGTCTAAACTGCCACAGTCATAACTGCCACAGTCTAAACTACCACAGTCTAAACTACCACAGTCTAAACTACCACAGTCTAAACTACCACAGTCATAACTGCCACAGTCATAACTACCACAGTCTAAACTACCACAGTCATAACTGCCACAGTCTAAACTGCCACAGTCATAACTGCCACAGTCTAAACTACCACAGTCATAACTACCACAGTCTAAACTACCACAGTCATAACTGCCACAGTCATAACTACCACAGTCTAAACTACCACAGTCATAACTACCACAGTCTAAACTGCCACAGTCTAAACTGCCACAGTCATAACTGCCACAGTCTAAACTGCCACAGTCATAACTGCCACAGTCTAAACTACCACAGTCATAACTGCCACAGTCTAAACTACCACAGTCTAAACTGCCAGTCATAACTGCCACAGTCTAAACTACCACAGTCTAAACTGCCAGTCATAACTGCCACAGTCTAAACTACCACAGTCATAACTGCCACAGTCTAAACTACCACAGTCTAAACTGCCAGTCATAACTGCCACAGTCTAAACTACCACAGTCATAACTGCCACAGTCTAAACTACCACAGTCTAAACTGCCAGTCATAACTACCACAGTCATAACTGCCACAGTCTAAACTGCCACAGTCTAAACTGCCACAGTCATAACTGCCACAGTCTAAACTACCACAGTCTAAACTACCACAGTCTAAACTGCCAGTCATAACTGCCACAGTCTAAACTGCCACAGTCTAAACTACCACAGTCATAACTGCCACAGTCTAAACTGCCACAGTCTAAACTGCCACAGTCTAAACTACCACAGTCTAAACTGCCAGTCATAACTGCCACAGTCTAAACTGCCACAGTCTAAACTGCCACAGTCTAAACTACCACAGTCTAAACTACCACAGTCTAAACTACCACAGTCATAACTACCACAGTCTAAACTGCCAGTCATAACTGCCACAGTCTAAACTACCACAGTCTAAACTACCACAGTCTAAACTACCACAGTCATAACTGCCACAGTCATAACTACCACAGTCTAAACTACCACAGTCATAACTGCCACAGTCTAAACTGCCACAGTCATAACTGTCACAGTCTAAACTACCACAGTCATAACTGCCACAGTCTAAACTACCACAGTCATAACTGCCACAGTCTAAACTACCACAGTCTAAACTACCACAGTCATAACTGCCACAGTCTAAACTGCCACAGTCTAAACTACCACAGTCTAAACTGCCAGTCATAACTGCCACAGTCTAAACTACCACAGTCATAACTGCCACAGTCTAAACTGCCACAGTCTAAACTACCACAGTCTAAACTACCACAGTCATAACTACCACAGTCTAAACTGCCAGTCATAACTGCCACAGTCTAAACTACCACAGTCTAAACTACCACAGTCTAAACTACCACAGTCTAAACTACCACAGTCATAACTGCCACAGTCATAACTACCACAGTCTAAACTACCACAGTCATAACTGCCACAGTCATAACTACCACAGTCTAAACTACCACAGTCTAAACTGTCACAGTCTAAACTGCCACAGTCATAACTGTCACAGTCTAAACTACCACAGTCATAACTACCACAGTCTAAACTACCACAGTCATAACTGCCACAGTCTAAACTGCCACAGTCATAACTGCCACAGTCTAAACTGCCACAGTCATAACTACCACAGTCATAACTACCACAGTCATAACTGCCACAGTCTAAACTACCACAGTCTAAACTGCCACAGTCATAACTACCACAGTCTAAACTACCACAGTCATAACTGCCACAGTCTAAACTACCACAGTCTAAACTGCCACAGTCTAAACTGCCACAGTCATAACTGCCACAGTCTAAACTACCACAGTCTAAACTGCCACAGTCATAACTACCACAGTCTAAACTACCACAGTCTAAACTACCACAGTCTAAACTGCCACAGTCATAACTACCACAGTCTAAACTACCACAGTCTAAACTACCACAGTCTAAACTACCACAGTCTAAACTACCACAGTCTAAACTGCCACAGTCATAACTACCACAGTCTAAACTACCACAGTCTAAACTACCACAGTCTAAACTACCACAGTCATAACTACCACAGTCTAAACTACCACAGTCATAACTGCCACAGTCTAAACTGCCACAGTCATAACTGCCACAGTCTAAACTGCCACAGTCATAACTACCACAGTCTAAACTACCACAGTCTAAACTACCACAGTCTAAACTACCACAGTCATAACTACCACAGTCTAAACTACCACAGTCATAACTGCCACAGTCTAAACTGCCACAGTCATAACTGCCACAGTCTAAACTGCCACAGTCATAACTACCACAGTCTAAACTACCACAGTCATAACTACCACAGTCTAAACTGCCACAGTCATAACTGCCACAGTCTAAACTGCCACAGTCATAACTGCCACAGTCTAAACTGCCACAGTCTAAACTACCACAGTCTAAACTACCACAGTCATAACTACCACAGTCTAAACTACCACAGTCTAAACTACCACAGTCATAACTGCCACAGTCATAACTACCACAGTCTAAACTGCCACAGTCATAACTGCCACAGTCTAAACTACCACAGTCTAAACTACCACAGTCTAAACTACCACAGTCATAACTACCACAGTCTAAACTACCACAGTCTAAACTACCACAGTCTAAACTACCACAGTCATAACTACCACAGTCATAACTACCACAGTCTAAACTACCACAGTCTAAACTACCACAGTCATAACTACCACAGTCTAAACTACCACAGTCTAAACTACCACAGTCATAACTGCCACAGTCATAACTACCACAGTCTAAACTGCCACAGTCATAACTGCCACAGTCTAAACTACCACAGTCTAAACTACCACAGTCTAAACTACCACAGTCATAACTACCACAGTCTAAACTACCACAGTCTAAACTACCACAGTCTAAACTACCACAGTCATAACTACCACAGTCATAACTACCACAGTCTAAACTACCACAGTCTAAACTACCACAGTCATAACTACCACAGTCTAAACTACCACAGTCTAAACTACCACAGTCTAAACTACCACAGTCATAACTGCCACAGTCATAACTACCACAGTCTAAACTACCACAGTCTAAACTACCACAGTCTAAACTACCACAGTCATAACTACCACAGTCTAAACTACCACAGTCATAACTGCCACAGTCTAAACTGCCACAGTCATAACTGCCACAGTCTAAACTGCCACAGTCATAACTGCCACAGTCTAAACTGCCACAGTCATAACTGCCACAGTCTAAACTGCCACAGTCATAACTACCACAGTCTAAACTACCACAGTCTAAACTACCACAGTCTAAACTACCACAGTCATAACTACCACAGTCTAAACTACCACAGTCATAACTGCCACAGTCTAAACTGCCACAGTCATAACTACCACAGTCTAAACTACCACAGTCTAAACTGCCAGTCATAACTGCCACAGTCTAAACTGCCACAGTCTAAACTGCCACAGTCTAAACTGCCACAGTCTAAACTACCACAGTCTAAACTGCCACAGTCTAAACTGCCAGTCATAACTGCCACAGTCTAAACTGCCACAGTCTAAACTGCCACAGTCTAAACTGCCACAGTCTAAACTACCACAGTCTAAACTACCACAGTCTAAACTGCCAGTCATAACTGCCACAGTCTAAACTGCCACAGTCTAAACTGCCACAGTCATAACTGCCACAGTCTAAACTACCACAGTCTAAACTGCCACAGTTATAACTACCACAGTCTAAACTACCACAGTTATAACTACCACAGTCATAACTACCACAGTCTAAACTGCCACAGTCTAAACTACCACAGTCTAAACTGCCACAGTCTAAACTACCACAGTCTAAACTACCACAGTCTAAACTGCCAGTCATAACTGCCACAGTCTAAACTACCACAGTCTAAACTGCCACAGTCAAAACTACCACAGTCTAAACTACCACAGTCATAACTACCACAGTCATAACTACCACAGTCATAACTACCACAGTCATAACTACCACAGTCTAAACTACCACAGTCTAAACTACCACAGTCTAAACTGCCAGTCTAAACTACCACAGTCTAAACTGCCACAGTCATAACTACCACAGTCTAAACTGCCAGTCATAACTGCCACAGTCATAACTACCACAGTCATAACTGCCACAGTCTAAACTACCACAGTCTAAACTACCACAGTCTAAACTGCCACAGTCATAACTACCACAGTCTAAACTGCCAGTCATAACTGCCACAGTCATAACTGCCACAGTCTAAACTACCACAGTCTAAACTGCCACAGTCATAACTACCACAGTCTAAACTGCCAGTCATAACTGCCACAGTCATAACTACCACAGTCATAACTGCCACAGTCTAAACTACCACAGTCTAAACTGCCACAGTCATAACTACCACAGTCTAAACTGCCAGTCATAACTACCACAGTCATAACTACCACAGTCATAACTGCCACAGTCTAAACTACCACAGTCTAAACTGCCACAGTCATAACTACCACAGTCTAAACTACCACAGTCATAACTGCCACAGTCTAAACTACCACAGTCTAAACTGCCACAGTCTAAACTGCCACAGTCATAACTGCCACAGTCTAAACTACCACAGTCTAAACTGCCACAGTCATAACTACCACAGTCTAAACTACCACAGTCTAAACTGCCACAGTCATAACTACCACAGTCTAAACTACCACAGTCTAAACTACCACAGTCTAAACTACCACAGTCTAAACTACCACAGTCTAAACTGCCACAGTCATAACTACCACAGTCTAAACTACCACAGTCTAAACTACCACAGTCTAAACTACCACAGTCATAACTACCACAGTCTAAACTACCACAGTCATAACTGCCACAGTCTAAACTGCCACAGTCATAACTGCCACAGTCTAAACTGCCACAGTCATAACTACCACAGTCTAAACTACCACAGTCTAAACTACCACAGTCTAAACTACCACAGTCATAACTACCACAGTCTAAACTACCACAGTCATAACTGCCACAGTCTAAACTGCCACAGTCATAACTGCCACAGTCTAAACTGCCACAGTCATAACTACCACAGTCTAAACTACCACAGTCTAAACTACCACAGTCATAACTGCCACAGTCTAAACTGCCACAGTCATAACTGCCACAGTCTAAACTGCCACAGTCTAAACTACCACAGTCTAAACTACCACAGTCATAACTACCACAGTCTAAACTACCACAGTCTAAACTACCACAGTCATAACTGCCACAGTCATAACTACCACAGTCTAAACTGCCACAGTCATAACTGCCACAGTCTAAACTACCACAGTCTAAACTACCACAGTCTAAACTACCACAGTCATAACTACCACAGTCTAAACTACCACAGTCTAAACTACCACAGTCTAAACTACCACAGTCATAACTACCACAGTCATAACTACCACAGTCTAAACTACCACAGTCTAAACTACCACAGTCATAACTACCACAGTCTAAACTACCACAGTCTAAACTACCACAGTCTAAACTACCACAGTCATAACTGCCACAGTCATAACTACCACAGTCTAAACTACCACAGTCTAAACTACCACAGTCTAAACTACCACAGTCATAACTACCACAGTCTAAACTACCACAGTCATAACTGCCACAGTCTAAACTGCCACAGTCATAACTGCCACAGTCTAAACTGCCACAGTCATAACTGCCACAGTCTAAACTGCCACAGTCATAACTGCCACAGTCTAAACTGCCACAGTCATAACTACCACAGTCTAAACTACCACAGTCTAAACTACCACAGTCTAAACTACCACAGTCATAACTACCACAGTCTAAACTACCACAGTCATAACTGCCACAGTCTAAACTGCCACAGTCATAACTACCACAGTCTAAACTACCACAGTCTAAACTGCCAGTCATAACTGCCACAGTCTAAACTGCCACAGTCTAAACTGCCACAGTCTAAACTGCCACAGTCTAAACTACCACAGTCTAAACTGCCACAGTCTAAACTACCACAGTCTAAACTGCCAGTCATAACTGCCACAGTCTAAACTGCCACAGTCTAAACTGCCACAGTCATAACTGCCACAGTCTAAACTACCACAGTCTAAACTGCCACAGTTATAACTACCACAGTCTAAACTACCACAGTTATAACTACCACAGTCATAACTACCACAGTCTAAACTGCCACAGTCTAAACTACCACAGTCTAAACTGCCACAGTCTAAACTACCACAGTCTAAACTACCACAGTCTAAACTGCCAGTCATAACTGCCACAGTCTAAACTACCACAGTCTAAACTGCCACAGTCAAAACTACCACAGTCTAAACTACCACAGTCATAACTACCACAGTCATAACTACCACAGTCATAACTACCACAGTCATAACTACCACAGTCTAAACTACCACAGTCTAAACTACCACAGTCTAAACTGCCAGTCTAAACTACCACAGTCTAAACTGCCACAGTCATAACTACCACAGTCTAAACTGCCAGTCATAACTGCCACAGTCATAACTGCCACAGTCTAAACTACCACAGTCTAAACTGCCACAGTCTAAACTACCACAGTCTAAACTGCCACAGTCTAAACTGCCACAGTCTAAACTGCCACAGTCTAAACTGCCAGTCATAACTGCCACAGTCTAAACTACCACAGTCATCACTGCCACAGTCTAAACTACCACAGTCTAAACTGCCAGTCATAACTGCCACAGTCTAAACTGCCACAGTCTAAACTACCACAGTCATAACTACCACAGTCTAAACTGCCACAGTCTAAACTACCACAGTCTAAACTACCACAGTCTAAACTACCACAGTCATAACTACCACAGTCTAAACTGCCACAGTCTAAACTACCACAGTCTAAACTGCCACAGTCTAAACTGCCACAGTCTAAACTGCCACAGTCTAAACTGCCAGTCATAACTGCCACAGTCTAAACTGCCACAGTCATAACTGCCACAGTCTAAACTGCCACAGTCATAACTGCCACAGTCTAAACTACCACAGTCATAACTGCCACAGTCTAAACTACCACAGTCATAACTGCCACAGTCTAAACTGCCACAGTCTAAACTGCCACAGTCATAACTGCCACAGTCTAAACTGCCACAGTCTAAACTGCCACAGTCTAAACTGCCAGTCATAACTGCCACAGTCTAAACTGCCACAGTCATAACTGCCACAGTCTAAACTGCCACAGTCTAAACTACCACAGTCATAACTGCCACAGTCTAAACTGCCAGTCATAACTGCCACAGTCTAAACTGCCACAGTCATAACTGCCACAGTCTAAACTGCCACAGTCTAAACTACCACAGTCATAACTGCCACAGTCTAAACTACCACAGTCATAACTGCCACAGTCTAAACTGCCAGTCATAACTGCCACAGTCTAAACTGCCAGTCATAACTGCCACAGTCTAAACTACCACAGTCTAAACTACCACAGTCATAACTACCACAGTCTAAACTGCCACAGTCTAAACTACCACAGTCATAACTACCACAGTCATAACTACCACAGTCTAAACTGCCACAGTCTAAACTACCACAGTCTAAACTGCCAGTCATAACTGCCACAGTCTAAACTGCCACAGTCTAAACTACCACAGTCATAACTACCACAGTCTAAACTGCCACAGTCTAAACTACCACAGTCATAACTACCACAGTCATAACTACCACAGTCTAAACTGCCACAGTCTAAACTACCACAGTCTAAACTGCCACAGTCTAAACTACCACAGTCTAAACTACCACAGTCTAAACTGCCACAGTCATAACTACCACAGTCTAAACTGCCACAGTCATAACTACCACAGTCTAAACTACCACAGTCTAAACTGCCACAGTCTAAACTACCACAGTCTAAACTACCACAGTCTAAACTACCACAGTCTAAACTGCCACAGTCATAACTACCACAGTCTAAACTGCCACAGTCTAAACTACCACAGTCTAAACTACCACAGTCTAAACTGCCACAGTCATAACTACCACAGTCATAACTACCACAGTCTAAACTACCACAGTCATAACTACCACAGTCTAAACTGCCACAGTCTAAACTACCACAGTCATAACTACCACAGTCTAAACTGCCACAGTCATAACTACCACAGTCTAAACTGCCACAGTCATAACTACCACAGTCTAAACTGCCACAGTCTAAACTACCACAGTCTAAACTACCACAGTCATAACTACCACAGTCATAACTACCACAGTCATAACTACCACAGTCATAACTACCACAGTCATAACTACCACAGTCTAAACTACCACAGTCTAAACTGCCACAGTCATAACTACCACAGTCTAAACTGCCACAGTCTAAACTACCACAGTCTAAACTACCACAGTCTAAACTGCCACAGTCATAACTACCACAGTCTAAACTGCCACAGTCTAAACTACCACAGTCATAACTACCACAGTCATAACTACCACAGTCTAAACTGCCACAGTCTAAACTACCACAGTCATAACTACCACAGTCTAAACTGCCACAGTCATAACTACCACAGTCATAACTACCACAGTCATAACTACCACAGTCATAACTACCACAGTCTAAACTGCCACAGTCATAACTACCACAGTCTAAACTGCCACAGTCATAACTACCACAGTCTAAACTGCCACAGTCTAAACTACCACAGTCTAAACTACCACAGTCATAACTACCACAGTCATAACTACCACAGTCTAAACTGCCACAGTCATAACTACCACAGTCTAAACTACCACAGTCTAAACTACCACAGTCATAACTACCACAGTCTAAACTACCACAGTCATAACTACCACAGTCTAAACTACCACAGTCATAACTACCACAGTCTAAACTACCACAGTCATAACTACCACAGTCATAACTACCACAGTCTAAACTACCACAGTCATAACTACCACAGTCTAAACTGCCACAGTCTAAACTGCCACAGTCTAAACTACCACAGTCATAACTACCACAGTCTAAACTGCCACAGTCTAAACTGCCACAGTCTAAACTACCACAGTCATAACTACCACAGTCATAACTACCACAGTCATAACTACCACAGTCTAAACTACCACAGTCATAACTACCACAGTCTAAACTACCACAGTCATAACTACCACAGTCTAAACTGCCACAGTCTAAACTGCCACAGTCTAAACTGCCACAGTCTAAACTGCCACAGTCTAAACTACCACAGTCATAACTACCACAGTCTAAACTACCACAGTCATAACTACCACAGTCTAAACTACCACAGTCATAACTACCACAGTCTAAACTACCACAGTCATAACTGCCACAGTCTAAACTGCCACAGTCTAAACTACCACAGTCATAACTACCACAGTCATAACTACCACAGTCATAACTACCACAGTCATAACTACCACAGTCATAACTGCCACAGTCTAAACTGCCACAGTCTAAACTACCACAGTCATAACTACCACAGTCATAACTACCACAGTCTAAACTGCCACAGTCATAACTACCACAGTCATAACTACCACAGTCTAAACTACCACAGTCATAACTGCCACAGTCTAAACTGCCACAGTCATAACTGCCACAGTCTAAACTACCACAGTCTAAACTGCCACAGTCATAACTACCACAGTCATAACTACCACAGTCATCACTACCACAGTCTAAACTACCACAGTCATAACTACCACAGTCTAAACTGCCACAGTCTAAACTACCACAGTCTAAACTACCACAGTCTAAACTACCACAGTCATAACTACCACAGTCTAAACTACCACAGTCATAACTACCACAGTCTAAACTACCACAGTCTAAACTACCACAGTCATAACTACCACAGTCTAAACTGCCACAGTCATAACTACCACAGTCTAAACTGCCACAGTCTAAACTGCCACAGTCATAACTACCACAGTCATAACTACCACAGTCTAAACTGCCACAGTCATAACTACCACAGTCTAAACTGCCACAGTCTAAACTGCCACAGTCTAAACTGCCACAGTCTAAACTACCACAGTCTAAACTACCACAGTCATAACTACCACAGTCTAAACTACCACAGTCATAACTACCACAGTCTAAACTGCCACAGTCTAAACTGCCACAGTCATAACTACCACAGTCTAAACTGCCACAGTCTAAACTACCACAGTCTAAACTACCACAGTCTAAACTACCACAGTCATAACTACCACAGTCTAAACTACCACAGTCATAACTACCACAGTCTAAACTACCACAGTCATAACTACCACAGTCTAAACTGCCACAGTCTAAACTGCCACAGTCATAACTACCACAGTCATAACTACCACAGTCTAAACTACCACAGTCATAACTACCACAGTCTAAACTACCACAGTCATAACTACCACAGTCATAACTACCACAGTCTAAACTACCACAGTCTAAACTACCACAGTCTAAACTACCACAGTCATAACTACCACAGTCTAAACTACCACAGTCATAACTACCACAGTCTAAACTACCACAGTCATAACTACCACAGTCTAAACTACCACAGTCATAACTACCACAGTCTAAACTACCACAGTCATAACTACCACAGTCTAAACTACCACAGTCTAAACTGCCACAGTCATAACTACCACAGTCATAACTACCACAGTCTAAACTACCACAGTCTAAAGTACCACAGTCATAACTTCCACAGTCTAAACTACCACAGTCATAACTACCACAGTCTAAACTACCACAGTCATAACTACCACAGTCTAAACTACCACAGTCATAACTACCACAGTCTAAACTACCACAGTCATAACTACCACAGTCTAAACTGCCACAGTCTAAACTGCCACAGTCATAACTACCACAGTCATAACTACCACAGTCTAAACTACCACAGTCATAACTACCACAGTCTAAACTACCACAGTCTAAACTACCACAGTCATAACTACCACAGTCTAAACTACCACAGTCTAAACTACCACAGTCATAACTACCACAGTCTAAACTACCACAGTCTAAACTACCACAGTCATAACTACCACAGTCATAACTACCACAGTCTAAACTGCCACAGTCATAACTACCACAGTCATAACTACCACAGTCTAAACTACCACAGTCATAACTACCACAGTCTAAACTACCACAGTCATAACTACCACAGTCTAAACTACCACAGTCTAAACTACCACAGTCATAACTACCACAGTCATAACTACCACAGTCTAAACTACCACAGTCTAAACTACCACAGTCATAACTACCACAGTCTAAACTGCCACAGTCATAACTACCACAGTCATAACTACCACAGTCATAACTACCACAGTCTAAACTGCCACAGTCATAACTACCACAGTCATAACTACCACAGTCATAACTACCACAGTCTAAACTACCACAGTCTAAACTACCACAGTCTAAACTACCACAGTCATCACTACCACAGTCATCACTACCACAGTCTAAACTACCACAGTCATAACTACCACAGTCTAAACTACCACAGTCATAACTACCACAGTCATCACTACCACAGTCTAAACTGCCACAGTCATAACTGCCACAGTCTAAACTACCACAGTCTAAACTGCCACAGTCATAACTACCACAGTCTAAACTACCACAGTCTAAACTACCACAGTCATAACTACCACAGTCTAAACTACCACAGTCTAAACTACCACAGTCTAAACTACCACAGTCATCACTACCACAGTCATCACTACCACAGTCTAAACTACCACAGTCATAACTACCACAGTCTAAACTACCACAGTCATAACTACCACAGTCATCACTACCACAGTCTAAACTACCACAGTCATAACTACCACAGTCATCACTACCACAGTCTAAACTACCACAGTCTAAACTACCACAGTCATAACTACCACAGTCATCACTACCACAGTCTAAACTACCACAGTCTAAACTGCCACAGTCATAACTACCACAGTCTAAACTACCACAGTCTAAACTACCACAGTCATAACTACCACAGTCATCACTACCACAGTCTAAACTACCACAGTCATAACTACCACAGTCATAACTACCACAGTCATCACTACCACAGTCTAAACTACCACAGTCATAACTACCACAGTCAAAACTACCACAGTCATCACTACCACAGTCATCACTACCACAGTCATCACTACCACAGTCATCACTACCACAGTCATCCCTACCACAGTCATAACTACCACAGTCATAACTACCACAGTCTAAACTACCACAGTCTAAACTACCACAGTCATAACTACCACAGTCATCACTACCACAGTCTAAACTACCACAGTCATAACTACCACAGTCATAACTACCACAGTCATCACTACCACAGTCTAAACTACCACAGTCATAACTACCACAGTCAAAACTACCACAGTCATAACTACCACAGTCATCACTACCACAGTCATCACTACCACAGTCTAAACTACCACAGTCATAACTACCACAGTCATCCCTACCACAGTCATAACTACCACAGTCATAACTACCACAGTCAAAACTACCACAGTCATCACTACCACAGTCAAAACTACCACAGTCATCCCTACCACAGTCATAACTACCACAGTCATAACTACCACAGTCATCCCTACCACAGTCATAACTACCACAGTTATAACTACCACAGTCTAAACTGCCACAGTCATAACTACCACAGTCATAACTACCACAGTCTAAACTACCACAGTCATAACTACCACAGTCTAAACTACCACAGTCTAAACTACCACAGTCATAACTACCACAGTCATAACTACCACAGTCTAAACTACCACAGTCTAAACTACCACAGTCATAACTACCACAGTCTAAACTGCCACAGTCATAACTACCACAGTCATAACTACCACAGTCATAACTACCACAGTCAAAACTACCACAGTCTAAACTACCACAGTCTAAACTACCACAGTCTAAACTGCCACAGTCAAAACTACCACAGTCTAAACTACCACAGTCTAAACTACCACAGTCATAACTACCACAGTCTAAACTACCACAGTCTAAACTACCACAGTCTAAACTACCACAGTCATCACTACCACAGTCATCACTACCACAGTCTAAACTACCACAGTCATAACTACCACAGTCTAAACTACCACAGTCATAACTACCACAGTCATCACTACCACAGTCTAAACTACCACAGTCATAACTACCACAGTCATCACTACCACAGTCTAAACTACCACAGTCTAAACTACCACAGTCATAACTACCACAGTCATCACTACCACAGTCTAAACTGCCACAGTCTAAACTGCCACAGTCATAACTACCACAGTCATAACTACCACAGTCATAACTACCACAGTCTAAACTACCACAGTCTAAACTACCACAGTCATAACTACCACAGTCATCACTACCACAGTCTAAACTACCACAGTCATAACTACCACAGTCATAACTACCACAGTCATCACTACCACAGTCTAAACTACCACAGTCATAACTACCACAGTCAAAACTACCACAGTCATCACTACCACAGTCATCACTACCACAGTCATCACTACCACAGTCATCACTACCACAGTCATCCCTACCACAGTCATAACTACCACAGTCATAACTACCACAGTCTAAACTACCACAGTCTAAACTACCACAGTCATAACTACCACAGTCATCACTACCACAGTCTAAACTACCACAGTCATAACTACCACAGTCATAACTACCACAGTCATCACTACCACAGTCTAAACTACCACAGTCATAACTACCACAGTCAAAACTACCACAGTCATAACTACCACAGTCATCACTACCACAGTCATCACTACCACAGTCTAAACTACCACAGTCATAACTACCACAGTCATCCCTACCACAGTCATAACTACCACAGTCATAACTACCACAGTCAAAACTACCACAGTCATCACTACCACAGTCAAAACTACCACAGTCATCCCTACCACAGTCATAACTACCACAGTCATAACTACCACAGTCATCCCTACCACAGTCATAACTACCACAGTCATAACTACCACAGTCAAAACTACCACAGTCATCACTACCACAGTCAAAACTACCACAGTCATCCCTACCACAGTCATAACTACCACAGTCAAAACTACCACAGTCATCACTACCACAGTCAAAACTACCACAGTCATCCCTACCACGGTCATAACTACCACAGTCAAAACTACCACAGTCATCACTACCACAGTCAAAACTACCACAGTCATCCCTACCACAGTCATAACTACCACAGTCTAAACTACCACAGTCAAAACTACCACTCTTTAAACTACGACAGTCAAAACTATCACTGTGCAACAGAAAAGAAACCAACAGTTCTACAACATGCTCGTCTAACACTGTACCAAAGACTACTGTTTGAACGACTGTCATAACTACCACTGTCACAGATACTCAGATGAGAACCACTGGTGGGTCGGGACCCAAAAGTGGGTCGAAAATGTGTGCGTGGAGAAAAATGCTGTCAAAAAGTCCATGAAGCGCTTTTATCACAAGTTTTGTACTTTCTGAGGTCCAAACTGCACATTTTTTCTTTAAATAAATAAATCATTATCTTAATATATATAGATAAATTTTGGTCGTGAGTTTTCATGAAGTAATTGGTGGGTCCTCAGGTTTCACCAGTTGAGAACCACTGCTCTACACTGATCCAGATAAAAGGACTATAAAGTCAACAACACATAGTCATTTATTTTATCGATGTATTATTGTCAGATTGTGTCTTGAGTAGGTTTTTAATGATTTTCTTTAACAGCTGGCAGATGTCGAACATTTGTCGTGTATCTTCAGGTCTCACTGAGGTTTGATCCAGATGATCACCTCATTTTAATTGATCCTCTGAAGAACTGCTTATCAGATGTGTTAGCTTCAGTTGATAAGAAAGTATTATCATGGGGTCCATTCAGAATCAGAAAACATAAAGCCCAGCTGCCAGATCTTTACTGTTATATCTGATATCAGGCGGTGATTTAAGGATGTAAAAACTATGCCTCTCTGTATTGTCTGATTCTGTTTTCACTAACTTGAGTCAGCGTACTCTTGCTCGTTTTTTTTTTCTCCACTTGCTGCTCTATTGTATTACAACAATCTTTTTTGTTTTGAGGCTCTAAAAAAAGAAAGAACACATATTCTCACATTTTGTCTCCCTAAAATATGCAGACATGCAGTGGACCCTTGGCATTTTCAAATAATGAGGGGGCCTTAAGACCTTTGTTTTTATTGTTATTTTTATCCTTACTTTTTGTGTAGGCCTGTGTGTATCAAACGGCCTGAGTGTGTTTCCAGTTCACCTTGCTAATGTGAGGCGTCAAACGGGGAGGTGTGACGAGAACAAAGACACAAAGACACAGGTGGGAGAGAGAACGACTAAGAAAGGAGTGGGCCCAAGAATAAAAGGTAGAAAATGGATTTTAGCTGGGTGGGAGGTGTGTGTGTGGCAACTGAAGGGTCTCATTATCCTGAAGGAGAGGAGCTTCAAAGGAAACATTTTACACAAAACAGTAGCGGACACACACACACGCGTAACCAAGTTGTTCATAACCTTTAAACTGATTTGAGTTTTCTGTGAAGATTTGAAGATATTTTCTCTGACTGTGTCACGTTTTATTACAAATGAGTCTAAACGTCATGAACAGATCAGAGATGTTAGCTGTTTAACCACTGTGGCAGTTCAAGGCGCATGTTTTACATATTGTGGCGGTTTCACTCTGTTGACGCCAGCCAGTACTTCAACCTGCAATTTATTTTTTTAAAAGCCAGAAATACCCGATTTAAGCATCAGAATGAACTCAAAAAGCTTGTACATCAAGCACTAAGCATCTTGTCCTACACAGGTGTCGCTTTGATTCACAGCGCTTACGTTGTCAAAATAGCAAATGAACTTGTGCTTCTGTTAGCACAGAGGGTTGTGTTTGTTTTCAAATGAGGTGTGGTCAGTCACAAAGCTGGTGCGCTCCTATCTTGAGGAAGTAGAAAACAAAATACCTTCCAGTAGACCACCTCAAACCTGATCTAAAGTCTCAAGACTGTGGCGCAGTAGATTCCTGATAGCTAGATGCATCTTAGAGAGGTGGGCAGACATCGACGAGTTCACAACACACGTCCACTGGGCTTCCACACACACAGGATGCACAACGGCGCATATCTCTACAACTCTACAATTCACTTAGCAGACGCTTTTATCCAAAGCAACGTACATCAGAGAATAAGTTCAACACAAGCAAGGATCTAGAAAAAAGGGAACAATGTCAGTAAGAGCAAACGATCAGCTTTGAGTCCATTTGGACACACAGGTGCTGACATGCATTGCACAGAGGCAAAGCACAACATTGACGGCAGTTCTTGAGAGCTCTAATCAGTATAGAAACCATCTTATAAAGTCATCGTTATCAAACAAAAACAATCGTCACAACCACCATCATCATCATCATCAATGATATCGAAACCATCATCATTAAGTTAGTAGGTATTCATGAAAGAGCTGGGTCTTTAGCTTTTTCTTAAAGGTGCAGAGGGACTCTGCAGATCGAATGGAGTTTGGAAGTTCGTTCCACCACCGGGGGGCGAGAGAGGAGAAGAGTCTAGTCAGAGACTTAGGACCCTGTTGTGAAGGTTGGATCAGACACCTTTCATTGGCAGAGCGTAGTGGGCGGGAGGGAGTGTAGACCTGGATGAGAGAGTTAAAGTAAGGAGGAGCCGTTTTTGTCGCTGTTTTGTAAGCGAGCAGCAGAGTTTTAAATTTGATGCGAGCAGTAACTGGGAGCCAGTGTAAGGAGATGAACAGCGGAGTGACATGTGCTCTTTTAGGAAGGTTGAAGACCAGTCGTGCTGCTGCATTTTGTATCATTTGCAGAGGTTTGATAGTGCATGTAGGAAGACCTGCCAGTAGAGAGTTGCAATAATTGATGCGTGATATCACAAGAGCCTGTATTAGGAGCTGTGTAGCGTGTTCTGACAGGTAAGGTCTGATCTTCCTGATGTTGTAAAGGGCAAATCGACATGACCGGGTGATCGAGGCTACTTGAACCTTAAAAGTTAGTTGGTCATCAATCATGACACCCAGGTTCCGGGCAGACTTTGTGGGCATGAGTTTGGTTGTTCCAAGCTGGATATTGATCTGTGGTTCCATAGAGGGACTGGCAGGGATGACAAGGAGCTCAGTCTTTGAAAGATTGAGTTGAAGGTGCCGTTCATTCATCCATTTAGAGATATCAGCAAGGCATGATGAGATTCTTGCAGAGACTGTAACATCGTCTGGCGGGAATGACAGGAAGAGCTGGGTATCGTCAGCATAGCAGTGGTATGAGAAGCCATGAGAGCGGATTATTGAACCAAGTGAGCTTGTGTATATGGAGAAGAGAAGGGGACCAAGCACTGACCCTTGAGGTACCCCTGTGGATAAGCTGTGCGCTTTGGACACTTCTCCCTTCCACGACACTCTAAAGGATCACCCAGAGTTCAGTGCATTTTGAAGTCGAGGTGATCTGATGTCACTTCCACATTGGCTTCATTTTTCAACACCGGAGAGGTTGCTTGCTCTCTCATACAGTGACATCTTAGCTCCTCCTTCAATGTCTCTCTCCAGGAAGAAGGTTGTTTTCTGTATTGTTTTTCATGGATTATCATTTTTTGTTTTTCATAACATAGCTAGTAATGAACAACCATTATTTTGCACACAGAGTATGGAATACATTTGATATGATAAAAATACAGTATACAGGTTGTTTGTAGCCACCACTACTGTGCAAGGCATTGCAGCAGTCTCATAGGATGTACACCTCAGAGGAGTTTTCTGCTGGCAGTACCTGCACTGTGAAATAACTACCTGAAGAAAAAGGTACTACAAAAGGTTTTAAAGTTAAGATTAACAAATGTTTATTTACAATAAACAGATTAACACAACTAATTCCCACACAGTCATTTATTAATTAAAATAGTTACGAATAGATACAAACCATTAAGTGTTCAATTGAGAGGCTACTTTTGGTATTTTTTCTAATCAGCACCCAGTACTTTAGTTTTCGGTGTGTGTGCTTTTTTATATTTTTGTATCTAAAATCACCATTTATTTTTAAAAGTGAAACAGCTTTCATAAGGAGAACTTTTCCACATGACTTCATTATTTCATAAAATATTTACAATACGTCATTCTTTAATGAAAGATTGACATTTGTTTTAAATAGGACAGCTGAGGAGAGACAGAGAATGTTGGGAGGAGAGAACGAGGGATGACATGCAGCCAAGGGCTGAGGCTGGATCCCTGCACATGGGGCACACAACATAACCACGAGGCTATTTGGCGCCCCAGATTAAACATTATTTTTGACATATTATGGGACCATTACAGCCTTACCAAAACCCTTCAGTCTAAAATTGTTTTCTACTCTTATATGGCACTAACCTGGTCATGAAATGTATGTTGTCGTCATGGTTACAGCTCCAGACTGTCTACACACGTGGATGAAGTTACTACTCCTATCTGACGCCTTGCTCTAACCAGCCCTGTGAGGCAAACATGTGAGCCCCACCCCCCCTACCGCGGCCAAACTTGAGTGGGCACTTTTTTTTATCTTGGAATGAATGAAAAGTCGGCCCCTCCTCCTTCAGCCAACTGGCCAGAGAGAGGTAGCGGTGCTGAACAGAAAAATAAACAGCCCCACCAAAGCACACATTAACACAAAAGTCTCTTATGGAATTGAATGTATCTTATGAAGTTGATTATACTGAGAACATTTTAAACAGTTTGAGCTTTTAAACATGACAAACTATGAAGTCAGAGTTCATGTCAAGGTGCTGATCCTGTGACTATCATGATGCAGGAGCTGTCCATGGTATTACGGTATTTGTCTCCTTTGTTGCATGGTTCAGGATTTCAAAGTGCAGGATTTCATTAATCCTACTTTATTACAAAGACAATTCATAGCTTATATGAAAACCTATAAAGTCAAAAAACGTAATCTTCTGACTCAGGAACAGACATGAACATTTTAGGCTACAGGCAAACTAGCTTCACACAGTTAACTGAGGATCTTACCATCACTGTTGGTAACATACCTGCCAGACTTCATCCTTCACTGCTGACAGGATGTATTGTTCTAATGTAGACATTATTTTAGGTAGTTTGGCAGTCAAATCTTGTTGCTTTTGCTTTTGGTGAAGTTTTTGGGGCCCCACTTTGGTATTGAGGCTTCAATTTAAGTGGCTCTGTTTTCAAACCGTGTTGCGATGTCACTCAGTTTTTAATGATTCAAATTTGCCTATTAGTGTGTCAATTGGAACTGAAAGTCTCTGACGTGTAACAAAGAAAACTGTCGACCACAAACAATCGAAAAAAAATATATAGACAATATCATGACGTGCACCCAATGTTTTTCAACAGCTTAAGTTAAAAACAGATTTTGGATGGATGGATGGTCGTACGTACGCATGGATCGATGGACGCATGGATGGATGGATGCATGGACAGGCAGGTGGATGGATGAATGGATGGTTGGGTGGATGGATGGTTGGGTGGTTGGATGGATGGTTGGGTGGATGGATGGATGGATGGTTGGATAGATGGATGGTTGGATGGATGGTTGGATAGATGGATCAATGGATGGATGGATGGTTGGGTGGATGGATGGTTGGATAGATGGATCAATGGATGGATGGATGGATGATGGATGGTTGGGTGGATGGATGGATGGATGGATGGATGGTTGGGTGGATGGATGGATGGATGGATGGATGGATGGTTGGTTGGATGGATGGATGGGTGGTTGGGTGGATGGATGGATGGATGGTTGGTTGGATGGATGGATGGTTGGTTGGGAGGCAACAAGACACAAACAAATGAAGAGAAAGGAAGTGGGTGATCAGCTGGGGGGAGTGTTAGATGAGGCTGAATGCTTTGGTGAACAGGTGGTGTTTGAGGAGGATTAAGTAATAGATTGTACTTTATAATGTAGGTGTGGACATGTGTAATACATAACACCAGTGTGTATCTGCTGCTTACTTTACATTTACTCTGACAGGGATCCATTTTATGTATTTACTAAACTCATGATGAACACGGATGCAACTTTGACACCCCGATGTGATAAAAGTTACTAAGTGCGCACACGCATATAATGTTCCTCACACACAGATTACATATTTGCATATTCTGATTACAGCTCTGATGCAGAAGAACTCCAGCACAGACACACAGCTCTGTGTTTTTGTGTGTAAAGGAGAAAAGATCTCTCCTTTGTAAAGAGGTAAAGCTGTAATCAGCTGTATCCACACAAACACTTTCATCTGGGTGATTTTAAGTAGACTATGTACGCTTTTCTAAGGTTGAAATTGTGGATAAGTATACCATTTTTTCCTTTGCAATCTTGCTGTGATTCTTCTTTTATGTGTCCACTTTGCTGCTGTAATCTGCTGACCTGTTGTTCTTTTTCTTCAGGTGATCTTCAAAGTTTTTTTCTGTGACGATGATGAAAGGATGTGCAGAAAAATGAAAACCTTCCCTGTGTGTCGGCTGTGTCAGAGTTCTGTCCATCAGAAAAAGGAAATCTGTACAAAATGGTCAGCAGCTTTTTTTCCTGTATGTAGATCCTGTATGAGGATGTACGTCAACAAAGCTGTTTTTACACATGCAGTCCTTAAAAAATGTCTAGAAAATATCAGGCTGGCTGCCCCTGAAATCTCCTTGTCTTCCTGTTTACAGATGTTCCTCAGTGCGAAGCTTTCACTGTCCATGTTTGCAAATGTCAACAGAAGAGAGACCAACATTCTGGTGATCAGAAAGCATAGTAAAGAAGTTTCCTTACGTGCACCGAGATCGCACAGTCCCATGCTTATATAGTCCACGGTCGTGCACCAGCCGCAGGGAATATACCTGAATATTTCCTGCTGCGTTTTTACATCAGCTCACAATGACCTCATGCAGAAAATTAACACTAGGCAGCATAAAATCAGCATGAAAAATGTGTCTGTTTGCGTTCACACATGCATCTCAACCTAAAAAAAGTGTCAACAAATCTTCAGGAGTTTTGTGCGAGTGTGAAAGCACTACAAATGTATTTATTTCTGGCTTGTTGAAAGTCACTCTAAATGACAGAACGTCATCTCCTCTGTTTCTTTGATTCAAACGTGTTCTTAGGGACTCGCTGCCGGCTGAAGCAGTTTGGGTTAAAAAGCATTTTCATTGAGTTCATGTGTCACTGTTCTCACAGATTCTGACATCGGAGGGTTGGAGGACTTGGTACACAGGGTGTGTGATGGACTGTCAGCATCATTAAACTACAACTCACATGGTCACACTGAACTGTGCTCCAACATTAAGGCTGCTAAAAGCTTTTTTTCCAACATTTATTCCTCATCATATCCTTTTTTTATGGCAAATGTGAAAAAGAAGCTTTTATAAGAACAGTTTTCTGGCATTTAATTTGGTATTTTTAAATTCAGATGCATAGCTCCCAGGATAATTAAAGAGTATGAGAGAATATCATGTGATCTGTAAGTTGGCTGGCAAGGGCAACTGGCCTGCAACGGCCCAATAACAACATACATACGCACAAATTCAGACACGATATTAATTCTAAAGGAAATGCAAAAGCAGAAAACAAATGCAACGATTGAAGCACGCTGCAAATGAAGAAAACGTACTTTAAAAGCCAAAATGACTGCATTACCACCAAACACTGTGGAACCAGTGGCGGTGCCAGGGTATTTATTTTTTTTGGTTCAGTTACGGCCGGGCTTATCCATACAGTGGTAGGGCTCAAGTCCAAATTTTAAAATAAAAGCCAAACCCCTCTCGACAACTAGAATTGTACACACTGACAGCTTTTTTTAATAAGTCTACATCAGAAGCAGACGTTCAAGACACTACAGGAGTTTAATAGCCAGGGTTTTTAAAACTTGTTAGTTGTCAGGCACAGCCTCCCCTGTGTCATGTGTCACAGTCCTTGACACACACACACACACAGAGAGAGAGAATTAAACGTCTGTAGTGTTTCGGGCATCACCGCTGCTGTTCCGTAGATAAATCTTGATTCGTCGGAGGCAAGAGAAGCTGCATTCGCACGAAGCTGAGTTCACTGGCAGGGTCAGTGAAATACAGATGAGTCTGTGTAAATCCCTAAAAGAATCCTGATAGGGTCGCATTAAGGGGCTGCAGACATTTCTTGTCCAAAAATGAAGCTTTTTTTGCATTTGGGGATGTAACAGGTGTGTGCTCAATTGGGGCCTCGACAACAAACTCCTGCAGACATCGAGGAGGCTGTGCCTGTCTTCTTTCGGCTTACACCGGCTTTGCTGCACAAGTCCATGGCTCTTTCACAACTTTCCCTCCATGACCAATCACTGTGTTTGTCTGCCAATGTCGATATCACCGAGTCCACTAAATCCATCGTCGAGGAAAGCTCAAGTCTGGGAGATTGTAGCTGGTCAGATATACATTTTGTGACGCGGAATAGATCCTCAAAAAGCGTGAGGAGCAAGACAAACTGTTTGTCAATAAGTCCACTCACAGCTCTGGCTTCAGTTTCCCTCCTCGCGTTTGACTGCGACATAATATCCAGAAGTGTTACCCGTATTACAGGCAGTGATTTCCGGATAGCCAACAGAGCTGCATATTGACATAACCCAGCGTGTCTCCGATAGGTTCTTAAGTTCGACTTGCTGTGCAGTTGGTTCAATTTCCCTCTGTTTCTTAACAAACAGATCATGGCCGACAGAGTTGGAGAAGAAATTGTACAATATTTGTTGAGTTTCAAAAAACTCTGGTACAGCCTTAGACTGGTTTAAATCGTATCTGTCCATTAGAAGGTGCTGTGTGTCTGTTAATAACTGCTGCTGCTTCCAAGTTTCTGACCATGTCAACCAAGACCAGTCATTTTTGAATTTCTGCTGTACCCCATTCTTGCACCCCGACATGACAGCAGCCCCATCATAACACTGTCCCACACACATGCTTTTGTCAATGTTGCACTGGCTGAGGGTCTGTTTTATGCTTTTCAGGGGGGAGTCAGCATCGAGGCCATCTGCATGCGTGAAATGCAGGAACTCCTCTCGCACCTCTTCTCCGCACAACAATGGAAATTTGCTCACGTTTACTGCTATCTTTTGTTTCATCAACCATTAGGGCAAAATGTTCAGCTTAACTTCTGATAATATCGGCCATTATTTTGAAAATCTCGTTTTGAATGTCCTTATGTGTGTATTTGGCATTTTTAGGATATCCTTCAGTTTCTTTGTTACAGTCTCATCAAATTCACTGATTAAGTTAAGCAACTCAACAAAGTTTCCCTTATTTTCTGACAGTTCATCCTCCCGACCCTTCAGCTATCCCTTGACATGCCATATAAGGAAGGGACATCACCACAGCTCTCATGTACTCTCGGTTTTCTTGCACGATTTTTTAATGAGCCGATCATGTTTCCCAATCTTGACCCATCTTTTGTTGCCAGTTTAAATTCAGCCCAGGCCTACATGGCGAACTTGTGTGCCATACTCACATTGTGTTTTTTTAAATGCTGCTGTTGCGTTTTTCCAGTTTTTATATCCATTAGAAAAGGCAGGATCAGAGTGGAACCGTTGCCCGCCACCTAGAAAATGTCGGCAGGCGAAGCAGAAAGCAGAGTCCTTCTCAACAGAATATTCCAGCCAGCTGTTACCTATTAGCCGCGGGGGGTCATTTTTCCTGATTGGGCGCCGGGGTCCATCCCCAGGTTGTAGGCTCATGTCACCTGTAGCTGTAGCACTAGACTGAGCGGGGCTAGTGACCTCAATCGCTGGCGGTAGCTTCTGATGCGAGCCCCTCTCCATCTCCGCCTCCTCGTGCTCCAACTCATCTGTCCCTTGTTTGTCTTCTCGGCAGGTGGAAGAAGTGGGTACTTGTTTATCCTCTCCATCCTCAGGTGGCGGCGTGAATGAAAAGTTGTTCGTTTTCGTCGGTACACCTCTTCTGTCCGAGGACGTTTAACAATAAATCGCTCCATCTCTCCTTACAATTTCAACAATGAACTACAAACTACTTTTGGCGGTCAGGCAGCTAGCAAACTTGAGCGACGTAATGATGTGCGACAGTGAGACAGGCTCTGAGTGGGACACTTGACAACCACTGATCTCTGGTCAGTGACAGGTGTTGAATACCAATTCAGATACTAAATGACAGGTCTTCTATTGAACTCAGATCAGTGTTAGGTGTGATGCTGTAATAGGCTACTACACATCACTGCACTTAACTGAATCTGTTGGGATGTGGAGGTGCTATTGGACCCTGTCAGCGGGAAAGTGTTCAAAAGAAGATGACAGTGGATTGGGATGACTTATTTTGATCGTTAATTTATCTTGGTGGTTGATGGTGGGGCTATCATAATTCTTGGTATGGCTGTAGCCCAACCAAACTCTACTTTGCCGCCGCCACCACTGTGTGAAACAAATGCTTCTTATGCAAAGAACTTGATTTATTAACATTGTTTTCTTGGTGATATTTCCTTGATTATAAGCACATATTTAGTAAATAAAACAGACATAACTTTCATTACTGAGGGAAGCAGAAGTTAACTTCTGTAACCTAGCAACAATAAGGGAGGTCTCAAGCACTGTCAGCACAGAAAGCCCTGTGAAAGGACACAGACCCTAAAGCCTTTTATTCTTACCATGAAGAGCTTTTGTGCAATGTATTCTCCTTCACATACAGAAACTCTTCTAGTGTCTGTGTGTTGTTTCTGTCTGTGATTTAAGAGCTCATAAGTATCATTTAAAACGTAACAGGAGGATTAACCTGTTTCTATTCGAACAGGTGAGCCGTTAAAAACAAGAGGAAGACTCTGAGGCCCGAGGGGCACTCAACATTAAAAGAGAGGAGAAGAAGTTATGCATATTCAATCAGCTCAAAGTGTGTGTGAGTGTGTGTGTGAATTGATTATAACTTTATATGTGTTTTCATTAAATTTGTGTATTAATTAAATAGGTAATATAAATATATATATATATATATATATATATATATATATATATATCTGTTTTACAATGTGAATCACTGTGACAACTACACTCTCTTTTAAACATGCTTTGCGTTTGAGAGAATAAAACCATATCCTGTATAAAACATGGACATAGTGACATCCTCATTGGTTTCTGAGGAGGAGTTATGAAACCCAACAATGGCGGACGCCATATTGGTATAGTGCTAGATCGATCCAGAAACAGAGAGGTGAAGCTGAAGCCTTTACCCCGCTTCTTGATTTTGGTTAAAAAAAAAGTAATCCAACTGTTGTGTTGTGTCTTCATGCTGGTCGCTCCTCTCCTCTATCTGAGAGCAGTCAAACATCACTTTCCACTTATTGGACCTTTAAAGGGATACTTCACCCATTTGCATCAAGCATTAGAAACCTGGTAGTAGTATTTTTGAATGGTAGTGCATCCCACCCTCATTTTCCCCTGAGACGGGAAAGATCTGTATTTCTTGTCTGAAAAGCAGCCTCTGATGACGCAAAATTTTTTGTTTTGCGGCTGCTTTGGTTCGAGGGGGTGAAACTACATTGCTAGTTCCTCATGTTTTCAACCCGCAGATAGGTGGTGAAATAATTCAACATTTCAAAAGAAAAACAAATGAAGAGTACTTCAGAAGTCTTAATGAATTTGCAAACTAAGGCCTCGTGTCCACCTAGCTTTTTTTTCGCTCGGAAGTGTTTGCATGAAGCGTTTGTGCTCTGAGAAGAAAAGCGCTGCATGTCCGTCCTGTCTCTATGACCGCTGTATGACCGGCACGGCTCTCATATTTTTTACTGCATGTTATATATTTGAGTTTCTTTAATTTTTTACCCCAGCAGACACGGAGCAATGAGGTTAGAGTACAAGAGAAAAAGAGCGCCCGTGAAGTTAACAATGACTTTCTGAAAAGTTGAAAGATTTTTAAACTTGAGGGGACGACGCTTTCCTTCTCAGCGCACAAACGCTTCATGCAGACACTCCCGAGCGTACAGCCGGCGCTTTTCTGCTTAGAAAAACTCACTAGAATTTTGTGTGAAAGGTACTTTGCCTCTGGTAGTAGCTAGCTTGGTAGAAGTTGTTCTCTAGATCAGTGGGAGTGGTGTCTTTCATTCACATGAGCACAAAAAGACGGTCAAGAAGGCACCAACTTCAAAATTGATTTCACATTTCTGCTACATATATGACCCAATGTCAATACAGATTCATGTTTCAACTGGTGAAGTATCCCTTTAAGGAAGTGTCAATTTCTTTGCACTTAATGCATTATACATTCCGTAATGTTTTCTCTGTTGCCAATGAGCTAAAGTGCCTCTTTAGGTCCAAAGGAAACAGACGCTCAACCATGCTCAGCTGATGATTCTGATCGGGAAGGTAATGTCTAGGCTTGCTTAATTTAAAAAAATGGCAGTTTCCTTTTTTTCACCCCTTTTTATCCTTAACTCCGCTGCATATGATGTTACAGCATGCAGGTCCGACAGAGAATTAGTTAGCTTATTACAGTACAGCTCACATAATGAGGTCAAAAGACAGTTAACCTTTGAAATGTTAACTTCAGCAGAGTTTGAGAGGTGTGTGTGTGTGTGTGTGTGTGTGTGTGTGTGTGTGTGTCTACCCTCTCGTGTAGAAAAGGTCATTGTCACCGTGACTGTCTTAAAGTTCAGTTATTGGGAGTCATTCCTGAGGAAAGTGTGGTTAGTGGACTTGCAGGGTGACAATGGCGGCACATTGCTGAGCACCTCCACTCCAAACAGCTAAAAACTTTGTTTAAGTTAGACTACACTTTAAAGGGATACAGTGTTGTTGGAACTGGATGCTGCTGTTCTGTTTTAATTGAGGGCCGAACTAAGACGATTTGATCCAACTCAGCAGGCAGTGCGGGCGTGTGGCAATCACTGAGATTATTCAGAACGCCGTCGCTGAAACATCTGCTTCTTTCACTGAAACTTTACAAGGAGAGATCCGAGGCTTGCGGACGGAATCAAAATCCGACATTTCTGACGGTGTCTCCACCTTAAGATAGGAATTATTAAAATCTCTCAGCCAGCCTGAAAGCAGTGAAGGAACAAACTGACAAAAAAACGTGATAGAAATAGAGCAATGCATTACTTTAACCAACACGCTACAAAACGAACAGAAAAGTTCTCATTCATCAATGACTGGGTGCCGACTGGTGCCACCAGATCGAAAAAGCTCACCTTGAAGTTGACGGATCAAGAGGACCGGGCACAGCAAAATAACATCTGAATCAGCGGGCTAAAAGAGGGAGCAGAAGGCAGTAATGCACTTCATTTCTCTCAGGTAACCCCCCGCTTTGGATACCTGGCCTAAAGGATATTCCAATGGAGCTGGAACGCGGCCACAGACTATACGGCGAAAATCATAGCGGGCATCCCCGCATCCTGATCTTTAAATGCCTGCGTTACAGCACCAGGGTGGCGATATTAAGGGAGGCCCGACGGGCAACACCGATCATCTACACTGGGGAAGAGCTTCTTTTCTATGCTGACTACAGTGAACATACAGCTCAGAGGAAGAAGGCCTTCAACCAAGTCTGCAGCAAGTTGAATAAAATGGGCCTGTCTATTAATTTGACCCAATAACCACTTATGTAAGCATAGTCCTTTTCACATGTTTTTGTTGAAGCAGCTGTATAAGAAGGGAAATAGGTGCTCACAGGAGCACGGCTCTGGTAAAGGGCTGGGTTTAAAGACCAAGGATTAAACTTACAACTCTTAAGAAAGAAAAATCAGCAGGAGGATGGGGGGTCCCTACTTTTAAACTGTATTACTGGTCTTTCGTTCTTCTAAAATCTTGGCTTGAACCCACAAATCTGACATCTTGACGCTCTGTAGAAGACAATTTACTATTTCCACATAGACTACAAGACTTAATTTATGCAGAAGTCCCTCTCAAACAAGCCAGAATGCGGTTTGGTCCTATAATTTCAAATGTTTTGACTACATGGAAACTAGCAACAAACCACACAAATTATAACAAAAAGTGGCACTATTACACCCCAATATTCCACAACCATAATTTGTTACTTGGTGGTCGGAAACTGGCTTATCCAATATGGTCAAATAATGGAATTCATTTACTTGGACAAATGTTTAATGCTAACGGTCTCTGTACATTCCAAGAATTACAGAAACAGTATAATTTACCTGGTTTCTCCTTCTTTTTATACTTGTAGCTCCGTTCTGCCTTAAAGGCGTACGGAGTTCCATGGAATTCTGAACCACCTAAACATGAACTTACAAATCAACTATACAACACCAACATGACCAAGGGAACTGTATCAACGTTGTACTTCTTCCAATTCAGACAAGAATCACCAATCCACTCATTTAAGATTTGTACACCAGACATGTTTTACACCTATAACTAGATATAGGCTTAAGGGTCAGAGCAAGCTGGAGGTAAGTTAAAACATACATAGTATACAAAGACAAAGAAGGGAAGAAGATTCTGTCCTGACAACAAAACTTGTCGAACTCTAACTAGCTTTTCCTGGAAAAGAGGACTTAATATGATATATAAAACTATAGTCGAGGGCGTTTACAGAGGCTACAGTCCTGGACACATCAGCTGCATTCTCAGCTGTAGCATGTCTACTCCACTCTCTCCTCCATACATTTCCTGCATAAACGCTGTAAAATGATCCTCACAAATACATCTGATAAAGCAGCTTGTTCAAGCCTGCATTAAGGTATGAAGGTCAGTTGTGCTGACCAGGTCCCAGTTTGGTGACCTGTTAGCTTGGATCAGATCCAGGATTTCTATGATGGACACCAACTATCAGCATTCTTTCAGGTGTGGAGCTCCTGTCCATCTGTCTCCACTGAGGGAAAGTTTCACTGAATCTGCCAAGTCACATGAGAGTCGGCTGAAATCTGTTCTACTACAGTGCTATGAACCCAAAATAAACAGATTTTACTGTGTTTTTGTGGCGATCCCATAGAGTTCTCACATCACTCATCAGCACTGCCCCAAAGAACAGACTACTATTGGCTCACTTCAACTACAGGCATACATGTCACAGACACGCCTTCATCGCAGACAGAAGACCATTTCCATTTTTTCCTTCAATGGAAGACATGGAGAGTGATGATGGCGCTTATGTCTGTCCTGCTGGAGCTGTTGTGTTAGTCATTTCCCTTTCATTTAAAGTCATGTTTGTTGTGTTTCTTCCCCTCTGAAATAACCAGGATTTTTTTTTCCCGTGGAGTTCATCCTGGAACAAAGACGTAGACGACTGACTGGACTCATGACGATGCATGAACATAACTGTTTTGTTTGTTTTCATGTTACAAGCCTTTTGGGCATTTAATTGCAGAGTTGTTTTTTGTTTATAACTGAACTGAATATAACGGCGAATTGAATTAAATGAACTGCTTTTGTGTTTTGTTTGTGGACTGAATTAAAAGCCTGTCTGGATTTTTGAACCTTAATAATGAACTGTTTTGTTTCTTTTTTGAGAACAAAAAAAGAAAACTGAATTTACTCAGATTGTTTCATGTTTGCAATTTGCTTTAAAAAATAGATACTGACTCACAAACCCATGTCTTCAGTAATGTTAGGCTTAAAAACCGAACTGGCACCCAAGCACATGGTCAAAGTGTTACAATAAATTACCATAAAAATGCTGAAAGGATGCTGAAATAACTGCATCAAGATGAGGATTTAAAAAAAGTCTGACATCTGTCAGGTCTGTCTGCAAAGCGACTTTAAAAACATTTGGTTTTGAACAGGTGGAGTCTGAACAATCTTGATGCAACTTCAGGAAAACCTCCCTGCTGAAATGGTTTTGTGACTCTTGTCAAAAAAAGTGATTGCGTCAGTTGGGAAAATGCAAACCTGCGTAAATCATGAATTTGTGTGATTCATGTACCTGGATTCTTGTCATTTACAGCTTTGCATTCACTTTGTATGTTTATTTGCCTATTCTACAAACTACAAACAAACTTTTACAGATAATGACCTCCATTGTTGGCCATTGCACTGGTTGTCCAGAGTCTCCAACGCAGCCAGCGTCTTCATGCCAAACTATAACATCAAGAAAAGAGATTCTGAGGCTCTGTCGATACGTTTTCCCCTTCTTCTCTTCCATCATTTATAATTTTTCTCCCTAGGTTATATAACTAGACCTATTATTTTGATCATCAATCACACTTAATGCTCTGTCAGGGTCCGTGATGTGTAGCTGAACAATCAAATGCATTATCTGACCCCGACGCAGAGACTCCATTTACACCTGTTTGTAAAAATGCCATCAAACCCATTTTCTGGCTGTTTGACATCATCAATACATCCATCATTCCTCCATCCATCCATCCATCCATCCATAAATCCATCCATATATGTTTTCAAAGAGGATAGTTATTCACTTTTATCTTTTCCACTTCCTTTGAATCCATTCGTATTACACTGACTTTTTCCTCAGCTTTCTCTTTTCCACATTGTTACCCCCTGTCCTGGTCTCTTCCTGATCAGAGAAATTGACAAATGGTTCATGTGTGTTATTTAGAATACGTTTATGGGAGTAAAATCAGGAGTTTTCCATAAATGAACTGATTTATAGCATCTGAGCTTAAAAAAACCCAACAAGGTAGGATAAATATTCAAACCGAAGACATCTTCTGATTAAATTAGGCTATCAACCTCAAAGGTCAATAAGTCTAAGAAGGAATTATTTTATAATTATTTAACTCAAATGTAAGACCTCGAGTAATAATAAAGGATTGTTTAAAAAAATTGTTTAATTTAAGACTAAATGATATAGTGATGTGTGTTATGGTTCATGCTTGCAGGATGTCTCAACCCTCTGTTTCTCCTCCCCTGTGTGTCAGGTGTGTGTGAGTGCTGGTGGGCGTGGTTTTCTCCCCAGGCAGCCCAGGTGCAATCAATCATCCTCATCTCCTACAGTTTATCTACTCCGGTCCTTTCACCACTCGTCGCCTGAGTATACCATATCTCTCTGTGGTATTTACCTCGTTTTGGCCGACATCGCTGTGAATCGTTCTGTGTGAACTTCGAGTGTTTTGCTAACATCTACCTTTGTGCTTCTCTGCCTCAGTGCCTGGTGTTTTGTGCTCGTGCCTGCCCGCCTACTCGTGGAAGCCTCTACTTTGTGGATTTTTTGTTGTCGCACGTTAAAGACTGTTTGGATTGTGCCTCTGTGTCCGGAGTTTTGCTTTTGGGTCGTACTCTCGTGCCGAGTCATAACAATGTGTAGCTGACTGAACGGTTAAACGTCATCGCCTTTGCTAGTCGGCACCAGAATTACAAGTCCATTAAATTAATTAATTAATAATTTTATGTTGGCAATCGATGCCATCAAATTCTGTGCTCAAACTGTAATGCTGCCACTAGACAGGGCTGTGACCATTGACTGGACGTAGCTCTGGTTAATGGGCCTTGCTCTACTACCCAGATGTAAACAAACACAGTTAACAAAGAGCATCTTGTAAGAGCAGTCAGTCAATATTGTGATTTTGGAAATTGAGGTATGAGGTATTAAGCTGGCATATTAACAGGGGCAATGTGTAGCACATTTAGGAAAGGCATGTGCATGTTAACCAAGGCTGTTGGTCCTCTCTGCAAGGCTACTAGCACTGCTAAGTTTTCCTAGTACAAGTCGGTACACAAGCTGCAGCATTTTGGACTAGTAGAAGAGACTTAGAGACTTATAGGGCAGCCTGATGAAATAGAATTACAATAATAACAAACGCATGAACTAGTGTTTCTGCATCGTTTTGGGGAAAGGGTATGCCTGATTTTAGATATATTAAGAAGAAATAGGCTGTCATTGAATATGTGTTTTATTTGAGAGTTAAAGGACATATATTGATCAAATAGAACTCAGATTCCTCACAGTGGTGCTAGATGCCTGTCTGATTCCATTAAGGACAGTTATATCCTTAGAAAAAGTCTCTCTGAGGTTTTAAGGGCAAAGCACAATAACTTCAGTCAAGAGTTAAAGGCAGGGTTGGTAATTTTTGAAAACTAGCATGATTTTGAAAGTAGCATTCCCTCAGTGCTCCATCTTCACCCACCCCCTCCCCTCTGTGCTCCCTCAAAAGCTACGCCCCCTCACTTACATGCATGATGGTCCAGAAGCGGACCTCGGCTCATGCTTTGAGTGTGGGCTCGTGCACACAAGGGGTAGAGAACGAGCAGGGAGACAGGGAGAAGTGATTGGTTCATCAGGTTGGTACCTCGTGGCAGATATTGGTCAAAGTTTTTACAGGCTTACAACTGCTAATAGATGACAACATTTATTTGTTCCTTTTTCAGAGCACATGAATTATTAATGTCTGTCAGGACCTGAAGACAATTTCAACCAAAATCTTAAAACGTGTATCTAGAGAAAATGACCAACCCTGCCTTTAAGAAGAGTTAAGCAGCAACACATTTCTGGTCATCCAGGTCCTAATGTCCTTAGGGTATGCTTTTAGTTTACACAACTAATTGGTGTTTTCAGGCTTCATTGATTCGAATAGCTGAGTATCATCTGCATAACAATGAACATGTATGAAGTGTTTCCTCACAATATTACCCAGAGGAAGCATAATATGTAGTGACAGTAAGAAGTGGCTACTAAGAAAAGTCTGCTAAACGTGTTAATTTTCTTTTGCAAACATTTAACAAACACTAACTGTAAAATTACAGAGAAGCTTATAGAAAAAGCTGCACAGCTAACGTTACATGTGCGTAAATACCTTCAGGCTAATACGAATATGTAACAGATTAAGCCTTATATCTGATATTAATAAAACCTTTCACACATAAAGCATACCTAGTGATGTTTTAAAGGTACAATATAAATCAAGTACAGAATATCAGGTAGACCATGTGTCTACAAAGCTATCTTTTAGTGTGAATGTTTCAGTGTTTATTGACTCAATCCTATATCAGACAGATAAGCTTGAAGTCACTCTGACCTTAACTCATAAAAGTACATTTTTAGGATTTTATGGCAGGCTTACCTTGTAAGAAAGTGTGTGTGTGTGTGTGTGTGTGTGTGTGTGTGTGTGTGTGTGTGTGTGTGTGTGTGTGTGTGTGTGCAGGGTTTTTCATTTCATTATACAAATGGATTAGAAATCTTCCATTTATTATGAAAATAAGCTTTTGTTTAAGGATCTAAGGAATTAAAAACCTTGAATCCTCGGCAGAGATTAAGTGTTTTGCTCTAAACAACAAGGAGACAGTTTGAACCTGTAAGTATTGTTTATTTTGTATGTGTATACACTGATATATGCAGTCCCATGCTCGCACCTCTAGTGTTTGCATACGGATAATTACATGCATGCGAGTACACTTAAATGTATTGAACATGTCAGAGTGTGTGTGTGTGTGCTTGTGTGCAAATGTGTGATGACTAATGTCTAAATGAGGAGCGTGCTGCATAAACAGATGAGGACTGCACTCCACTTCACTTAAAGCCTGTGGCAGGAGGTTCACACCTACACACATCCACCAGCATCAACACAAACCAGCACGCCGGGTAAAACAGTCACCCAAAACAACTCAGTGGAACACATCTGTATAGGACATACTGTGATGGAAAAGAACTCAAGTGTCCAGATTCAGCCCCGGTTTTGCTCAGTTGGACGGCGTGTGCCCATTCCCACTGCATCCGTTTCTGGAACGTCAGCGCAGCAGAGCGCACCCATGATCAGCTGTACACACATCACAGGAGAACTACAAGATCACGAGGGAATAAAGAGAATAACCTGCAAAGGAGGTGTCCAGGAAGATCCTAAAAAGATGCCTGAACAACCTGTACTGACTCCTTTTGATGTAAATGAACAGTGTATGTAAACCAACTCTGATGTCTGACCTCCTCATCCTATCTCTAAGGCTGGAGGTATACTGTACTTGCTGTTTAACCTTGTGTTTGTGTGTGTGACCAGCCACGTCATGTATGTAATTGTAAATTACACAACCACAACACCAGTACCTCTATATATAAGTCCTCCTAGTAACACAAAAGCAGCCACCATGCTTACTTCCGGTTGACTCACCTCTGTAAACATACGTAAGAGGAAACAAGGCGTGAAATGTACAGGTGCATATGATGTCACATAAACTGTAACCCTCTCTGTTATGTGTCCATAGAGCATCATTATATAACACAGCATAGCGTTCTCTTACAGTCTGTTACTCTGCCGCATATTAAAGACAACGTGTCTTTATATATAAAAATCTGTTAAACTATTTCAAACACAGTATTGTTGTGGTCTTATAGGAGGAGAAAAGAAAATCCTGTTTGTGTTTGATGCTGACCACAACAGCATGAACACGAAGAGCCCAATTACTACCATTAACTGCCTCTGAAATGGAGATAATGAAAGTGTGAACATAGTCTCTCTCTCTCTTACGCGCTCGCACACACACACACACACACACACACACACACACACACACACACACACACACACACACACACACACACACACACTTGATACACAAGTGTATTCTTGTGTGTGTGTTTTGGAATAAGATGGTGGGTTTCACTGAGGTCTGATGGCAACTGGCCCATCATTACTGTCCTCTACCTAATCGACCATGTCCATGTATCTGTTTTCGTTTGAAGCTGTGGGCCCTATCTCACATCTGGAGCGGACCGTCTTTTTCCCATTTTCCTCCAATGCAGCTGTCATCATTATCCCCACTGCCCAAGTTGTGAAAATAGCAAATTTAAAATCCACAAACCAAACCTTGTTTGCTCCCGGTGGTGTGTTTGTCTTATAATGAAGTGTGGTCAGGCCATAGACTGTAAATGAACACGGACGAAGCCTGAGTGACGTCACCCACTGGTTACTGAAGTCGATGGCGGTCGCCATGCTTGATGTGCTGTCTCAACCTAACTTTCAGTCTACCTAACACAGAGACACATTGCACAGGCACACCTGATGTTTCCAGGTCACAACTAAAGTATCAAACATGCCAGAATATCATTCTACCGGTCGGGAGCAGCTGATTGGGAGTCATTGGCTGTCGTGACCCACTGCACACTGCACAACTAAAGACCCCTGAATGGGCTGCAATCAGGCCGACTTCAAAATTAGTGGTACGACTCAAAAATCAGCTCTACATTTGGTTAAAATTGTTCAGCCCGGCTTTAGATTGTTTAAATGGGGCCCTGTGTGAGTGTGGTGTCTCTGTGGTGGGTGGTGTTTGTTGTGTGTGTGTGTGTGTGTGTGTGTGTGTGTGTGTGTGTGTGTGTGTGTGTGTGTGTGTGTGCATATGGATTTAGATGTTTTAATTAACTTTAACTGTGTGCTAAACATATTTTTTAAGCATATTGAAAAAAATAGCTGTTGTTTTTTTAAAATTAAAATTCAGGTTTTAATCTCATCAGATAAAAAGCCATCCAGAACATCTAAAGGTGTGCTAACTTTGGCTTCTTTAATAAAAGACAAAAGGTTGATGTGGGGGGAGGATGGGGGTGATGGATGTGTCAAATAATGCAGAACTTTCTCTCAAGAGAATGAAGTCCTCCTGGTTAAGGAGGTGTTGACCCCATGAGGTGTATTAATGTTTAAGTCAGACATTCAGGTCTACAAGAGCCAGAATACAGAGCGGAGGGATTGCAGCGGGCAGAGAGCAAAAGGCTGCTGCAGCAGAAGGTGAAGCAACACCAGCCGGTGCTACGTTTTAACATCATGAAGGCCTCTCTATTTAGTTTATTTTAGGTGAAACTTTGTCACTTGTAACTAAGACAACCACTGAAGCATTCAGCTGGATGTCACCATTTGACATGGTCACTTTTTAAACCAAAACACCAGTGAGGGTATGAGCCACCTCGAGCCGGGTACAGCTGGTGTACCGATGGAAACTGAAGTTGTTATACTGCAATGAAATTCACCGTGCGATTTTAACAAACATACGTCCGTCTAATCTCTTCCTTCTCTGACGCATCGAAATCTGCAATGTATTCACATTTAGTCACCCACCTGAAGCGCTGGTCAAGCCTCTCTGATAGGAAATAGCCCGGGAGTGGCCTGCAGCTGCGTTCCTTTTGATCTCGGAAGTCGGAAAATCAGAGTTGCCGGTCTGATACGTCATCAGGAACGCCCCCTAAAGTCGGAAACTCTGAGAATCTTCAGTAGCCCGAGTTCAAATCCAAAATGGCTGCTACGTGCATCGACAGGGATGTTTGCAGCTTAGTCGTCTTTTTGTGTAATTAAATCAATCAGACCGAGGGTATCGTGCAAGTTCTCTCTGTGGAGGTGTTCTCATGTTATTTTCAGTCAGAAACTATCACGTAGTGTGTTGTTATCGTCTGGTATATAAAACAAAGGTACACGCGTCCATGCTGCTTTTCCAACTGGCAAATGGAACGCAGTTAACTCGGGTGTGACGTCATTCCCAGTTCCAAATTCCGAGGTAAATGGAATGCAGCATTGGAAGACAACGAGCCCAGTGCATTCTGGGTGTTGAAGTATTTGAACCCTTTGGGCAGAAGGGAATTACCTTTTTGTGGAACTTCTCTGGCTATGTTGCACCAATTTAAATAAACATTTTTGACCTTTCTACAGCAAAGACAGTCTAATCTTCCCTGAGGCAGATTACCCCTTCAACAAAAAAGGATTATATTTTCTGTAATGTTGTCAGACACTTCAAATAACAACCTGAGGCTGTCAGTGACAAAAACAACTGTTAGAGGACACACTTTGATCCATCAAGGATTATGTTGCAGACTTTACAGCGTGTTTCAATGCAGCAGGATGAACTCATCTACTGGAGACAAACAAAACAACACTTTTTGCAGTGCAGCTGTAGTTAGAGGGCACCTTCTGTTGCACCAATGAAGCATATAAAAACAAATGAATCACATTTTATACACAATGTTTGAGATCTCTGCTTCGTCAGTGGGATCGTTTTATTTCTTCCCTAACAGCTGATGAATGCAACCAGAAACATGAAGTGCACAAATCATTTTCAAGAGGACAGAACGCATGCAGCTCATCAAACATGGAGAAAACCAATCAGTGCACAGAAGTGATTGAATAAAAAAGTATTTTCACCAGTTTTGAAAAAAAACAATTGTTACTGATGATTCAACAGGGATATTGGCTGGATTAATTCAACATATAAACTTGAAAATTGTGTTTATCATCAGGTTGATCCATCAGGTATATGCAACTCTTGAAGCATTATGCAGCTATGTTTTCTCTTTTGTATAATAAAGTTAACTAATCAAAGACTTAAATTGTATAATTTGATTTATTTAGTTACATTGGATCTCCATTAGTTGTTACCGCAGTAATAACTATTCGTCATGGGGTCCATAAATGCAAAACAAGACAGAAAAAAACAACAACACAAAAACATGATTAATCAAATTCACAACATAAACGAAGAAAATAAAATACAATCACAGACAAACCAAGGACTGATACAATTCATAATGTCATGTGCACATCAATGGTTGGTTAAAACAGCAGTTAGCCAATCAAATATCATACACATTCATATAAATGTTACATGCAGACCAAACTGATTTATTTGGAGTGGACATGTATTTGTTCTTTATTAATATCCATTTTGTTGTAATGCTGTATGACTAATTAGTTGTTGGCACTGGTCACTTGATCATAATTTTATTGTCCCCAATGAATTTTCACAAAATCTGATTATCATGCAATGATGTTGGTTTTTGTTTTAATTTTTATATATCATATAAGAACTGAAATGAAGACGTAAACAACATCAAAAACAGTCAATAAAGGATAAAGTCAAAAGGAACGAGTCTCAGAGGGGGGAACAAAAGGTTTGAACTTCCAGTGGTTAAAAAAAGTGATGTGTATGTTTTTTTTTATTTTTATGAATTATTTTTGAACAGGCATATTGAAAAAATACACACACTAATTTTTCATATACAGTATAATAGAAAACGCATGCAATGTGTTATTCCTTTATTTAACATTTTATTTTGAAGGTTCTACTATGACTCCAGATTCAAAGAGTTTCAACATTTCCCAGGGTTAAAGGTTGAAGGAGTCGGTGCAGCCTTTCTGCTGTGTCTTCTTCAGTCTGTAGAGGATGATGGATCAGGTCTCTCAGGGTGAGATAATGACTCTCTGACGGGCTGGATTATTCTCTCCACTGGTCATTATGAGGGTAATAAACAAAGTCATGTTGTTGGCGGTCTGTGGGGTTTAAATAACACACTTGTAGTGAGTCTGTGGTGATGGATGTGTTGTCTTTGTGCGTATTTAAAGTCTTATTTTTTATTTTAAATTCTGCAAACAGAAGCATTGCTTTAAGACCAAATAACTTCACCTCACTGTTTCTGTTTCTGTTCAGTCTCTTCATGTGTATTTGTTTGTTTTGTTACTTTGATTCTCTATAATCCATACAGTTTAGGGTTGTCATGACAACATAATTTGATATGATAGTAAAAATCAAACAATAAAAATACCTGTTTCGACATAAAAAAATTCTTAGACGCCCATGTATAGTGTAATTTCTTGTTTTTAATGGAAAAGAATCCTGCAAACTGTCTTCATTGTACAAATATGTTGGCAATGTTTCAGTACTGAAATGTTGCCAACATTTTTATGTAATTTGGATGGTGCTCTCTCCTTCTCTAACAGCAGCTGCTGGTTATAATATGATCGAAGGTCTGTGGGTTTTTTAAGCATTCATACTTTTTGATTCTAGTGATCTTTTAAATAACTGAGATTGTGTCGTTCTAAAGCAAGTAGTATCAAAAAGAATCTTAGTCTAGAAAATGTTGATAACTTTTATCCAGTATGTGTTGTACGACAGTCAGGGGTGACTTCGGCTTTTTTTTTTTTTTTTTCAAACAGGTGTCTGAGAGAATAATACGTCCATCAAAAGTTGCAGGCAAACCCCTGCACATTTTTTAAATTGTATAAATATATTTACAAAATGTAGGTCTGGCTTACTTATGAAACTTCAGTACAAACAAAAAACACTATTACGTATGAGGACCCCCCCCCCCCCCCCCCCCGCCCCCCCCCTTCTGTTGACCTACATGAAGCTCAAGTCAGAATGACCAGCCAATCAAAGAGCAGATAAAATAAGAAACACAGGAGCATTTTCAATAGCACAGAATCCATCAGCATTAATCACACAATCATCCCAACACAACAGGAAACATGTTTCCTTCTCTCAAACACAACGAGAGCTCTGTCACACTGCGACCTCCTGTAGACCTGTTTGGACAAAATGCTTATTTTCTTTCTCAAACTAAGTCCCTATTTATGACTCATCGGCAGAGAGGGCCTTTACTCTCTTCTTGTTATTGTTGTGGCACCTTCCGGAAATGTTGTTCTCGCAGTATCTGATGAAAGTTCCAGAGGTAAAATGATGTTTACTACCTGTTCTCTGTACTTTCATCACAACACAGAACTCAGTGCAGCAGACTGCAGCCGGCTGCTTTCAGGCAGTACGAAGGGTACTGACGTCAGACATCAGGATCTGCACACACACACACACACACACACACACACACACACACACACACACACACACACACACACACACACACACACACTGGTGTCACAATGGTCTCTCTTCCCTGCAGAGAGTCAAACAATATGCAAAAAAATGGAAAATTCCTGTGGTATAAAACATCATTTACAGTCATCTTATCTGCTAAAATCAGAAGCAGATCTCATTTACACAATAACTAAAAAACTGCTGTTACATAAGTACTTAAATCACATAAAACAACTCTTGCTATCAAGAACAAGGAGGAGAAACAGACAATAACTTCTGCCCAGAGGCAGACATGTGGAAGGTGTCTGTGTGCATGACATTAATTAAAGACCCCCTGACCCTGTTGTAACACACAATTACAAAATATTTTTACAAAATCACTCTAATTAAATGTTAGAGCAACAATATTTAAGGATTTGTCTTAGTGCACTTTGCCGCCAAACGTATAGGTCTCTGTCGTAAAACACACACAGTGCTGTAAACATCTCCCCCTCATAGACATTGAGCATTGTTGACAAACAGAGAGCGGTAGAGCAGAAAAGTCGCTGTGAGATGCCAAAGAACCATGTCGACTGACAAGCTACAGCAACATTATCAGCTTTTACGTAAATTTGACTCTGCTAGCATTGTTTGCCCGTTGTTTGCAAACTATTTGATATTACGTATGTTTTTGTGTATTTAACCGTTACCATGGTATCATGTGGCTGAATGGCTTGAGATAGGTTTGTAAGGTTCCAAACTTATAAAGTTAACTTATTTTTTTTTACTTTGATCAAGTACAGCAAACCCTTAAGAATGTCATTTCTTTTGCAGACGATGTTATAATGTTCCTCCGTCAAACGGTGAGCTGCAGCAGGCACAGGGGCGGTTTGCAGCTGAGTGTGAGGCTGTCAGGATGAGAGTCAGCAGCTCAGAGTCTGAGAACATGGTTCTTTGACATGAGTGAAAAGTTCACACATCTCCTTTTCTTGTTTCATGTGAGGGTAAAATAAAGCATGAGCTCGACAAAGGTGTTAGTGCTTCATCAGTAGTGATGAGATGTCTTACAGCTGACCACTGCCCGAGCCAGAAACCTTTTTATTTGCTGGTAATTTTTAAGTTTAACATTCACCTGTGGTCGTGATCTCTGAGCAGTGACTGAAAGATCGAAAACTGGAATGTAGAGGGGCGTCTCGGCTACCTTACTCAGACTGCTACCACAGAGACGGAGAGTTTTAAAGACTATCCGAAGCTGAGAAAGCTTACTGAATTATTGTGTGAGTTTATGATAATAATAAATAAAAAACACATTTCACAATACATTTCACTGCACATCTGTATGAGCATGTGACAAGTACAAATCTTGAATCTTGAATCTACTGACAAATGCAAGAGGTTTATACCTGAAGTTCTAGTGATGTACTGTAGCCCACTTTGGCTGTCTGTAAATAATGTCAAATAGGTTTGCCAAGTGTGGCTAACGTTGGCATTGCTAACAAAATCAGCCATCAGTCCTCCTTGCAGGTTAATGTCCTGATGCCTGTGCTAAATGTGGTTACACATCGCTCCGGTCAATATGCCAGTTTAACCTGACACAGCCGACATGAAACTTTATCTCCATTTTATAGATCAGAATACTGTCTGCGCTGCGCTACGGGATGCTGTTTTTCCACTGTCCTGTTGTTCACTTCGGGGTCATAGTGCAATTTCAGTCCGGATTGCAGCTGACCAGAGCTGCAGCCCAAACTAATGGCGGGTTTCTATGGTACACAACATTTGGCAGGTGCAGTGTGAAAGCAAACCAAATAAAATCTGCAACAATGTTACAACTTTACTCCTGAATCGCACAGAGTGCACCGGACTTCATTATGTGAAAGCGACCTTGGAGAGAAACTGATTGTTCATTATAATTTCAAAACAATGCTGTTTTGTCCAGCTCTGTCCTCTAAAGGAATAGGTGTTAAATTATAGTTTGAACCACTGGCTGACCTGCGTGTTATCTGTGAAGACTTTAAGTAGTGAAGAAAGGAAGGGATAAGAAAAAGTGATGAAAAAGAAAGAGATGGAAGTGAGCTCAAGGACAAAGTAGGAAGAGGAGGATAGAAGGGAGATAAAAGAGGTGTGGGGTCGACGAGAATGAATAAATGTGACAGAAGGGTAAAAAGAAAAGGATGAATACGAAGAGAGAACAAGGAAAGGCCATAAGAGCGTTAACGTATTGCTTAAAGGACAGAAGAGGAGGAGAAGGAGAGTGGGAGCAGGAGCTGGAGGGGTTAAAGAGTTTCAGCCGGTTGGAGGTCTGAAGCTGCAGCTGAGAGACAACATGTCTGACATCCCAGAGGCACGAACAGTCGTGACCTGATCTGACAAACACACCCCTAACATACAGAGGGAATGTTTGCTTCCTGCAGCACAACAGGTCATATCACATACACTCATTTATGACCCCATATTTACACAATATGTATATTCAGGTTTTTTATATATTATATAACTTCCATTATTTTATTGATCCATTGTTTCAGGCCTGTTACTGCAGTATCTCAAAATGTTCTATCAGTTTGGCAGCCCCTCTTCTCTCCCTTAAAAACATTGTTTAAACATTTCTTTTAACATTTTGATATTTTAATGCAGAAGCTATTGTAGTTCACAGCCATTGAAAGGCTTAAAAGACAGCATTTGCTCTGCTATCAAAGAAAAGCTAATAGACTCACTTGCACTTTCATACCTGTTTCACATCATATTACTGCATGTAGCTATCTGTAAATCTCAGTTACTAAACACATCTTTTGCTGGGAGCTCCTGAGTTCTCTTAGGGTCCTCAGGATTGTTTGTGGACGGCCTGCCTGAAACATCCTTTTAACAGGCACTGCTATTTTTTAAAATATAGCTTGGTTTACATAGCCTATGTGTTACTGCTAATTTGTAAAATATCATGGGAGGCAAAAGCCAACCTCAAGGTCTGTTGAACATTGTTTATAAGGGAAACATGTAATTCAGGGTCTGATTCACAAATTAATTGCAGCCAAGACAGTCCAACAACCCTTCCTCATTGTGGGGAGACAGGGAGAAGGAGAGACGGATAAAGACTGCGCCCTTATTTACCATGCTACTCTTGCCTTTTGTTTGACTTTCCACACAACACATCACTCATCATTCCTTCACTCATGCATACATCCTTTCATAATAAATGGTAAACTGACTTTTGTACTATATGTTGGTAGAAAAAAAAGCTTTAAAAGAAGTTAATAAAAATGATATAATGGGAAGGTTTTGAAAACTCATTTCATGTGTTTTCACTGCAGAAACACATTAAGTCCTGCTTACACTCACAATTAAGGGCCTCCATCCCAGCGCAGAGTCAAAATGTTAAATATAAACATAAGGTCCACTCGTGGCTTCAAGGTTGATAAAAAAACATCAGTGAGTACAGGCCGAGACCAGAGGAGACACATCTGTTCATTAAAAACCTCAGTGGTCGATTGTGGTAGGAGGCAGGAACAAAATGACACAAATTATCGAAATTACTGGTGCTCCATTTATCGTGTTATCTTGTCATAACCTTGTGAAAACGTTCATGTAATTGTAGTTCATGGAGGTCAGAGTTGAAACTAAAAGTGATGAAGGTGGTCTTTGGGGAGTAAAACAAAAACAAAAAAGAGAAAAAAAAAAACACTGCACTCTGCCTGCAGAAACTATTAAAATTTTGGAACAATTCATGTTTAGAGGAGGCTGGGAAATTTGTAGAACAAACAGCCTGCTTCACAGTCTCACCCTCTCGTCTGAACAAACACCATAAACCATGGAAAAGCTGGGCAATATTTACAGAAAAAAAGATAATATAAAGAACATTGACAAAGAAAAGGTCAATGGATGAGGAGCATAAAAGAAGAGCTTAATTTAGCAGAAAATACAGGCTTTGTCTTTGACCAGCCTTTACATAAAACAGGGAGAGCAGGGTCCTTGTTTATTCCTCGTATACCATTCTTTAATTATTAGGAAAGTTGAAACATTATGGTTTTACTTTTACTGCATTCAAATCAATGGATAGCTACCTAACAAATAGGAAGCAGATAGTTTTCTTCAATGACAGTATACGGCAAAAATTACACACATTACATGTGGAGTACCTCAAGGTAGCTGTTAAGGGCCACTAAATGTTTTATGTTTTTACTAATGATCTTCCTCTTGACGCGAATGATTTAACAGTATATGCAGCTGCTTCCTCAGTAGGTGAACCGAACAATATTTTACCACCATTAGTGGTAGTGGTAATTGATATATCAAATTGATAAAACTGTGAGCAAAATGGGAAGAGGTGTGTCAGTTGTTACATTTTTAAATTCACAAACAAAACAACACAACAATATCAAAATAAAAAGTCAAAGCTTCAGCTAACAAACATTTGAACCATTCAACTCATATTTAAGGTTTTGACAGCTTTATTATTTTTACAGAATCAAATTGATAATATAAAAATAAGAAAGGATGGTTTACTGTTTGATTATTTGGATGAGATGAGATTTGCTCGAATCAGGTTGATGATGTACTGTAGTATTGATTTGTTTCAGAGGATAAAAAAGTTAGAAATCCAAACTATTTTCCAACATTATAAGTACAAATTCTGAGTCTTCTTGCCAGAAGATACAGAAGTTGGGACGTCAAAAATATGATGATGTAAGTTTGTCGATATTGTTGACAAAATGAGAAGTTGACATCAATACCCTTTTAAAATTTTTGTAGGAACGATTTTTGGGTTAAAAAAAAAACAAGCTAACAAACTAAGCTATACATCCTAGTTCATCTGTGAGAAATTGTGCCCACCCCATATAAAAAAACGCAGTAGCCACCACTGCCCCCTACTGTTAGCCTTAGCAAACATGATACTATCCATACAACATCACATGATTTCATTCATCCCTCAATTCCTTATCTATACCGTTTGTCCTAGACAGAGTCGTGGGTGGCTGGAGCAGATCCCAGCTGTCATTAGGCAGGAAGCAGTCAGTCACACGGCTGACACATAGACATGCATTCATGCTCACACACCTGCTTTTAACAGCACTGAAAAACACACAAGGAGAATAGAGTCACACACCACCATCAGGAATGCCATGCCTGACAGTGAAAACAACACTAACTTTTGTTATATAAAAACACACTCTGCATTTTTGACAATTAACACCAACATTTCACTACAAAATATACAGCTGACTTTGAAAAAGTGCTGTTATGTTCTTTTTAGAAAAAATACAACCACTTTTAAGCACGCTGCTCTGCTAAGCAAGTACAAATTTAATCACACACACACACACACACACACACACACACACACGCACACGCACAGACACACACACATACACACACACACATACACATACAGCTCTTGACTGACACTGCTGGTTAATCTTTATTGAGGCTCTTGTTCCTGACAAATAAGTGTTGGGAACAAACAGAGCGCTGTGTGGTGATGTTAGCAGAACACCTTCTCTTAATTAAAAAGCTCGTCTTTGTTTCACCTGAGACATGATAACACCTATCTGTGAGGGGGAGATAAGAGGGGTATGAAACTGTGTGTGTGTGTGTGTGTGTGTGTGTGTGTGTGTGTGTGTGTGTGTGTGTGTGTGTGTGTGTGTGTGTGTGTGTGTGTTTGTACAATATAAAACTTAGAGTTAATAATGCAGAGCTCTGAATAAACATACATTCTCCGTAGATGGCTAGAGAAGGTAATGTATTAGTCACATTTACACAGCCAGTAATGAAAAAACAGACGGAGGTGAAGGACTGTGTGTCTAATAAAGAAAACATACTGATAGAAAATGTGACATGGGGATGAAATATGTCTGCACTGTTTAAATAATTAAAATGTCAGGCTGCTGAAAACAAGTTATTAAGCACAGATTGTGTTATGTGAACTTCCAGGCGACTGCAGCCACAAAGTTAACCAAAGAGGTGGTGGTCTGATCAAGTAAGTGTCAATCATCAAGAAAAACATTAGATTGAAAGGTTGCCAATCCTGCTCTATGCTCTGTGATATTTTATTTATTTATCATAATTACTATTTGACTGATAGTAGATGTTGTGTGTCTATTGGCAAGCATTTTTCCCCTCATTCCATGGTAAACTCTGGAGTTCCTCAGGGGTCAATATTGGGACCAATTTATTTTCCCTCTACATGCTACCGCTCAGCCACATTATACAAAGACACAATATCTAATTTCACTGCTAAGCTGATGACACACAGCTTTTACCCCCGGTAGAACCAAATGCAAATGCAAAAATGTTTTATAGGTGAAGGATAAAAGTTATTCATAATGATTCATTCTTTTCTACTCGCTTTTTATTTGTGTCCCCTGCTCGATGTCACTGTAAATGAGGCAAAACTCAGGGTCTTTTGAGATAAAATAAAGGTTTTGAATTGAATTGAATTGAATAATAAGGCACGTGGCTAGTTAGTTAGTTAGTTAGTTAGTTCGACTGAAAGTTATGGCAAGATATAATTTCCCTGATGGAGACTGCTGTTGACATACTTTAAAAGCCGCCTTCAGAAATCAGTGGGTGAATAAATGAATGAGGCTACATTATATTGCTGACAGCGACCGGGTTGGGAGTAATTTCACTGGAGCACCCAGCTCAAGGTAAAGAGTTTGGTTCATTATAAGCTGCCGCCAAGCAGTTAAACATCATAGATCAGCTGTATTTTCACACTAATAATTTCTGTTGTGCTCAATGCATACAAACCTGTTCAGCAATTTGTAGGTTATTTGAATATTCTTCTCTGCTCTGCTTAACAGGGCCAAGTAGTTGCAAAATTGGCTACTTTGTAAATTTGCTGACTAGTGTTATGTGTAAAAGTTCCTGATGCCTGCATACTGATACAGTTCCAAAGGATTCAAAAAGGTATTAAACCAATGTTTGTGTGTGTGTGTGTGTGTGTGTGTGTGTGTGTGTGTGTGTGTGTGTGTGTGTGTGTGTGTGTGTGTGTGTGTGTGTGTGTGTGTGTGTGTGTGTGCCTTAAAAATTGCTCGTATGCTCTTGTCTGTACAATGGGGCCTGGTCGGTGGGCATACATTTGATATTTAAGTTGATAATGAAATGTTCAATTCAAGCTTTTAGACAGACCAAAATAAATAAAAGGAATTATGCACTATAGCCTTTCAGTTAAAATGGGTAGGTAGAAAGGTATTCTTTTCTATCTACGGCACCCCCCAACTTCTGCCCACCACTCTGTATAACCTAGGTATACTCATATCTATAATAGTAAGGGCAGTAAGAGAGCAGCAGGCTCTCGACTAAACTTCAGCCTTCACTCTTACAAACTCCAGCATCATGTGTAGAAACATCACTGAGGGGGAAATGTTAGGTTTATATAACATCAGTATGTCTCAAACACATCATCACTGGAGGAAAAAAACACGCTCATGTAGAAATGTAATTGACCTAAATAGAAGTGATGGTTTCACATGATGACATGTAGCAGAAATGTCAGCTGTACTCCTGAACATAGAAAACTGAAATGTCATTAAACATGTTCAACTGGGGAAAGAAAGCTTTAACGAGTAGAAAAAATTAGGTCTGAACGATATATCGTTTAACATAAAGGAGACACTGCTGCCGTCACAAAGGCCGGCATGATGCTCGAGGCAGACGCTCATCTATGCCAGGCAGATTTAAAACGTGAGTATTCCCGTTACCAGGTATCAGCTTGTAAATGCTGTGGCCATGTTAATGAACTGTTTATGGAGGGGATGTGTGCTGATTGTTAACCTTGTTCACGGGCAGCGCAAGACATTGAGTTTTTAGTTAATCAGAAGTTACTTCACCATGCTTGTTATGCAAACTTAACATACCTTTAAACAATGTTAAAATGACATACAACATGACATACAAGTCAATAATAAGCCAAATGTTTATTCGTGAAGTTTATGAAGAAACAAGTTTTTGCAAGAAAACATTGATCTGGAAACTCTGAAATGTGAAGCAAAAAAAGCGCATTTTCTTTAATTGGTGACAGTGGCTACCAACTGCAACCGGGAATGATGAATCCATTGCACAATTAAACCAACTGACTATCTGACACGCAACATAACATGGTAAGAGATTGAGGGCACCTTCGGCATTCTTCAGAGCAGATAGATGCCTGGATTGCAGTGAAGCAATGCTTTATAGTTCCCTTAAAGTCTGCTGCATGTCACAACAGTGCCATGACAGCTGGAGTGCGTCTTCAGGAGACTGATGAAGACTCTGCAGCAGAGGAAGAGGAGCTGTCTCCCACACTGACTCATTTGCAAGCACACGAGGGCAGGCATGTCCTAAAAACACATCTTTTCCCATATAATATGCTGTGTTTTCAGTTTGTGACCTTGGAAACATATTTGAAAACATTTCCACTTTTGTGAGATGAAGAAATAAAATGAATGAAATTAGCTTCATGAAGACTATAAAAACATTGTGGTACTATCATATGATAATAGAACTGTACACGTGTTCCACAATGTGCACCATAAAAGGAAATAAATTAGTCAATTTCTCACACTTGTAGAATGAAATTCTCCTCATCATTCCTCAAGACATTAGTAAGCACAGAACTACAATCACAATCACAGTTAGAAGCTTGCTTTATTGCCAAGCAGATTTTCCAATGAAATATTTTATGGCATATGGGTGCTCCACACAAAATTAAGAACTATATATAACAACTTCAACAGCTTCATCTTCAGCTGTGTCTTAAACTACCTTTATACAGTAATATACCACACCAATGGTTTACATGAACATAGAGGTATCACAGCTCTTTTACTTGTTCATTATTCTCAAATGGCGTGTTGTAGAGTTGTGCTCATTTGATTTATTTTCTAAACTCTGCCTACTGTGGAAAGAAAATTAAAAAAAAGATATTGTTATCGTCGATGATTGCAGTTTGGATCTTTCTCAGCCTGATGGATGATGATGATGACCATGTTACAGATTTCTTGCACAGTACTTGCTGACGGCTTCATATTGCTGTTCTACCATGCCCATGAGGTCAATATCATAGCCTGTAAATGTTAATGGCTGAAGCCTGAGTGATGTCAGCCATCTGTTACTGCAGGGGATCTCCGGAGGCTCATCAGCCTAACATTCAGTCAACCTAACGACAGGTTTAGAGCCGAAGCTGGGCAGGTTTTAAAACTCTTGACGAACCGTTACATCGCTCCAACCTGTCAATCATGTCAGCTACGCACCTAACTAGGGATAACACATATTGTTGTTTAATATCAAAATGGAGCCATTCAAAAAAATTCACCCCCCGTACAGTGTGTGCTCATGAAGACAATAACTAATCAGACCTATTTCTTTTTTGTACCAGGCTGTAAACATGTTAATTTCTGATGTAAAAACGGCTTTTTAGCCATGACTTCCGGTGTTCCTGGAGCCAGCCTCAAGCGGACACTCGATGAACTGCAGGATTTTACACTTCAGCATAGGCTTCATTTTTCAATACCGGAGGTTGCCGCTTGGTCAATGAGCAGCCCTATACATGCAGAACTCATAAATAGATCATGTTACATGGTATATCATGTGCAACTGTACTGTGTTGTATTGTTTTGAACAGTAAAGAACGTGTACTTTTACCTGTTTTCCTTTCTAAGTGTTTGCACTATTGATGACACTTTGGACCTGATTATATTAGGCTGCACTCTCTGACCAGCCTCTTCCATGGAAAGCACATGGTTTTATGACATGGTCCACAAGTGTGGTTTAGATTTCATCAGGGACTCTTTGCTTTCTTCCTCTTCCTCTGTTACGTCCTCCACTACCACTACGCATTCTTACTTCTTCCTCTTCCATGAGCATGTAGCCGCTCTTCAGGTTCCTCCATGTTCAAAAACGATGGTGATTGTGCTGTGGGAGAGCTCCATATAAAAAGTATATTCTACCCAACTTGATTATGATTGGTTGATTGTGATTCCTAGTCCTTTACTCTCACCTGCAGGGGTGTGTCAAGAGGGGTGGCCAGAGGTTGCATGGGCCCCCTTGAAATCTTATTGGCCACCTCAAAATCCTTAACTATGATTGGCTATTTGCCCTGCCAGAGGTGTGACTGTTGATATCCACCATGCAGACTGTGTTGTTACAGGCAGCTCATAGTTTTCAGTGTGCAGATGTTCTGTTGCAAATTTTAAAATACTTTAAATTGTGACTTTCGACATAAATGCTGTTTTGAATCTTTGAAGAATTAAGCTTGGAAGATATTTATGTTGCCATTATCTCATGTTACTAAAAAGTCAATGTGATGAGTGCAGACAGAAGGGGTAAATGAATGCTCATCATTCATGTGTATGCACACAAACACTCAATGTCATGGACATTTACAGCATATACATACATATAAATGTCTGACTGATTTTGACAATTAAATCGAGAATTTGCATTTGATGATCAAACGATGAAAGGAAGTTTATGCGCTGTGAAGAGTTTGACAATTTCCCTGAGAATCATCTCATCAGTTTTGATCAGTGAGCCTTAGAAAAGTGTTTTTTATTGTATGCAGACGTTTAGAGAATTGTACTTACTATTTAGCACACATGTACTAAAACAATCCCATTTGGTTGAATGATGACAAATTGTAATCTGTTGTGAATGACTGACTTTTTTTTTTGAGATTTGAGCTTAATTGAAAAATACTTTTTCTCATTTCAGAATTGAGGCAAAGCGAATGCGAAAAACTGTAAAATAAATAGTAAAGTAAATCAAGCTCGCCGACATTTAATTTTGCTTACAAAAAAAAGAACAGCATATGATTGAAATATAAGTTCATAAAATAAAAACTAAAATATTTTTATCATTGTCTATACATGTGTTTCATTCTTTTAACTTCCTGTGTGTGTTCTTGTTGGTAAGCTTCTGCTGACTTCAGCTGTGACTGAAGCTTCTTTCACCACTCACAACGCAGGTATTGGGCTCTAGTGCTGCAGTAATACGGCCCATGACACCCACGATATCATTTCAGCTGTCATGTGATCAGGCTGTGAAGCCCACGATGTTTTCGTTAAAGCCTGCTGGTGCACTGACAAGCTGAAAAGAGCCACCTGCTATGAGCCTTAATTCTTCTCTAATGCCGCTCAGTGCTGATGTCAAACCTTCTACCTTGGAGGCGTATCTTTTCTGTGCTGTGGTTTTGGCCAACAGACACTGAGGTGGGTGAGTTGGCGATGTTGGCAGAGCAATGCAGCAGGTATTCTGAGGAGCCCTCGACATCTCAGGTGTTCACAGTCATGAAGCTTTCGTTTTTTGGATGATCTGAAAAACAGGGCCAATTCCAGTCATATATTCTGTCTCTGAAGTTTTCTCAAAAATACTGTTGAAATATCGTCTTATCTCTATCTCGTGCACTCCAAATTTTACAATTGGTAAATGGACTTGTATAGCGCTCATCTAGTATTGTGACTACTCAAAACCCTTTTACACCGCAGGTCACACCTACACATTCACACACTGATGGCAGAGGCTGCTATGTAAAGTGTCCATCGGAATTAACCAACACATTCACACACATTTAGCAGCTGAACCTATTTTGTGTTTGGCATCAAGGTGCCAACCTCACCGCTCCTCGCAGTTTTATTTTACAGGCAGAAATTTGAGGAGTAATGAGGTGACATCTGCAGGTCAGAGCTGGCAATGAAGGAGCAGTGGGAGAGACTGGGAATCTTGCAGCTTAAATAGACCACTAATTGGAAGGAGGTGTTGTCAGGTGATTGTGGTTAATGAGGTACTGTATGTCAATTGTGAAATCAGTGCAGGTTGAGCTGTCTTCCAGAGCTAGGCAGACGCTCATCTATGCCAGGTAGATTTAAAATGTCAGTCTCACAACTTCAACTCTAGTGTCTATTAACATCTATGCATCCATTTTTCTTCATCCGGGATCTGGACAGCAGGCTAAGAAAGTTGACCTAGACGTCCCTCTCCTAGGTAAACATTTTCCAGCTCGTCCTAAGGGATATCGAGGTGTTCCCAGGCCAGAAGGATTATAAAAATCCCTCCAGCTAGCTCTGAGTCTACCCGGAGGTCTCCTCCCAGTTGGACATGCACGGTAGACCTCCAAAGGGAGGTGACCAGGAGGCATCCTAATCAGGACTGAGCACCGTCATCCAGCTCCCATACGCTGAGCTCCCTTGGGATGTCTGAGCTCCTCACCCTGTTTCTAAATCTGAACCCAGACACCCTGCCAAAGAAACTCATTTCGGCCGCTTGTATCTGTGCTCTCATTCATTACCCTCATGACCACAGGTGAGGGTCGGAACGTAGATCAGTGGTGAATCAAAGCTTTAACAAACACAGGTTGTCAACCTTGTATCGCTCCAATTCTTTCCTCCGTTCATTGTCTTCCAGTTCAGATTTCAGATTTCATTAATCACATAAAAGACCCTGCGTGGAATGTATACATAACAGACTTACTGTGCCTCTATTCAAGCAGCCGCCTTGATCATCTGTTCAGGGCCTTTTAACAGTTCCTTGCTTATATTTATATCTATAACAGTCTTCCTCATAACATCAGGTCTGAGGAATCTGTACTTTCTTTAAACGGCTGCTAGAAAACTCTCTTTCATAGATCAGCCTTTTTTTTTTTTATCCTATCTGCACATTATTGTCGTGCTTGTGTTCCTGTCCACCTTTGTGAAGCATTTTGTAACAGTGTTAATGTCGGGACAACAAAAGACCAAGTAGGAGCTACGCCATTCAAACAGACAAGACTTGATTTTAAATCACTGCCAGCTCCACGATCTGTAAGCCAGGACTAAACAAACTGATAGCAAAGTATAATACAAAATACATATTGAAAATGGCTTCAATGTTTTATGAAATTTGTTATAAATATCATTATTAAGGCCAGAATCCTTTGATCCTTTAACAACTTGTTTCTATTTCTTTTCCTGCTCTTACCTTCTTATTGCTGTTATCTTTTTATTTAGCTTTTATCTCTTTTAGTTTCTTACATCTTTTTAAATCTTTGGTCCTCTTGGTCTCAACTCGTGTTGTTGGGTTCTTGTGTTGCCTGGGTTCTTATGATGGTTCTTGTGATGGTCGGGTTATATATGTCTGTTGGGTATCGTGCACTTTGGGTTCTTTTCTGTTGAATTGTATTTAATTATTTTTAGTATTTTGCATTTGTTATGTTCTTGCTGTTGTTTATGTTCTTCTGTGTTTGGTTTAGTTTGCTTTGTTCTTGTTTTTGCTGTTTGTCAAAGCACTTTGTAAACCTGTGTTTTTAAACAGGTGCTATATAAATAAAGTTATTATTATTATTATTAATATTATTAATATGAGTAGTGAAGTAAAAAAAAAAAAAGGAAAACTGAAGTTATTTTCAAGCAATTAATTACTTTTTATTTTCAAGATTTATTTTTGGGCTTTAATGGAGAGATAGGACAGTTGATAGAGCAAGAAATCAGAGAGAGAGAGAGGAGAAAAGATGTGGGAAGGGAGCCACGGGTTGAACTCGAGCCCGGGCCGCCCGCCTGAAGGACCGCAGCCTCCGAACATGGGGCACGCGCAGTAACTCAGTTAGTTGTTCAGTTGCTTTTTGGTAATAGCAACTGTAATTTCAATAACTTGCCCATCACAGAATTATCAGCACAAATCACTGCTGAGTCCTGACGTCACATTTCCTCTTGTTGAAGTCATACCACAGCCATGTAGAGATCTATACATAATGTGGTGAACAGGTTTCACTGTGTTTGAGAGGAAATTATCAAACACATGAATGATTTTCCATCTGTGATCAGATATCAAACAGTAATCAGAGGAGCGATGATAAAATATGATGAGCTGATCACAAAGCTCTTTAATTATAACACACACACACACACACACACACACACACACACACACACACACACACACAACCTGCATGGTACAGTGCGGTTTATATCAAAGACTTTCTGAGAGGTAATAAAACACACATGACTGTGTTTCAGTGTGTGAGCGTGTGTGTGTGTGTGTGTGTGTGTGTGTGTGTGTGTGTGTGTGTGTGTCTGTGTGTGTGTGTGTGTGTGTGTGTGTGTGTGTGTGTCACGTCACTTCATCACGCTTTTAAACCCCTCCAACCATACCTCCCCCATACCCCCTCTGACGTAGGCTAACCAAACTACTTAAACAGTCCGCAGAGGCACGAGCCGCAGCAGAACCTCCTCGAGCTCTCTGAGTGGACTCCTCACGCGCTGAACAGGTGTGTGCGTGTGTGTATGAGAGAGTGTGCGCGTGTGTTTTCTCTTCTTTGAACCCAGCTCGCGGTAGATCACTTAACGGAGAACCGGAGACAACGAGAGACAAGGAGAGATAGACAAGCGCTGATTGGCTGATCCGTGACAGGTCTGCCTCCGCGTGCCACACAGGGAGCCGCGTGCGCATATATTGGGTTCACAGGCTCGCGCTTCCTAACAGTTTCCCACCCCCGAGGGCACCCACGGAAAAAACCGGCTTCTTTATCACTTCTAAAAACACGGAGGTAAGAAAATACCGTCTTTATTATTCATTATAAATAATGCTACAAGTTACAACTTCAATTCATTCTACAACCATAAATATTCTGGGTTATTGTTGAAGTTACATTCAAAATCTGAGAGTATTTTTCTCCAGAAATCTTCTTCTGTCTTGTTTTATTTAAATAAAAAGCATCAACAGCAGTCTTAAGTGTTAAAAGTGTAAAATAAAGTGTTAAAAATTATGACATGACAGATTGATTATATCTCTCTACAATTTAAATAAATATATGACTTAGTCTGATACATTACTGTAACCAAACTCACACTACTACAACATAGAAATAATGGTTATTATTTGAGTGCTTTCTACGGAAGCCCTTGGTGGACATACATCTGTACGTTTGATATTACGCTGAGTCAATTTGTGTTCTCGAGCTCTCAGCCTGTTTATCTCTGGATAACAAGGTGGCTGTTTTTCTTGTGATAACAACTCGAGATCTGGAGGCAGCAACCTGAATGTCCTGCGTATCGTGGGAAAACATGAGTTTAATGACTAGTATCGGTGGATAGATGTCCACTCTGGGCTTCCATACTTTAAATGCATGTTTTAAATGTTTGTTTTTCTGAGAATCTTTATTTGTAGTCTATAAGAAACTATTATGTCAATATTAAGTAATTTTATTAGTAGAAGGGACAGTAGTGTAATAAAAAGTGGTAAAGTAGTTTTCCCTTTATGTTGGGAGACTTTCTGATATGAATCCGTGTAGGTGAATAATGGAAAAATCAGCATTGTTATCCAGAGGTTAACGGCATAATTAAGTCAAGATCTTGAGAAAACACCCGAAAAAAAACTTGTTCATACGTTAAAAGTCAGTAAAATAAAATGTATTCATGCATGTCTGCTTAGGGCTCCCGTACTTTACATAATCTTTATGTTTTGTTTTTTTTACATATAAATATTCATCTTTTAGTCTATAAAAACCTGCTTCATTTAAAAGACTGATTAGGACTCTACAATTATAAAATGTTTATCACGTTGTCTTTGTTTTAATAGTATTATAGTTTCATTGTTTTTAGGCAGGGTTTTAATGAGCAGTACATTGGTTTAACCGGATCTATTCTCAGAGAGAAACTTACAATTCTATCTTAGTTTGAACTCTTTCAATGTGTAATGTCGGATGATTTGACAGATTTTTTTTCCGTGTGTGTGTGTTGTGTGTCCTTAGTTCATGGCGGCCCCCGCACACAGCAGCTGCGTGTGGATGCTGGTTCTGGGGGTGTGTGTGTCTCAGGTTGTGGGTTCGGACTGTGGGAAGGAGTGTGCACTGTGTGTGTACCGCCTGCTGGGACAACAGTCTGCCTTCTCCTCCCTGGTAATGTCACTACACATCTCATTGTTATTACAGTTTAATATAAGTGTATCTTTAAAAACAAAATCTAATGATCGATACGTTTAAAGTAGAAAAATCTATCTCACAGGGATTCAAACAGTGGTAACAAAACATATTTAAACCATGTATTCAATTAATGTTGATACTTGCAAAAAGCAAACAATATCGATACCTGTTTGTTACCACGGCAACACAAATATACGTCCTAGACACCTAATATTGGCTCATTTATTGTTTACAATGACCAAACTGCTGCTTAATGTCTTAATTGCACAAACTCGTTGGTGCTGGAGCCGGAGAGGAGCGAGGGTTGACCCTGCTCCTCTCCGGCTCCGCCCACTTCTCACAACGTTGCTAATGCATCTGTACAATTTAGACATTGTCTAAATTGTTTTCCCACGGTGGTTTAAAATAATGACTGAACCGGCATGAAAATGTTGCCAATGTTTTTGTGCAATTTTCGACAATGTGCAATATTTTGTCTTGATTTATGTCTCTCCTTTGCACCTTACTTAACAAATGTATCAATGCTACCCATCATTAAAATAACAAAAACAGAATCGTTTTGGTATTAAAAAGTATCAAATCGTCACACATTTTGACAAGCTTAATCAGTCAAAATGATAAATGAGAATATTATCAACACACCTGATAACATCCGTCGACATGTTGTGATTCTGCTTCACTCTCTATAACATTATAAAAAACATGACAAGATTTATATTTATGATACAAGCAGACGTTCTTCGTTTCATTGGCTGCCTTTTGGGATATTTTAATAAATCACAAATGAAGACATTCAGAGAATATTTTGTGCCGTCTTCGTCTCTCCGTCCCATCCTTTCATTCTTTCCTCCTCCTTCCTCCACCTCTCTTTCACAGTTTTATTCCTCATGTCTTCAGTCATCCGATGACTGTAATCACCATAGATCTGATCTGCACAGAAACACAAAGTGTTGCACTCTTCTCCTTTCATAGATTTTTTTATTTGAGGGTTTTCTCTCCTCCTCCTCCCCCTCCCTACTTTCATTTTCTCCACCCTCTCTCTCTCTCTCTCTCTCTCTCTCTCTCTTTCATCTCCTTTCGATGTGATTGTGCTCATATTGTTCCGAACGCTTCAAGTCAATACTCCACACCTCTTTACTGAGGGCATTTTTCTTTTTTTCCTCTTCGTATTCTCTCTCTCTCATTACTTTTCCAGCCCTGGCTGTTCTCCTTTTTTTCTCATTCACATCTCTTACTATAATTCTATAGTCTCACAATTGTTTTATTCCAATAAAAACAAGTTGAATACAACTTAAAACACGTAGAGCCAGCTAGAAATGAAAAAAATAAATAAAACATAAACACATTTAAAAGACATGAAAGTGTTTTTATGTGCGTCTGAAAAGTACCGACAGACTCCACATGTACAAATGAAATTATTATTTTAGTGTAATTGAGGCAATCATTTAAAATGATAGAAAAACAAATGGAAGTGGACCTGACCGTAGCTGAAATAATTAGTCCATTAATGCCTTACTTCTCAATGATTAAAAATCATCATCTGCTGTGATTTATTAATCATTTATTACTCAGAAAAGACAAAAAAAAATGTCCGACAGTTTTGATTCTGGTATCTTGAATATTTTCTGCTCTTGTTCCTCCTCTCTGACAGTAAACTGAATCATTTGGTGGACAAAACAAAACATTTAAAGACATCTTCACGTCGTACATCAAACTTGTAAATGAATACAAAAAAGACAGTCATAACCCTATAATAATAATAATAATAATAATAATGATAATAATAATAATAATAATAATAATAACCCTGAAAATATATTATATCATATCAAATTATTGTATCAATTTTTACAAACCCCTTTAAATTCTCTGACTTAATTCAGATTGGTTTCATTCCCCTACATTATACATATTTTATTTATCCATATTTGGTCCCTGCTGTCGGTTTTCCCCGTTTAAAAGATCGTGACTTGTCTATACTTCCCATCACAGCCACCAGAGGGGGCTGCTCTCCACCTCACGGCCCCTCAGGTGCCAATAAGTCCACAATTCATTCATTTTCCTCTTCATTAATTCTGTCTCTATAAGCCGGCGGCAGTGAAAGCTCAGCAAGAATCCCCCCCTCATGTCATCAAATGGGACTCTGATGGTGGAATAACTGAAATCCAATGACTATAAGAGGAGGGGGGCGGGGGGATTGTTATTAACCCCCTCAGGCCCCGCAGATGACTCCAGTCAGAGGTTATATGGACTCTCATGGTTATAGGAGGCCTGGGGTAAGCAGCAATCAGAGTGGGTGGGCGGGGGCCTCCTTTAGATGATCAGATACGGTGTGAAGGTGTGAGGAGGGGTCATAAAACAGATGGTTTAAAGAAGAGAATGTGTTTTTCTCTGTTTGTTCAGGGAGTCAGAGGGTGAAATAGGAGATAAAACGAGCTGCTGTGATCTCTAAAAACATCTGCTCCAATCTCCCCCCCTCTCGCTTTCTTTTCTTTGCTCTTTGTGTTGCTCTGTGTGAGCACAATGCTGGAGAGCAGCGCTCACACAATGACAATGAGGATGAGGATGGAAGCTTATTGTCAGACCAAGTCCGATTTCCTTTCCAAGTCACGATGCTCAGTTTGCAACAGCCAAGAAAATGAAAAAGAACAAGACAGGATACAAACTTGATAAACTAAACATTAAACCCAGGGAAGAGATATATTAAAGATGCAGTACTCAGGTCAAAGCCACAGTGCCACAAGTAGCCACAAGTAGCCCGAGGCTGAGATGTGACTTTTGGCTCATTATTCAATAAGCTCTCTGAAGTTGTCCCAAAAAGCGTATAACTTAAGATATGTGCCCAGCTGTGGGAAGTCATTTCACAGGTAGACAGTTTAAACTTGTTTCCCTTCAGAATGCGTCTTCAAGATTTAAATGTTCGTTTTTACGATTATTTAGTCCTTGAGAACAGAAAAAAACAGTCACAACATGTTCCAAACAAATGCAGTGACTTTCTATAGGCTTAAATATGGCCTATTAACATTTGAATCTTAAAATAATAATTCAATTATTTTAAACTAGAAGTCTATTTTATCTTAGGTCCACACTCCATGAGGCAAAAATGTGGTCTAAACTTATTTTAAAATGACAAAATGTGTGATAAATCAACTAATATTACAGAATTTGTATTAGCTTTAGCTAAAGCTGTTTGCAAAGTTTCTCGTGAATCCAAAATCAATCTTTTTTTTTTAACCACTAAATTTGCAACAACTTCTCTGAGGTCAGCTGATAGCTAGCTTGAGTTTCATTTGCATGAAAATAGTGAGAGAGTGTGTGAAACTTTCACAAAGCTGAGTGAGAAAGAGATGCTTGTTTGCATAAATGAATGTCCTTATTTACTGTGACGTGTGCATTGCAAAAGCTCATATTGTGTTAAAGATAAAATATGGATTTATTGTGCAGCCCTACCGCAAACATTCATAAAAACACGAATAGATGCAAATGTCCATCAATCTTGAATGTCAAGGTTTAAAAATGACTCCATATTCTGACGTTTCATCAGAAGAGGTTGATCCAAAGCCATAAAAAAAAATCTGGTTGCCGCTGATGAACTTTACATTTCATTATTTATTTGAAGCTTTGAATTGATTGGATGATTTTGATGTACTTTCCAGACATGCTCACTTGAGTGTAAGGGTGGGTTGGACAGCCAGAAGCTCCGCCTGTGCCAGGACTTCCTGTTGGCGAAGGACGCCCACATCGGTTTGGACGTCGACCCCCATGAACAGCAAGAACAGGAAGCAGCTGGTGCCATGGCAACCGACGTCGACGCTGCAACATCGCCTGAACACCTGCTGGCCAAGAAGTACGGCGGCTTTATGAAGCGCTATGGTGGCTTCATGTCCCGCCGCTCCCCCTCTCCAGAGGGGGCGCTAGAGGACCCTGAGAACCAGGACGAGGAAGAAAATATTCGCCTTGAGATCCTAAAGTTCCTCAATGCAGCGACGGAGCACGGCGGCGAGGGGGAGGGTCAGGGAGGCGAGGAGGTGAAGAGGTATGGGGGCTTCATGCGCCGGGCTGAAGAAGGGGCGGCGCACAGTGACCTGCTGGAGGCGGTGCTGGGTCGGGGGCTCAAGAAGCGCTATGGAGGGTTCATGAGGCGCGTAGGCCGGCCCGAGTGGCTGGTGGACAGCAGCAAGAGTGGAGGGGTGCTGAAACGGGCGTGGGAGAGCAGCAGTGAGCTACAGAAGAGGTATGGGGGGTTCATGGACTAGGACACCGCACTTACAGTATGACCCTTCAAATCCCAACGACTCAACTCCCCCTCCTCTCTCTTCAACCAATCATCTCGTAGTCTGGACTTGTTGCTGTTTGAATCAACGTTATGCTGACCATATGACATCACGGCTTTGTATAACACGCTGCATCATCGTCCATCTGTTCAGTTAGTCCTGTGATGAAGAAGAAGATTAACATGTACTGTTCAGATGTGCACCAATCACTTTGAAAGCTCTGTTTTTTTGGTTCTTGTGATGATGATGATGTTATTTATTAAATGAATCTGTTGATCGAGGTTTGTGGCTTCAGTCTCTGATTTATAAAACATCAACAAGTGAAACTCTTTTGACAAAGTCCTCGTATGTTAATACACAAACACATGGACTCTACTCTAGACCTGACACTTAATATACTATACACACTAGACTTAGCAGAGGTGGACACAGTTTTTTTAAAGTCTGACTTTGTTAACTTCGATATCAGTTAATAATTCAGTTTAGAATTAACCCGAGTTAACATTAACCAAGGGTATGGCACATAATTTGATTTTTTTGACATAACAATAAAAAACACATTTATTAGGACATTTTCAATATTCATCATATGTTGTAGGTAAGAGTGGGTTTGGACTTTAACAGAAACCAAGTTCCTGCAGCCTCATGTCAATGTGTCCTTGGGCAAGACACTTAACCCCAAGTCTCTCCCACTGCTTCTTCTTCTGCGGCGTATACATGTGTATGAACTAACTAATGGACGAACTAATGGATTAGTTAAGACTGATCACCATCAGTGTGTGAATGTGTAGGTCTGACATGCGGTTTAAAAAGTGCTTTGAGCAGTCAAAAGATTAGAAAGCTGCTTTATAAGCTCAACAGGTTGTTACAACTTATATAAGAGCAGATTTGCACAATCAAAGTCTTATTAAAGTTGTTCATTTCTACTAAACATTTCTAAAAACTTTAAGGACAAATCCCTGCAGTGATAGACCTTTTATGTAAGAAGTGTTGTTGCCTTTTTCAACAGAATCAGTGGATTAAATACACAATACCTCATTAAATAAAATAGTGATCCAACTACAGTTTCTATTATTCTGTGTCATTGGAGTGACAGAAACACTGTGCTAAATCAAAGCTTATTATTTAAAAACTCGCCGGCGCATTGTTCTCCAGGGTGGGAACAATTTCTCCCAGATGGACTGAGCTGTGTAGCTTAGTTTGATAGCGTGATGCACACATACTGGACTGAATTACTGCATCACATAGCTGTACTTTTAACTTAGGAAACTATCTTTTTTACCTAACATACTCAACAAACAACACTTTACACACTTACAGGCAGATATTTTCTAAAGTCTGCAAAAACAAATTTAAAAAAAAAACGCAGACTCATGCTAGTCTTGTCTGCTGCTCTGATCCAGAGACACTGCACGACTAGCTCCTCATTGGATGTATCCCTCTGCTGCCCCCCTTAGGTCATCTTGTGTAATGCACTCAGGTTCACATTTTTTCTTCGCCCCCTCACTGCTCATGTCTCTTGTATTGAGGGGGAGAAAAATTACCATGTGCAACTTATAAAGCGGGTCAGTGGAGTCGTTTTCAATTTTAATTGCATATTATACATTTAGCTCAATAACTGCATGTTATTTACCTCGCCCTTTAAAAATGTAAAAACCTCTTGTTCAGTGATATCTGTCATTCTAGTTGTTTGTAGTAATTTGGTTTTGTTACATGGTTTGTTGTCTGAATGTCTTTGGCTTTGAGGCCCGGGTGCACATCATTTATTTCATTAACATTTTCTGAAAGTATTGGACCTAAAAGACACCAGGAGGAGACCAAGGAGACCGAGAAGAAGAAACTCCCAAAGATTCCTAACACTCCCTGAGACGCCAGCAGAAAGCTGTGTAGAGCTGCTTGGATGTAAATGTTATAGCCACCTTAGATAGTCTACATGTTGGGCTAATTGATGAATCCAAGACTTTGATGATCCTTGCAACTAATTTCAGCCAATAGTTAAACTGAGCACAGAAGTCAATTTGGAAACCTGAAAAACTAAATGGAAACCAGATCGGTGTTTCAGTTCAACGTGCGACCCTTTAAACTGGCGACTTTGGACAAGGACAGTATTCCAATTTAATTGACTAATAGAGATAGCTAACTTTAGCTCGAGTTAACCGTGCTTGGAAACGTGCTGACTTGCTGACCCAAAACAAACAGCTGCTCTGTTTCCTGGATGCCTTTTTCTCTAGAAAACCACTCTGAGTGGGCACGGCCTTGATCATTCTTGGAGGTCATCACCTTCCCACTGGGCCTGGCAGAGGAAATAAATAAACAACCATATTCACATGACAACCACAGAGCACTCAGAGATATGGACACGAGATTACTCCTGTATCAGATGGCAGGATGTGGCAGCAGCTTTCAGCCTGCAGCTCTGCCTCTCTTTCAGCAGATGTCACTGCTTTGGAGACTGTGAGTGTGAATGATCACTGACTCCAGCGGCTGGAAGGCATCCTCTATAAGGCGGCTATAAGAACACATAGATCTTATACATATATGGCCTACCTCTTGCTGTGCTGTGTGAACCTCTGGGCACCTTTAAGGAAATGTGGGATGAGAGTCCAACAGCCCTCGGCCAGCCTGTTACCTCAATCATGAGTAGATTGGATGCTGCCACAATGCACCTAAGGGTTAAAGGTGATATACCTGCCACAAGAAACTTTGTTTCACCCTGCATCCAAATCCCAGCTCAAGCACTCTGCATGGCCTGAAACACTTTCATCTTTCAAGTAGGTTTAGATTTGCTTTTTGTTTTATGAGATTGTTGAGCACAGAGGAGAAGTTTAGATACACAAAGGGTTTAGCCTTCTTTACTGAGGTTTAAGTGCAACAGAGCATTGCCACACCACCCGCCAACTATGTCAGATTTTACTGTGTGGACTGTAGCTTGGAGCATTAGCAGAGCTTACTGGCAATATGTCGTACAGTTCCCCTCTCAAGACTCACAGCTGTTATCAGATGAAATGACACTCTTGCTTCTAAACTTCTGTTTTCAGTGGCGGTTCTAGACCACTTTTACTGAGGGGGCCAAACTGGGGCCAGTTGTTTTGTCCGAGGGGAACATTAACCCCAGGTGAAAAATAGACAAAGATGATCAAATATATATATATACATATATTATGCCAAATAAGAGCACACATCATTAAATACCATGATTTAGATTTGTTTCAGTAACAGTCTTTAATACTAGATTTTGAGTCTGGTTGTTGAGTCAAATACTGTGTTATTATTATATTACTTCCTTTTGGAGGGGTGATCCACAGGGTGGCCCAAGCTAAGTGTTACAGGGGCACTGGCCCCTATTGGCCCCTGCCTAGAACCGCCCATGTCTGTTTTAAACATCTAATATCATGTCTCCAAACCTCAAAGTGAAAATCAGAATACAGACAGGTCTTGCAGCCGGGTTTAAACACACAAGCTACTTAGCTGAGTTTCTTACTGTACAGAGATATCCTCTAATCCACATCAGTGGGGTCAGCTGTGGTACAAATTGAAGTTGTGTCCGTGTGAAGGAAATGTCTCCATCAGTAAACGACTGAAGTAAACAAGTTCACAGACACTTTAATCACCTCGCAGTGTGATTTTTTATTTTTTGGGATTCTGGACTGTGCAGGAGATTAGTCAAGGTAATGAAACTAAGATTGTTTACGTGGCTATTGAAAGAGTGAGAGCCCCCTCCAAAACACAGACTCCACCCCCGTGATCATATCGCTTCCTTTGTGAACCTGATAAGGGATCCTTGTGTTATGAAAGTCATTGTTAAATAAACTAAATACATGAACAAATGAGAACTCTAAAGGACTGCGGACTCACTGTGATATATCTGTAATAAAAAATGATCAAATTAGCTGAAAAATGGATGTAATTGACTGAATCTGCTTCTTGAATTGATGATGTTTTATACAACTTTGAAGAGTTCATGGCACTTGGCCTCATTCAGCATTGTATGTACTGTGTTAATGAGCTGTAAGACTTTTCCATTCTCACCCAGTCACGACTGTAATATAATCTAATTAAAATTATAATGAGGTCTTGAAGTTTCTGATAAGTCATGCTGAGAGGGAAGGACCGAGGAAAATTGAATAGGGGGAAAGAAATCAGTCTCTATTCAAACAAGTTTCACAAAGAGAAACAAAGAAAGGGAATTGAAGCACACAACATTTGTTACCAATGTTTAAGGCAACAATATGTAACTTTTCTACCATAAAACATTAGTTTCAAAGTCGATCTAATAACAATACCTTTGAACAGGGAGAATGGCATCTCTGCCATGTCCACAGAGTGCCTTGGTCCCATGTTTTCAGCACTATGTAACTTTGGCAGCGGGGTTCTCTAAAGCTAATAAGCAGCCAGTTAGCCCGTCTCTCTACCGTTTGATGACTGATGCTAAGAGACAGAAGAGGACGTGACACATCACAGCGAAGAAGAGATAAAGAAAGAGTGATCGAGCATGAAGCTGAACCAGAGAAAATATTGGCTTGTACACTTTGGAGATCGAAACAGTATGGCTGCAAGCCCAACGCCTAGCTGGCTATGTTGCTGTTGGGTGGTTCAAACTGGTTCCACCTAGCAAGTCGGTATTATGATCAGTTTCATGGCTAGGGGAAAGGTGCATGTTTGTGTCAAATTTAACCACACCAGTTGGGCAGTAAAAACTTTATTAACCTACCTTCTCAAATGAAATGAAAATACAGGCATCTTGCCTTATTCCATAACAGAAAAAACAGGAGAAAAGATTAATCAAAAGAAAAGGCTGCTCTACCCTACAAACTCAGGACTGCGCCACATAGACAATATCTCAACACACAGAGTTTTTTCTGCAGCTGCTTGTAACAAAGTGGGTGAGATGCTCTTTTGTTATTCACCACTTGTCACTTAAATCTTCATTTAATATCAAATCAGTTTATTCTTTACAGTTGTGTATTTTTGCTTGTGTAACATTGCAGCACTTACTATCCCGGGTTTGTTTGTCAGGAAATCAAGAGACATTTGTTCCTGCGGGGGAAAAGAGGTGAGGACATGCTTCCTTTAACACAGTCTTAATCTGATTTAGGTATGCATTAATTTACCTGATTTTCCATTGAACTTTTGTTGTTTTTATGAAGTTAACACGTGTTGGGATTATCACTGTAAATAAATGCTCACCTTTGGAAAAAACGTCATCTGCTCAGTTTGCCTTCCAATCACCTTCCAAACACTTGTGTCAAACTACTTTACACTGCTGGAAAAAAAATTGGGCGCCCTCAGGTGTCCTCCAATGCGGCGCACGCACGCAGCACCAGCTTCCTTCAAATCAGAGGCCGGCGCACACTGTCTGCATCTCCCCATTCACCTGCAGCACAAAGACAGACACACAAACGAGAAAAGAGCACCAAGCCCCACAAAAGCAGATCTAATAATAACAAAACACTTTAAATACACGTATGACTCTGCTCACCACCCTCTGTTTGAGACAATCTACAGACAAGCTAAGCTACAGACATTTCCCTGCTGAAAATAATGCATTTGTGAATCTAACCACGGCAGGGGACTCTCAAAAGACCCACACACAAATGAAGTGAGGTTCACAAATGTCAAACAGTTTGTAAATGCAGACTGAACAGTTCCCATATGTAACAAGATCCAAATGTGTTTTTGATGAAAACTGCAAATACTTTTATATATATGTATGTATATATATATATATGTATGTATATATATATATATATAATATATATATATATATATATATATATCATATAAGTGTTTGAGTTCTGCACTCACCTTCCAAATGACTTCCCCTAAAATCCTGAAAATAAGGCTCACTGGGATTTAAATCAATGTCTGTATTTGTGGATCTCTATTACATAAAACAACAAATATTTGTGTGCGCATTGAAATAAATTTGTGAATCCTTCTATGTGCATTAATGACTGTTGAGACTGATCTAACTACATAACAGAAAGCCAACGGAGAGCATGAATTGTTATTTGAGTAATTTTTTCCTTAATTAAATTCTTTTTCAAGGGACGTCCTGGGGAAGTGCGGTCTCTCTCTCTTTTTTTCTTCCTTATGGCAGATGAAGGTGAGACAGAAAGAAAGTGAAACTTAATTCATACGGAAGTCTGAAAGTGAGGGAACTTTCTGAATCTGTGGTCTGTTAGTAGCTGTTAAATTTCTGGGACATAAAACGTAATTTTACTGATGGAAACCTGTGCTGTAAACACCAACCCTCACTGAACACACGGCCCGTCTCACTGTCTTTGTTCCTCACAGGTCACTGGTTTGTTTAACTGGATTAGGATCAAACTGGTTTCCTGACTGGAGTTCATAATTTCAAAACATGGACGGATTCACTAAAGGAGGTCCCGGGGCAACAAATGGCAGAGGACCCCATAAGCATCCTCTGTACATTATTACATCTGAATGTTTAATATACCCTGACATCTCTAAAGACAGCGCACAGCAACGTCCTCCCAAGGTTACGCCCCTGGGCAGTGGGATGTAAAGGACAAAAAAGACAACCAGAGTGATGTTTATTAATCCATTAGATCATTCATTCTCAAACTGGTGGTACGTGGGATCCCTCTTGGAGTACTCTGGTAGTCTCTGATTTTTTTTTATTTTTTTTTTCTAAATATAGTCGTTCAAATCAAATGGTTGACAAGCAAAGCTATGATGGCAAGCGGAGGAAGCACAAATGGCAGTTAACATTTTTTGCATTTGCGGGAAATATTAGAAAGAAAAGTGGGGTGGATACTTTTGAGCAGCAAAGTGGGCGACAGTGAACCCAGCACAAGTGCAAAAAGGCCACGTAAGCCAGTGAAGCTTCTGCGCCCACTAGAAACAAACAACGCAAAACAGTAAGAAAATATGACTTGAGTCGCATCAAGTCTGGAGTTGCACAGAGAATGAGCCCAGGCAGTGGTCAATAATAAATAACATGCATATTAAGAATAAAATGGCCTCCCATAAACACTGTATGTAGTTAAATAGCTTTACACTACTTGTTTTTCAATGTTGGCCGTGATGGTGGTACTTGGAGAGCCAAATATTTTCGGAGGTGGTGTTCTTTCATGTGATGAGAGATAAAGCGATTCTAAAAAAGACAAAATAACAGGGTTAGTACTTGTTAAAGAAATGTAAGAGACGGAGCACAAACATGACATAAAAGAGGAAACTACTCTTTAGACGATAATCAATATTTACCCTAAATAATAAGTAGTAAAAAAATCCCACCCTAAAGATAATCAATTCATCCATAACTGAAGTGTGCGTGACATGAAATAACTTGGTTTGTGTGTCTTTAAAACTGTAAAAAATATTTTTGGTTCCGTGCCTGGTACTGCACGGTTTTGTGATGCTCTGCAAACATCACTAAACATCTGCATCAATGCTGAAATGTAAAAAAATTAAACTGTTAATCGTGATTAATGTCCGAAATCAATGCATCCATCTTTTAAATGCTATTATCTCCCTTTGGGCGCACCATAGCTAAGCCACCACACTGACAGCAACTTCTTCCTGTAGGCACAGTGTTAAAAAAAAACAACACCTCTGTGCATCTTGAATTGTTTTTCGTTTGCATTTCAAAAAAGTTCTGTGTTCAGACGACGAAGTTTTGATAACAACCGTCGTGCCCACATATCGCAAAAAAAAACAACTAAAAAGGCCAGAGACGCTGTCGTTTTTTAAAGTTTTCCACCCCGGGACCTGTTTTCTAAACTCTGTGTTTTCAGGCACCCTAAATGCTGTTTTGAAATGAACAGCCAAAACTCAAAAAAAGGGTTACTGTATTTGGCTGAAATCGTTGTCGTGTAAACAGGACCTGAGTCTCTCATCACCTAGCCCGGACGAGCTTCATCACTCTTTGAACACAAAACGTCTTTTCAGATCCTGTTTTTTAAGACAGGTCGATGGCACTTCAAGGTGTTCAGACATCATCACGTTAAAAAGTGTTGTCCTATTTAACTAATGTTTCTTCTCCTGGGTCACTGTGCAGAGAAAACAGAGCATTAGAGGCTGAATCACCTCTCTCTCTCTCTCTGTGCTCTCTACTTTGATCTGATTCTTCTTATTGAGCCTTTCATCTCGTCTCCATGCTCAGTGTAAGAGTGTGGATCGAGGAATTCAGTGCTAAAGTACAACAATTTGCACATAAGACAACTAACAGGCTGAGTGAACATCGTCTCAGCCCTGGACACAAAGAAGGTATTTAATGACTTGATGTGATTGAATAAAAAAAACATGCACATGATACATTAGAGAGAGAATCACAGCTGTCTGTGTTCCTGCAGGTGTCTGTTCTGATTAGTTTGACTTTTAATTTCACTGACGGTCCAGTGAACAGCACGATAATCACATCCTCACTCTGGTGCCTGACTGCACATTCTCCTGTTTCACACATACTGAGTATTAAAACAATGTGTGTGGAAACAGAGCTTACAGGAAACTGAGTGGATACAAAAACTCTTTAAAACTTTTAAGTGCTCCTGGAATCAAATTTAAATGTCACGCTTAGCCACAGTATGGTGCGTCCAAAGGGAGAAAATAGTACGCGATCAATGCGATGGATGCATTAATATCGGACCGCCTTAAAGCTGACAGCAGCTCAAAGCTCTCTGAAAACAGTTAAATGCGAAAGACCAGTCACAGATATGTAATCCTACAAAAAACATTTACATATGCCATAGAAATTATCAATATAAGTTTAAACATTTGTATTAACCCACAACTTAACTGTGCCTGATTTTAGAGGATGCTGCGTCATCATCTTCACCTCTAGCCTATGTGCAGGTCAAATGCATCGGTGCTGGCTCCATTTCTCATAATTAAAAAAAAAAGGTGTCCACAAATGTTTTTCTTCGCTCAATGCAATGTACTTTTGTAGCATGCACTCGATTTGCAAAGAGATTAAAGGCACTGATTTGTCCACAGGGGGCGCCAAAATCAACACAAATCAAAAGTTTCTCACAGGAGCTTTTGTGAGGAAGGTATCAAGACGATCTCCTCAGGTCACAGAATGAAGATCTTACGAGATCAGACCGGGGCATGTCTCAGGGCACACACTCACAAGCGGCAACCGGTACCATGCCCCAAAGTCCAGTTTGTTTGGCTACTGTTGGCCCTGGCACTGTATGAAGAGGTGGGCTTTGGCACAATGCGGTTGCTCATGCACAAGCACAGGTACACAACATGGACATAAAGCCTAATCGATAGGACCGTTCACATTGTTAGTATGATGCAGAGGTCAAGTGTTTGCTTGAAATTTGGGCAGATGCGAACATTCACAGTCAACTCTGAAAACAAAAAGAACTCTGAGGTCTCTGGGAAAATCTGTGAATATCCAGTTTTAAGAAGGAATGACGTATTTACCAGAGTGAACCGTGCTCAGTCCAAGATTGGCATGGAGCAATATTAGTGCAGGCCAGGTGGGGCCTCGGGAGGGGGGCCTATCGTACTTCGGCATGGTACGGGGCAACTTGGCCTATAGTCTCAGTGCGCCCTCACTATCCTTCATGCCAGATATTTTAGGAAATACTCTTTTTCTACGACCCCTCCCCCCAGTGGTGATTCTAGAGTATGTTGGGACCCTAGGCAAAACTCAATTGGAGGGCCCTCCAACCAATGTCAGCAGGGAAAAGAGAGTGAGTTCTATCAGATGGGAATCCATTAGGGAGGTTTCCTATCATCACTGCAAAAGTTTGCACATTTTTTACCACTGCTTTGGTTTAAGTTTGTGAGTCCTCAGGGCCCCCCTAATGGTCTGGGGCCCCAAGCAGTTGCCTGCCTCGCCTGTTGACAAGCAGCGCCTCTGCATAACTGACCTCTAGGCTGCCTCAGGCTGGAGAAGATGGAGGGCTGAGGGAGGGGGAGTGTTTGAGTTCTGCACTCACCTTCCAAATGACTTCCCCTAAAATCCTGAAAATAAGGCTCACTGGGATTTAAATCAATGTCTGTATTTTGGGGTCTCTAAGAGTGAAAAAAGGTTGTAACCGTCTTCCTGTGTGATGAGTTCCACAGCGTGCAGCTCTTCATCTGTTTTCAACATGTGGAGTTTGTGATCCTGCTAGCTAACAGTACATAGTTAGTCCCAGACTACGGTTACGTTTGATAGCTGTGAAGTGCAGACACACTCACAGTCTCTCTGCCCACCTCCTCTGGTCACTTGTTGTCTTTGATTGAGGAGTCGTTTCAATCCAAGCAGCACTGCCGAGTTTTAATGAAACAAGTTTTCTTTCCTGAACTTTAATCAAATCAGAAATATCATCTTTAATGAAATCTTTCATTAGAGCGTCTCGGTGTCTCGATGCATGTATCATCCTCTCTGTCACGCCTTCATCTGTTATTGAATCACCTTCATCAGTTTGAATGTAAACCAGATCAGTTTGTTTGCTTCCATCTAATTTTTCTTTTCTAATAAAGACAACTTTATTAAAGTGTTTAAAGTATTTTATTTCTACCATTACTTTTACATCATCACCCTGCGAGACACAACTTTAAACTGTAAAACTTTTCAAGAACAAGTCAAGAGGGGTTGAGTCATCTGAAAAGTTTCAAACGTTTACAGTCAAACCAACTGGAAACAGATTTCTGAACCTCTTCTCTTTCCTCCTCAGTACTTTTCAGAGGGTCTCCTCCCCATGTCTCATTGTCTGAATTAACTTCTACTTCCTACTTCTGGCATTTTTGGCCTCTTGACTTTCACAGTGCTAAAAAGAGTTGAATAACGCACCAGTCAAACTCTTCGCTTCTTCATTGTTGCCGAGGACAGTGACACCGGCATCGTCTTTCATCTGTAAAGAGTTAAATCAAAGCAGCAACCTCTGTCTTAATAAATGAAGCTGCAGTTCCTTGACTGTCCACTTGAGGCTGGCTGCAAAAGACATTGAATCCCCATTAACACCCATACTGAAACGTCCATTTCAACAGCAGAAATAAACAAGTTTACAGCCTGGTTCAAAAAACAGTTTCAGTCTCTATAACTCTTTACTTTATCGGTAAAATGTGCCACGGGGTTAATTTTTTTGAAGTTTTATGTTTGATTATATTCAGATACTTCTGCATTGTTTGGCACGTTAAGGGGCGTGGCTAAATCCTGTTACTGACCTTAAACTGCCGGCTCTGTTTTTTTTTTTCATTGTTTGAAATAGGCTCGCTAAATGGGCGTGCTACAGCAACCGAGATTCATCCAGCCTCTTTGTCTGCTTCAAGGTTAGCCAGAATTGAAGTCAACATTTCCAATATGGCCTCCGCTATCGACGGGGTTTATTACTCCTCTTCAGAAACCAATGAGTGACGTCACTGAGACTACGTTGTATACAGTCGGTGGTTAAAAGCTCCATGGTTGACAAAGTGAGTCAAGTTTCTCCTCTGCAGTGTTTGAGTCTCTGTTTCACAAAGTGAACATCACTAACATGAGGAGCTGTGAGACGGCTGCTTTGCAAACAGACAGGTAATAAAAACACACATTAACAGATACACAAAGAGAAGCTTTCACAATGAAAATAACTAAACCATGAAGTGACTTTGTGTTCATCACACATTCATACTTATCTTCACAACAGGTTGTTATCAACAATAAAACTAATGTGACATGAAATGTGATGTTGGAATTTTGTGTAGAAGATGAAAAGACAAAAACAGCCATTCAGTTTAATTATACATTATTCTCTCTCTCTCGATGTTCATTTGTCGTTCAGCTGTGAAATAGAGAATCATTCAGTTTTGATGGAACAAAATCACATTAAGCTTAAATGAGAGTGAACAAAAACATAACCTGCAGACGGCAGTGTTTTGTAAGTGTGTGTGTGTATTTTACTATCAGGTGCATTGAGTTAGAATAAAAATGATAGAGAACCATATAAAATGTCACAAAGGTCTGTGTCAGTACTGGATCATGACAGTGTGTCAGAAAGATTGAACCAAAGTGTTCCTGACACCAACAGATCAACTTAAAATCTTTCTTAAGGGTCTATGATAAAAATGAGATGCAGCAACTTTGAATCAGCAGGACCAATTCAGGGTTAACTGTCTTGCCCAAGGACACATCGGGCATGTTATTGCAGGAGCTGGGGATCGAACCCTCGACCTTCTGGTTGAGGCTACCAACTGAGCCGAGGACTTTGTATTTATCCTAAAGATGATGCTAAAGTCAGGGACATGTTACCCTATCCTACTTGACCTAAAACTTGAATGTGATGTCTAAGAGAGCATGCACTAAGGGTGTATTCACACCTAATATATTTGTATGGTTTTTTTTTACATTTTGAAGAGCTTTGCTGAAAGACATGGGTCTGGCTGAACGACTCAGTCCTGCCCAGGCAGCCAAAAAATGGGAGAATCTCAAGAAGACCTACAAAGTTTGTATTTGTTGTATTTAACTGTAGCCCTGGGTAAGTAAAGTATAGATTAAGAATGGCACTTCATGTTCTCCTTTAGTATCTTCCTAAGCTGTATTTGGCATCTGAAATTGACTTTAACATTTATAATTGTGCATAGCTAATAGTTGATATGTATGTGATTGTGTGCAGGAGCTCAAAAAGCCACCCACAGGGAGTGGCACTGAATCAGGGGAGGCCACTGCTGGGACATGGAAGTGGTTCTCCCTCATGGATGAGGCAATAGGTGGGAGGCCATCCGTAAGGCCTCCATGCCTCAGAGAGAGCCAGGGAGAGGGTCAGAGGAGGCAGGGCAAAGAGGCAGAGGCGTGGTGGTGACATTCTTGAGTTTAATAGAAAAGATCGTAGAGAAAATGTGAAAATCCAATAAAAAAATCTACACATTAAAATAAATGTTTCATTGAATACATTTTTACCATCAACATCACAGTCTGGTTTGGGTCTCTGCTAACAATCATCTCGTTTACACAACTGAAATTCCTAACAGATAAAAAAAAGTTATTTGATGTCTAAAAAAAACTTGAAAGAACTGATTATAAACTTCTACAATATCTAGATGGCTAGTTTTAACAAAGAAGGAAGAAGATTTTATAAATAACTGATAACTACTAAGAACTACATATTTACAACTATTAACACTTATTGAACTATTTACATGAATTGTGACAAAAATATTGTGGTATTTCTTTCTTAATTATAGTCATATAGCTGGCTGATTTTCATTCGGGGCTGAAAGTGCAGCAGCCATGTATCCACGCAGCTGCTCCTCACACTGCGAGTCAGACTGAAGCTGGCCATCTCCATCGTCTGGCCTCAGTGCCTCTTCGACTGGCTCTATAGTGTCGCCATCCCTGAGGCAGAAATTGTGGAGAATGGCACAAGAAGCCACCACCTCCAGAGAGAACACAGGGCTCACTTCAAGGGCCTTGAAAAAGACTGAACGCTGTCTAGCCTTCATGATACCAAATGCCCGCCCGATTACCTGAACAGGCCTTTTGAATGGTTCCGGTTGAATCGGGCTGCCACTGCACCTCTCACAGGCTCCCTGTATGGTGTTATGAGGGTGATATCCCCCATCACCCAAAATACAGTAGCCTTCAGGTGGGAACAGGCCCTGTACATAAAGAGGGCTATTTTTTAAAACCCTCGAGTCATGTACTGACCCTGGGTACCCAATAAAAATATCTAAAAATTGACACTGGTGATCCCACACAGCCTGCAACACGAGTGAAAGCCACAAATCCATCCAGGTTTTTCAAAGCCTGCACCAATTCTTGTGAGGTCATCTTGGGGTGGCAAGTAGATGACCCTGTTCTTTAGCCTGATGACTTTCTTGGAAACCCTGTGAACAATGTCATGGACAGTGGAACACCAAAGGCTCGTGAAACCATGCGGTAAGAGGTGGCGCAAAACAAGAATCTCCAGATCAAATCCCCAAGCCGTGGTCAGATGGTGAGCGCAGGATGTCGATAAGATGGAGTATCGTGGGTCTGGAGAGACGGAGGTCACTTTGGCCATCAAAATACATGGCCAGAACTGGAACATGGTGGTTACTGAGCTTGATGTCTGAACTGTAAAGATATTGATTCTCATTATATGTTTTGAAATGTTATGTGATCAAAAGTTATGTAAATATTACTCACTAGAAGATTTATGTGGCTACAATACTGAGACATTTCTAAGTTTCCCCAGGAGGGGGTGTAGTCTGGTTCATTGTCGATGTGTGACATTTCAGTACTGGGACTGGACAAACTCTTGATAAGGCCAATGCCTTTTGGCTGTGATGAATTAACTGACTGATTTTTTCGTTTCAAAGAAAAACATTCAGCTTTGACATGCCCCTTCCTATGACAATATGTACACTCATGACTCCCCCTAGGTGGTGAATGTGGTCCCATAAACTTTTCACCAGGGGATTGATTGACCCCCATTTCTTACACCATAATTGAAATCCTTCCAACGTCACTTCTTTTTCAGCCTCCAACTCTAGTTTACAAATTTGTAATTTAAGTTCATTGTCAGCTTTACGCACCTTTTCCTTTTCCTGAGCCTCTATTTGAAGGCGGACGAACCTTTAGCTTAGCATCAGTACTGGACCCACAAGTCTCTAAAGAGAAAGGCTCAAAACGAGGCAAAGTTGCAGGAGGGGCCTCTTGTTTACTTCACCTCAAAGGTGTAGCCTGTTCATCCATGTCACCTAAGCACATGATGCAGAAGAAAGAACATCTTCAAGATGACTATCAGCATAAACAGGGACATTAAGAACCTTTAACTCAATGAGCTGCTCTACCACAAGTGTCTTTAATTTATTTTTTCGACCATACTTTTGCACAAAAATTTTAAAGTGTGCTGCAACACACAATAAGTAATCTTTACGACATAAGTCAATCTTCTTAATACAAGGGTCATCAATGAAGTCTTGCAAATCAAAAGACATTTTCTCACCAAAAACTACAACTACAATGACTTGTCAATTTTGATCGTCTTAGCTCAGGGAAGAAAGTATCCCAGACGAACCCCCATTTTACGTCCCTGGTAACAGCAGAGAAGTAAATGACAACCAAAGAACCGACAAAGCCAAAGAGTTGTTGTTATCAATAAGAAAAGGTTTATTTTATAACAACAAAAGAAAACTGAATTTGATGAACAAGCTGGGGGTGAGGATTGGACAAAGTGGATGTGCCAAACAAATAAACTCAACAAAACAGAACCAGACCTAACCAGTCTCTAATCGCTTAAAAAGAAATCCAAAAACAAACCTAACTAACTCTAGAAAATATGGAAAGAGAAAACTACATGGGTGGCACAAACCACACTTACCAAGTGTTTCTAACAAAGTCAATTAAGTTTTGCATATCAGTAAAAAATGTGTCTTTTCTTACAGAGCAGTCACCTACTCGAGGTATTAAAACTGGACGTCAGTGAAATACTTGCACTTGCTGGCATGAACGGCTACACCATTGACTTCAAGCTCTACACGGGCAAGTCCAAGACAGCATCAGAGAAGGGGTTTTCTTTTGATGTTGCAACAGGACTGACAGACAACGACTACCTGGACTCTGGGTATATTGTCGACACAGACAACTTTTACCCCAGTTCCCTCCTCTACCGACACCTGAGCCAGCAGGGATTTGGAGCTTGTGGGACTGCTCCTAGTGATGTGTATCATATATAGGATGGGTCAAATGCAGAGAATACATTTCTTTTCAGTGTATGCAAATACTATGAAATGACAATAAAGTAATCGTCTTCTTCTTATACAGGCAAGGAAGAGTTGTCCCCACCACCCAAGAAGATGCACTCACCATAACATCCCCACGAGGCAGTATCCGGTGGATCAGGGACGGGGACCGGGACCTTCTTTTCGGATGGACTCCAGAGAAGTCTTGCTGTGCTCCACCATCCACCCAGTGTACAGTCAGTGGGGATACGGTGCAGCGTTGGCAGAAGACGATATGTAATCAGGTTGGTTGTTGTAAAATAAACAGTTTTAAGATCTCCTGATTGAGGTACCGTCATCAGCAGCTAACGTCTATAATCTAACTATGAAAGCTGATGTCACAGTAAACAGGCAGACACAGACGCTGCCACCGCAGTAATGGGAGTTGGCGGAGAAAGAAGCTCAAGAGCCGTAACCGAGGACATGCGATGCACATGTATCTAGTGGAAGTTCTGGGTAAAGCTGGCGTACGCCATTTCGACACTGCAGGGACGCCAAGCGCAATGGAGGAGAAACTAAGAGTGGTGAATAAAAATTAGAATACCTGGTAAGTGGAAAATAAAATCATAATCTTTGAAGCCCATGACTTTGGAGCTAATCAGTATGATACCTGTCTAAATTGTAATATAAAATTCTTAATATATAATATAAATTAATTACCATGGACACAACAATACTTGATGGCATCATATTTCTTTATTATGCTAGCAGTTAAAAATAAGTTGCTTAGAACTAGCATGTGATTAATCACAATTTTCAAAAAATGCATTCATTTCAGACCTTAATTAGTCTCAACTACAGCCCTAGTAATAATTAATAAAAACCCAACCGTGAGCCACACACAGAAAGGCAGTTCATTTTCTCCCACCAGAAAAGAAATTTAGTTGACATTTAGTCAGCGGTGATTTTATACTGAAATATTCCCAAAGACATCTATATCTTCTTATCATAGTAAGAAAAAAAACTTTGATAATTCACACTTTTCCTCTGTCTCTTCAACACATACACACACACACACACACACACACACAGTTGATACGATCTGATGTGTATCATAAATCAATCAGCTGCTCTCTCTGCAGACCATCTGCAGGTTGAGCTAAAGATTAATTATCGTCATTAAAAATGAATATCAGTTCATATCTCTGCTCAGGTCTGAATCAGGACGATAACATCTGACTCTGAGACGACTTTTTATTAAATATTCAATCTGAACGGGTCTTGTTTATACCTAGAAAGTTTTCTTATCAACTTTCTGCAGAGCTCACATGAAGTCTGAGGACAGAAGACTTTTTATTGTGTTTAATGTAAGGACGTCTCCATCCCTCGTCGTTTGGTATATTCAAGTCAAAACCCATAAAGTGTGTCCACCTCTCTGAGGTATAACAGCAAGACAGTCACGACTAATTAGACCTATAAGCAAGGGGTGTCATATCACATTTCTGTTTGCATGATGTCATTAAATGTTTTTCTTAAGTATTTAAATCTGCAGAATGAGAATCTGTACTTAATTCAAAGTCAAACCTGGAGGGGAGCTGGAGGGGGATTACAGGCTTTATTTTCAGATAACTGCTACTCATCACAAAGTGACATTAAGAAGTCCTGAGCAGTACAGGAACTGATTTGATAGGAGTTATTCGTCTATTGAGAAATTGTCCCTCTAAAATCTATAGAAGTTGTTGAATAGAGTATGAAAACTGGCTCCACAGACTCTGAGATTGCCTCTGAGCATTATTTGATATGGGACACAGACAGCCTCTGCTATCTATTTGCGCTACAGTAGCATTTTTTGTTTTTTACATGTAGCAGCACATATGGACAGAATTGCTGATTCAACCTTTTGAAGAATTAGGCCCTGTGTTGACATGTAGATGTTTGCAGCTCTGTGATTGGCTGCAGACCGTTTCCTGCTGTGTTTTCCTCCCTCAGATCGTCAGCTGGGTCTACTTAGGTCTGGCCTGTTAGTGGTGGAGATAATGGACGGATAGATTTCATCTTAATAATGAATGCTCTAAAGGAGACAGTGGTTTGACAGCACATAGAGAGAGAGATATATATAATCTATTGTATGTACTATATATATGAGCAAATGTGAAGAAATCAAAACACCACTCAGGGTGGGGGTACGGGGCATTGATGGGTTGAATACATTATTAAATAATGATGAAACTGACATGGAACAAAAACTATCCTGAGTTTTTTTTATTTGTGAGTGGATTGTCTGCAATCAAGAACTAAAGTAGGGAGCAAGGTAAAAGAGGAACAAATGTGCAGTATTTCTCAGGGACTGACAGAGCAAACTGAATTCAGCTCACAGGATCATTGCAGATCCTCTGAAACCCCTATTTGGTCTGAGTATCCACTGTATAGATTCATGGCAGGTACAGAATGAGGATGAAGACTAATGGAGGAATACATCTTTGGTGAGCTTTTCGGCTGCTCAACAAGCTCTAATATTATTAACTTAGCACTTAATTTGTTACCGTTTTAACTAATGCAGGACTCAAGTACTGTGTCATGATTGCTTACACAGTGAAATTAAAAATAATACACACTTATTGAAACTCATGTTGGAGGATCAAATGAGTGTAAACCTCATCTTACTCATTTCTAAACATGGAATGTTTGCTTTGTGTTATTTTAGCTGAAAGTGTAGTTTACGTTCACTTTAGTAAAGTTAATTGTCATTTATTTATTTAATTACTTTTTATATTCAGTTAATCACTAAATCAAAACTTGACACACAAGGAGCGAAACGTCAGTACACAGGGCAGGTCACGCCATCCCAGATGATTAGCCAAAGAGGACGCTCCTTGTGATTTCTGCGGGATCTGATTGGTTACAGGTGTCTTCACAGGTGCTTTCTAAACTCTATAGAGTTCTACTCTCAACAGAGTCCACTTTACAACTCTATAATGACAATACTTTATATGAATGCTATAAGTGAAGTTTGACAGAATCACAATAAAACCCAAAAAGGGACTGTTATTATTATTGTACTTGTATAGTAGAGCATCTGCCTGTTTTTAGGGAGGAACGACTTCACAGTACAGCGTATGGTCAAATGAGTTAGATTAACTAAATGTTTTCAATTTATATTCATTTGGTTCATTAGGTTTATTAGATTAGCATTAAAAAACAACAATAATATAATGGAAACAATTAATATCTGAAATCAATTTTAATGATTTTAATGAATTAAAAGGTAAATTAAAATAACATTAAACATAGCAGACATAACATTTACATAACAAAATAAACAATTTATATATATATAATTTTGATTTTTTATTTGCATTATTTTTCAATGAATCGCTCCAGCAGGGAGAACGTCCTGTCCATCTGTGCCTTGCTCTTCTGTGCCCTCTTCTCTGCTGCCTCTCTCTGGAACCTCATGTCCTGACCTCTCCTCCTGCGTGGCCCTGGTGAGTCCTCAGGACGGGGGTGTGTGGTGGAATGCCTCTGTCCCAACACCTCATCCATGAGGACAAACCACGACCAGGTTGCAGCAGTGGGTTTCCCTCTCAAGCCCTCTCCTGACCCGGGACACTTGTAATCCTAAAGCAGAGGAAATCAATCATGACAGTACACAACAACAACAACAACAGCAAACACAAATGTTAGCAAAAGTCAGTTTATTAATTTGTATGAGTAGATATAAATTCAATTTTAATGCACAGATTACATACGTTTTAGGTTGTCCCATTTATTTTTGGCCTGTAAAGATGAGACACTAACAGTCAGGTCCATCGTCTCCAAAATAGTTCTTATTACAGAGAAAACAACAGAAAAGGGAAGTCACATTAACACAGGGTTGCAAATGACACCCACTCCTTACAAAACATTTATTTGGATTGAAAAAAAAGAAAAGTCAACAGTTTGCATCCATGTGACACAATTTACTGGGTGTCTTATTATTGTGGGCTTCACATAGGATGAGGATTAATTATAGCCTGAAGTATACGATGGTCAAATAGCCATAATATAGTCTGTTGTTTTCATGTTACCTCCAAGCAAAGCTGTGTTCTTGCCTCCTGTGAACAGATGATCGTTCTTCCCCCACAGCTGGATGAACTGAGCAGTATGCTCCTTGCTCCCTAAAATAAAACGAAAATGTTTGAGCAATGTAACTTTAAATTATGCTTCACTCTAACAAACATTCAATACAAACGCTTGAAACCGTTAAGCTACTGGAGTAATATTAAACTGAAAAACAAACAGGATTCACGACAACCGTAGCAAAGTCTGTTAACTCAACTAAAGAAAAACAAAGTAAAGTTAACTTAACCAACGTTAACGTTACGGCTCCCACAACATCAGCAGGAATCAACAAATGGTCTTTTAAGTCGTCTTTCTTTTTAAACATCGTAACGTTAGCTATTCAAATGAAACCCAATACTTTCATTTAAAAGTGAGAGTTAGATCTGCTGCGGAGGTTGGGGTTGGGGATGCCACTGTTAAATCTCCCTGGCGTGCAATAAATCTGGGGAAGGGTGGGCTGCAAAGGTTCAAACTGTTGAATCCTCCAAATCGGAGGCAACAAGGCTGCATTTCTCAGCTGCATTTGAAGGAGCCGCCGAAATGGGACATCTCTTGTCACGCCGTGACGCATTCAGTCTTAAAGAGCCCATATTATGCCCTGTTTGGGGTTCGTATATTTAATCTATGTACCTACTAAAGTATGTTCACAATAGCTAAAGTTCTAAAAAAGTGTCTGTTTTCATGTACTGCCGCTCCATGCACCGGCTCGCTTCTGACTCTCTCTCTAAGGCTCTGAAGTGCCCAAGTCTGATCTGATTGGTCGGCCTGTCGGCTCTGCCGTAATTGGTCAGTCGCTCTGCACGGGTCTCGGAAATGTTTACGCCCCTTTAACCACATTGGGAATGCAGCCACTTTTACTCCGAGGGGACCAAAAACATTAGCACCTTAGCACTACTGTGCTACCGCAGGCTACGGCATATCGTGTGCGTGCTTCAGAAGTTAATGTGTGTGCAACATGAGCTGCTGGGCTTGCCACAACGAGCCAATGGGCTTAGATCAGTGATCTCACACTGACAAGACGTCACACTGGCAATTTTTTTTCAAGGGGGGCTAGAACCGAGCGTTACATGCAGCTAATGCTACAGCTAACAGGAGGACGTAGGAGAAGCTGCGTTTCCGCGGACTTTGAATTTTTGCACATAGATGTGCCTAAACATGCACAGGACACATTGAAAACACACTAAAGAGCATATAAAACCAGAAAAAGCAGAATATGACCCCTTTAAAATGCAGTCAATGAAGGCCGCGGCCACTGGAATGTGACACAGCTAAAGTTGTGTGTGCTGTGTGATTGACTGACAGCTCCAGCCCCCCCCATCTATTTATTGTGCTTATTATGAAAAGTATTTTTACATACATACCTTAGAAAGTGTTTTACAGTAACATTTAAAACATAAATAAATAAAATAAAATAAAACACAATAAAGTCTAGATGTCATTATGTCTTTTTTTTTTTAACTTATAATGAATAATAATGAATTATTCCTCTTCACTCGTTTCATCAAAACACAACACGAAGCCATCATCAGAGGAAAGACTTGCAGGTTTTTTCTAATGAAATAATTGTTTTAAAAAAGTCTTGAACTTTGTTTTTGAGTGTGTTGTTTGCAGGGGTGGAAAGTAAATATTTACTTATGTTCCTTTAGCTGTTTTGTGTGTTTATACTATTTTGAGTGGTTTTTAAAACCAGTAATTCCACTTATACTTCAGTATATTTTAGCAGAAGTATAGTTAACACTACATTGTAAAAAAAAAGCATCCATTAATGAGTAATAAAACTAAAAGTGCAAAAAAGTTTATCAAGTTTTTTGGTGAAAAACAATATTTGAACTGGTTTCTGGATCATGGCATGAACAAACCCACAGAATATCTTATTTGAAAACTAAAGAAAAACATCTATACCAGTGGCTTTCAACTGGTGGGTCAGGACCCTAAGTTGGTTACGGGGCCATTTTCGGTGGGATGCGGATGTGTGCCTGGAGGAAAATGTTGTCAAAAAGTCCATAAGGAACTTTTTGTACAGTATAAGGTCCAAACTGCACGATTTTCACAACATTAATCTGTTGGCTGAAAAATGTCAGAAATTACCCAAGCACCTACAATCTTTAGCTGTACGGTCTCACCATTGAGTGTGTTTACATGGACTTGAGTATCCCAGTTTTATTTGTTTTTTTAAGTATCCCATTTTTGTGTTTGTGCATGCAACATCTTATCCAGATTTCAGAACCATATGCCCTGATTTTGATACCTTGAGAACCTGAAAAAGGGATATTGTGGCATGTATATGCCATACCCTGGTTTCTGACTACCTGCACAGGCGCTACCTCTATCAATCAATCTTTATTTATTTGTAATGCACCAATTCATAACAAATGTTTTCTCAAGACACTTTACAAAAAGCAGGTAAAAGACCTTACTCATTGCTATGTTAATCCATCATTAGCACTAAGCAACATTTAGCAAAGTTACAGTGGCAAGAAAAAACTTCCTTTCAGAGGCAGATATCTTGGGCAATACCAGGCTCATGATGAACAACCATCTGCCCAAACTGCACTGCATGGCGTCTACCGTACCATTACATCTGCATATTTTCACCCATTGCTCCCTTGTCCTGCATGAGGACATCATCAATATTTGCTGTCGCTCTCTTCTCCCTCTGCTGAAAATGAGCTGGATACGCCATACCTGCAACATGATTTCAGTATTCAAAAGTGCCAAGCCTGAAATAAGCAACAGTGGTCTCATTTTCTCTGATTTAAACGTTGTTGTAAAAAACTGAATATGATGCAGTAATAAGAAATCTGGATACTAGTATTTATATCATGTATACAGGGATTTGAATATATCCTGAAAAATATAAAAAACTGAGATAATGCTCATAGCCAGGATACTCAGTCCAAGTAAATGCATCCTTTGTGCACTGCACAGGAAGGAGAAATCATATTTTACTTTACAAACCCTCCACTTCCTCTCAGGTATGGCAAAAACTGCTCAGCTGAAGTTCATGCCTTATTAAAAGAGATAAATCATGCCTTCTTAATTGAATCCCTTCATATAAAATCGAGTGTACATGGCCCCTTTCACCTGCCTTAGTTGTAAAATCTATTTACATGTCATTATAAAGGTGAAAAGTGCATACACTACATTTCCCAGAATGCACCACGTTGCACAGAAGCCTCTTTGGGCAGTGGTTGGATGATTCGCTGTCAGGTGACGTTGTTGGGCAGCGCTGTGCTCGGAGTTTTGTGGTTTGATGTGACATCCTGCTTCTTTTCTTCACCCGAGGCTACACGAACTCTGCCGCCCGGGAAACAGTCATCGTCCAGCGGGTAAACTCACAGCACGGTACGGTAACAGCTCACTTTGTTATCTTGTGTAGTTTTATCAGGCCGTGGTATCGTAACGATAGCCCGGGTACAGAGCAAAGGTCTCGGTCAGAGCAGTCTATGGTCAGAGCTGACACACAGACTCGCTGTTAGATTCACGGTCATCCGAAAAGTCAGCTCCGCTACTTGGTGAGTTTTTAAGATATTAAATGATGAAACTGAACAATTATTATTATGTGTGTGTTGGTTATTTACTGCTTGCGTGTATTTTTGTGTAGTTTTAGTGTAAGTGTTGACTGTGAATATGTAAATACGTTGGAGGTGTTTCTGAACAAAGTAAACATAAAGAGAAACATAAAGAGAAACATGTGTTAGAGTGAAGTCACTGAGTGTTTCCACATGTTTCTGTACATCTGTGATCATCTGTGATCATCTGTGATCATCTGTGAAGCTCTAACAAACTTTATTCACGTCCATACACAGAGCAGTGGTTTACTTTACACAAAAGGATCATCTTCATTTCTACCCTGCAGGTGTATAGTTAAATACCTGTGAATAAAACAAACTCGATAGTTTTCTGGACTTTATTAAGCTTTATTTGAGTTTTTAATCTTTGAAGTACTAATCAGAATTGGGACTGTTCATGGGATTATATTTTAATGCAAGATATTTGCAGGAAAACATAAAAAATGGTAAAAAGATCACATTACTAATTACAGAAGACAAAGAAAATAATTGGAAAATGTCATTATAGTTTTGAATTTGCTGTTTCATTTTCTAAGCTTGAAGCAGACATACATCTATATATTTTATTTTACGCCTTTTTCCTGTGATTGTAAGTACATTTCAGTTGTTTCTCATGAGCTCCACTTGTATATCTTATTTTCTCGAGATAAAAGGGCTTGTTTTTCTCGTGATAACAGGTTCACTTCTTGAGATCTTGAGAAAAGGCCCAAAATAAACTTGCTGTTACGCAAAAAAAATACTTCAATCAGGAGATAAATAAATTGAGAAATCTGGAAAAAGAAATGTACTCATTATCACAGTAAAATGGAGATAAATTAAATGTACATGTGTCCGTTTAGAGATTCTGTATTCATTTGGTCTCCAGTCATATTCCCAATCTTTAACTTTCCATTTTAACAATTAACTCTTCTTTCTTGAAGTCATTTCTGTCCTCTTTCTACTGATAGTTTGACTTTGTTTTAGGCGCGGCTTTCGCTCGGTCGTCTCTCAACCAAAAGGTCTGAGATTTCATCCTTAGACACATGTCGATGTGTGCTTGGGCAATACACTTAATCCAATTTACTCCTGCTGCTGTGTCAGTGGTGTGTGAATGAGTATGGATGAAATGAGTTCATTCTGATGGTCACTTTACATAGCAGCCTCTAACATCAGTGTGTGAATATGTAGGTGTGAATGTGTAGGTGTGAATGTGTATCTGTGACCTGAGGTGTAAAAGTGCTTTGAGTAGTCAGAAGACTAAAAAAAAACACTGTACAAGCTCAAGTCATTTACCATTTTAAACTAGAGCTGTTAGCGTTAACCAAATGACTGTATTAATTTTTTAAATCGCATTGACCATGTGCTAGTTTGTCCCTTTAGGCGCACTGTAGCTAAGCCACCACAGAGACTCCCTATAGCCACAGTCATGAAGAAAGACCTATGGGGGGCGTCTGTAACCAAGTGGTTAGTTTGCGTGCCCCGTTTGTGGAGGCTATATTACTTCAGACCAGCAGCCCGACTACATATCTGACCTGTGGCTCCTTTCCTGTATGTCATTCCCCTCTCTCTCTCTCTCTCTCTCTCTCTCTCTCCCTCTCTCTCTCTCTCTCTCTCTCTCTCTCTCTCTCTCTCTCTCTCTCTCTCTCTCTCTCTCTCTCTCTCTCTCTCTCTCTCTCTCTCTTCCCGATTTCCAACTCTATCCACTGTCCTGTCTCTCAAATAAATGCATAGATAGCCCCAAAACAACGAGACCCTTGTTCCTTTGAAGGGATCCTTTCACTTAGGGAAACTCTCAGACAGCTCAGTTGACGAGTCACCAGTAAAATCCATCATGTGACATCAAACATTTCCCTTTTTTTAATCCTCCTTTTCAGCTGTTTACATTTACTTTTCTTAACAAGTTCCTTTTATCCGTGGTTAAGTTGATGTTGTAACCCTCGTTCTACCAAAAGTTCCTCTTTTTTTTCCAAAATAAAAGCAGGTTTTAATCCAAACAGTTAGTAAGGTGCCCTTTGCTGAACACATTACAATACAAAATAAAAGCATGAAATGCCAATTAATGGAATTTCAAACAGCGATTACTATTGATTTTCAACGTTAAATTGTGATTCAAATATTGTACTCATTTGACAGCCCTATTTATAAATTTCAACCTGATTCTTAAAAAGCAAAATATATCAACTCAAAGAAAAATGAATCAATACTTAAAATAAGTTGCATTTGAGATATTTAATGATTTGCATTAGTTTAATATCCATCAAGATCACCAAACATTTGTCAGGCCTTGTTAACAGTTTAGACAAAACTGTTTTACTTTCTGAGATCGTAAAATAATAATGATCAATCAATCAATTTTTATTTGTATCGCGTCAACTCATAACAAGTGTTATCTCGAGACACTTTACAAAAAGCAGGTAAAAGACCTTACTTATTGCTATATTACAAAGATAAGAGATTGTTGTTGTGATTGTTTTATAACACGTGTTATCTAAAAGTACCATAAAATCCAGACTATAGGACACACTTTTACTACCTTTTTTTTTCATTTTAAAGTTTGCTGCATCCTATACACCACTCCACGCGGCCTGAAGAAACTGAAAACTCATCCCCGTACATAGAGACAGAGACCAGGCTTGCAGCGCCACTTTTTCACATCTTTTCCTCGTCATGAGGTCATAGTCATTCATTTACAGATAACGGTGGTATATTTTTCAGTAAATGGAGTAATGGAACGTGTGGAGTGCTCTTTTGATTGATAGACTCTATATTGAACAGCAGAGATGGACAGTACGACTCGCGGGCTGTCGGTACTTTACAACTTTCCCCTGTAGGCTGAGAGCTCAACTACCGTACTGTAGGTAGTAGGAGTGCAAACTCCACGAAGTGAAAACAGCTGGTACTAAAAGAGAGACACAGCTGAACACAATAGAAATCATCGCATTGGTAGAACTTTTTTTTTTTGTCTCCTTGGAAACCTCCAAAATCAGACTGCGTCTCATGTACTAGCAGGACTTATATTCCAGATTTAATGGTATTCTCCGAGCTACAAGCTAACAAACAATAAAAGGTGTCATTGATCCGCTGTTTTCTTTCCTTTCATCATAGATCCATCATGAACTTCATCCTGGAAACCCTCCAGGTCCTCCTGCTGTCTCTCTGGTACAACATCGAGTCCTTCATCTACTTCTTTTTGCCCATGAAGAAGAAGAACGTGACAGGGGAGGTGGTGCTGATCACGGGGTCGGGCAGCGGGATCGGGCGGCTCATGGCTCAGGAGTTTGCTGCGTTGGGGACGGTGCTGGTGCTCTGGGACATCAACCAGGACGGCATGAAGGAGACGGCCCGGCTGGCTAAAGAGAGCGGAGCCAGCAGGGTCCATTATTACGTGTGTGACTGCAGCGACAAGACCGAGGTGTACAGGGTGGCCGACCAGGTGAGCTAACAGCGCTGCAATCATTTCATAAAGGGACAGACATGTGGATAGGATAGTACTTTATTGATCCCCAGAGGGGAAAGTCGGGATATGATGAGCTGCAGGAGATACTGACAACATTATGATTTTTAAAAATAGTTTAAAAAATCTTAATGTGGTTCTCTTTGATCTGTTTAAAAGAATTAAACAGAGAATAGTGTGTAATTAAAGCTTCATTGTAACAGACTGACAGAATGCAGAGATGTTCATATTGGTCTGATGCAGATATTTAAAGGTACAATAGAATGTTAGAAGAATTTTAATCTAAAATACATTAATAAAAAAATAATGATTAAGTACTTACATTACTCAAATATTTACAACCCTTATCAAAGCCAGAGAAATCCTTCATTTTAAAGTTGAAATGCCCCGTGTCTTTTGTGGCGTCCGCCATGACAGTCAGGACAATTTTATCGTTGCCGTAGATACGGATGTTACATCAAAGACTGCTGCAGAAGGCCCCGTGTTCACCTAGCGTTTTTTTTCTCAGCGCCAGCATCTTTTTTCATTTGTTTTCAATGGGTTAGCAGCAGAAAGCAGCCGCCTGGATGAAAAGCGCAGCGCCCAGCGTCTTTTTTTACAAGCGCTCTGCCGTTTTTGTGCGGCCGCTCAGAGTGCTCAAGTTGAAAATCTTCGTCTTGACCCGGTCAACTCAGAGTTCGTTTTCATCGGGGGTCGGCGTGGAGTAGCTGAGAGAATCACTCCCATTAGAGCCGCCTGGCAGCAGAATTTAATTTAAATGAATCTGTTAGCGGATCCTGAAGATGTGCAGGTGTGACGGTGAAGTCCTGAACCTGAGCTTTACTAAAGGAAGGAATTTAATGTGATGAAAATGATTTAATATAAACAGTGAAACACTGACCAGTCAATGGAGAATAAAATAATAAATTAAAGAGTTGAAGAATTTCTCGTGATGAAAAACTCCAAGTTGGATTGAAAGAGGGAGAAAGCGGATCATCTTTCTGAAGATCAGAGGAGGAGGGTTTTGTTTTTACTGCAACAATATCACCATAAATCAAATAACTGCAGATTGTAAATAAAGACGAGGCGGTGATGAATCTCAGTGACTGTTCTGTTTTTATTAAAAATAAAGAAAGTATTAAACGTTTCAGATTACATTTCTCATTAAGTAAAATACCAAAGAAAGGACTGTGAGATGCTTTATAATATCGTCTCCAAGTTTCCTCCGTCTCTGATCATAAAAGTCATCTGTTGAATATTGAATGAGATTATTGACCTGGAACATCTCTCAGCTCTCACCACATCCTCTTCAGTTTCATTCATTATTCAAACACGACGCGGCAGCTTTATTACCAGGGATGGTTATGACTTTAAAACGTCTTTATTGAAGCTGGCCGAGCACACAGCTGATTTGACCTGAGAGGGGTGTGTCCTGCTCACTATCACACACCTGACTCGTTAGTCAGACACACAAGTTTTGATAATAAACACCTTTTATTGTCACTAAACTAGAAACAAACACTGGGCTAGTTCCTATCTGAAACAATTAAATAAGTGAATTAAAATCAGAATAAATTGACTCCATGGTTACAATCTGTGTCTCTGTGGAGCTTCAGAGGCTGTGAGCTGAGCTGCTGATCTTTGAAGATCCAGACTTCTGATGAATGAAGTCCTGGTTAAACCACACGTCTGAAAACCTGTGATGTCACTGTGAGTCAGGGTTAAAAAGAATTTGCTACCTGCTGTCCCTGGTGGGTGTTTTTGTGTTCAGCCTACCCGCCACACAGACGAGTACAGTCAAATTTGAGGCACTTTTGATCCCCTTTTGTCATCTGAAAAGTTGGCTGCATCCCAACCCTGATTAAAACTGCAGACTGTATTTAAGAAGTGGATGTAGCTTAGCATGATGGTGATATAAGTCAATCTGATTGGTTTGTTTCTAAGCCCTTACGAGCGAGTAGACCTTCAAACAATGATCCTCAATGTGACCTCCTCCTTCTGGCTCTGAACGTATATCTTTTTGTGAAGGACTCGTGTCCACCTCCATGTTAATGTGTGTGTGTGTGTGTGTGTGTGTGCGTGTGTGTGTGTGTGTGTGTGTGTGTGTGTGTGTGTGTGTGTGTGTGTGTGTGTGTATGCCTCTGAGGCAGGGAGGATGCATGTTGTGTAAACAGTCACAACTGCAATAACAACATCTACAGCTCCTTGTTTCAAAAGCTGGTTAACCCCACAGCTGTGAGAGTTTAACAGATCAAACTTTTATTGTTCATCTTTTTGTATATCTATTACACTTTATCTGCACGTTAGAAATAAACTATTATTACAATAAATGAATCCATTAAATTCCAAAATAATGTTTGAAAAATAATCTTTCAGATCAACTCCTGAAGTTCCTTTCAACCTCTTTCTGTTTTTATTAGATTAAAAAACTTTAATTAATCCTCAGTGGGGAAACTCATTTACAGCCTGGTCAATTCATACACACAACGGACATTATCGACAGCACATCACCCTAACAAATAACAAACACCACTGAAATCATTTGAGACATACAGCCATGAGTCAGAGCCACAACTAAAAATGTTCTTTAAAATATCTGACCGCTGCTCATTCCACTTAGTTTCATTTAGTGAAACAATGAGGCATCACTAGTCGCTGCTAGGAGTCCTGCTTTGTGAGGCAAATAACTCAACAACAACACACAAAAACATTAACACACAACATAAACAACAGCTACATCTCTCTGTGTCACTCACATTTGGAACATGTGGCTTAACAACACAAAGACCAGAAACATACGAGATGAACATGAAGATAATTTTTTAATATTTTAAATGGTATGAAACCTGAGACGTGTGTGTCTTGTGTGTTTGCCGTGTGCAGGTGAAGAGAGAGGTCGGGGACGTCAGCATCCTGGTGAACAACGCCGGCATCGTGACCGGGAAGAAGTTCATGGACGCGCCGGACTCTCTGATCGAGAAGACGATGGAGGTTAACACCATGGCTCACTTCTGGGTCAGTCACACACTTAATATGTAAAAATACACGATATACACACAACCAGAACACACTCACTGGAGGGGGGGGGGGGTCTCAGGAAGATTACAGGTGCAGAGAATTCTACAATTTAAAAAAAACATATTTTAGGAGTAATGTTTGAAAACGACTCTGATCAGGATAATTTAGAAATCGAATGGTTAATATGAAATTAAAACGTTTTTTTTTATTTGTCAGTTTTCTTCAGGTTCATATCATTTAATCTTCATTTGTCTCTCTCAGATGTTCAAAGCTTTCCTTCCCGCCATGATCGCCAACAACCACGGTCATCTGGTCAGTATCGCCAGTTCAGCAGGACTGATCGGAGTCAACGGACTGGCAGGTGTGTGTGTGTGTGTGTGTGTGTGTGTGTGTGTGTGTGTGTTTTACTCCTGAATATATCTTCATTAAATATATCTTCATTAGATATATCTTTACAATAAGTCGATCTTTAAGGATGTCAAAACGATTCTTTGATGTTTTCCAATACCCCATGTTTTAAATCGATCCAATCTCTTATTTTAATGATCAAAAGTATCAAAAAGAACCAAAGAACCTAGAGATACTGAACGTACAGTATACCATATATACCAGTTCCTGTCTGTGGAGCAGAAAGACATTCAGTCCCGTTTTCTTTGAAGACGATCGTTAGCACACTGTGGATTCTTTAATGTCCCGGGTAACAGGAAGTTTGACCCGATGTGTTAATATGAAGGTCTGCAAAAATAAAGGGAAGTACTTTAGGTAGATTCAAAAAACAACCGCTGACTGACGCACACGGCATCACTTTGACGATCTGCAGCCATTTCTGAACGGACAGAAACGTGCTCTCCTACAGCGTGCTCAACAATAAGGCTTTAGATCATGACATCTTTTCAATGGCACCCATAAATACTTAATTAGCTTTGTTTAGTGAAAAAAAAAAGTTTTTATTTGAAAGTATTTTACAAGATGAGTGTAAATAAAAGTTATCTTTGTTTTAGGATTTCCTCTGTTTATTGACTTTATTGAAATCAGCTGATAAAAACATTACAAATATTAGTGGTTTTATCAATCGTTTTGGGGTCAAATATTTATTTCAAACTGAAATAATAAAGTGCACAGCTGACTGGAGTAGATCCTGAAATACACAGCCCCTATTTAATATAGAAAATGTGTTGTTAATCAGGAATAGGTTTTAATTCAATTGTGACCCCAAGAAACGTAAACCAATCAAATCGTGAGATATTGAGAGATCCAAACCCCTACTGGCCAATTGTTGGACAGAAATCCACTTTTACAGAAGAATAGAAAATCACCAGAGAAGTCGAAGAAGAGAGACAGAGAGGATGAAAACAACAAAGCTAGCCAGTGAACTAGTGGTTAGTGGTGTTGCGTCACAGCTCTTTGAGCCAATTGAATTTAACATCAACCCGTAATCCCTTCAATCCGCGTGCTGACGGTGCTGAAGCTGTCAGCAGCTGCCTTTCACTGAGACACAAAAGCTACATTACATTAACATTAAACAGATGCTCGTATCTGATATGGATTAAATGTATATGTCTGGACAGGACATGCTCTCTAACAGGAGGGGGAGGGGCTTAGTGTCAGCTCAGTGCTGATACGAAACTGCAGCTCTATATGTGACACACCCAGACAACAGTCATTATCATGTATGACGATACACACTTGATTTAACCCGTACTACATGTCTGCTTATCAGTGAGTGTGTGCTGTCAGATAATCTGAATGAACTTTGTTTTTACAGATTAAACTCAGAGTTCACTGTCAGCTCTGTTAGCGCCCTCTGATTCACCTCTCACCTACATCTATCACACACCTTATCACCTGTCTGCTCACAGTATTATTATAACAGGATGTGGCTCCTAGAACATCTGTATTCTGATCAGTAAACATCCCAACAGCTGTAATAATAATATCATCACTTATAACCCCTGATGGGGTTAGTGATACAAATAGACCTCCTCCTCTGTTGACTTCCTGTTCTTGACCAAACATCTGACTCCTCATGGAAGACGTTAAGGAGTAGTTCTATTAACTAATTAAACATGTCAGAGAAAGCTGTCAATGTGGAGAGAAGATTCATAGTAAGTGAACCGTCAGTCGATCATGTAGTTTTGAAATAAACCAAATAAACTCAGTAGAAGAAGTGTGGAGGGTTGTCACCAGCCCCACGGTTTAGCTCCATACTACGGTTCGTGCCTTATCGCCACACTGGGTCTGTTTCTGGATGCAGCCATGAGCAGCTGATCTCACGGGTTCACGAGATCACAGGAGAACTACAAGATCACGCGGGAATAAAGATAACAACGTGCAAACAACATGTCACTTGGTTTTTCTGATGTTGACTTGTAGGTTGTAATGTTGACGTAATGATGGCATATACAATGTGAAGTCTGTATATAAGTGTTTTATTTTGAAATTGACCGGATGCTCTGTGCATTCCCTTGTCTGACTTCCTGTCTGAGTGGGTTGATTCTGTTCAGCTTGTCATGGGCTTGCAGCAGGCTTTGTAATAAAAAAAGACTCTGTGCTTATTTGAAACTGAGCAGAGCGTTGTAGCGCTGCTGGCATGCTCCACTTTAGTAATGTTGTCAAGAGAAAGCAGTCGTGTGTTTTCTAATAATCAGTAGTACATCTGACGACCTGAGCTCTTAATCAGTCTGTAAATGAATGATTCTTGAAGTGTTAAAGTCAACACACTCTCATACAACACATATGAACTAATTCAACAGATAATTATGGTTCAAAGTTCACAGAGTGAACATGAAATCTGAGGAACATGACAGTTTGATAAGATTAAGGAGAATTTAATCTCTGCTTGAGTGACACACCCACTTCAGTCAGACGTGTTTATAAAACAATCATTTAAAGTCTTTAAAAATGACAGCCAACATTAAACTGGATCTTCAGTTTAGCGTTTAAACGCTAAGTCACACCTCTAATCATGATGCACGCAGGACTGCCGCTCCATCACAGAGCATTATTAATTCAGAGCCCAAACAACATAAACTAAGGCCGGCAAAGTGTTCAAAACTTAATAACATGTTCAATAACGTGTGTTTTAAAAGCAAAACAATCTGTTATTTTACAGTATCAAAAAGTAGTGAAGCTTTTAAAGAAACTACAGATCTTCAGTCATATTTTTAACCAAAACAGACTGAGCACAAAAACAAGCCTGGTCAATGTTTCAGTACCAAAAAAGACCCTCCGCTAAACCGTGTCGAACGGGAGAAGGGGAAGCTGAGACCTTCTACATATGTAGAATGTTGATAGTTTGCAGGAGTTTACCTGCAAATTTTGCTAATTAAACTCAATAAATGACCACATATTTTTGCCTACGACTTCTATTTCTGTTGCCATGGTAACAAACTGTAAGTTTAATTTTAATCAGAATAATATCAAAGTTTAAAGTTCTGGTTTTGAAACGACTCTCATCATAAGTCAGGGTTTAAGATCAGGGTGTTGGTATGAGGGATGAAATCGGAGCTCAGTCCATCAGGGTGAGATTAAACACGATGTTTCCTGTCAGAGTGAGACTTCAGGTAACCACCTGCCCTCTGCGCCTCCTCTGATTCAGTGATGATCAGTAAACCTGATGTTTCTCTCTCTGCAGATTACTGTGCCAGTAAGTTTGCAGCCGTGGGTTTCGCTGAGTCGGTGGGTCTGGAGATGTTGGCGTTGGGGAAAGACGGCGTGAAGACGACCATCGTTTGTCCGTACTTCATCAACACAGGGATGTTTGACGGATGTCAGACCAAGTAGGTCTCTTTCTGTTATTCTGCTTTCTTTTGTTATTAGGCAGTGTTTCCCCTACCATTCTTTGGAGTGGCGGCCCACCGACACCATAGTGACCTCCAGCCTCTCCAAAGGAACTTAGGAGAGGCTGGAGGGATTTATTCATATAATTTCTGTGTACATGTTTTATTTTGGATCATGATAGTCTTTTACACTATTACTGTCCTCTTCAGCCAGTTGAGAAATGCATATCCAGAAAGACAGCATGGTTTTCAGGTACGGTTGGCAGGCTTGTTTCAAACTTAAAGGTCACATATTATGCTCAGTTTTTACAAGTTTAAATAAGACTCAGAGTTCCCTGAAACATGTGTGTGAAGTTCCTTGTTCTAAATCCACTCTGATCCTGTATTTGATCATGTCTATAAACCCCTCTATTTCAGCCCTGCTCAGAACAGGCTGTTTCTGTGTCTTTACCTTTAAATGTAAATGAGCTGTGTCTGACCACGCCCCATCTCTGGAAGGGGATGTGGCTCGAGCCTTCTCACTCTGTGCCCTAATGTTTACAGTAAGAAGGCAGACTCAGAGGGCAGAACAAACACCTAGCTGTGGGAGTATCACCCACCTGGGGGAGGGGTTACATTTTCTGAAAAGTGGAGTAGGCAACAGATGGAGAAGATGGACTTTTCTCATAATTGGGGGGTTTGTAGAAAGATTAGGGACACAGATTAGTGTTTGTAAAACATGGTAAAGTGTATTTTGCATAATATGTGACCTTTAAATGTCTAAATCGTTTCTTGATTTGATTATTCCGATAATGTAACATAAGACAAAGGTGAACATAAAAAAAAAAAACAGACAGAAAATAAATAATACTTACAAACAGTGGAAAGTATAATTCAGATTTTTTTTTTTTAAATTGGACACTATGCTATTTTACGTCTGCAATCACATTGCCAAAACATCAAAATTGCTTTATTTCTTAATGTGAAATGTAACTGGCCCCTGAATCAAATCAAAACAAAATCATATTGTGGTAGACTTTGAGTTATTGTCAACTATCGTTTTGTCGTCTAAACAATCGATATGATATCGTGATGAAAGTCGTGATTTACAGCCATTATTATGTGTGTGAGTGTGGTAGCTTAGAAAGCTCTATTTGCTAACAAATATGATAATATATCTTTAGTAAAGTTTGATAATAAAAGAGGTCTTGTGGGAGGAGCTACAGGGATTAAAGAGAGCTGCTCGCTCTGTGTAGTCTGGATGTTGTGTCCTGAAGGTAACGTCTGCTCAGTGTTATTGAGATGATCGTATTTTCTCGTCTTTTCGACCTGATGTTGAACTCCTGTGTCTCCAGTCTTTTTTTTATTGTAAAAAGTATTTTCCCCGTTTTTCCACTCTGTTTTGTAAATACTGTGAACTGCACCTTTAGAAGTGATGTCTCTTTTAAAGCAGCAGAGTGTCAGTCTGATATCAGCACACAGGTAATGAACGTCTCAAATGTCTTATCACAGAACTCTGTCAGCCTTTAACCCTCCCATGGAGATCCTGTCAATCATCATGACTGACAGCTGCTCAGTGTTTTTCCGTCTCCACCTGTAGATGAGGATGCTGCTGATCCTCTGTCTTTGACTCATCGTGATAACAGAAAGAGAAGTGTTTAGCCTGCAGGCAGAGTAGACATCACATTAACCAGAGCTGAAGATAAGAACAACAGATATAAAGCAGCTCATTCTCCACCTCCTCCAAACACATTTACTCTGACACAGGATCACTGTATGGAGTCTGTGCTGGTGATGTGCAAACGTGATGCAGCTCTGTCAGGTGATGATTATCAACATGTTTGAGGAAGGACTCATATTCTACTGTAGGTAAACGTTTACCTGGCTCATTAACCAGATGTGTTATCAAACAGCTGCTGGACCCTAACCACAGGGCTGTGGTTACAACTGTAGATTTGTAATTTATAACTGATTAAAGAGTGACTGTATGTTTATTATTTGAAAGTTGACCTGTGTTTAACCAGAGAGTCCTGGACACAGACGGGCAACTAAAAAAAGAGCAACCATACATACTGATATAATATAAAATACTTTTAATTCATTATAAAACATGAAACAAGTTTAAACATCAAATGTTTGTCAAAGTCACCACAAAAAAAACTAATTGAACACAACATCCACAGCCAGATGTGTCGACCTTCAAGTCCTTTAAAATCACTTTAGTGTCTGTTTTAAATCACTTTAAGATTCAGAGATACAGTGCTCTTTAGGACAGATGGAATTTAAAAAAAAGAGTTTATTATGAGCTTTGTCACGTCTGTTCTACATGGACCTGTAGGTTCTGTTCACATGGGTCTGGATTTTCAGCATGTTTTGTTTTCCGCTCTTAGCACACTTGTAGTCCGAGCTGTATTGACCAATCACGTATCAGCAAGCTTTGGTGCATGGAGGTGAAACAGTGGTTATTCGCGCCTATGACATACTGGCTCTTGTTGACAGTATTCTGATGATGATTAATGTTTCTATAGATGGATGTGACACTAGTAATACATCACAAATTAAAACTTGAGCCACAAAGCTGCTTAAACGCCGTGTCAGGAAAGCCAATCAGCATTTAGATTTCCTGACTACTTTAAATGCAGGTCTGACCTCCAATCAACAAGCATCTTAAAAGTCAGGAGGACAGACCTGACAAAATCTGCATCATGTTGTGGAACATGATGAATCATCATCCATCACCCACTGAAAGATGATGTGTGTCTCTGTGAACAGATGCACAAAAAGTGAAGACAGCAGTTAGCGTTCAACAACTTTCTTTGTTTGTGAAGCGTTTAGGTCTGCAATGTAAACGCCATCCTGTCTTTGTACATAACATCCCGGAGTAACACCCGTTATCTGTTGAGCCTCAGGTCAACAGTAAAGTTTATACAGCGGCTTCACTCTGGCTCACGTCAGCAACACGAGCCCAAAAAGAATGAGATCTCTTCTTGTGATTTACAGAATGAAAGGATTAAGATTGCTGAAATAACACCATCATGACACCAATTTGTAGAAAGTAGTGTGAGTGTCCCTAACAGCAGAAAAAAAACACTTAAGAGTTAAGATCGATCTTTTCTGATGCATTCAAGGAAGTCAGGAAATCTAAACACTTCTAGGCTTTGTGACACATCGAGCAGATCTGTGGCTCAAATGTAATTTGTTTTATTTAGAACAGATTGTAAGCTTCACCTTTATGCAGATATCTGTTTATAGAGGCAGATACATCGTCATCAGAGTTCAGCCAAAGGGAGCTGCTATGTCAGTGATAACGTTCCGCTTGTTCTATGTATTGTATGCTGTATTCATGGACCGTTTCTCCTGCATACAAGAAAGCCATGCAGGTATGTGATTGGCCAATACAGCTCGGGCTACAAATATAACAACAAACGTTAACCAGAACATTTCAGATTCTGAAAATCCAGACCCCTGTGACGCCACATCTGTACATAGAGATTATGTTCGATGTGAAGAGTAAAGTTGGAATATCAAATTATAGTAATTTAAAGTGAGAAATGTTTAAAGAGCCCATATTATGCCCTTTTTGGGGTTCCTATATTTAATCTATGTACCTACTTTTGTACGTTCACAATAGATAAAGTCTGAAAAAAGTGTCTGTTTTCATGTACTGCTCCTCCTTGCTCCCTCTACGCTCTGAGTCCATCAGCTACGCTCTGAAGTGCCCCCACTGTTAGACCCCACGTGGACCAAGTCTGATCTGATTGGTCTGCCGATCCGCTCTGTTGTTATTGGTCAGTTGCTCAGCACGGTTCTCGGAAATGTCCCGCCTCTTTTACCATATTGGGAATGCAGCCACTGGCTCCGTCCGAGGGGAGCATAAACATTAGCACCTTAGCACTACTGTGCTACCGCAGGCTACGGCATATCGTGGGCGTGCTACAGAAGTTAACGGCCGTGCAACATGAGCTGCTGGGCTTGCCACAACGAGCCAATGGGCTTAGATCAGTGATCTCACACTGACAATGATGTCGGACTGACAAATTTTTATCGAGGGGGGCTAGAACCGAGCGTTACATGCAGCTAATGCTACAGCTAACAGGAGGACGTAGGAGAAGCCGCATTTCCGCGGACTTTGAATTTTTGCAAATAGATGTGCCTAAACATGCACAGGACACATGGAAAACACACTAAAGAGCATATAAAACCAGAAAAAGCTGAATATGGGACCTTTAACATGTATTCAGAGCTACTGACAGAAAACTGATGGACTAAAGGTTTCCTGCCGTGTTCCTCTCTGGACATCCTGGGGTCCAGATTTAAAGGTGTCTTATTTTAAAGGTCTTTATTTTTGTCTCCTCGTATTAATCCATCCACAGCCCCATCCCCCCTCCCCCCCTTTAAGCCCTGCGGACACACAGTGTTCGTCAGCACACACACACACACACACAGACCTGTCCTGTCTCTTCCTGCTCCTCACATCTCTACCTGAGGTCCTTTAAACCAACACGTCATACACGCTGTGGCCTGATTCAAACTGAGGGGCTTAATTCAAGTGTTGTTAACAGACGTGTAGATGTGTGAATTCTGTCTCACTGAACCTCTGCCCGCTTTCAGACGTTTATTTCCTGCAGTCATAGACCATCTGAAGGTGGGAAATATTGGATCTTACACAACTAGAGTGCTGTTATGTAGGATTAAATCAATTCATCAAATCAACCAAGGCAGAGAGGGATGAGTTCTTCTTCTTTGATAAAGGAAGTCGTCAGCTAGGCCCCGTGTCCACCTAGCATTTTTTCAGTCTGAGCGCCAGCGTCTTTTTAAAATTGTTTTCAATGAGGAAAGAGCGTTTGCAGCAGCAGGCGGCCGCCTTGAGTAAAAAGCGCAATGCTAGCGTCTTTTTTCCGAGCGATCCATCTTTCTGAATGTCCACTCCAAGCACTTTTCAGAAAGGCGCTGTTGACGTCATCGGCGCTCTTTTCCAAATGTATAATATTCACACATCCTCTTTGCTCTGTGCCTAATCAGGAAATAAATTATCTCAAATATAAAACATACAGTAAAAATTAACCGAGTGTCCATCATACAGCGGCCATTGTCAACAGACTGTTGTCATAGAGACAGGACGGACGTGCATTTCTGCCCGGGAAAATGCCAGGTGGACACGCGGCCTTACTCTGTTTCGATAGATCTCTGCTTAGGCTGTAGGTGGGCGGGGCTATGGTGGGAAATGTGTGATGTCACCGTCATCTTCACGACCTTGGCCCGAGCTAAACGGGCTGAAAATAACAGATAACAGAACTTTATCTCGTTTCAAGCAAAGTCTGATCACACAGTCAGAGAGGAGAGTGAACACCTGAGGGGGCGGAGCTCCTGTCAGGGGGGTGAATGTAAAAAAAAGAATAAACTTCCCTCTGATGAGTAGAGAGGGTGCTTTTTTTTCAGCAACTTCTCTTACAGCACAAATGTGACAGACCAACACCAGACTTTTTCACCTCTGTAATCATTAAGTTTGTGCGTCAGGGACAGTTCAGCCCGAGGCCTCGTGTTTTCAGGTTGTCTGTCCTGTTCCTGTAAAGGCCACATCTCAGAAACACTTCACTAATATCTTCAATGAGCTCAAACGTCCATTTGGACCCAAAGATGACCTGATGGGATTTAAAAAGGTTAAAGGTAGCTGAAGGAAAATGTCCATGCCACTCTTGTAAACAGGATATCACAGCACCGCCCCGAGGTCATTTCATGACTTCAGATATATTACGTTTTTGATTTGTCTCAGATAACTAGTCTTTGGTCAATCTGTGCTGCCTCTAGGATGATTAGGGTTTTTGTTTCAGAATCTGATTCTATTCCATTTTTCACAACAAAAATTCAGTAAGTTGACATAAAGAGTAGCACATACCTTTTTTATTTTGCAACTGTGTGTTTATTAAGAAAACTTAAAAGGTGGAGTCAGTGGCATTTCTCATTGTAAGCACAACATTCATACTGGGCCCTTCTTTCTAGGCTCATCACCCCTAAGGTTCCCAAGGTTCCCCCCTGTATGGAACGAGCTGCGTTTCACCGTACTATGATTATGTTTTCTCTTCTTTCTCGCTACGTCTGCATCCGTCATATTTGCCAGTTTGAATCACATCCAATAGCTGAATTCCAAGTTTACCTGTGTGCTGTCATTGGCCGAGGAAAACAAACCAGAAACGTCCCAAGTCAACCAAAACAAACCAAATGAGTATGTGACTCCTGGTGCTTCTGCAGCCTGCCCTCAAGTGGACACTTGATGAACTGCAGGACATATTGGCTTTATTTTTCAACACTGGAGGTTACCGCTTGGTTGGTAAATATTTTAGAGCTGATGGATGTTGTGCTTTTTCTTTTTCGTAATCCTCTTCCTCATCTTCATCAGGTGGCCGACTCTGCTGCCCATCCTGGATCCAAAGTATGTCGCCAAGAAGATCATCCACGCCGTGCTCACAGACCAGGTGTTCCTGCTGATGCCCAGGAGCATGTACCTGATCACAGCCCTCAAGAAGTGAGTGTTCAGCTTCTCTTTTCCCTCACACTGCACTGATGTGGTGATACACATTTCAAACAGCTCACACACTCTTTATCACTCACTACATACGAGCTTAAATCTTCTCTTTTTTTTAATTCACCGTAATCACACTCTGATAAGATAAGGATGGCAGCTCACAGGCTGTTAAACTGACATCAAAGAATAGTGAAAATCTGGAGAGAAATTGGGAAATAAAACATCTTTCTTTCATACATTATTAGTGACTGTTCAATCCCCTCCTTACTTAACTGGTAGTGGTGTGACGGATCTTAGTCGATCTGTACAAACAGACTCCCACAGTTCAGAGAGCATGTGATCCAAGATAGATGGAGACATGTGTCAGTGTGTCAAATCTTTGAGTTTTTAGAAAAGCACTATATAAGACAAATGTATTATTATTATTATTATTATTATTATTATTATTAATAAATAAATGAACTGCAAATAAATCCATGTGCAGAGACAGCAGTGTGTAAGTAGTGTGTGTAGTTGCCATGGACATCTGCTGTACCAGTAGGAATATAGTCCAGTCTTTTAGCCTTTTTATGAATGTTTCGCTCAAACTTTAAATGCAGATTTTGGTTGTAAAATGTTGATATACCAGCATGTATGGCTACCACGCAGGGTTTGAAATTAAGAAGCACCAAATGCAGGTAGATTTTTTGTTTGGCAGGTGAATTTCAGAGGGCTATCCACCACATGGAGCGTAAATGTTTGTATATAAAACTGATGAGTTTTTTAGCCAATTTGGTGTAAATTTGGTGTCTGCCTGTCGGAGCATTGTGGGGCACGCTGACACACACCAACCCACACTTACCCCCACACACAGAGGAACGCCAGCCACCATGCGCACTTGTTTATCTTTAGCGCAACAAAACACAGTCCGTGATCCATATGGAGTGGGAGCACAGGTCATCCGGTCAAACAGGCGGTTCAACTTTTTCCACACTTTATTCCACAGCCTGCTGTAGTCCCCATTACGGCTGGAAATCTTTGGGTGTCTCACGATTCCATTGGATTTTGATTTCTTGGGGTCACGATTCGATTGAGAATCTATTTTTGATTCAGAACGATTCTGGATTCAAAGTCTATCTTACATACTTCAGGATGTACTCCAGTCATCTGGGAGACTGGCTGAATTTCTTTCTGCTCTATTTGGTATTCTACTGAGTTAAAGAGCTACTATTAGCACTTAACAGGAAGTAATTGATTAGCCAAAAAAAAAAAAAAGGTTTTTGGAAGCTATGAATCGATTTAAAATCTCTGCGTTATATCAAACATTGATGATATAGTGCGCGCTACATGCTTGCTCTCTGTTCCACTCACAATAGCACTAGCAGGAGCAGCCATTGAGACACACACATCCATTAAATGAATGATGATGTAGACAGAGGTCAGAGACGAGCTGTGGTCATTCTCACACTGACCCTCTGACATTCATCATGTGCATCAACAACAGGCGGACTCCATCTGTGTTCATGACGGCATGTTGGGAAATTTCTGTAACGATCTCGAGTTGAGCAATTTGTCTTTTGTTGAGTTTAATTCCGTTTGCAAAGAGAAGGAAGAATGGCTCCAGAATGTACAGTAAGAACAATCTGCAGTCAAGTTCAAAGGAGACAAAGAGAAAACACCCTGAATCAGAAAGAAGGGGGGTGGTTATCAGTTACCTCTGTTGTTGGGCACATTGAAGAGTTCAATGCTAAACACATTCTAGACAGTGTTTGTGTCTCAGTTCAAATAGAGGTTTTCTTGTAAAAGGGAAGTTTCAGTATGATAACAGAAGTTCATACAGAGGCCTCTGATGAACAGGACATGCAGGGGGCAAGGTCTGTCCATGACAGTTAACAGGTTACAATCAATTCTATACCTCCTGTGTGTATCAGTCCATCCTTAACTATAACCGTTGCATCCCTCGTTCATTAGCTTCTGTTTGTTAGCAACATGTATTACTCCGTAGTCTTTGACCAAAGGTTGTCAATCTTTTTATACTTTCTATACAAAGCTTTTTAATGCCATATGATCTTTTATTTTAGTGAATGATAGAATCACAAAGTACCAAACCTTAAACACAACAACATCTACTTCATTAGACTTCATAGATTAGCTGTGTAAGAGAGGAATTATGAAAAGACTTTTAGACTTTAGACTTTATTGTCCCCAAGGGGAAATTCTTTTTCACAGCACCGTTACTGTCCAAACAGACAAGACCAACCAAAGAACATTCATACACAGAAAACAGAGTATAACACAAACAGAGATAGACAAAAAGTCAAGAGTTCCCACTCTGGCCTGTTCAGCGAGGCCTTTTGTTCAGGGCCACTATAACCGCAGGGATCAGGCTCCTCCCGAGGCGAGCCTTTCTGCACCTCATTGCTCTGTACCTCCGTCCTGAGGGAAGTGGGGTGAGGTGTGTGTTCAGTGGGTGTGTGATGTCCTGTTCTATATAAAACTCATGCACACTGTCTAAATTATACAGAAACATGTTACCATACATAACAATCAGAAGAGACTGAGTTTCGTTCAGGTTTTCCCCGAGGACAGTGCTGTGACATCACTCCTCCTCTCCTCTTGTAACGTAAGTGGTGAAGTGCGTAGTAAGTGAATTGTTAGCGATTGAGAGAGAGACTGGCTGGAGAGAAGCACGGAAATTGACAATCTGGCAGTTGGTTTATATTTCTAATTGAATTCAAAATGTTCAGGGCTCACACCAGCGCCCACTTGAACTTCCTACATGATGTTTGCCTCTGCCTCAGAGTCACTCTCCCTCACACTGATGGAGTGCCGCTGCATGTGCAGATGTCCAGTGGGTGCATGCGCTCACAGCAGCAGCAGCAGGACAGAGAGCATCTAGCTGGCCTCGATCACATATCTGCCCACCTGATATTCTTATTTAACAAAATATATCTGTTCTTCAGGCCATGCTGTGTGCAAACAGAACTGTGCATGTTAACAAACTGAGTTTGGTCTTATTGCTCTCTGTTGATTCACTGAAAGATTTTCATTCTGAGCACAAAACAGAAACTAAACTCACACTGTGTGAAGTCACCATGACACAGAGAAACTGACTGAGGCCGATTATTTAACTTCAAACTGAGAATAGTTTCTGGTTTGTTTGCACTGTATGGTGATGTTCTTCACAGTGTTACAGTCACATATTCTGAAAAGGTTAGGTGTTGGGTAGTGTTTGCTGGTGTTGGGGGATGATAGGAGTTTAGTGGTGTTAGTTGGTGTTTGGTATTGGTTGGTGATTGGTGTTTTGTTTTGGGTGGTTTTGTTTGGTGTTAGGTGTTGGGTAGTGTTTGCTGGTGTTGGGGGATGATTGTTGTTTATTGTTGTTTATTGGTGATTGGTCTGAAGCTGCAGGTGCCATGTGTCACCATGACTCTGCAGAGCTCTGCTGAAGCCTGTGCAGGTTTTACCTTCATCATGTGAAACTCAGTATTTATTCATGCTACTTTTCCTCTGTCCGATGAGTCACGACCTCAAATGTGCCTGAATATCATTCCTAGTTTGTCTTTTAAAAGTGTGTATTGAAGATAGTGTATTTTGTAATGGTGGTGTGTTTATGATAAAGTCGTTGCTCAGCGCAGCAGTTAGCTTGTTGTTGGACTGAGTGAATATTTGATCCATAAAGAAAAGGTTTTGAATTATTCAGGGTTTTCATCCTTCAGCACTGAATCAGGCTTCGACATCTCATTGTTATTCAAATAGTCTGACAACAAGCTGACCCCCTCACCTAACAAAGAGGAAGAGGATTTATTTGAACTACAAACAGCTGTTACATCACTCTCTACTAACACACACTCAATAACAATGCTGATTTACCTCTATTACTTTATAAAAACCATCCAAACATGCATCGTCTTTCTTGTTTAGGTCACATTTTCTACTTTTATCAAATCTCCTGACCTCTGCTGAAACACTGAATATGGATGGATTAGGAGTCACAATGGTTATTAATTAGATTATATTAAACACACAGTATGTAAAATCTCCTGCCAGGAGGCTCTCAATCAAAACAACAAATGATGATGTTGACGCTGGCGGGGAATATATATATATATATATATATATTTTTTTTTTTAATTTTTTTTTTTGGGCTTTTTGTGCCTTTGAGTGAGAGACAGGACAGTGGATAGAGTCAGAAATCAGGGAGAGAGAGAGTGGGGAATGACATGCGGGAAAGGAGCCACAGGCTGGATTCAAACCTGGGCCGCCTGTTTGGAAGACCACAGCCTCCATACGTGGGGCGCGCGCACTAACTACTGCGCCACCAGCGCCCCCTCTACATTTTTTTTTTGACCCAGTGCAGCACTCACCTCTACCTTTTTTCTATAAAATTACAGATTTCTCTGGCTTTGATAACTGTTGGAAATATTTGAGGTAATTTAAGTATTCAACAACAACAAAATACAACATAGGTTTAGTCCATTTTTAATTCATTTAGATATTTGAATGTAAACATTGTCATAAAATTCTACATATTATATCTTGAAATATAAAGTAAGGAGCAGAAATGTGAGTCTAACTCTGCTGTTCTGATGGATTTAGTTCTGTGATATTCAGTAAATCAGAGCTGATAAAACCAAACAGAGCTGAAAGTGAGGAAGACACAGAAATCAAACATCTTCACTGTTAATGAACAAATGGCTCTAAAGCTAGATGTAATTAAGCCCGCTTTAGCAAACGACCCTATGAGATGCTATATGTTAACTGTGCTTGTTTACATCTGGGTTGTAGAGCAGACCCATTACCTGGAGGTACAGTCAGTCTGTGGCTACAGCCCTGACTAGTGATGTAACGCTGCTTTGCTGTTTGAGCACAACATTTGAAGGCTGTTGAAGGCCAAAATAAAAATCATTTTAACTGACTAGTAATTCTGGTGTGGAGTAGCGGGGTGATGACGTTTAGCCGTTTAGTCTACTTAACGAGCACATCCATCATTCTAACCGGTCAAATATTTCTGTCGTATTTCAAGAAATTCCATCAAAGAAGGAAAATATCCGACCCTTTTGTTACCATAGTGACATATTGTTTGATCTTTTATTGGCCATTATTTACATTCAGGTATTGTGACAGCCCTACTCTGTGCAGTGGGCAATCTGCTGACATGACCCTGAAGCGTCTCTACTAACAGAAAAAACCCCACATCCATAAACGAGCACTGTACAGTGTGTGTGTGTGTGTGCGTGTGTGTGTGTGTGTGCGTGTGTGTGGGCAGCTGAGATAAAAGCAGAAACAGACTCTGAATGTGACTCCATCAGTGAGTCACTGAGGGATGTCAGGACTCTCACACCTTTGTTCTCTTCTGTCCTCCCTTTTAAAACATTTCCACACACTATATTTATGCTGTGAACACACTCCATGTGTTTACCGTGTTACGTTACACACACACACTCAGAGCTCAGGTCCACGCTGATTCATTTCAACAAGCGTTAGTCACACAGAGGTTCCAAGAGAGGAGTTACACAGAGAGGGAAATAATAGAAAACCCACTCAGTTAGAATGGATCAGAAATATAATTAACAGCGACAGATATTATAAGGAGCCCTGGGATGAAGGACAGGAGATCCTATTCAGTGACTATCAGTATCGGTTAAATTTATCGCAGATATGCGCCGATGTTACGAGATTTATTCACCAGTGTCAAGCGTGTCAAGTGGTGATGCACGTACATGCTCAGTATTGCAATACTATGCTGTATCCATTTTTACCTCAACTGTCTAAATTGTTCAAACAAGTTGTCAACATTTCTGTACAGAAACCATGAGTCATGGTCCACAGAGAGCGAGTTTAAAAAGTGATTATATGATGATAACAGACCAACCGCTCGCACTGTGTGAGTTCATTCTTCAATGTGTCTCTTTGGATAACATCACACATACATTTGCTTTAAAGGCGATGTATTTTATAACACACACAGGAGCCTTTAGGTGAAAGTGGTGTAACAGGAAGTGAGATGAGGTGAGGTCAACGTGATTCACAAAGCTTTTAACCTGGCGACATCACCATGGCAACTGACTCTCAGCTCATAAACTTGTTGGTAACATGTTGTGTCCAGAGTTACAGAAGACTCTGTTAGTGTTAATTTATTTTAACTTTATTTATCACAGCAAAAGTATAAAACTTCTGCATACCTGCATGTTGGCACACAGTGATCGATATCTGATGAATGAATCAATGAAAGCAGAGATGGATAACAAACAGCTATCAGACACACTGAACTGAGACGGAAATCAGACATCTGCTCCGTCTCTGTGAGAGTTTAGGAGGTTCAGTAGAAACCAAAGTCAGGCCTGACACACACACACACTCACTCACTCAGTTTTATAGACACACTGTGAAGGTACGAGACAGCAGACACCAGTACATCTGAGCAGGTATCTAACTCGTGAAGTGTGAAAACGATCCTTTCAGGAGATGGTTTTATATCTAAGAACCACACACCAGACACTGAGGAGTGATTTCATCTGCTGTGAATACATTGTGATTAAATTAGGAATAACATTTCACGGAGAATTAACCTACAAAATGAGTGTATGTGGATTTATTATTTCACTCGATGGAGATTTTACTGTTCCATCCTTGAATAATCACTGGGGCAAGTTTTAATATAGTTTTAATAAAAATGACTCAAAGGTAGAAAAAGTTCCTAAATGTCTCCAGTAGATGAGTTCATCCTGCAGCAGTGAAACACGCTGTAATGTCTGCAACAAAGTCCTAGATGGATCGGAGTGTGTCCACTGAAAGTCGTTGTTTTTGTCACTGTCTGAAAGGATCCCTGCAGAGTTGGGCCTTTTGTTAACAAGATGTCTTTTAAACACAAACAGCTGTTACAACTCTCTCTACAAACACACCAGACTACATCGAGAACCTCACTGAACTTGAGACGCTTCCAGTGGATTACTTTCCTCGTCACTTAATTGTTAATGTAGTCAATTTTAACAGACTTCACAAAAAATACTCAGAAAAAAAGTCCATTTGGAGATATTCCCTTCATGACATCACAAAGGGCAGTGACCCCTCCCCCAGGTGAGTGACACTCCCACAGCTAGGTGTTTGTTCTGTCCCCTGGTTCTGCCTTTCCAGCGTAAAACAATATGGCATGGTGCAAGACAGCCTGAGACACCCAAGCCCTTCCAGAGAGGGGGCGTGGTCAGACACAGCTCATTTGCATTTAAAGCTACAGAAACAGCCTGTTCTGAGCAGTGCTGAAATAGAATACAACAACTGCAGCTGTTACATGTACAGCCCATCTTCACACCATTTCCAAGTCTCCATCATTTAACCGTTATCTACCTACATTTTCAGTCCGTTATCTACCTACATTTTCAGTCCAAAGACTGCGGTGCTGGTGGTGCAGTGGTTAGTTCACGCGCCCAATATATGGAGGCTGTAGCCCTGGATCAAATCCCACCTAAAGCCCCCCCAAAAAAGTCCTCCTTGTTAATTTACTCTAAAGTCTTGTTTGATGGTGAGAGATCTACTGATATTTGCCGTCTTTAGAGTCAGTTGAATTAATCCGTTGGTGTGCTGTTTGGGTCATATCGTTGCTCTCCACAAACAATAGGAACAAAACTGTTTAATTTCATGTTTTGTCGTCATGTTTGGACTCCTTTCCCTTTTTCAACATTTGTTTAGACTTAAATCTGCCAGTGTGAGTGAGTCATTAGCAACGTTTTTGTTCAATTAAGACATTATGCAAGAGTTTGTCTGACACTGTATGAATAAAGATCAATAGCTTACCCAATATTTGGTATCTAACAGGTGTCAATATCATTCACTTTTTCCTAGACTCATATCTAAGTTAACCTTCTGGTATGGTGACAACCCTAGTTGGACTCCCATCATCATTTGTCTCTCAGACAGAAGAATTATATATCATATATGAAACCTGGTCTTTGTGCAGTATCTGGTGTCTCATTAACCTTCACTGTCACTACACAATCAGCTCACCTGTCCGTCCTCCTCAGAGTGCAGACAGTGTGCTTGTATTAGACATGATGTGTGAGCAGGTGTGTGGGAGCTCCACATGTCTTCATGGAGACTCATCAGATGGACATTTTCTTCATCACGGTGAACAAAGACCTCCTGATTTCCACCCCTCTGCCAGACGTCTCCAGCAGCTCCATGACAGAGATGATTACTGATTGTATTTTTTTTTTTGTCTGTGCTTTCTCCTTACTCATCTCTTCTCTTCTTCACATCCTCATCACCCATAATTTTTCCTCTCTCCTCACCACTCCTGCTCTTTTCTCATTTTTGTTTCTACTTTAATTATCCAAATCTTTATTTTATTTCCCCTCTGTACTCATAACCAACCCAACATTTTCATGACATAGTTTGTAAAAAGTATGATCATTTTGAACTACATTACAGCTGATTTAAAAGATATCTACCATCAGACTGAATACCTGATCTTCCTCAAAATAACTTTGTTTCTCAGTAAACATCATTTTATAAAATTTAGATTTTTATTTTATAGACACACATATACAAGAAAAACTTGGTGTGAAGGGTTAGGGTCAGGCCACCAGAGTGTGAACATTAACGCCTGGTGTAGGTTTTCATGTAGAGTTTTTAACCTTGCACAATGCTGTATAAAACATGGACGTAGTCTCAGTAATGTCATTCTGATGAGGAGTTATAAAGCCCAACCGTGGCGCTGTATTGGAAAAGCTGACTATCGAACTTTAGATCAATCTAGAAACAGACAAAATGTGGTGCTGAGTCAGGGCTTAAGCCTCTTGGCAAACAGCTCCAATCCGTTCACCTTTCAGTCAACTGAGTCACGCCCCTAATTATGCAAATGTGTTAGCCTCAAGATAATTAAAAATATACCCCACCCCCCATACAGTTTGTACAAATTACAAAATGACCTATGGAAGGAAAACTGTTTATTGAGCCAGGTTGTAATCATGTTTATTTCTGCTGTAATTATTTTTTTATATGGGCTGTGTATTTGACTTCAAGGGCTTTTGCAGCCAGCCTCTAGAGGACAATCAAAGAACTGCAGTGTTTTGTATCATATATTGGCTTCATTTTTCAACACTGGAAGTTGCAGCTTGCGTACAAATAAGCGAGGGCTGCACTTCTAGTTACAGTATATCACTGTAACCAAAGGGGTGCCTCAGGGGTCTGTCCCGGGGCGCCTCCTCTTCATTCTTTATATAAATAACATAAATCTAAACATTGCACAAATTCATTGACAACTTTCAGTACCGAATATTGTACACAGTGGGATTTTGGTAAAAAACAAAACAAAACAAAAAAACCTCCCCTCCCCTGATATCTCCACCCATGGACTCCACCCCCAGCCTAGAACAACACTTTTAACAGGTCTGCCATTTTTATTCTCTTTACCGAAGGAGTGATGTCTATCGGGAAAACTCAGGGGGGGAAACCGTTGCATTTAAAGAGACACACACACCAAAACGGAGCGTTCTGAGAGAGCTGGTTTATACAGGTTCACAAACCTCCTCTGGTGCTTGATTCATGTTATATTTTGACCAAAGCACAGCATAGATGTTTCATTTAGACCACAGGGGACTGTTTGAAAAGGTGGAAAAGGGGGATAATATGTCATCTGTAAAAAGGAGTCCCAAAATCACTCCACTGGATGTAATGCGATGATCCAGTTGAATTTTCTCACTCAGACTCCCTACTTTCAAATGGTTTGAAAACAAAATCAAAGAAACCATGTGAAACCACACACACACATAGACATCAATGTAACTTGTACACGTCATACTTAATTCATGTAACTCTATATGAATCTTCAGACTAATGGCGTTTTGGTTCTTTGATGTTCTCTGTTCTGTTGCCTGAAAGCCTCTGTGTTATATCCTCTGACAGTGTGTGATAAGAAAGTGTTGTGTTGGTCTGAGAACACAATGATAATTCTCTGTCAGAAAGCTTTTGCTCTCATAAATGCAGCTCGAGCCTCGCCTGTCACCTCCGTTCATTTTACATAAAAGCTATTGTACTGTGTCTTTTAATAATGAGCTGTATTATCGGCTTTGTCTCTGCTCGATCTTTGAACAGTCTTTGTTCATCATGCGATTGTGTCATCCCCGTGCCGCTGACACGTGCTGAACGCATCCTTCTGCTTCACAAAGCCTGTTTACGTTCACACACACACATACACACACACACACACACACACACACACACACAGTCACTTCATTTGGAGATATTTATGATGCTAAACAAAAAATCATGAGATGTTTGTGCTAAAGCTACACGACAGCAGTTTAACGCTGGATTGTCAGTGTCATTGGAGTCAGTTGTTTTTTTCTAGTTCTTTGAGCTTGGTTAATATGAGCTTAAATTATACATCCAGTCATATTTCCCATGTCATAGTTTTTTCCAAAAACACTTATTTACACTTAATTATGAATTCAGCCATGTTGACATCACCAATTGGTTTGTTTACTTTATCTTTGAAAGCTTGTATTCAGCATTCAGAGTGCCTGTTGGTTTTCTTGAGACAGAAAAACCCCTTATTTGGATCAGAGGTTGGAGCTGGAGAGGAGGGAGGGGTTACCAAGTGCTAATAATCACAGCTTTTCAGACTGTGCCCGTGGCTAATGTGTTAGCTAGTTACAAAGTCAGTGACTGTGTTTCTTTTTGAGAAGGTATCTAAAGAGTTATTTACCAGATTAAAGACCTTCAGAATGTCTGGGAAACAAACTACACACTTGCCTGTCAGAGTTTTATTGAGATCTGAAAGCTAAATAGTATAAACAGCCTGTACAGTTGTCATGAATAGAGAAATGAGCTATAGAGATCAAAACTGTTTTTTTGTGATAGGCGTTAATTCTTCTATAAGGTTGGACATTTTAACATGAGGCTCTATTGGGATTGACTAACTTCAGGAAACACCCTCTAGTGGACTCTAGAGGATCTGCAGTTTTTGATACTACAGGTTTTCTATGAAGTTGTGAAACAGAAGTTTTTCTGCAGTTTTCTGCTCTGATCAGAGCTTCTACTCCGTGGAGTTTCTATTAACCTTAAATGATTATATGTGGTGGGGGGCAAGGGGGATGGGGGGGTCACACTGTTTGCCTGATTTCTTCACTGTTAGAAGACAGAGAGCCGACACTGTTTTCACTGCTGGAGCTCAGTGTGGCAGATGGGAACTGTTGGAAGAACAGAAACAACAAAAAAAACTTCTACTGTTAAATTGTTTCATCAAGTTGTGTCTTTCCGTGCTTGTCAGTTTATTTCAGATTATTTTCAAGAACCTAAAGTGATAGAAAGTCTCTACTATAACTTTACTTATCAAATATTACAGTCTTACACTACTACTTATTATTTTACAGATAAATAGTTAAACACTTCTAGGTCATTGTACTAAAGGCACTCTATTTATGTTTCAGAGCCCAGTATCAGTGCAAAGCCCCAATGTCACATTTATTGTATGTTTTTAAACTCAATACTTTTACAAATTGAGTTTCAAGATAATCCTGCCATAAGTATGCATGTAAGAAGTCTGAGGTGTTAGAGGACATTTTTCAATTAAAAAATCACTTGATTTTGCAGAACATGCCAATAAATTTAAAGAAATCTAGGTTAAGCTTCTTCTTGCTAGAATGGAAATAATATTTTTCTGTCCTTTTGTGAATTTGAATACGACTCTCCACATTTATTTTAAGTGGCGCCCCAAAAAGTGGCGCTGTAACAATAAGCTGATGCAGGTGTCACTCTTATATCCCAGACGGCTTTGCCATTGTTGTACATCAAAATGTGTCACCTTATTTCTGATAAGTACGTGCTATGGATCCTCATTTGGTGGACATGTGTAGATATGATATCTGAACGACTATGACCAATTTGGGGCAGATTGGTCTTTGGGTGGCGCTGTAGCAGGGTGATCTATCATCTATCCTGACCTAAGACCTAGACACCAGGTATTGGGTAACTTCTTGTTTTCAATCGATACAAATTGCAGTAAACGCCTGTACACTGTCAAATTGGCACAAAAGCATGGGCTAGCAATTAAGATTAATTTGTTGCTAAAGCTTTTGTGCAGTTTAGATTCATGCCTCGCATATGCACTTATCTTCAGAAATAAATATAGTTGTTTAAATTTTTGGTACGTTTTGATACAACTGGGGATTATATTTACAGATACGGTTTGGTTTAAAACATGTGGTATCACGTTTGGACAGCCTTGGGTCTTTCTGTACTGTAATATAAACACTTAATACTGAAGCCAATCACTTCACTACTTGTGCATTTCAAAAAGTCTTATGAAGCATCCTTCTGGTTTTAACCATCTGATTCTCTCTCCTCAGCATCCTGCCCATGAAGCAGGGCATCCTGCTCGGTCAGTACCTGGGAGCCTTCAGCCTCATGGACACGTTCAAAGGACACTCCAGAGGAAAACAGGAGTGAAGGATGGCTGAAAAGAAACCACATGTACAGGGTCTTATTTCTAAATCTCCAGAATGAATTAGTCCAATAACTCAGAGTAGGACCAAAGTTGTAGCAAAGAATCTGACTTCAATTTCCAGACGTGATGTCCCCCACATTTCAATGGGTCATACTTGAATTAAATAACTAATGAATGCCAGTCAGTCTCCATATCTGACATATAAATCCATGTTTTTATAAATTAATATTCTAAATGATAACGTTGGAAAGAAGCATTATCTTGAGTTCAAATGTTATCTTGTTTTTAACATTTTCCAAAAAGAAGAAACAAATACGGTTTATGCTGCCGTGTATGTAGATGCTGAGGCAGTACCGTTAATGTTTTAGTGGTAGTGTCATAAATGTAAAAAAAAGTGCTCATAAGAACCTCTTAAACTCTCACAGCCTGAGTGCCTACTGCTGCTCTCTGAGGAGCAGCGCTGATGATGTAACGATGTGTCATCAGTCCCAGACAAACAGCTGCGTCAACCACTCACCTGTACGGAAAAACAAAAGACAAAGCTCAAATGTAATGTTTTCCTTATACTCACTTATATAATATGGTATATTCGTCATTTAACGGTTAATCCAAATGCTACATTGTTATAATGGTGAGGCTTAAGCCCGAGTATACTTGCTTTTAACTATGCAAACACTCAGCCTTGCTTGCAGTGGTTTGGAGCGTTGGTTGTGCACATCCTCAGAAATTAACCCTATGCATTCACAAGATGCAATATGCATTTAACCACTAGGAGGAGCTTAGAGTTGTATGGTGATGAGACTGGAAACAAACATCAGACACACCAGAGAGACGCTACAACAATGGCCGAAAGTTTTGAAGAAAAGTAAGTCTGCAACTACCCGCACTATGATGTCTCATTGCTGTTGCATAGCAACAAACATGCGTGCCATTGGCGAAAGCTCATCTCTACTTCAGTGTTTTACGACGTCTGATTGATATGGTACTCCCTCTAGAGGAATCCTCCAGTAAGACACGCTGTACAACATTAACGTTCACGACGCAGCAGGTTGTCCAATGGTACGCCTGGTTCAAAAGCAAGTATATTTGAGCCTTTAGTTGTAATTTCATACCAACATTGTGCTGGTATTAAAGGCCATTTCAAGGTTTTATATTCACATATTTTAGGACTATTAGAAACATGTAAAAAAAAAGTTGATCTGTTCATCCTGCAGCAGTGAAACAGAGGCTGTAATGTCTGCAACATAATCCTTTATGGATCAAAGTGTGATCTCTAAAAGTTGTTGTAATTGTCACTGACTGACCTTTTTCTTAAAGATTTTTTTAACCACAAACAGCTGCTATATTTCTCTCTACAGACACACCCGACTACAATGAAAAAAAAAAGAGTTGTAACTCACAAGAGAGGAGTTTCTGCTCCTACTCTGCCTGGCTCATTTAGATTTTTTAATCTCATGTGCACAGATAATGTTTGAATCAACCAATTAAAACAGTAAAGCAACAAATTAACAAAACCAATCACAGTAGAGCAGCAAAGGGTGATGCTGAAAGGTACAAGTACTGGAGCAACATAACAGCTGTTTGTTGTTTCAAAACAAATGACTTTTATACCCACTAATATGTAAAAAATATTCCTGTATTATGATGCATTATGTCTTTTGTCAATGTAGCCAATATAATCACTTAGGTGTGATTTTAAAGCACAGTTTTTAGAGCTCAGTTGTTAGTCTGGTCCAGTGTTTTACGTTTCACTTTATTTCACATTAAGTACTAAGTGCCAGGGCCGAGCGCTCACACTCAGGGACAGTAAAGCACACTCAAGGGTTTAAATTTTAAATCTTACCTTGTTGAGCAGCTGGTTTATAACAGGTTCTATTTCATTATGTTCATCAGGCAGACACAACAATGTTTGTTTCCTGTGGCTGAAAAGTCAATTCACAACTACTCTGAAGAAGTGTGGTCACAATACCAACGTTTAAAACTTCGATATGATTCTAGTAAAAGTTAAACAACATTGATACCTGCATGTACGGTGGCCCTGAAGAGCAACAAAAATAAAATCACTGAACTGCAATAACCATGTCACAGAACGCACACATATTTCATGAAATATAAAAACATCTGAAGAAAATCTCACAATATGTTGAAAGTGTTGACCACCCGTATCTGAAGTAAATCTAAATGAAGTGATGTTCATATATTTAGCTGAATGTATTCATTGTATTTGAAATGTTAAAGGTCCTAACATTACAATTATTAAGCACTTAAAACATTTACTAACATGTACCAGTCTGAGTCATTTCAATAACTATTCTCATCATGTTCCTGTGAACATATGTAGCAGTTTTTTAATCATCTGTAATGTGTCTTATATAATTCATAACTGATTGTTATCCTATTCTTGTACGTGAGTGTTCACCTGTTGCCTCAAACATGTCCACTCATAAAGAAAGTTGTAGAAATGAGCAGAGACTTGTGTTTTTATTTATTTATACTCTCAGTGTGTAATATTTACTGTGATCATGTTTTAATTAAAAAGAGCAATACTTACAGCTCGCTGCTTCATGCTGCTGACATTTGTGTTCACTCTGAACCACTGGTGACTTAGTGAAAAGATTTGTGAAATGTTTTTAAAGGTCACATATTCTCCTCCTTTTGAACAAGTTTAAATAAGTCTCAGACTCCCTAAATCATGTCTGTGAAGTTTCCTGTTCTTAATCCACTCTGATCCTGTATTTGATCATGTCTATAAACCCCTCTATTTCAGCCCTGCTCAGAACAGGCTGTTTCTGTGTCTGTACCTTTAAATGCAAATGAGCTGTGTCTGACCACGCCCCCTCTCTGGAAGGGCTTGGTGTACTCGGTGCTTTCTTGCTCCATGTCCTATTGTTTACGGTGAGAAAGCAGACTCAGTGCAGAACAAACAACTAGCTGTGGGAGTGTCACCCACCTGGGGGAGGGGCTACTGCCCTTTGTGATGTCATGAAGGGAAAATCTCCAAACGGCCTGTTTGAACACACATTTTCTGAAAAGTGGAGCAGTCAAAAGACAGAGAGGATGAACTTTTTGGACAGACTAGGGACACATATTAGTGTTAGAAAAACATGGTAAAGTGTATTTTGTGACCTTTAAGTGTTTGTTTTCAGTTTTTCTTTGATTTAAAAACAGTCACAGTATATTTCATGTCTTAATACTAATCATCACATCCACTCAACCTCACTCTAAGAGGACTGTCTGCTTTTAATCTGCTGGACCTGGTTGGTTAAAATGATCCAAATTAGGAAATCCACTTTTTTCCCTACCAAGGGTCAGATAATCCCAGGTACAGTACAGGCTTTAACCAAGTCCAGACTGACAGCTTGTTTGTGAAAGACACATCACTATCGCATAGGTCACTTCTAAAGGTCGGAAACTTGGACGTCCAGATTTATACAGCATTCAATCTGTGCGTCTTATTATCTAAATGTTCTGATATATATTTTTTATTCATCTTCATCTTTTAACATTTTAGAAGAAGCACATCCTTTTTTCTGTGAGTGCGCTCAGAGCCTGAAGGAGTTCAGAGAGACAGGTGACCAGCTTTATGATAATTGATGTCTCTAACTGGAGCGTCAGGGTTTTAGGCAATTTACTGAAATGAAGACTGAAGATGTCACAACGGTATCAAAACAGGAACAGCAGTCTGCTTTTAAAATGTAATTTATGTATATTCCGAGTGATCTACTACTGAAGTATAGAAGCTGTCTGGGCCTTTCTTTTTAAAGGTTTTGCTTTAATCAGGCTAAAGTTATCCTGTAGTAGTTATGAGATTTCATTTCTTGTTCCTGGTGTTTGACATTGTAAAGTAGTTTGACAAGTGTCTTGGAAGGTGATAGGAAGGCGAACTCAGCAGATGACGTTTTTCCAGAGGTGAGCATTTATTTACAGTAATAATCCCAACACGTGTTAACTTCATAAAAACAACAAAAGTTCAATTAAAAATCAGGTAAATTAACGCATACCTTAACCAGATAAAGGACTGTGTTAAAGGTAGCACGTCCTCGCCTCTAAAATCTTCTGGTTTTATAGACTGCCCCATTAACAAAATGGCCGCACCTGGGTTAAGCACAACTCACACAGGGAGTTTCACTTTTCTCTTACCGCAAAGAAATACAAATAAACCCTTTAAACCTTTAACATCAGATCATTTACTCAACTAAATGAACTTCAAAGACTTCAATTATATTTGACCTGTAACTTACATAAGAAAGAAATTATTAGACAGAAAACATTTCTCAGAAAACAAAACCCTTTCAGATGGTCTGTCCCAGTGATGTCAGCGATGACATCATCAACCCAGGACGTGCTGGGCCAGCCCCTTTAACTGCATGGGACCACATGGAGAACTGGAGAAAAGAACAAACAAAAGTAAGTATGGATAACAGACAAACAATGATATTTTGCAATTCTAGAAACTAAATAAAATGACTGAACTAAATCAAGACTGTGTGTTTGCTTTAAGTTGATTTATACTTTGATGTGACCTGTAACTTAATGCTAACACAGACAAACCCGGGATAGTAAGTGCTGCAATGTTACACAAGCAAAAAATACATTAAAGCAAAATACACAACTGTAAAGAATAACATGATTTGATATTAAATGAAGATATAAGTGACAAGTGGTGAATAATAAAAGAGCATCTCACCCACTTTGTCACAGACATCAGAGTGTGACCTTATTGAAATCCAGTGTTTCTCTGTGCAGACCTGAGGACATGTCTGTTATTTTACATACATGTCCTCTGTCATTATTTTCCTCTCCATGTGGCTCTATGATGAATCTTTATCATGAAATGTCAATCACCCACACACACACCCCAACAGACTTTTCACAGCAGAGTCAGACTGTGTGTGAGCTGACACTGCCATCCGGTGGATGTTCTTTGAACAACATCCATCAGGTCCAATGAGAGACTTTGCTTAAGAAGTTAAAGTTATGGAAGAGAACACTTAAATTCCCGCTTGCTGGTCCACATCTGATACTTGTTGGTGTTTGTTTACCAGCCTGTCCACGTCAGGGTCTAGTTTCTGAGCAGCCGGTTTTCATTCACAGGTCTATCGCAGTTTGGTTCATCACTGAGATGTATCCTTCAACGGTGCGCTACACAGTCTGCAGTCTGATCAGCTCCTTTTGGAGTTCTAAATGTTTTTTCCAGCTTGAGTGAACACACTCAAACGACTCTAAACTCGCGTTTGAGCACTGACGCGTTATTACAATCCAACTCTGTCACCGGTTTTCCTTCATGCGCCATGAATCCGGGTAATATCCATGCGTAATTCGAAGTAGAGCACTACTTCTCCGCTCAACCAGCGGACCTCTGTGTGATGACATCATGTGTCCAGATAAGAATCAAATGTTCAGTTCTAATATTTTATCCGTCTGATGAGAGCTGGTGTTTAATGCGTCAGCGTCACAGTAATAAACAATGTCCCTCTCAAACTTTCTAGTGTTAAGGAAATCATTGAAGTCCTGGATGACCTGAAAAGTAAACCATATTTTTAATACATTTAGTTATATTAGACTTTGAAGGAAGCTGGTAAGAAGTGTGCACAGCATTGAACTCCATCAGGATGACAGCGCGCACTGCAGCTGTGTGCCAGATGTTCGGTCCCTCTGATACAAACTCGGCAACTTGTGATCAATTAAGACAAAATCAAACATCTAATCCATCTCTCTTGAAATACTCTGCATCCCTGAAACCTTTCTGTTTTTGTTCAGCATGTTCACACAGAGATAATTCATGCAGCATTGCAGCGTTGGTGCGCAACTCGCCTTTTTCACTCCACAACGAGAAGATAGTTCAAAGTGCCAAGTTTAATGTATTAATTGTATTATCATATTAACGTCTTCATTTGCTTTTTATACAAAGTTAAATGCCGAATATTAGTGGATGAAGTCATTCAAAGGCTGATGTGGATCAAACCGCCAAAGCACTAAAGAACAGAACAGGATTGAGTAAAAAATAAATATGATACATAAACAGAAAACAACCGTGGGGGTGTACCATGAAGATAAGTTAGAGAGTCTGTTGAGATTAAGTCTGAGTTTTCTGCCATGAAGCTGGTTCTCCTTTAACCTATACCTAGATCACCATGGTAATTGATGTTAAACTCATACATGCAAACTAATTAGGGCCCGAAGCACTGACAAGTGCGTAGGACCCTCTTGGAATGCAAATGATTATTATTTTTATCGTTCCGCCACTTTAAACGCGATTTTGAGGGCCTGAACATGCCCAAAAACTCAGCAAAATTTGCACGGTCATCGGTCCGGGGAAAAAGTTTTTATGAACGAAGTTTGCAAATTAGCTCGACGGCGCCCCCTTTTGATTTGTACGAATAGGTTTTTTTGCCTACATACATGAATCTTTTTTACATGTTAGAGCAGGCCGAGACCTACAAAAAAGTCAGTGTAAGTCATTGTCTAATTTCAACAGGAAGTCCGCTATGATTTTTTGAATGTCTAAAAAGTCTGTATTTTCACCGTTTACAGGGTACCTGTTTGAAAGCATCCGCCCGAGAGCGTTTATCTGATCAATTCAAGTTTGGTGTCAAATGAAAGTAGACAAGTTGAAGAATAAAAGTTGTGCTCAAATCACAAGGTTTCAAAATAAGGCGTGGCAGTGGCGTGATGTCAAAGTTTGATGTCGTTTTTTGCATCGCGCCAAAAACAGTAAATGCTTATAAATCTACTATGCAACTTGCCAAAAAAGTAAATGTTTATATCTCAGCTATGCAGTGTTCAATCTTTTTACAATTTCTCATGCATGATACGGGACCCGCCCTGAACACATCCATGTTTGAAATTTTAAAATAAGTCACAGCGCCACCTGTTGACAATAGGAAGTTACTTCTACTCAATTAGCATTAGCCATTGCTACACGGTAGCTCATTTCCCGCTCAGAATTGGTGGGGACCATTCAAACACCCTGGCCATACAACACTTTCAAGCTCAAACACCTACGTCCAACGTTCTCGCCATATGCATACATCATTCGCCGTCAAACAGGAAGTGGTTATAACTCTCATAAACTTTGTCTTATCTGCCTCAAATTACACAGGTATACTCAGGGTTGGCCTCTTAACACACTGACATAACAATAGTCAACTTTAACCATAGCGCCTCCTACTGCAAGGAATAAGTACTACACAATGCTCAATTTGCTCCAAATTTAATAGCTATCATGACAGTGCCAGCCTGAACTGTTCTACGTCAAAATTTTCTGTGATCTTAATTACGCTGCCTATTTCAGCACACCATAGTACGACTTTTACACAAATCGGACTGCACGGCCTGCTGCTTAGCCACGTTCCGCTGCTGCTGCACTCCCGCGGTCGCTACACACCCCAACATGCACAGGGGTGCGAGGGCCCTTCATCACCGCTTGCGGTTTTAATTAGGGCCCGAGCACGAACCATGCGAGGACCCTCTTGAAACCCTAAGAATTATTATTTTTCTTCTTCCTCCACTTTAAACGTGATTTTGAGGGCCTGAAGGTGCGCGAAAACTCACTAAACTTTCCACGGTCATCAGGTCTCACGAAAAATTTGATATTTTGGTGGTTTCGTAAAAGAATTTTGCTAAATGGCTCAGTGGTGCCCCCTTGAAATTTTCAAAATGGCCTCCCCATAGAGGGTTTTTTCACGTACACTCACGAAAATTGGTACGCATATTAAGCTTGTCGGGACGGACTAAAAATCCTCTTGCGGCATTTCAAAAAACCCAACAGGAAGTCCACGAATTCAAGTTGAATTTCACAAAAATGGCCCAAAATCGCTCAAAATCGCAGATTTCAGCCTTCCGATTTGAAGGATCTTGCCCGAGGGCGCTCATCCAATCGGCGCAAACTCTGTGTCAATACGTTCTAGACAGGCTCAGCATATCTCGTTGTGCTCTGCACGTTATTTCGTCAAAGGGCGTGGCCGTGGTGTGCGTTAGAACTTTTTTGTGCGTTTTGGCAACTTGCCAAAAAAGTAAATGCTTATATCTCAGCTATGCAGTGTTCAATCATATTACAATTTCTCATGCATGATACGAGACCCGTCCTGAACACATCCATGTTTTAAATTTTTGGATACGTCATAGCGCCACCTGTTGACAACAGGAAGTTACTGCTTCTCAATTAGCACTAGCCCTTGCTACACGGTAGCTCATTTCCCCCTAAAAATTGGTGTGGACCATGCTAACACCTTGGCTATACAACCCTTTCAAGCTCAAACGCCTACGTCCAATGCTTTCGCCGTACGGATGCGTTGTTCGCCATCAAACAGGAAGTAGTATTTTCATGGGCTTAACATAGTCGTACAGACCCGAAACTTCATACATATAATCCTGGTACTGGTCAAACATCTTATATCGTTTAAGTAAATGGGCGTGGCTTAATGGCTCAGTGGCGCCCCCTTCAAATTTTCAAAATGGCCTCCCCATATAGGGTTTTTTGAAGCACATTCATGAACATTGCTACGCATATTAAGCTTGTCAGGACGGACGTAAAATCCTCTTGCAGCGTTTCAAAAAACCCAACAGGAAGTCCACAAATTAAAGTTGAATTTCAAAATAATCGCTGATTTCAGCCTTCTATTTGAAGGATCTTGGCCGAGGGCGCTCATCCGATCGGAGCAAACTCAGTGTCAGTGTGTTTTAGACACGTTCAACATATCCTGTTGTGCTCTGCACGTTATTTCGTCAAAAGGCATGGCTGTGGCGTGCGTGCAAAGTTTGATATGCATTTTGGCAACTTGCCAAAAAAGTAAATGCTTATATCTCTGCCATGCACGGTTCAATCAAATCCAAATTTGTTATACATGATACAGAGCCTGCCCTGAACACAACCATGTTTGAAACTTTTGGATAAGTCACAGTGCCACCTGTTGACAACGGGAAGTTACTTCTACTCAATTAGCATTAGCCATTGCTACACGGTAGCTCAATTCCCCCTCAAAATTGGTGTGGACCATGCTAACACCTTGGCCATACAAGACTTTCAAGCTCAAACGCCTACGTCCAACGCTGTCGCCATACGGACGCGCTGTCGCCATCAAACAGGAACTAGTTTTTTCACGGGCTTAACATAGTCATACAGTCCCGAAACTTCATACATATGATCCTGATGGTAAAGTCAAACATTTGATACCATTTAAATGAGTGAGCGTGGCTTAATGGCTCAGTGGTGCCCCCTACAATATTTCAAACATTCAGACCCCGCAGCATGTTGAACCTACTGTTCTGAATTTTACTATGCGTATCCATCTTGACAACACCTACAATAAACCCTCTTGCACCCATGCTCAAAATCCAACAGGAAGTCCACAAATCACATCGCCATAAACAGGAAGTGGCTGTAACGCTTGTTAGCTAACTGCTAACTAGCTAAACTCATAAAACCGTTATGTTAATAATAATAATAATAATAATAAATTAGATTTATATAGCGCTTTTCTAAATACTCAAAGACACTTTGACAGGAAACAACAACAAAAAACAAAGCAAAAACTAAGAGACTAATGTTACATTAGTCAACCAAGCAATTTCACGGAATATATATACCTGGAAATATTTAAAACTTCAATTCTAAAATCACAAATGTTATTGATTCCATTGCTCCCACGAAGGTGAAGGTTGTCTCTGGTAAGAAAAAATGGAGAAATTCAACACTGGTAAGAAATGGAAAAAGAGATTGTCGAAAAGCTGAACGCAGGTGGCGTAAAACTAATCTCCAGATTCATTATGACATCTACAAAGAGAGACTTCACACTTATAATTCACAACTGACGAATGCAAGGCAATCTTTCTTCTCTGACATCATCACCAGAAACAATAATAATGCTTGTGCCCTGTTTGCTACTGTCGACAGGCTAACAAACCCTCCTGTGTCAATAGCATCTGAATTTCATTCTACCAGGGCCTGTAATACATTTTCCACCTTCTTTACTGAAAAAATCCAGAAAATTAGACAAACTCTCAGTAACTCATCATCAGGATCAGGCTATGTGCTGTGTCCATTTAAAACCAACTTAAGCACCATGACACAATTTAATCAAATCAACCTTCAAAACCTGGAGGACATTATACAACAATTAAATTCCTCCTCCTGCTGTCTTGATATTCTGCAAACAGGTTTTTTTTTTAAAGTTTCCCAAGTCATGGCTCCAGATCTGTTACAAATTGTAAACCTGTCTCTTCTCTCAGGTGTCTTCCCACAGGCCCTCAAAACAGCAGTCATCAAGCCACTATTAAAAAAGAACAATCTAGACAAGTCAATAATGAACAATTACAGGCCTATATCAAATCTTCCTTTTTTAAGTAAAATAATCGGAAAAGCTGTTTTTCAACAGTTAAATAACTTCTTGACATTGAACGACTGTTTTGATGTCTTCCAGTCAGGTTTTAGACAAAATCACAGCACTGAGACAGCTCTGGTTAAAGAGTTTAATGACATCCGTTTAAACACAGACAGTGGCAGAACCTCAGTCTTAGTTTTACTTGATCTCAGTGCTGCGTTCGACACAGTTGACCACAATATATTACTCGACCGACTGGAAAACTTGGTGGGAGTTTCTGGCACAGTACTAAACTGGTTTGACTCTTACTTAAAGGACAGGGACTTCTTTGTGTCTATAGGTAACTTCAAATCTGAGCAAACAAAAATTACTTGGAGTTCCCCAAGGTTCCATCCTGGGGCCTCTTCTGTTTAACCTCTACATGCTCCCACTAGCTCAGATTATAAAAACAATAAAATAAGTTATCATAACTATGCAGACGACACACAAATATATATTACAATGTCGCCAGGCAACCATGGTCCCATAAAAGCACTGGGTAAATGCATAGAGCAAATCCATGAGTGGATGTGCAAAAATTTTCTCCAGCTAAACAAAGACAAAACTGAGGTTGTTGTTTTTGGAGCAAAGGAGGAGCGACTAAGAGTCAGCAATCAGCTTCAGTCAGTAAGACTTAAAACCACAGACCAGGCAAGAAATCTGGGCGTAGTGATGGACTCAGACCTCAATTTTAAAAGCCACATTAAGACAATTACAAAGTCAGCCTACTATCACCTGAAGAATTAGAGGACTTATGTCCCAGCAGGACCTGGAAAAACTTGTCCATGCTTTTATCTTCAGTCGTCTTGATTACTGCAACAGTGTCTTTACAGGTCTGCCTAAAACATCAGTCAGACAACTGCAGCTGATCCAGAACGCTGCTGCTAGAGTCCTCACCAAAACCAAGAAAATGGATCATGTCAGTCCAGTTCTGAGGTATTTACACTGGCTCCCAGTCTGTCAGAGAATAGACTTTAAAATCCTGTTGCTGGTTTATAAAGCGCTTAAAGGTTTAGGGCCAAAATACATTAGACAATACAACACACCCCGACATGCACAGGGGTGCGAGGGCCCTTCATCACTGCTTGCGGTTTTAATTTATATTTTTACTTTTCTTTATCTTTTTTTCTGTTTTCCTGATGCAGCTCATATAATTTGAATATTGTAAAAAGTTATTTTTTTCCCAAAAAATGAGACTTTTGTTTCTAGATTCAAAACTGTGTCCACTACAAGAACTGAGCCTGTCCTTGTTTGTAATGTCTGTACTGATGACGCCATCTAGGGGAAGCTCCTGGTATAGTTATACCCAGATGAAAAACTTTATCAGAGCTGTGGGCAATAAAGATCCTCAGCTAATGTAATATGTTTACAGAAACTTTATGAGTCATAAGGTAACAGAAATAAAGCCACAGGAGTAATCCACGCAGTGCTGCACATACTGTAACTGTCTGTTTACATCACGTCTAAAAACATTCATTTAATGATGGATATTATCTGAACTCCCTCCATTCTCTATCCTCTTTTACCTTTTTGTTACTATATTATATAACATTTATTATATTAACATAAGCAGCTGTAATGATGATGAAATGGGGAGGACTGATAATGTTAATTATGGCAGTTGTTAAGCATCTCTAAGATTCACATCAACATTTATATTAATGGTAATAGAACCCTCATATTAATAGTTGAAGTCAGGAGGGGGGGTCCACACTGCAAGGCCATCTACACCAACGAACCAGAGGAACCTACACAAGCTGATTACACACACTCATTACCACGATGTTTAACTTTGTTCAATACAGATCCCAGAGCTCTACCAGCTGACTGAGTTAAAACACTCACAGCTTCTTTTAATTGTCATGTTTGCGTTTAATGTCAAGATATTATATTGATCAGTGATAGCACCACTGTTGAACCTAAAAACAACCGTAGCCTACTTACATGATTTGAGTGCCGCTGTGATAGGTTATTAACATTAGTGAGTGTGTTACAGGTGCTCAGCCTGCAGGGGGCGGTGCTGCAGTGTTCACAGTGAGCTGATCTGCAGACATATTAAGCCCTCACATCGAGGAGTGATAATCACACTGAATGTGCTGTACAGTAGGCTCTACCAGTCTGTGACTTTAAAAACATCAGCAGAGATCACTGTAATAAAATCGACCATGACTTTAATAGCCTAATCAATTAATCGGTCTGTAGAGGATATTTTCATAAAATGGTTTGTCAGGCATTACGTAATAAAAACAAGTTGTTTGTAAAGGTGTTTTGTTCTGCTTAATTGATGACGTGTCAAATAAACTGTTTGTGAATGTTTTCAAAGACTTTTTGTGTTTACACAGACAGTTGATTACTTCACATTCAATATTTCATTCATAAAGGAGGCAGTCTGTGCAGGTGTTGTCTGTTCTAAAAAATACCACCTGACGTGACGTCACACAGACAGCGCGCGTGTTGCTCTACTTTCAGCAGCGTAGTGAGCGAGAGAGAGAGAGAGAGAGAGAGAGAGCAGTGTAAATCTCTCCCTCACCGTGCCTCCTCTTCATTCATGTTTTCTTTGTCCTCCTGTAGCTCTTCCTCTTCATTCTCCTCCTCCGCCATGCTCTCTCACCGGTACTCACCGAGCAGCTCCGCCGCCGTGCAGAGTGAGACCTCCGGCTCCTCTGTTCCTCCGGCTGCGGTTTACGGTGAGTAACCCCGGGACTGAACCCCGAGCCCCACCGGACACTACACACACACACACACACACACACACACACACACACACACACACACACACACACACACACACACACACACACACACACACACACACACCGCCTCTGTATAAACTTTGTTCCCAGCTGTTTGATGTCTGTATAATGACCACATCATGACGTTTACTGCATCATTAATTCGGCTTTATGCAATTGATAGTATCATGCGCATGAGCTCATTATTATTATTGATTGACCAATCAGAAACGTCAGACTGTTATAGTGTATGATAGTAATTACCTGTCGGGGAGACCCGGGCTGCTTGGCACTTCCTGTGTTCTTTTGTACATTTTTTTTTCTACAAATCTGTTAAAATTTTAAAAATTTCCTAGAAAGCACAACAAGTCTGAGACAGAATCAGGTGTGTCCTCACTCTGACACTGCAGCCTGAGGACAGGATGGCTGTAAACACTTTAGGTCAAACTAAACCATGTAGAGCTGATTTTTCCTTCAATGACAAATCATTTAGTGTTTGTGAGAGATACAATATATGATAATAAATAGTGATTTTAGTCATTTAGCAAACTGATATTTACAAAGTGACCGACAAAGCAAAGGCAGGAAAATAACATAATCCACATCAACAGTCATTACAAACAGAGCATCATCCACAAAACGTGAACGATAGAGCACAGACAAAATGCAAAAGATCAACAAGAGTAAAAAGGACTAACAAAGAAACAAAAGGCATGTGTGCAAAGGCAGTTGAAGTGTTAAAGCAGTTAAATTTAAGACACAAATGAATAAAGATGATGGAAGGATGACACCAGTTTTTATGTAACTGCAGTTTCAAAGCTCCTCCAGTGTTTATGCTGTTTTTAATATTGTGACGTCATCTTCTGAGCATCTTCAATTGCTTCATATTCATTTATGTTCAATAAAAGGCAATGGAAGTCAGAGCGAGATTATCATTGATAAATGTAATCAAACACATGTCATGGTAACAGGAACAGGATGTTTTTTTTTATCACATTTTACTCAGTAAACAAACAAAACACTGCAGCAGTTATCTGAACATTTTTAGTATTTTAGATATTCTCAATTTGATGTAAGTGTTGAGCGGTAAAATTGTGTGCATGTGTCGTCGTTTCTGATTGTTGTGATGTCGGTGTTATGTTTTGTTCGATTGTTACAGGGTGTAGTATTGTTACAAACATTTAGCTTGTCGCCCACAGAATCACTATTCACTTTGTGATGTAACTTTGACTCTCTTGTTTCTTGTTGTTGTGCCCCCTGTTTCATACAATGTGGAAACCATTACCTTTAAGGTTGTCAACATTTTCCTAAGTTTGATACTTTTGGATAGGCTACCATGTGTTTTAAAATGATGGTGTAATCTCTGTTATTTGAATGATTGATAATGTCAAAAAGTAACAAGGCTTTTAAAAAAACATCTGTTTCATGAGTCAGGTGTGGAGGAGAAGAAGGAATCCATCAAAAATGGCAAGAAAGCATTTTTGTGCAATTTAGACAGTGTGCAGGAGTTTGCCTGCAATTTTTGAAATTACCCAATTCTAGGTGTCAAGGATTTCTATTTTTTTGTTGCCATGGTAACCAAACAGGTACTGACAACGTTTGATATTTACTGGAATCGTACTGAAGTTTAAAGTTCTGGTTCTCCCCCTTATATGTAGCTGTGATTTTCATGATTGTTAGGTTACACTCTGATGTTAATAAGGAGAAGAAATATGTCAGAATGAGAGTTCAGACCGCGTCAGATCCAAGAGATGTGGACTGATCACCGATCAGCTTCATTCATGATGAAGATCAATAATTACACAATTTATCTGAAGTCGTAAAAACGTTTTTTTTTTTTTTTTTTACAAAGTTATTCCCTCTGAAGTGATAGGGTTGTCGTCACCAGAATATTTTGATACTGCCATTTTGACACCAGAACTTTGATATCCAATGACATCAATACCTGTTGTAATAGCATGGTACCAAACACTAGAAGTTCAGACACCCAATACTTGGTCTTTTTGCAGACATCCTCCTGCACGCTGTCTGAATTGTACAAAAACCTTTGGAAATGTTTCAAGACAGAAATGTTGTCAATGTTTTTATACAGTTAAGAGAGTGTGCTGCACTGTTTGATGGATTCATTCCTCTCCTACCTGTCTCAGGGAAAAAATGTTTTCTTTATGGTACTTTTTGTCACTATAGATGATCAAAATAACAGAAATTTTATCGTTTTAAAAGATGTGGTTTCAGGGCGCTGGTGGCGCAGTGGTGAGTGCGCGCGCCCCTGATTTCCGGCTCTATCCACTGTCCTATCTCTCCATTAAAGGCACAAAATTTCCCAAAAATAAAAAAGTATAAACATTTTTTTAAATTGTACTCACACATGCATACATGGTTTAGTGTTTTCATGCATTCTCAGACCATCGATGAGTGAATAGTACTCTTGATAGTTCACCATAGTAACGAGGCAACCAATCAGACTCATGCTTGTATGTATTAAAACCATAGATTAAAACAGAAAAGTAAGCGTCATAAACACTCTGAGTCAACGTAAGCACAGCCTTTTACCATGCCACCATACCTGAATAGAAACTTATATGTGATACAAATAAAAATCTAATATTATAGATACCTGATATCACAGCAACAAAAATAGCTACCTGTAATTTCTTGTTTTTAATTACCAAAAATTGCAGACTAACTCCGTCTGAAACTTTGCCAATGTTGTTGTGCAATTTAGACAGAGCTCTCGCTCTATTGGTTAAAAATTTGACTTTAGATCTGAAGGTTTAAAAAAAAGTTTTGGTACTTTTTGATACTGTTGAGCATTGTATAACAGATATTGTATAGTTTTAAAAGACCTGACATCAAAAATAATCAAATTAATACAATTTTGACAGCCTTATGCCGAGCTCAGAGTACACAGTCTTGTTTTCGGTTTAAGATGGTCAGTATGTCAGATTAGGTGATCACAGAGCCAGAAATGTGTGCAGTCACATGACGATGGTAACCGACCAATCATAAGGACCGATGTGATGACGATTGTAGGACTGATGAATGAAACAGAATTTGTTTTAGCTAGGTTTTCCTAATAAACTGCCAGCTGATGTTAGGATGAAGGAACCATTAGATTGATGCTAAAGCTATCAGCAGTTACTCTCCAGGTTGCTGAAGCTCATCGGCTATTGCTCATCGGCTATTTCACATCAGCATTCTTCCTTTTTCACTCTGTCGTGGTCGTCCATCCACAAATCATACAGACAGGAATGTTGATGCCAGAGCTCGACAAACTTCATCACTCTTCTTTTTTGTGTGTTTGTGCTCCTGACTTCTGTGTGCAGAGAACTCTTATTGATCAACGTCACCGATGTAACAGAACAGATCCTAGAAGGCAGAAAATCAAACATGCTTGACTCTCGGTCGGCTGCTGGATCAGACTATAATCGAGCTCATATCGGTTGTCTGACCTCGGCCTTAGTGTCCAACATGAGCTACGCTACTTTTTTATTTCGCTGAAACAACAAAAGCAGATTTTGTTCAAGCATGCATTCGTTGTAATTAACTTTTGAAGAAATTATTGTTCGGTTTAGAGTGATGCCATTATTCCTGCTGTAGACGGAGACATGATGGAGCCTCCAGGTGTAAACGTTGTACCTGAATAAAGGTGTAGATTATACTGTAAGTGTAAACTGTGAAGACAACAGTGTGACTGAAGGTGCTGTTCTTTGTGAGCACACTGAGGATATTCTCGTCTCAGCAGGATTAAGATTAAAGAGTATTACTGCTCACTAATGCCGTCAGCTGACCTCGTGGCACACACACACGCACACACACACACGCACACACACACACACACACACACACACACACACACACACACACACACACACTGTCCTTTTAGAGACAGTAGACTAATTGTTTTGATCAACACCTTTTTAAAGAGTGGAGAGTATTTACTGAATTTAACCAAAGCATAGGGAGTGAATTTAAAAGTTTTCTTTAATGTGTAATTATTTTTAGACTTTTTAATCTGGTCCTTATTTCTTACTTGTTTTTTGTTCAATTAAAAGTATTTATAACCGTTTTGAATTGGTGCTGTGGATAGTTTCAGCCTGCAGCAGTGAATCAGGCTGTAATAGCTTCAGTTCTCAGCGAGGATGAAGTCTATTCGTTCTTTTCACGACGTCACACACTTATGGACCCGCCCACCTGGCAGGAAAGAAAGGCCTCCGTCTGCTTCACGCTATGGAGAAGTTATTGAACTCGGCTGCCACCTACGTGCTTTAACCAGGTTTATTTTTGAAACCAAAGACAGTTGTTATTCAGTGTGATGCACAGACGATTGACAGACGATGGAGACGAGCCCGGGTTGTTCTAATACTGAATTTAATCTGAGAAAGAAAACTCAGAGAGGAGGAGATTGTTGATTAATGCTGTTTGACGCTCCGCTGTCTCTTTAAGGAACTTCTCCTCATCCTGCCATCAAATATTAACTTGATCAAAACATTTCTGCCTTTAACTACCATTACTGCCCCAGACATACAAAAACAAAAAGCTTTCTGAACTTTTCCATCCTGCAGCGGTGGAAGGAGAAGATTTCTCCACTTAAAATCATCACAGAAGTGAAGTTCTGGCGAGTTGTTTTTAGAGAATAGAGATAGTGTCCCATGTGCGAAACAAGGGGTCAAGTGCCTAAAATTTACAGTTTATCTTAGGGTGCACTCACACTAGGCAATCCATACTGTGCCCACACACGCCTCACCCTCAAAGTACAGACTTGTGTGAGTGCTCCGATGCTCAAGCACTGGTACCACATCCTGGACCCTGGCATGCTTCGGCACAAGCATTGGCAACAAAACGTGGACAGCCTTCCATGATTAATAAATCCTATGGTATTATGGCTGTATCTGGGGGGGGGGCAATCGTGACATACCACGAGGTGGATATCAATATGGACTTGTCATCTGACCCTTCTGAAAGTTTTAAAAGTGAAATGAGAAATTTGAAGCCACCGCGATGTCGTTCTTTTCCATCACTGTGACTACGGGGAGACACTGCGTTCAGGACGATGACTTAGCTACGGTGCGCCTTAACACTAGAACGACCAAGGCAGTCATTTTGACTGTTTTTTTATTTTGCAATGTAATAACTTACTTAAAATAAAACCTATGTAACTACAGGACCATGACTTTACCTAAATGTGTCTATATTGTATTCTAGCATTGTTATTTTATCAAAAACATAAAAGAGTTTTGAGTATTTCTACCTTGAAAGTCCATAGTGGTCATATTGACTGCATGCATTATAGTGTCAGTGTATCATTTCAGTATTCGCTACTTTTTCCCGCTCTTGAAGGTGCGCATCGCCGTTGCCTAGCAACTATTGTTTATAACACTCGAGCCAAGGAGGAAAGAAAGCTTACCCGCCTAAAACCATATAGAAAGAATAGAAGACATTCATTTGAATTAATCAACATTGAAAAGGCAGAATAGAGTAAATTCTGATTTAGAACAGAATAGAACTAAATGTCAAGAAGGAGGAGGATGACTGCCACAGAGGCTTTAGCCATGCTCCAGAGCCTTGATGAGGCAGAGTCTGATGGAGGCGCAGGTTCGGATACAGAAAGTGATGTCTCCTGGTCTCTTGAAACTTCATCTGACACTGGCTCTGAGATTGAATCTGAGAATGATACAGAGATCATTCCCATTCGCAAAAAACACCGGCTGCTGTTTCCGTGGTTGTCGATAAACTATTAAAATTTCAAATTCATTAGAATTTAATGTTTGTGTCCTGAAGTTTATTATACCTTTCACAACATTACAGATCCATTTGAAGGTTTCTTCACTTCCTTGGCCCTGGCACGGTTTTTGAAGAGGTGGGCTTGGGCACGTTGCAGTTGCTCATACACTAACAGAAGCACAGGAACCAAACGTGGACATGACGTATAATCGACTGCCGACCTCCATTATTGAGAAATCCAGGATTGAAAGAGAGTTGTATCTGAAGAAAATGACTTAAAATAAGCCACAAAGTCATTCAAGTTGCAGTCATGTTCCCATGTGTTGACCTCCACTGTTAGAATAGATTAGAGAAAATTCACTGTGCCGCTATCTTACAGTTTATGGCGGCTATTTGACAGCTACCAGACATTTTAAGGTGGAGTGTTTACTTTCATGTTGCTCACTGCATGAGTTGACTTTGTAAATCAATCAAGCCACCTTAAATATCAAAATTAACTACGCTCTCCCACCTGCTCAACCTCATTTACAGCAAGTGTGTCCCTGACATTTGCTGACCAAATATCTGCGTATCTGTGTCATCTTGTACAAAGCTGCATTTTGTATGACACATTTTTTTTTAAAGGTAGTCTTACGGGATGGATCAGATGTAAATTATGCAATTTCTTTTTACAAAACATTATATAAATAACACAAAATTATTGTAAATTAAATAACAGGTAACTTTACCGAACCTGTCATTAGACATTAGCTGTCGATTAATGTTCTATAATAATCATCTACTCTTAACACTTTGTGTAAGCAACATCATGATAACTTCAAATGAGACCGGCTGATGCTAATTGACTGCAATGAAACCATACATTGATTATTGTGACATTTATTGATATATAACGACAGTAACTCTCAAACAGAAGAATTCTCAGTCTTCTTTTTCAGGCTTGATGCAGCAGTAGAAAGCTTTTCCAAACCATCCGAACCACCTTTGAATTCCAGACTCTGGGATCTCATCCTGCACCACATCATTGGAGATTGTAAGAGCTGGTCTTCTGCTGGGCTGCTTATTTATCACCTCACCCCCCAGGACTGACACCATATATACTGGAGGTTCATCTGGTGGGGTTACATGCCGTGATTGAGTTTGTACCTCAGCAGACTCTGGTGGAGGCTCTTCTTGTGTAGTCTGGGTGACAGCAGAGGTTTTGTCAGCATCAGCATCGGTTACAATAGGTGGCAGGGCAGGCAAACTGGCGGCTTCTTGGATAGGCTGCTTTTTCCAAACCTGACCCCACAGCACTGAAACCTTGACTGGGGGTTCATCTGGTTGGGTATCAGGAGGAGGTAGTTGCGACCACATCCCAGCAGCACAGTGTGGTTCCTTGCCTAGTAAAGGATCTTGTAGTTTTGCCTCAGCAATTGTGCAGAGTTCATCAGTATCATCTCCAATAAGCGCTGGAGCTTGCACGACAGCAGGTTCTTGATCTTGGCTGGGCTGCTTATCATTAACCTCACACCCCAGGACTGAAATCATGACTGGAGGTTCAGCTGTCAGGGTATCAGGAGGTAGTGGCAACAGTGTCTCAGCAGAGTTTGATTCCTGGTCTAGTCGAGGCTCTTCTTCAAAGGCCTGACTGAAGGCAGAAGGTTCATCTGCTTTGGCTGAA